>NC_141267.1:22972500-23572500 GCF_054856545.1 Hippocampus guttulatus | reverse complement strand
AGAGAACAAAGTCAGTCGGGGTCGCGGATTTTCCAAAATTCAGAGGACGCCTTCTGGACATTTTGCAAGCCCACGGGGTGCAGTCACACGCAATCGTTTCCACCTCGACTCCGCTGCAGTTCTGCCGGACTCACTTTGACCAGCGGCGCCATCAGGCCAGCGGGGAGGTCGAAGTACGGGACGTTGGGCACCAGGCTAGGATCGTCCTGGACGGGAACCGGAGGCTGCCGGTGGCGCACGTGCGGCGAGTGGCCGTTGAAGCCGTGGGGGGGAGGCGGCCCGTAGTCCGGGTGCTGCCCCCCGCCCCACGGAGGATGGTCACCCCCCATGCCGGAGGGAGGCGGCCTCTGGCTGGAGTGGTGGGGAGGAGGCGGCGGCGGCGGGCCCGGCATGTCTGGTAGCGGACCGACGAGATGAGAATGCACAGAGAGCGCCGTTTGGTGAACGGAATTTTACGCCGCGTGTCTTTTGTCCGGACCCGGGGTCCGTCAATCAAGACGAGATCAATGGGTACCCTGTGCCGCCGAGTCGTGTTCTTAGATCGCTTTCTCAGCCAAGCGACTCAAGCAGCAGTCGTTTGAAAGTTCCCAACTAGCGCAACGTCAATGCTCATTTTCACGAGTGTTTTCTATTATTTGTTAGCATTAAGCGTGGTGGCCCACCCACCTCTGGGGAAGTCCCCCTGAGAGTAGTCAAAACGGTGGGGCGTGTAGGGCGCCCGGTCATAATGGTGTCGCGGCGGGAAGTCGTCCTGCATGAAGCGCGACGGGAAGCGTCCGAAAGAGTGCGGCGGCGGGGGCTGGTTGAAGGGCGGCGGCTGCTGGTGGGGTGGGAAGGGGCCTCTGAAGTGGGGAGGCCTCTGTGAAACAAAACAAAACAAAACGGTCGGAGGTTTGTCGTCGACAGAAAGTAAGCGCGCGTGTGGCCGTGCGTCTCGTGCCTGCATGCGGGGCGGAAAGGGCGGCTCCCTCTGACCCCAGGGCGGCTGCTCGGGCTGGTTCCCCCATGGAGGCTGCTGGTCGTACGAATTCCAAGAAGGGGGACCCGGATCGGGACCGCTCCAGGGGCCCCCTTCTCTGGGCGGACCCCCGCTCCAGTTGCCCGGCTCCCTCTGGTCATTCCACATCCCCTCGTGGCTGTTCCAGGGCGGACACGGAGGCGGCGGCTGGTTGGGGTCGAAAGGAGGCTGGGGGGGACAAATGAGGTGAGGGGGGTGGGGCCGCGGGGACGACCTGACCCACTTGATCGGTTCTAGCGTCGGACTGTCGATGGCATTTTTTACCGGTTGGCTGGGGTTCCACGGGCCCATGTGCTGGGGGTCGTACCACGCGGGCTTGGGGGGGAGGTCCGAGGGTCCGCCGGAGTTGCTGGGATCCTGGGGTCTCGACGGAGCTTCGTCAAAGTCCCCGGGCGGAGGACCCGACATAGGGGGCTTCACCTCGGCTGCAAAAAAAAAATAAAAATAATAAGAATCATAAAAATAGCCACAAGCGTGACAGTCGTACATGTCATGACAAAATTAAATGTATGGAAAATGTCAAATAATGGCATCATGACAACAATCGTGATCCAGATGAAATACGGGGCCATGGCGTCACATGATGTGTCAAAATTCACTTCAAATAATGACAAATGTGACAATGCGTAGCTTCCATCATATTCAGCATCGTGACGTCACACCTCACATTTGAATTTGACACTCCTTGGTGTCCCTCAAGGCTTTGAAAATCAACAATTAAAAATTCGTTCATAAAACTTTTGCTTCAGCAAGATTTGCATCCTGAGATTCATTGCTGCTGTTGCGTTTATACAAATGAGAAATGGGAGAAGGATTTCACAAGTTTGTTGTCTTCTGAGCCCTCCTAGGCTATTTATTTTTTTGCGGGCAGCCGGTTTGTACAGGCCACGTGATTGCTCTTCTCCTCAGGGGTTCTGGACTTCACAGAACACAGGCAGCAAAGGGGTCACCTGCTGGCGCGGTGACGGGCTTTTCTGCATCAGCAGCCGGCGGCGGCGGCAGCTGGGGGGCGGGCTGCTGCTTGAGGCTGGCCACAAAGTCTTCGTGCTGGCTCTTGAGGACTTGGACCTGCTGCTGGAAGGCCAACTGGATGGGCTGCACCACGCTGGCGTACTCGGTGATCAGCGAGGCCTGCGGGAGAGGCTCAGTGTCACGGGTCCAATTTAAACAAACAAAAAAAAAAAAAAAGGGGGGGGGCAAGAGGGTTTAACCCCAGAAACGGGGGACTAACATTGGATTCTTGTGAAAACAAATCTGCAGTTTCATATTAAGGTCAAGTTTTGTAGTTATCACCTGGTACTGGCCCAGACCGAGCGCTGGATTCTGGAGTTGCTGAATCGTCTCCTCATCAAAGTAGCCGTTTTTCTCCCAAAGCTGCAACAGCTGAGGACGAGAAGGACCAGCTCAGCCACGAGGTCAAGCTACTCATGTGGGCGAGTTGACATGAAGTCGCTATCGGTGCGCACTGAGAAGAAAATTAAAAAGAAAAAGAAAGGCCCTCACCCGGGTGATCTTCTGCTGCTTCTCCTCTTCCACGGCCAAAAAGCTGGTGCAGTAGATGGGAACTACAACCTTCTGCAGAGCTGCCAACAAATCCTTCTGCTGCTTGCGTTGACTGCAAAGGCAAGGCACCACATGCTAGAGCTGCGCTATGTGCCGCTAGATATCACAGAGATGACATACAACGTCCGGCCGAAAGAGAAGAAGTGGCTCGCAGCTTTGCCCCATCACGGCGGGCGTAACGGCGAGTTACTCGTGTCATTTGTATCGTTGCAGTGAGTCGGCCTGCTAAGGACTCTGGACCGGGGACTGCTCTTTACTGCTTCAGAGCTCTCGTGTGGCTGTTCTCTGGTAAAGTCCAAGTTTAACCTTTGCACTTGACGTCAGTTCCTGTTTCGGGAGGAGCTCGTCAAATTTTAATCTTAGAGTGAGCTGATTTTTTTTTTTTTTTTTTTAACTACAAAATGAGTTCTTGTACTTAATATCGGTTTCCTCTTCGGGAGTTTTGTGTGTGCTAACTCGGAAAGAGAATTTCTATGCAAGAGCCCTGTGCACTGACATTTTCAATATATCTGGTTAGAAAGTGTGCGTTCGAAGTAGCCCCCTCCTCCAACCTGGTTTATTTTACTTTTTGGAGTGTGCCGATACCTCCATGTAGACATTCGCGTGCCGTCGATAGCATTCTGCACTCGCGTGCCCACGCTACCTTACACTGCGACAACAAAGACTGCATCATTTGCACATTGCCTACCAGTGATGTAGCACGTCATTGGTCAGGTAGATGAGATGTAGGCGGAGCTCAAAATGCGCTCCCTCGGCAGCGATGCGGTTGCGAAGGTGCGACGTCATCAGCTCGCAGTGCTGTGGCGTCTTGGCGTTGTTGAACATCCAGTTCTTACCGGCCTGACACAACAACAACATTTAGCGCAGTTAATCGTCGGGGCTAGGTAGCACGTGGCTCCCGACCGCTTACTGAAATGGCATCTTTAGTGCAGGTGTCGATGATGGGCTGCAGCAAGCTGTCCATCTCGCCGATGTCCAGCTGAGTTTCCGCGATCAACTTCTGGATTTGCTGCTCGGCCGCCGCCGCGATGGCAGCGCTCATTTGTTCCTACGCGCACACATGAAGGATAGATGTCAGATGTCGCGTGAATATGCCACATCTACACTCGAGTGTGTAGCAATCAATCAGTTAGCAACAACTAATTGAGGATCAAAAGAATTAATTATTTTGATAATCGAGTGATCGTTTGGAGACCTTTTTTTAATTAGAATTTGTCCAACTCTTCGACATTTCAGCCTCGACAGTAAATATTCGGGCACTATCGGTGCTTTGAATCAAAGTAAAACATTGGCAGACATCGGATTTCATTTTGGAACATTTTTTACCAATTTTCCGACAGATGCTAGGGACCAAACCAGACACTCAATCTTATCATCAACTTATGTTTGATGACAATCATCTTGCAGAGGGCCACACCCGGGAGGGACACGCGCACCCGCTGCAGCCTAGACCAGAAATCCACTTTTGCGTCCCACTCTCAAGTCGATACGGACGCTACACACAGATTGTGTTTTCAAACGTGACTTGACCACATTTATCATTTCAGATTACCGGCGGGTGAAATAGCAGAGCTTGTTGTAAAAAGGTACGGCGAGGCCCTATCCTATTTCTGTTGCCGCACGGGTCTTCCTTGACTGCCACCCTCTTTTTGCGGATTCATAAAAAGTCAAATGTGACTTTTTGTACGGGAGCCTCAAAACGCCATCCAGGCATAGTTCGTATCGCCGCGACTCCACACATCCGCACGCCGGAGGTGCGCACCTGTCTGAGCGTGTGCAGGTGTTGCTCCTGCTGCTGCAGGTTCCACAGACTCTGCTGGATGAGGTCATCCATGGCGGGTGTGGTCGCAGCGGCGGCGGCGGCGGCGGCAGAGGACGGCGGCGCCAACATGGCCATGGGCGGCGGCGGGATGTCCGGCACGTCCAAAGCGCCCGGGTTGTAGAGCTCTGCACACACGGGAAGCGCACGCGGCGTCAGCGCGCGCGTTCACCCAAAATGTCAACGAGGAGACCGCCTCGTGGATGAAATGCCTGCAGACGCGGTCAACACATTTCATCATCCAACTCTGCCTGCGAGATGGAAACAAGAAGGGGGGCATGGCAATATTGCCGACTCGAAAGGCACGTTGATAGAGGAGTTGGTTGTTTACCGATTTCTCCAAAACAAATTCCTGACATATAATGAGCAAGCTAGCTGCATTATTAATCATTAAATGCGGAGGATAAATAATTTGACCGAGTACTGTTTTGGTGTCTGCCCAACCAGTTGCGTTCAAGCCATTGCCAGCGGGATCACAACCCCTCGACATAGATGCTAACCAGCATCAGCATTCAGCTAGCGGGCCTTTCTGCAGGTACTTTTGTCGTTTCAAATACACGAGGTAGAATTCTGCGCTCGTACCTCAAGTCAAAGCAAACAATCTCCACCGATGGCGGCTCATACCTTGAGATACTCATAAATCGGGTCCTTGGCATCTCAAGACACGCTGTGCGATCAAATCTAACGTTGGCCAGCCATGCCGACGCGACCGAGCTTCTGCATTTAAACTCCAAACAGTTTTGAAAGCATGTGGTAGGAGTTAAAACTTAAACAGCAGTTTGACCGGACGCCTACAGCAACATCTGCGCACCGCTCTCGGACGGATCTGCATCGTACCAGCAGCAATCAACAGAGCTCCCTCTGCGTCCCCTTTGAACCAGACGGCATGGCAAAACACAAAATACAATGTCATGCCATGAGGACAAAAGAAGCAACTAAAAACAAACTTAAGAGTCGCCAAGCACAAGCAAAAAGCTGAAACTCTGAATGGACCTGGCAGCTTTGCATCCAAATAAATACCTTCAGATTTATACTCCTCCCCATCACGGGAAAAGGGATCTAAGTGGAGAAGAAGCACATTTTAATGCAAATCCGCACGCCAACAAACACGGCGCGCAAGACGGTCGACGTTTCATGGCGTCGCACGTGAGCAAAATGCCCATATTTGGACGGCCGTTGCGGAAGTACGTACGCTGCTGCTGCGCCAGAGCCAACTTGCACTTGTAGTAGCTGAAGTAGTCACCGCCGAACAGGAAGGAGAATTTGGGGTTGTCCTTCTGCTTGTCCATGGTCATCTTCTCGAACTCGGGACCATTGCGGGCCACGAACTGGGCCAGCTTGTCAATCACGTTCCGTAGCTCCTGATCTGTGATGAAAGTAAACATAGAGGCTTATTCTCTGGGACTTGGAAAATGTCATCAGTGGAGGAATTTGCGTGTCAATGATGAAGAAAATGCGGAGAATTTGTTAAAAGGGGATAAATGTTTAATGTGAGACTTGGAAAAGGGTCAATTATAAGACTAAAGCGGGGACAATTGCTAAAATAACCAAGGGTGCTATGCAAACTGAAAGAAAATCAGCTACCCACATTTGTAAAGTCAAACCTTTGCACCGCAACTAGCACACTTGTGTTGAAATGAATGTCTGCTATGCAAACATTTGAAGACACACTGAATACAGCCAAATGTCCATCATCGGCTTCAGTTTAAAAAAAAAGTTGGTTTGGTGGAACCCTTTTGTTGTTTTCATGCACTGCCACAAGTTGTGTGTATTTTTATGTGGACGTTTACAAGGCAGGGGGGCAGTTGCGGCCTCATTCTGAAAACTTTCCACATTAATTTGTATGGCGTGATGAAGGGGTCAACATTAACAGAGGATTGAGGAAATGTGTTGAATTAAAGCGAGATCTCACTTGCTGCATCAACGGTTCATGCAGCAGGTTCAAAATATTGTTTGAACTGAAACCGACTAAAATTCTAATTGCTCGTATGATTTGGAACAATATTGCACAATATGCAAGTATGTTCCAAATAGGAACTAGGAATTATTTACGCAATAACACAAAATGCAAATTTGGAATTGCCCTTTCTTTTCAAATTATTCGACGACAACTATACTCCATTGAGATCAAACTGGTGAATGCGGCCCCTATACTCATATGATTTTGACGAGTCCGATTTAGGACGAGTTACGGGTTTGAATCGCGTCAGTCGAAAAGCTAAACAGCACCCGGGGTAGGCTAGCGCGGGTTAGCATCCGTGCTAGCCACCAACTCAACGGCGCACGCAAAAGGTAGCCGCGGCGCAATTCCTCACCTTCCGGGGGTGTGGGGGTCTCCATAATCACGGCCGCTTATGATAGTTTTGATGAAAATGTGCAGTACAGTCCGAAATGTCGACAAAACGGCCCTGCTAACTCAATTTTCAGGTAGGGGTAAAAACGTTTGAAAAACACCCGCATTGTAGCTCACTGCCGTGGAGCGGAAGCGGAGGACAGGAGAGCAGTCAAATATGCCTACAGCGCCCCTGGCCCTGACAGTGGTCGGTGGTGGACTTACGAGCAAAACCTCGCATTCTCTCACACTGTTATGTTTTGCTTTTAGGAATCCAGGACGTACAAATGCAATAGCAATGGGCAATAACAATGAGAAAAGGAGAGGAACTTACACTATAGCAATAAATTATAAAGGGCGCATCAAGAGAAAGTTTTATGTGCTTTCACTTTTATGGCCTTCCCTATACATTACTTCTTTTTAAAATATACTATAGTAATATTTCGAGAGTGGTGGTTTTCGAACATTAAGCCACGTTCGTGTTTTCACGCGCACATTCGGCGTTTTAGACTGTCCCCATTTTGCATATCTTGTTCTCCCAGTAAAATTCACAATGACATCCACGCAGTTTTCGATCGAATTATTCACGAAATATGCATTCCGCACATTGTGTGAAAGTTAAGGACTTAGTGATGATAAAAATGGACGTAAAAATGGCAACAAGGCGAAAAAAACGTGAGAGGGGAAGTGTGCGCTTGTCGTTTGTGACGTGTCGGTCGAGGGCGGGTGGGGGACAACACACCTGCGACGGACAGGCTCACCCAGTCCACCGCAGACGCCCAAACATTAACGTGGAGGGCTCGACGCCGACCAAAACCACCCACCACACTCACCAATCATCATCACGTGAAGCCACCTTGTAGGTGACTGGCTCGTTGGCCTGCGGCAAATCAAATGCAGGGCTCACGTGTCGTCGCTGGACACACACGCACAAAGACAGCAAAAATAACTAAACATCCCAAATGTCGACAATCGCTTCTTCATCTACGAGGTCCAGCTGCCAGGTTAGCCGAACATGCTAATGAACACGGCAACAGGGTAGGAGTTTCTTTTCTCTTTTATTCCCGATCCGCGTTATCCTCACACAGGTCGCACGGCGTGCTGGAGCCTATCCCAGGTGTCTCCGGCCATTACGCGGGGGACACCCTGAACCGGTTGCCAGCCAATCGCAGGGCACACACAGACAAACAACCATCCTCGCTCACACTTAGGAGGGGCTATTTACTGTAATATGGACTATAAATGTGAACTGTAACCACTTGCAGAATGGTGGTTTGGTCCACTGATCTAGAGTACAGAACAGGTCAACAAAGGACAACACGAGTAAAATGCCAGCCAGTACGAGAAGTTGCTCACCGAAGGCCAGTAGCAATTTTCTCAGAATGTTGTCAACGTACTCCGTGACGGAGCACTATCACGTTGACAAGTTGCCATGTATCTGGCTTTCTTTGAACATCGCCTAGGGGCACAAACCAACCAAACTCGACCCCTCATCCCGAAAAACAAGAGGCAGTGGGTATAGTCAAACATTTATTCAGACAAATTAGTCCTTCTTGGCAGCGGCCTTCCTCATGGCGGCCAGCACGTTGCTCAGCTCCTCACGCTTTCTCTTGGCCCGGATGTGGGTGCCAATCTGCACAAGAGTTCAACAAGTCTTAAAATAACAGCACACAACTTAATTTTGATTAATAATAAGAATTTGGGGCAATTGGAGGTCAGCCACTTGTTGGTGGTTTGACTTGGAAAGATTTTCAGTCAAAGACGGACGGGAGCAGGACCTCACCCTTTTCTTGATGAACTTGAGTGCCCGCTTGTCCTTGGACACTTTGAGCAACTCCATGGCTCGCCTCTCGTACGGAGCAAAGCCGCACACCTCGCGGATCATGTCTCGGACAAACTTGCTGTGCTTGGTCAGACGCTGGAAAAATGAAAAGGCAAAAGCGGGCGTCACGCGCGAGCCGAGCGTTATTTGGAACCGGCGACAGCGGCGCAACGTCCGATCTTGGATCGAGAGAAACTTACCCCGCGGCGGCGGCTGTGTTTGGGGGCGGTGACGTTTTTGGTGACTCGGTGGCCTTTATTGAGGCCGACGGCCATCGGGTAGCGAATAGCCATGTCTGCAAAGTACAAGAACGCATCAGTGAATGTCGATCCGCTGCGTTGTCATAATGTGACCAGATGGAGGGGCACCTGAATAGTGTTCCAAAACAATTTGCCCTTCGAATGAAGAGTCAACACTTAGGTTCACTTCCGTGCAAATTCATGATGCACTGCTGTAGCAGGAGTACACCATTTATGTGCAACCTCAAGTCAATCTTGTTTTTTAAGTGGAACACTAATAACACACTCCCGAGTAAATACACAGAAATCTTTGGGCAACTATCTATGTCCAATATATATATATATATATAAGAACCTAAAAAACAACCCAGTACTTGGAACTCAGCCACTCCGAACAAAGTATCATCCCCGACCCGCTGGGATCACGCCATGCATTCTGTGATTTTTTTCAACCTCGGAGCACATCGTCTCAGCTTTGGACGTGCCGATTCCCATCCCGCTCAACACCTCCGCTGCGTATCCGTGAAGATCAGGAACAGAAGCTCAGTGCAACGCGAATTGGAATTTGTTTACAATTGACGGCGGTTTTCAAACACGGCGATTTTGTTTTAAACTCTACGAATCGTATTACAGGTCAAAAAATAATGTGCTGCGCATAGCGCACAGCATTGCCACATTACGTTCATTCTATTATGCCTGCAAAGTAGCGGTGACGTTTCATTGCAGTTAACCGCTCCATTCAATTCTTCAGATGGTCAACCGACCACTGCTCCGCGCTTGAAGACAGACGCTCGGTTTACCTTGAGCGCTAAGGTGCTTGTTCAAAGAAGTGAGACGAAACCTCCTCGCTGGCGTATAATACACCAGGTTAACATCCTATTTCGTGTACTAGCTCGTGCGTGTTGTCTAAGTAACAGCGAAACCATTCCAGAAGTCGATACTGGCTGTTGAGACACTCTCAACTTGAATATCCTCGGTCGGATTCCGTACAATACGTAACGCAAGGGGTGAGCTAAGCCAGAGGGTTGTTGTCAATTCAATTGCTCGAAGATGAAACGATGGATGGCTGAGATTCCAAACGGGTTTGGTTTGGAGAAAATCCCGGTGAATTCGTACCTGCTGTCTGTAATGGCGGCAAAGCCGGAAGGACTGATGGCTGCACCAGGCGGCCAAGTGAAGGGTTCACCCGGAAGACAATGACGTCCACGGGACAGCGCCACCGTCAGACTGGAGGATGAAGCCTTGTTCAGTTCTTGACCGTACTTCTCTAGCTTTTCGAGAAGTACGGTTACACGACTCAAGTACTAAGTACGTACTATATTATCTGGAATCCATAGACCAGTGATATACAAGAGTTCAAAATATTAGTGAAATTCATAAAAATATTCCACATTTTGTATTATCTTGTATATGTATTTTAATCACATTTAGCTGTTGTATAATAATTATATGTCAGCATGTCCGCAGATGTCATGGGTTTCAATCTGGGTTCCGGCCTTCCTCTTAGGAGTTTGCATGTTTTCCCCGTGCATGTGTGGGTTTTCTCCAGTTTCCTCTCACATTCCAAAAACATGTTTGGTAGGTGAATTGAATATGCTTAATTGTCCCCAGGTGTGAGTGTGAATTGTTGTTTGTCTCCGTGTGCCCTGCGATGGCCTGGCAACCAGTTCAGGGTGTACCCAGCCTACTGGGAAAAGCTCCACCACGGTGCGACCCTTGTGACGATAAGAGGCTCGGATTATGGGTCTTCTTTCTATTCATAAGAAAAGACAAAGCAGTGAAATTCATGTACTTTTTCCCTTGTTTATTTATTTAATTATTTACAACGTAAAAACAAAGTGGCAACTACTGTAGAAAATACTTCACTATGTCAAACAGTCATAGAGCTGTAACAGATACAAGATTAAGTCATATAAAATACATTGATTTATGCAAATTAAGTTGCAATATGGAATTTTTTTTACAAAGCAGACATTAAAGCCATTCAGGCATCAGAAAAACAAGTAAGAGCCAAGACGATAACATTCCACGAATAGCACCTGACGTAACACGACGTGATTTACACAGAAGTTATTCCGTTATCTCCCTTCATGAGGTTTGGTGAAATGAATGAATGCTTTAAATATTTGATATTCCCTTATTTATATAAATAAAATAACTTATGAAAGTTTGCGGGATGTCACGAACAAATAATTGCTCGGAATAAGCCGTATTTGTTGTTTTCAATCGCGTTAAACGCTTCGAGGTCGAACCTGGGACAAACCGAGTGGGAGAAATCCGATTTTCCGAACCCTCAGCGAATGCACCGTAAGTCTGGATTCGGGAATATGGAACGTCGCGAAGAATAATTATGAAATCGAAAACAAAGGTTGACTTTGCTATCGTTGTTCGAGGAACCAAGCAATACATTTTTCATATGGCAAGTACTGACTGCGTTCTCGAGCCGTGACATCAGCTCGGAGTCGAATGGTGTTATTTTCCCATCCTGCATTGCGCGACCGGATGCGCTCCCTGCTTTTGGCGCGGTGGAGGCAGCTGTGGCGGCCATTTTGGAGTCCGCTTCGACCACTCCGCCCGAGTCCCGAGCGAGCGAGTGAGAGAGACGCAGCCGTCGCGTAGAACTTGCCCGCCTCCCATTGATCGATCGCCCGTCGTCCTTTCCCTCGCCGAGCCCCTTTATCTTTTTCCGTCCAAATTCGACGAGGACGACGGACCCCGCGTGCTCTCTTGGCCGCCGAACGAGCGAAGGAATCGTCGAAGAAAGAAAGCGAGCCGTTATGGCGACTGCAACCCCAAGCCGTGATGTTGGCCGGCCGGCGGCGACCGCGGCCGCCTCCTCGACGCCGCTCTCACCCACCCGCATCTCTCGCCTGCAGGAGAAGCAGGACCTGCAGCACCTCAACGACCGACTGGCCGTCTACATCGAGCGGGTGCGCTCCCTGGAGTTAGAGAACGACCGGCTGCTCGTGAAAGTGTCCGAGAAAGAGGAGGTCACCACCAGGGAGGTGAGTGCAAGTATTAGACCGGGGCCGCCTCGACGCGATCGTCTTCACGTGGCCTCTTTTCTTTGGTCGTATCCCGCCAAAGCAGAGCAAAAGATTTCAAACGGTCACACGAAACGTGGGTGGCATGCGGCCAAATGGCAGGAACGCTTCTTTCTTTCTTGCCCCCCCCCCCCCCAAGAAAAAACAAAACAAACAAATACAGAGGAACCACCTCTTGCTTCAGCAAGTTTTGACTTAGTAAAGGGGAACTCGTCGATATGATTACGTTTCAAGCGGATAAAAGTTGCCCGGGACTTCCAAATTCGAATAGAGAGCGGTTGAGTGTGCGCGCCATTTCCTACCAACGCCCCCTCCATCTTTTAACCGCTTCGCTGATGTTCTTCCCCCTTTTCTGTTCTCGTTTCCCCATCGTCCAAATTGGAACTCGCGCCACCGAACATTTAACCGCTCCTTTGTTTTCAGTTTTCCACTTTATCTTTTTTCCCCAACCGGCGTTATTCTGTCAAGTTGCGAGTAAGATTTGTAAAGGAATTAATTTGCAAAATTCCCGCACACAATGACAGATTTTTAAAAACACGATTCAAGTGGCCCGTCATTGTGGAGGGGCCACCTGAAGTTCACCGACACAAACTTAGTTCATAAATACAATGAAATCAACATCTACTTGCTTTTTTTAACGTTCAATATTTTCACTTTTATCCACTAAAATTTTTCAAGCATCATTGATGTTTTTATCGCGTAGTGCGCATTTTCCCCCCTGAGCCAGGTGAAGGCCTTCCTTAATATGTGGCTGTGTGACGTCCAAAAACCGTTGCGTATGTGATATAAAAATATCACAAAGGTGCAAATGTTTCCATATTTGTTGCTAAGTTCTCGGCTGCCCAACCTGGATCAAAAAAGGTTAACTAAATAAACTTATTATGCTGTAATTGTGGAGGTTAAAAGGTGTTTTTCACGGCAGAAAATGAGGGATTTTTGTCCACTTGGCTGCATATAAATTGTAGGAATGTCGTCAATCAGTTCTGCTGCCAATATTTGACATATTCAACACTCGGATCACCCCCATCAGCATACTATTTATTATATGGAAACGATTTTGTATATAGATATTCCTTCTCCATTAAAAGTTCAACAAATCAAATAATAAAATTGTCATTTAAAATGTTAAAATCCTCCAAAATGTAATGTTTGTTAGTTTTGAGCAAACAAAGTAGATCAACAGTAAAGTGAAGTGTATTTGTCTTATGAATGGTTGAGAGGGAAGAAATTACATCTACTTGTACTTGACTTATAAGTCAAGTTTGGCTGCACGCACATTGTATTCAAGCAGCGGCATTTTAAAATATTTCAATGAAAAAGAAAGACACGTGGGACACAAGCGTACCGTAAGTGGAAGTCGTCCGTCAGCGATCTACATGCAGGGTATATAAATAACCCTTTGCGACCTATTTGTTATTTAAACCTTAGTGGTTACGAGAGGGGGGCACAGATTCGCAAAATCCAGCAGGGGGGTTTTGAGCCCGTCGTGACCGCTTCCACAAAGACACTGTTTGCCGTCCCAATTGGTGTCAGAAGTGTGTCAAGTGTTTCGAGTTACCGCGTTTACCCAGCACGCGACTCTTGTTCTCCCTTTATTGCGTCTTTCTCCCAAGTGTGCGTGTTGAATGTCGCTGCGATTTCATCGCTCGCCGGAACAGTCAAGTCCTCGAGAAGGGTCCTGCGTTATGATCGTTGTCGGGTTTCATTGCATTTGGAGGCTGCCACATGTACCAATCATTCACATCCTCCGGACGCAAAACCGGCGCGAGCATGTGCTGTGCGTTAGCACTCGTAAAATCGGCTCAGCGCATTTTTCGCATTCCTCGTTGGGACATACCATCGCGAACACTCGTCGTCGTCAAAGCGAAAAGACTTCCTTTGCTTGCTCTGGGCGGCCGTCACCGCGCCTGGCAGGAAAGGAAGCTATGAACATTTCACATGAGCGAAACGATCACAGAAATGTCAGGGGAAAATTCACCGGCACCGCTTCAAGCCGGACACATTCCGAACAGGATTGTAGTTTGCAACCCTTTCAACTTGAGTTCTTGACTTTTGGCGCTAGGAGTTGCAAGCGCCATCCAAATTGAATCGGAATGCACGGGAGACGTGCACAAATGCATCTGTCGGAACGCTCATCTTGATCCCCCGACGCAAGAAAGAATGTGAACCACGTTAAGATATTTGATTCTCCTCTTGAAGGAAAGGAGCTCCCGTATAACAGCCGCTCACTCCGACTTGTATTTGAATTGCAGCCGGTCAAGCGATGCGCTGAGTAAATGAAAGTTATTACGCTGTTAATGGAAGTGCAGGATTTTTAAAAAAATTCTGTGAAATGAAAACCCTGTTTTGTCAACCGCTGCTTGTTACAAACATTCACCGTCCAATATTTTGCACGTATAACGTGACACCAATGTACCGTGCGCCAATGAAGAATCTGGTCACATGCATGAAGAGCCAAACCAGAAAGTTGCTTGCACCGGCGCGACCGCTGGAACTTGGCTTCTCGTCTCCCGTCGACCGCCGGATCTCGTCAGCCGACTTCCGGGATGATCCCTTTGCTTTGTGTTTAGGTGAGCGGCCTGAAGCATCTGTACGAGGCCGAGTTGGCGGACGCCCGCCGGGTTCTGGACGAAACCGCCAGGGAGCGCGCCCGGCTGCAGATCGATCTGGGCAAGGCCCAGGCCGACTTGGAAGAGGCCACACGCAGGTGACTCCTCATCTCGAAAACGCGCTGTGCCGATCCCTTTGAGCATTTCATCCAGAGCACACTTGGTGCCCGCGCGCCAGTACGCTTGGTGTCCTCACTCCAAGGATAACTAACTGCGTGCCACTTGTGAGGCAATGGCACACCGGTCGGACTCGGGAAGCGCAAGCGTTTGCCAATCTTAGCACGAGGTCCTCCGCGTCGTCTCACCTGCTCCGCCATTCGTTTGCTCAAGTTGTCCCGCCCGATGGGACTAAAAAGGGCCGCGTCATGGCCGTTGCTCAGCTGATGTCTGATGGCGCTGCTTTTCTTCCCTCGGTGTGCCAGTGGCAAGAAGAAGGATGGCGACCTGGCGGCGGCCATGTCGCGGGCGGGGGCTCTGGAAAGTCAGCTGAACCAGAGCGAAGCGGCGCTGTCCACGGCGCTCAGCCAAAACGCCGCGCTCACCTCCGACCTGCTTGAACTCAAGGGCCTGCTGGCTAAGGTTAGCTGCCCCTTTTCTCATTTGCACGTCATCCGGAAACTGACGAGCAGTTGGGAAGGTGATGTCGGCTCATACTGGGACGGGGGGCACTTCAAACCTTGTACCCTAGCAGGATCGATTCATCAAATTAGAGTAGCATCAATTTTCCAATTCAGTTGGACCAAGGATATTCCGGTTTATTGGGTAGAATTAAAACTAGATCGACCCAGTGATAAATTGGATCACTTATTTAGTGTTGAAGGCAGACATGAGAAAATAACGAGGCGGGGGGAAAAATAATAATGGTGGCACAGCTGCTGCGCATGTGTCACCAGCTCGCGGCCCGGCCCGGATATCGCCGTTTTCTCAAACGTCGTTGCAGCCGTGCCAACAGTTTGTCGCCACCTGTTTGCCGAACGCTCCCGCCCCGCTCAATTGCCGCATTGTCCGATGCGGATGAGCCCGCCGACGCGGCGCGAAAATTGATTTGAACGCTTTGCAGGCGGAGGACAGCCACGCCGTGGCCAAGCGGCAGCTGGAGGCCGAGACCTTGATGCGCGTGGACTTGGAAAACCGCTGCCAGTCGCTCAGCGAGGACCTGGAGTTCAGGAAGAACATGTTTGAGGAGGTGGAGATGATTTCGTCGCAACGGGAAACGCCTCCACCCGCGGAAGGGAAGGGCGAAGTTTACGAAGGTTGTTTTCCTTCAAATGTCGCTTTAGGAGGTTCGGGAGTCTCGCCGCAGACAAGAGCAGAGAATTGTCGAAGTGGACTCGGGAGCCAGACAGGACTACGAGTTCAAACTGGCCCAAGCTTTACAGGTAGGCCGATCGCTGCGTGTGCGAATGAGTGACAGAAGGTGATGTGTGAGAGTAAGAGAGCGCGCCCGCGGGCGAGCAGTTCCGCCATTGATCCAATACGTACGCGCACGGCAGGACCTACGGAAGCAGCACGACGAGCAGGTGTTTCTGTACAAGGACGAACTGGAGCAGACCTTCCAGGCCAAGGTCAGCGAGCGCCGCGTTGCCTCCCATTCATCTTGTGCGGCTGGATCGACGCAGCCGGTCCAAATTCCAAATTGGGTCACCTCAAAGTGAGACCTTTTGTTGTAGCTGGACAACGCCAAGGTGTCGTCAGCGATGAACGACAAGGCCGTGTGCACGGCCAGAGAGGAGCTGCAGGAGTCCCGCATGAGAATCGAGGGTCTGAGCTACCAGCTGAGCGCCCTGCAGAAACAAGTACTCCGGCCTCCGCCGCGCTTTGCCTCTTGGCCGCCCGATCCTCACCCGGCGCGGTCCTAACGATATCGGCGCGTGCAGGCGGCGGCCGCCGAGGACCGCGTGCGGGAATTGGAGGACATCCTGTCGTCGGAGCGGGACAAGTACCGGCGCGTGATGGAGGCCAGGGACCTTGAGATGAACGACCTCCGCGAGCGCATGAACACGCAGCTCTCCGAGTACCAGGAGCTGTTGGACGTCAAGCTCACGCTGGACATGGAGATCAACGCCTACAGGAAGCTCCTGGAGGGCGAGGAGCACAGGTGGGCTCGTTGGAGGTGGACACGATTGACCACCCTTCAGCGGGGAGTTCAAGTCCAAATATTTCTTGACACCGATGGTTTCTATGCTCCCCCCCCGCTCGTCTAAACGCGGCATTCCGATGCCGATTGCGTTTGTGCAAGATGGCCGTTTTACCGCCTACTGCCACTTGTTGTCAACAGAAACGACGTCACAGTGCCGAAGGGCTCGGGTGATGACCGTTCGGGCTCACCCGTTTTTCCGCGTGGGTTGATGTGACATTCGCAAGCACAGCCCCAAGGCACCGCGATCTCATTTTCAGTCGACGCCAAGTGGCAGTATTACGCAAAATGGCCGCCCACGAGCAAAATGATTGCCACCTTCGAGTATCGGGTTTGTGCTCTGAAGTCAAAGCAAAACCAAAAGTCAGCCAAAAGACTGCGTTCATCTCGTCCTCCGGTTAGGTGAGACGAAGTTGACGTCGGCGACGTTTCTGTTCCCGCTCGCAGGCTCAAGCTGTCCCCCAGTCCGTCTTCCCGCGTGAGCGTTTCCAGGGTGACGGGCTCGTCCTCGTCCCGCACCTCCAAGCGCAGGAGGGCGGACCTGGAGTCGGGCGACCTGGCCGACATGGGGCGCGGCGAGGAGCTGCTGCTGGCCTCCGAGGAGGACATGGCCAGCGGCGCCGTCTCCATCTCGCCCACCGACATGGACGGCAACTCGGTCACCCTGGCCAACGACACGGATCAGGTGCGCGCCCGCGCCTTTTGCCCGTCTCCTGCCCCCGTTGCCCGCTTTGTCGTATTTAGAATGCGCCGTGCGGTCACAGGACCAGCCTTTGGGGAGCTGGAGACTGAGAAGACAAGTGGATGACGCCGACGAGATCGTCTACAAGTTCTCACCGAAGTTTGTTCTCAAGGCCGGACAAACCGTCACCGTAAGACGATGGCGCTTTCTCTCTCTCTCGCTGTGTGGCCGCGTGACTGCGAAACACGAGTGTGTTCACGCAACATAAAGACCTCAAGGATGACAGAAATTGCATGTTTACTCTTGAGAAGCTGAAATATGGAGCTTTTGGGCAGATTCCGATTAAAAAGGGGTGGGGGGGGGGTCCAAACAAGTCATTGATGATCAAAAATAGTAATTGATTGATGTCATAATCAGCTGTCAATTCTCGCGTATGTGCAGTTGTAAATATCTGTGGCTTTTGGGAGTTACTCAGACGAACGGGGGCATGCTTGTGTAGGTGTGGTCTGCAGACGCCGGCGTGGCCCACGGTCCGCCCACTGATCTCCTGTGGAAAAGCCAGTCTTCCTGGGGTACCGGAAGTGACGTCATCACCAGCTTGGTCAACTCTGACGGCGAGGTAACGGTTCCGCGCATCGAGCGACGGACAAATTGGGGCGGGCGGCCGGCCGGTCTCACTCCTCCCGTTGCGCGTGTCCTGCAGGAAGTGGCCAGACGCAGCGTCAGCAAGAAGGTGCAGGTGGAGAACGGAGAGGAGGAGGAGGAGGAGGACGGCGAGGAGCCGGTGGTACACAAGAAGGTGAGCGCACCCTTTTTCATTCGTGCGCCTATTTGGGATGGGCGAGATGGGGCAGTTCGGACGTCTACCGAGTTGGGAATTGGGGGCTGGTGTCACGGATGCCAAACGATGACGTGTACGCCGTCCGATATGGGCAGAGCATTCCACCGATAAGCGAATTTTGGAGCGTCGACCGATGACACAATGGCTTTCGTGTGAATGATTTGCCGCATTTGAAGTAAGCGATCCGCCCGTGTGCCCCGGCAGGCCAAAATGGCGTCCAGGGAGTGCGTTGTCATGTGAAGCCTCAGCAGCGAGCGTTGGAGCCTCTCTACCTTCGTCCTCATCCTGATCCTGTCCGTCGCATCTGGACGAACGCCTCCAAGTTTGTCTTAGCCGCCACGCTTTGATAGCAGCCCTCCTTTGTTCGACGACAATGCGTGTGGTTTGTTGTTGGCCAACAACATTCCCACTGCCAGCGTCACCACCAGACTCCTCATAGTTTTTTCCATTTTTTTTTTTTTATCACTTTCCTGAAAGGCTTCCATTGCGCCGTTGACATAAAACCATCACAAATGTTGAATTTTAAACATTTCCTTTGCTTTTGTTGTTTTTGTTTTCCCCCCATATATGAGCATTTGATTTTGGCATGACGCCAACTGGCCATGCCATGTGATCAGCTCCTCCTTTCTATCAACTTTTTAGAACCGCTTGAGCCTGGTTGATTGTTCCTTTGAGCGGTTCCAATGTATCGAACACTACAAAGACAAAAAAAAAAAGATTATTTCACCTGTGGGTGTGGAAAATTTGCTGAAGGTTTCCAGTAAATGTACATGGGGAATTTTAGAAAGATTCCAACTCGAAACCTTTCCATGGGAATTACCTTGCAATTGTGGGTAATTTGATGGAAAGCTACAAAGTCAATTGTGAATCTCAACCAGGGCCTCAATGAATGATTGTTTTTAATAGTAGATCGACCTAAGAATCGGGTAAAATGTTCTGTTTGCATTGATGAATAATTTGCTGATTTGATCCTTGTGCATATTTGACCATGCTTGCAGCACAAAGGGGGGGGGGGAATCCCCTTATTGAACACTTGTACACAACTTGGGACGGGGGTTGACGAACCAGTCTGAAACCTGACTTGTTTTAGTCCAGCCGATTGAAATCATCTACTGCCAGCCCACTTCAGATGGCTCTTGGACACCTCTAACCGTCTCTGGCAGTGAACGGGTTAAGAGAAGACCTTCAAGTTTCTATGTTCCTGTTCTCGTCCCACTAGGGGGGGGGGGGGGGGGGGGGTTCCATTATTAAGTTCCCGGAATGCTGCAAGCCTGTTTGTCAGTTTCTGTCATACTGCCCACAGTATAAGTGGGGTATCTATTGGCCGGCGTCTGACTCGCTCCTCTGAATTTGGGAGCCGCAGTGCCGAACCGAGTTTGATCTTTTCATGCAAAGCGTACTAACGAGTCATTTCCACTTCTTTGCTCGTTGGGGTGCAGTCACTCGCCGTCATCTGACTTCGGCTGCTCAAATGATGACAAACAAAAAGATATATATTGAAACTGACCTTTTTATATTTTTCAGGAAAAAATGCATGTCACGTGACGCGAGTTTCAAACACGCCTTCCGTGACGCTGTGTTTTTTGTGTGTGTGTGTTTTCATACCATGTTTTACACTAGATATTTTAGGGTTTTTTTTTTTTTGGCAGTGTAATCAGTTTGTTTACATTCAATATGACTTTAATTTTGTCTTAAGGATCTCCGGGTGATTATTTTGGGTGTTTATAACCTCCATTGGAATTTGCGATTCATTGGTTAGAAGTCCCAGCTAGCCGTCAATGCGTCCGTTCAATGCCGATCTCTTCCCTCTTGGATTGGCCAAAGTCTGTTAGCCAGCGCTAACATTTGGATGTCTCGCAACACGCACCCATCACTTGGAAAGAACAACAACAAAAAAGCAAATATTTGTATGCACAAACAGAACTCGTGACATTACAGAATGTGATGACATGTTGAACATAAGCACCCAACTTGTAGTCGGTGCCTCCGAGACCTGTTTTGATGTGTGTCGGGGTGCTAATTGGTCATTTTAACTTGTCATTTTAACTGAACTTTTTTGTACCCACAATAAATGTTTTACATTTACTCAAACTTGACTACTTGATGACTTGTGTCTGTGAGCTTTGTTTGGTGATGGTCTGGAAGTCTGAGATGTTAAATAAGGCATTCTCTAGTCTAGAACATAGGTGTCAAAATCGGGTCCTGGAGGGCCGCTATTTCGCATGTTTTCCAAGTCTCCCGGTTGCAACCCACCTGATTCAAATGATCAGATCATCAGCAAGCTCTGCGGAAGCCCGACATTGAATCAGGTGGGTTGCAACAGGGAGACTTGGAAAACATGCAGGACAGCGGCCCTCCAGGACCCGAGCTTGACACCTATGCTCTAGAAGATTGTTTAAAATTATTTATGAGAAGTATATACTCAAATTATCCATCCATCTTGAGATAATGGTTCGGGCGAAAGATCCTTTCGCCCGAAGTCAGATGGAATCGGCTCCAGCAAAGCCCCACGACCTTGTTCCGGAGAAGCAGTGTTGAAAATGGATGGATGGGATGGTCTTGAATCAAATGCTGAATAATTCTGGCATGCATTTCATATCGTGACCAGAGATGGCGCCAAAGCAAGGGAGAGTGGCCGCTGCCGCAATCTAGAAAGAAAAGGAGGTGAAGAAGACGTAGCAGCAAAGTGGGCGGGGAGTTGTCCATCAGACTTCCAGGTTGAAGATTTTTGGAGCTCTATTTGGTCTGAGGAGTATCACTGTGACATCATGCTGCTGGTATTGTCCGAAGAACATAAGGAACACCTCAACTTCCTCAACAAGGTGGACGTGGCAGGTAAAAATAAGCGTCGAATTGCGTCACTTGCCCCAGTGGCTGTCACGGGGATGGATGGGAGATCCGCCGCTTTTATCACGCCAAATTAAAGCACAATCATATCAGTCACGATGGTCATTATTACCTTCAGACTCCGCCTTTCAAAATGTTATCTAAAGATATACGTATATGTATCTAAAATGTTGTCCCCAATAGCACAGCTCTAGTTTGAACTGCATTAAATCTTTCTCGCTATTGTAAGCAAAGACAGTGAAATCCTGAAAGTGATTTTGTGTTTTTCAGTAGTTGGAGAGTTTGGGCGCATCGCACTGGAATTCATCATGAGAGGAACCAGCCCCAAAGTCTACGAGGGAGCCGCCAGTAAGTCATTTTGTCCCCGGGTGACTGTTGTTGTTGTGCACCAAGTTCAAATGTTGAAAGATATCACCCAAGGACTTTTTCCTCCAATGAAATTGCTCTCTTGACCACGTAAGCGAAGTGCGGAGCCGTTGCAGTGTATCGAGCCACGGTTGTGATTTGCGGTGTGTTTGCAGGGAAGCTGTCGGTGCCTGTGGAAGTGGTGCGGCACGGCGTGGAGGGACTCATGTACCTCATGACCCAGAGCTCCAAACTCATGGTCCCCTCCCCACTCTCACACATCACTCTTGCAGGCTCTTGGTTCCCACTCTCACGTTTCCCTGCCAAGCCACGCTTTTTCAAGCACACTCACTGTGCCAGTGGTTTGCCAAACTTGATGTTCACAGAGAAGCGCGGCGAGGCCCTCTTGAACTTGACGATTAGATTTGTCAGCGGCAGTTAACGTTTGGATCTGACCAGAATCGCCATGCATAACAGAGAATGAGTTTAGGTCCAGTGGGCAAGGAGAGCTGTCCATTTTATGCCGCGATCTGTTGATGGCCAAAGAAAATGTGGGTGTTTCTGCTTGAATATGATACCTGCCCGTTAAAAATCCCTCAATTACTGTTAATGAGCGTGTGTTCCCATTATTCCTGTGGATACTTCCCAAAATTCCCAAGAAGGTTAGCATCATGTGGAAATTTAGCCAAAAGGTTTGCACAAGTGTTAAAAGAATTATGTTGCGATCGCTTGACACTAACATTTTACCCCGTTTCTGTGCGTGTAGTTGTCTGAGGTGGACTTTGTGGACTCGGTGTTGTCATTAGAGTTTGGTGATGAGCTCAACCAGCGCCTCCTACAGGTGATGTTGGATTTTTGTTGTTGTTATTGGTGGTGGCGGTGGTGTGTGTGTGTGTGTGTGAAACGTCCATGTATGAGAATGTGCTTGCCGAACATAATAATTGAATGACTGGTCGGTCATTAAATGTCTTTGCCAGATGTACCAGCAGCACCGTAGCGAGATCCGCAGCGTCTTGAGTCTGGTGTCCGCCAGCTTGCCCGCTTACCACAACCTGGAGTGGAGGCTCGATGTACAGGTGCGCCAGATCCACTTGTCTGTGGGGATGTCTGAGGCTGCGCACGCGTATGTATGTATGTATGTATGTATGTGTGTGTGTTCTGTCTGGCATTTGCGAGTGCACACACATGCTGCTAATCGGACACTCTGCGCCCATTCCCAGTTGGCCAGTCGCTCCCTACGCCAGCAGGTGGCCCCCACTTTGGCCACCAAGCTGCACCTGACACACGGGCGCGGTTCTGGCACAGAGCGGAGCTGCCGGGTTCTCCACATGGACCTGGGGACCCTCCTGCACCTTATCTCCATCCTGGAGGGGGCGCTAAGCACCTTGAAGAGCACGCATGCGCGCCGCATCTTGCGAAACATCAAATGACGACTCGCACACGCTACAACGCGGTCCAGATGCTAGTAGCGCCCTCAATTAATACGTACGAGTACACTATTTTGTCCTCACTTTTAAAACAAGACAAGAACAATAACTGTGCCTTACTAGTGACATTTTTCCACAACTCGCGCCCCTTTTGTCCTACTAGTACGTGGACCATGATGGATAGTGAGCTTCAGGGCCATGTAAATAGTAAGCTGATTGTCTTCAATAGTATGACCATTTCGCGCATGAGTAGAATGACAGTCTTTCAAGTAACTGTTTTGGGGTTTTTTCCTCCCAACTTCCAACGCCACTTTTGGCCTACATAGCAAGGATATCCAACTCAAGGTCAATGTACTCGTCGGCTCTTTGTCTTCACAAGGAAGACTACTCTTCCCCCCCCCCCCCCCCCCCCCCTGTGGTATGCTTCTATAGTGATGATTTGCGAATCAAGGTGAGACCCCCTGCAAGCAAAAAAAAGTTTAAAACTTTATTCCTACAAGGATGGGAGATTTGTATGTTGGTACATCACATTCATATCGTTAGCCAAAGAGCATAATCGCCGATTATGTCATTTTTGGTAGTTTCCAGAAAATAAGAAAAAAAACTCAAACAAGAAGAAGAGTGCAGTTGGCTAGATCCGACCCTCAATCCTATGAGGCGAACAATATCTGAGCTTTTCATTGGCCCAAGCCAATGCAGGAAGGAGGAGTCACTGATTTACGACGACAGTATTGGCATTGGCAAGTGCATTTTCATGATAGCGCATCATTTTTTGCATTAATGTGTGTACCCTTAAACCGCGACTCGTGGGAAGTGGTGTTCTGCACGCAATATTTCTTAAATGTGTTCAAAAGGTGACGATGCCAATCGCCTTCACCTTACCACTTCTGTCATTAAAGGCTGCCTTTTTTTCTGATTGACATATTTTGATTTGTGCGGCTGAAAATGTGATTTCAAGCTTGCTTGTACACTTGTTAACAAAGGTTGTATGATGTCACAGTCCTGGAACAAATGACTGTTTACGATTCCTAAGTAGTGTGTGTGTTTGCGCGTACGCGTGTGTTAGCATGCAGGCTCGTTAGAATGTACTAATTCAAGATCATCAGTACCTTTTGAGCATGACCACACTAAAGTAGTTCCAGTGTTAATGTGCAACATCATTTTAAGTGGGGCTTTAACACCAGGGTTTTTGTCCCTCATATACACATACACACACACATATACATACTGTATATATGTATATATACGGTATATACACAGAAATAAATAAACAAGATTTCTATTCCAGCAACGTGACTCCCTAAGCCATTACAGTGGGTTTCTGAGAACCGGTTAATTTCTTTTCAGGCGCTTTCGTTGTGCTGTCGTACTTTTCTTTAATACAAAACATGTTTAAAGGATACGGAAGAGGATTGGGTTTTTTTCTTCATTGGCCCTAATCCTCTGCCGTATAGAACAAAGTCAGAATTCTGAGATAAAAGTGAGAATCTTTTTTTTTTTTTGGAGAAGCACAATCAAATTCGCCCAGGCAGCTCGGTTGTCCTTGGACGTTTTTGTGCTTTTTGTTCCGGCACATGGTGGGACAGGCGCTGGCGCTTGTCACATGACCCAACAGTCCCACAAACCGGAAGAGGCTCCCAGCCAACAAGGCCGCCGAGCCGAGTTCTGCGCGGTTCTTGCCCAGGATGTGACTGTCGACTCCGCCGCCGAACTCCGACCGAGCCTCCGACGTCCACTCCCCAGGGAGCCCCGCCATGGCGCAGTGCGTGCAGTCCGTCCAGGAGTTCGTCCAGGACTCGTTCGTGCCGATGGTGGCCGTGCTGTGCAGTGACGAGGCGGAGAGGCTCACCCGCAAAAACAAGCTCAACTTCGCCGAGCTGCTTAGGCCTTTCTGTCGGCTGACTTCCGAAGGTACGAGCGCGCGAGCGAGCGCCACTTAGCCGCCCCGTCTGAGAAGGAGACGCGACCGGTGGACCCGGGCCCGGTCGCGTCCGCGTCCGATCGGGTGACATTGCTTCGGGTTGTTAGCACCGCGGCTAGCTCGTGACTAAGCACCGGGCGGACACCCGCGGAGGCGTAGCGACACCTGACCGGGCTTCGTGACACCTGAGCGGTGGGACCTGGGCAACAGTTAGCGGCACTGCTAACAGGCCCAACTAACAAGTGGCTTCAATTGAATAGGAAGTTGTCATTTTCCGCCCGAACGAGTCCATCGGCTTTCGAGTTTGTTCTTCGTTGACACGACTTCAGCCCCGGTCAGCGTGGTACTGCGGTTCATGCTGTTAACGCTTCTCAACACCCGTCCTCCCCTTTCCCGCGTCCCTGCTTTGGCGATGTCACGTCAAAGAAGGGCTTCTTCCATCGGGCTCTGTGACGGTTGTCGTTGGAAAAGCCAGTTTCACGCTTCCCTGGGTGGTTTATTCGTGTTGTTTCGAGTTTGCGTCCGCGTTTTAAATGAGAGTTTCGAACCTGGTCACCATTTCAAAGTCAATTTCAATCTCTTTTGATAGAGTTGAGTGGAGTTGAATTTTCAGGACAGAAGTAGGGTTTGAAATTAGGCTTTAGAACGTGGGTGTCATCATATGTGGTCAAACAAGTATCATGGTGGTTTGAGGTGAGGGTTTCAAACAAAACAAAGATATTCATGTCAGGGTTTCAAACCTGGTGAGGATTACCAGCCATGCTTTAAAATTAGGGTGTCAAGTTAGTTGGTTTCAAACAAGTGCCATGGTGCCAAAGTAGAGTTTTTCCATCCTCAACCACAAACGGTTATTGTCTGTCTGTACGTGCCCCGACCCTCATCGACGACCGACCCGAGGGTCGTCCCGGCAATGGAAAATGGCCGGATGGGAGCCAACGCTCATGGTAATGCCGGTGCCGTTTCCATTCAGGTCATTTGCGGGACCCCAACAACCAGCTTCAGGTGGTCAAGAACTTTCGGATCTGCGTGACCAAGGTGGTGCCGGGCGCTTCCCCGCAGCCCTCGGGCACCGCCCTCAGCCCGGGACAGCGCCGCCGCCTCAACCAGGTGGTGCTCTCCTGCCAGCCACTCGAGGGCGCTCTCTCCACCGCCGTTGCAGCGGGCGACTACGACCTCAGCTTCAACGGTAACTTTTGTGACGTTGTCGTTCCGGTCCTTTCTCATCAGTAAGCTTCACTTGTACGGTTGTCATCATCGCATTAATCCTCTCGAGCTCGCTAGGGAAAGTAGCCACAGAAAAAGCCAGTGTGTGGGATTTTAGTGACTGGATGGAAATTTCAAGCCGGAGTCAGGCAGTCAAATGTGGATTTCGGGGATAGGGATTCAAAATTAACTCATTCAGGACCAGCCAATTATGGACCAAGACTAAAAAGACGTTTAAAAACGTCTTTGGGAGTGAATGAGTTACGGGTTAAAGCCAGGATGAGGGGTTGAAACAAATCTTACGATCGTGGCTGTGCGATATCTCGACAACCGTATGACTGCGGCTTCAGTGAAAACGACGCAACCCACGCCTCGCCGCTCCATTCAAATTCCGGCGAGGTGCCCGACCGTTTGTACGTTTTTACAACAAGCTCTGCTATTCTACCCACTGGTAATTTTGAGGTTGTAAATATGGTCACGTAATATTCTAAAAGACGGTCTATGTCTATCATCCCGGATGTACTCGACAGCAAACGCGGGAGTGGATTTCTTGCGTATGTGCCGTCCAGGCAGCAAAGGCTGCCTGTGTCCCTCCTCGCCCTCCGCAAGATAAGATTAGGCAAACTTGGAAGGAGGATTGTGCTTGTTTGAAGTGACGATTAGATGCGACGCAAGCGTGGACGGATACTGTCCTCATTCCAAGATATCAATATCTTGAGTGTTTGTATCTGGATGAAGTCATATCGCCCAGCCCTAGTTACGATTTAGATGACGATGATGTCAAGCCAGCCAGATTGGAGTTTCTGGTCAGGCATTCCGATGGAGGGTTCATACCGGGAGTCGGAATCTAATTCAACAACGGTCAGCTTGTCAAATTCTGGCTTCAAACGAGAGTTTGTCTTTCAAAGTAGCGTTTGAAGTCAGGGTCGGTGGTTGGCATGTTGCTCTGGTGACCCTTTCTTCTGGCCACTCTCTGCTTCCACCTGTCAGATGAAGCTCTTAAATGTAGCGCCCCCTGGTTCAGTTCATGGAGAGACACGCTGAGCGAGGTGTGCACCTCCAAGCTCTTCACAGGTACCCCCCGTCGTGTGTGTGTGGCTTCCACGTCGACCCGCTCCTCTCGCTTCCTCTCCCGGCTCCTCCTGCTCCCGTCACCTCTTTGTAGATTAGAACCTTGTTCACGCGTGGAACTCGTGCATGATGAGTCTGTGAGGTGTTCTTCCGAGTGGTCGGTGAGTCGAGCGTAGACCAGATTGCGGATGTCAAGGACCTTGGCAAACAAACACGCCCATCGGGATTTTGCCGGTTTGCTTGGAGTCGCCCAATTTTGACGCCGTTCAGCCGCCTGACCGTCCCGATCCTTTCTGCCGAGATCGGCCCCCTCAGATCTGGCTCTCCCCTAAGCTTCCGCAGATGCTCTTCTGCGCAAGAACTGTGCAGACCTTGTTACCCCGAGATCCACCCGCTCTTCTCCTCAGCTGGTATTCTCCACAATGACCGTTTCTGTTCCCCCAGATTTTTCCCAAGAGCTCCTTTTTTCCCGATGCTCCACGTTGATAATTGCAAACGTCTCTTCCCATCTCTGAGAGCCTCTTCTCCTGCGATCTGGAGATTTGCGTCTTTGCAAATCTCCTTTTTGTGATCCTTAAAATGCCCAAATTCGTCATCTCTCAAAGCCTCTTTGACAGACATCTCTTCTGTCAAGATCTTGGTCCTGGCCCAGGCCTTCTTCCCCGCCACACCCCAGCTCATATTCTCCTAAAATCACCCCTTCTTGGCAATCCAAGATTCTCAAAATCCCAAGAATATTAATTGTTTTTCTTCAAGACCCCAAATTGCTTTTTGTTGACAAGGCCCTCTTTTTGAAAAGCTTGTTTTCAGTCATCAAGTCCCAACACCTTCTCCCCGGCACTTTTTTTTTTTCTCCTCTCACACTATGGTCCTCTTCTTCCAAGGCCCTTCTCCCAAATCCGACTTTCCTATGCTCTTGTTCGATGTCGTCCCCGTTTTTTGTCCGAGCTAAACATCTTCTGAAGTTGTAACGTTCTGCTGTTCTGTCACGGCAGATGTGAGGCGATAGCGAAGGTCACCGAGCATGCCATTTTTTCCTGCCGCATGTTCAACGTAGGCACTTTTTGTCTGCCCAGCGACCACGCCCTGGTTCGAGGCCTACAGGGAGAACTTCCTTCAGTCCATGCCGTCCTCCGACCACGAGTTCCTCAACCACTACCTGGCCTGTATCCTTGACATCCGTCGCTACCCTTTTTTAAAAAAAAAAATTCTTTCTTTTTCGGTGCCGGCTGAGTTTCCTTGACTGTTTCCGTTCAGGCCTGTTGGTGGTGTCATCAAGCGAGGCGGTACCGGTGGAACAGTTTGTCAAGCTGTCGCAGGAGCAGCACCGCATACAGCACAGCGGAGACTACTCCAAACCCAAGTGGTTCATCCCCAACACGCTCAAGTACTACGTGCTGCTGCACGACGTCAGCCAAGGCGACGAGCAACGGTAACGCAACCTTTAGCGGGGGGTCGGCCAAACGCAATCGCGGAGGCCGGCCCGTGTTGCTACGAAGGAGGCGGCTGAGCGTTTCGCTCTCGGCGTCACTCGTCAGTTTATACTCGACGCAAGGCCCTTTCTACTGATGTAAAAGTTTTATTCCTGGTGCCTGTGGATAGGCCGGCAGATGACGTCGCAACGCCGCTGCTCAGTGCACATCGTCGATCATTAAAATGATTGATTGCGCAAATGATGGATTCAAATCCAAGACATGCGACTTTTCTAAAACGTCGCCGGCGCTATTGCAAAAGTCAGTGTGAAATCCCGTTGACATGCTAAGGAGAAACTAGCATCGACTTCTGAGAGTGACATTTCAGATCAGGAAGATTTACCCATACACCCTGGAGCAACACATACATGCCTGCGGCAATGATAACAATGTTGGAAGGCACCTATTCTTGCTCAAGTTATGAAACCGGTGAATAATTCTTTTGACGAATCGTGATTTCAACTTCAGTGCGTTGCTTTGAGCCGGAGGCAAAGGCACCTCGGTGCGGGGCCGAGGCTTGACGCCGCCGCGTGGGACGCGACTGCGCTCGTTTCAGGGCCGAGGCGGTCCACGAGGACATGAAGCAGAGGTACGGCCCTCAGGGCTGCTACCTGCTGAAGATCAACTCCCGCACGCTTCCCGCCGAGCAGAACGAACAGATTCCCGACCCGTGGAGTCAGTACCTGCACAGGAGCGACCCACAGAGCCAGGTCGGTCCATCCATCCGTCGCTTCCGATCTTTCGGGCCGCTTGTTCTCAATTGGTGGCTGGTGGACAGGCAGTGAAGAAAAAGAAAAGTCACCTTGTTTCACTGAAAAATCTGGACTCGGGTTAGCACGGACTGTGATTGGCCATTGGCGTTCCTCTGATATTGGCAGCGTGTGGACCGAGCCCCGGCGCAAATTACGAAAACCGCGACAAGTCGATGTCCCCGTAAAAGGGTGCTCCGAGATGGTGGCAAAGCACCGGTTTTTGCCTTTCTCGGCCAACGTGAAGCCTCTCCTCTCCCTAAAACGTTGCTTCTTGGCCCCAAGATACGACTCGGAGGTGCCAAAAGGATATTTTCGATCTTGGATACGGCTTTGGCCCGAGTGCAAAAACTAGTCGGGGCGTGAGCTTTTCCACCAATGGCCCAGCCAGCGCGTGTGCGAAAAGGGGCAAACCTGCAACTGTGCGGGGAAACGCCACCCTGCCTTGTCTTGTGTGTGCATTTGCAGGACCAGCTGGATGACGATGCGGTTCCTGCCTCCTGCCTACCCTCCCGCGCTGATGAAAACAGCCACGACGCGGCGGAGGAGGCTCGTTCTGCAGACAGCGGTCCCTTTTTTGTTCTTGTTGTTCTTAACGATCCTTTTGTTTGAAGTACAAATGAATACGAGGTCTCGGAATGGTCCAAAAGTTCAAGCAAATTTGCCTCCTGTAAGACAAAATACCACCTTTTCGGACGAGATCTCTTCGTGGTTTTTTTCCACACACAGGCGCCACCTTCACACTTGACGGTTCGAAATGTTCAAAGTAGAGGAAGCGGCAGCGGCGTCGTGACCCGTCTTCTCCTGTGCACCATAGAAGGAGGCTGTCCGGACCCGGACTCGGCGAGCAGCTCGGGCGCCCTCGCCGACGCCAAGAAGGGCGCCGGGGAGGCGGAGGTGACGCCTGGGACCCACGGGGCGTGCCTGACCCTCGGCGACCACGACCACATCCGCCAGTTCGTCCAGGAGTTCACCTTCCGAGGCCTGCTGCCTCACGTCGAGAAGAACATCAGGCAGCTCAATGACCAGGTGCTCAACACGGCTGCTCGGCTATTGTGCAGGCCGCCTTCCCTCCTCCGGGGCTCGCCGACACGTTGAACCCGAGAGCTGCTTCTTGGGTACTGAATAGGGCCACCGGTTTGATACGCGCTTGAGGAAATGGCAAACGTGCTTTTATTGTGAAAAGTCAGCCGGGAAAGCTGCTGCGGGAAAGCTGACGAATTTGCGAGGTTCAGGTTAGTCTTTGAACTGAATCCAACGTTGCAAAGGAGAAGAATGGTTGCTCATTCCTGAAAGCTCACGCCAAAATGCACTTGGAAATGCTGCTCGCGCTGTGCGTATCAAGCTGCGAGGGACTCCTCGGGCCCGGTCCCAAATGCGCAGGGGGTCTGCGGCCGCAAAAAGCTTTGAGGAGGAAAGGAGCCGCATCGTTGCAAAGGCGGCAACTCGCCTGGTCAATCATCTATCGTTGCCGCAGCATGCTCGTCCGCTGTCCTCTTTCCCGACTTGCCGATCTCTTGCTCAGCGTACGTCTTCCCGTCTGTCCGCCCGCAGCTGGTGTCCAGAAAAGGTTTGAGCCGCTCTCTGTTCACGGCCACCAAGAAGTGGTTCGGTGGTGGCAAAGCCCCCGAGAAGAGTGTCAGTGAGCCCAAGAGCACGAGCGGGCTGCTGTAAGCACCGCCTCGTTCCGTCGGCGACTCGCGGGCTTTTGCTTTGCTTCCTGATTTTCGACCTGTGATGGCAGCTACCCCCCGGAGGCCCCCGAACTGCAGATCAGGAAGATGGCCGACTTGTGCTTCCTGGTGCAGCACTACGAGCTGGCCTACAGCTGCTACCATACGGCCAAGAAGGACTTCCTGTCGGACCAGGCCATGCTCTACGCCGCCGGTGCCCTGGTGAGCGCCACAACGTCCAAGTGTGTGTGTGGGGGGGCGGGGGGGGGGCACACTTGTTTTGAATCATGTCGTTGGCAGAGAGTTTTTAGATAAGGGCGAGAGGCAAAAAGAAGAGATTAGATTTGAACGTCCTGTCGGCTTCGGGTTCCTGTTGATGCGTCACAAGCTTGGTTCTTTGTGTTCCGTCCAGGAAATGGCGGCAGTGTCTGCCTTTCTGCAGGCTGGAGCCGCGCGACCGTATCCGGCGCACTACATGGACACGGCCATCCAGACCTACAGAGACGTCTGCAGGTAGCAAACCACCACCAGACGGTTTTACTTTGGCATGGGGAGTAGTCTTCATATTTTTTTTATATAGCAATCTGGATCTACATATTTATAGATAGATAAAATGTGTGGATGTATATGTGTTTAAATATCTAGATCAGAGGTGGGCAAACTACGGCCCGCGGGCCAAATCCGGCCCGCCGAAGGTTGGTACACAATTAAGGTTCGATGTTAACAACTGCATTCATTTCATTTGGACAGTTACTTGAAGTTACAGAGTATAGGGAGGAAGGGGGAGACGATACGGAAGCCCGCAGTAGCGCCAAGTCAAGCAAATCCCGTTCGATACGACGGAATAATGTACTCTTAAAGTCTGAAAAACGTGCCAAAAAATGCAAAATACTGCTTTTTAAATAAAGAAATCCAATTAATATTATGTCGAATTTAGTTCACCCTTTTGATCCGGCCCTCCATAATATTTTCTGGTTGTCATGTGGCCCTATGCAAAAAATAATTGCCCACCCCTGATCTAGATGGATGTGTTAGTCTCTCGCAGATTTTCACCTATTGCGGGTTGGTCTTGAACACATTTTTTTTACTACGGGAGAAAATTTTGCGAGGATGAGAGTTTGCAAACGGCGAAGGCAAATCACGGCGGGCTCAGCGCGGCGTCGCGTCATAGTCCTGCGTCCCGCCGCGAGTCCGAGGGGCTGTCTTCTTCTTCAGATGATCTTGCGGCTGTGCCCCTGCCAGGAACATGGTGCTGGCCGAGCGCTGCGCTCTTGTCAGCGCAGAGATTCTCAAGAGTCAGGGGAAATATTCGGAAGCTGCCACGCTGCTTATCAAAATGACCAGCGAGGTAAGGAATCCTCAAGGTTGTCATCAAGTAGTCTCGCAAAATGAAACGGGCTTCAGTTTCACACGGGATTACTTTTGCTTTGTCCTTCCCGACCAGGACTCGGACCTGCGCAGCGCCCTGCTGTTGGAGCAGGCAGCCCACTGCTTTATAAACATGCGCACGCGCATGCTGCGCAAGTTTGCCTTCCACATGATCCTGGCGGGTCACCGATTCAGCAAGGCGGGCCAGGTGAGCCTCCGATGCAGTCACATGAAATCGACTCGAGACACCAGTTGTAGGACTTTGTACTTGCTAGGCTAAAGGGTCCGAAGGGCTCCGCTTGAGTGCCGCTTGAGCTATTTGACGAGGCGAGTCTCGCATCCATTTGAAAATCTGTCATCGGATCGTTCGCTTCACTGACAAAGAAGCAAATGTGTCAAGATATGTTGTGGCTTGGCAAGACTGGGAGACAACCTTCAAATGTAGGGGGGGGGGGACTCCATCTGACTTGGATGATAAACATTAAAATAAACAAAAACAAATCGACACACCCTTGGCCAAATGGTAACTTTAGATCAAGTTCAATAACAGAAATGAGACCAAAACCATACAACTTTTTTTTTCTCTTGTCCATAAATTCCTTGGGGGGGAAAAAAAATCTTCTCCTGAAGCAAAGTGAGGGTTAACGACTGTGAAATGAATGGTGTGGTTGTCCTCGTGTGGAAACTGGCACGTGTTTGCGTTCAGGATGAACCAATCACCAAATTCATGTAAAACAGGCCAATGTTCACACCTGCCACCATTTAAAATAAGAAAAGTTTGGAATGATTGATCTCGGTTGTCTTATTTTACAAACTTGACGTCAAACAATAGTGCATGCATGCGTGCGTGTATGTGCGTGCGCGTCGACTTTCTTGACTCCCCCTGTGCTTCCTGCTGCGTTTGACTTGGGCCACAGAAGCGGCACGCGCTGCGCTGCTACTGCCAGGCCATGCAGGTGTACAAGGGCAGGTCGTGGTCCCTCGCCGAGGACCACATCAACTTCACCATCGGCCGCCAGTCATTCACGCTGGGCCAGCCCGAGAAGGCCGTGCAGGCCTTCAAGCAGATCCTGACCAACGACAGTCGGCAGACGGCCACGCAGCAGGGCGCCTTCCTCAGGGAGTACCTCTACGTTTACAAGGTGACCGCTCTCAGTCGGCTACGTGTTCTTTCCCCACAGCGAGCGCCGTTTGACGCGGGCTACATTCGGTATCTCCGCGTCGATCATTTTGTTTCCCGTAGCAGCCGGTCACAGTTGGCCTATTCCTGCTCCACTTTGGTGCGTGTGATGTGACATGAAAATGTCATTTAATTTGACACCAAAATCGAATATTTGTTCATAATGTCACATGGCGTGTGGCTCTTTGCTTTGAGAACGCCAGCGAGCCTCTTGTATGGCAGAAAATGCTGCCCTCTGTCGGTCGGAGTTAGACATTGCAACCAATGACACCTTGCAGCCAAACTTCCCCTCCAGGCCATGCCCGCAATCAAGTCAAATCCGCCATATAGAAAGAAATACGCTGTGTACCCCGTCCCGAGGCAGGCTTTTTAAAACATGTATGGCACACACTTTTGATACAATTCAAAGACATTTAAAAGGCAGATCATATGTTGAGAGAGTAATAAGAATGGATAAGAAAAAACAGGACTGTAAACGAGGCGTTTACAGTCAACAAATCCCGTTTCTTCCAAACAAACTTCTCTGACAATACACTGTCCATCAGTCATGCCCAAAGATGTACATGACAAAATGAACCTCTAGCCATTGCTTTCAGGAGATGTAAAAAAAACAAAAAAAACAAAACAGGGGCTTCAACTTCAATAATCGTCAGCGAAGGCTGGGCCGAGCCATGCCATCGGCACTACACGCGGGCCCATCCCATCGCACATGCCGGCTTTTGAACTTTTCTCTTGTTGTTGTTTTTCAATGTACAGTATTTTTGTAGCTTTACAAACGGTCGAAGTGCAACAAGCACGTCCTCTGACGACGCTTGCCCTTTGTGTGTGTTTTGCAGACCGTGATCAGCCGGAGTGGCGTGCGCCTGCCTCACCTGCCGCTGCCGTGCATCCACAGCGCCGCCACCAGGGTCTACTTCGGACACGAGCGCCGCCTGGCCGAAGGTAAAGCGTCGCCCGGCAGCCGGCTCCGGCGGACTGCTCGTGATGTGGGCTGGCCCGGCGTTCGCAGGTGAGAAGCAGGCCGCCACCCACGTGTCGCTGGACCAGGAGTATGACGCGGAGCAGGCGTCCATGTGGTGCAAGCTGGAGGAGCAGCTGGTGGCTGCCGCCAATCGAGGGGGGGTCCCCGCTAACTTCCAGCCTAGCCAGTGCTACCTCAACAACCGGACGGACAACCAGCGCCACCCGCCGGCCGTTGTAGAAGGTACGGTAGGGATCGATTGACTCGCCGGTTGAATTGCTCAAGGCGCGTGCTCGCAAAGCGGAAGCGGCTAGAAAATAACGTCAATCCAAATAATGATGGCGAGGACGGCAGGGAGGTGAAGGGGGTGGGGGGGGCAGCGCTTCCCTGAGTTTTATCGACAAGTTGGAGAAATAGCGCTTCCTATTGCCAAAAGTCACGCCTTCAACATAAAAGCACGCTTTGACCACACTTTTGTTTGGCCGGCTGTTGGTCTATGGAGCAGCCGCACTCAATTCTGTGCTTCTTGAGGTGTGACTGCCGAGGATGCCGCCCCCGCCATGTGGCCTCCGGAAGTGTGCCCAAACTCTTGTTGTACTTTTGTTTTGAAGGTCTGACTTTCGACAGGTTACCCATAGTTGCCGTCAGTAGAAATAATAACGATTTCATCACCGTGAGCCAATGAAAGAAACGGGTACCTCAATCGGACCAATAAACGGAGAAAAACGAGGTTCCGCTCTGAGTCGTCTGTTATGGGCGGGGGTCTGGAAAGTAACCCCCGCTTGGCAGATGAGAGATTACCGCACGGCTGACTTTCCGCCGCTCGGCGAAAAAGTGCTGACGCTCTTGCGGCTTGCTGGCGCGCAGAGCCGGTGGTGGTGGAGGTGATGTTCAGGAACCCTCTGAAGGTTCCCCTGGCACTCTCCCACCTCTCGCTGCTCTGGAAGTTCGCGCGCGACGGCCACGCCGCTGACGGCGGGGAGGATGCCGGAGAGGAACTCGTCAACAACCTGGACGCCTCGGAGCAGGAGGTGGGCATGCCTTTGTCCTCACGCGACGCCTTTTCTGTGGAGGTGTGTTTGTTTTGTTTGTACTATATTTTAGTTTTGTGGTTGGTTAGGCGCATTTATATCAGTTTGTGTGATGGACTCTTTGGCCACGTTTGCCTTTCCAGACGACGCAGAGAGACGACCTGGTCACCACCGAGACCATCTTGGACTTTCACTTGGCTCCCGAAGAAACCAAAACGGTGAGCGGACGGACGCCACCCGCTTCGCAGCATTAGTAGCTCGGTCAAAATCTTGACGGTCTCGCGTTCAAAACACCAGTTATCTTCAGTAGCGTCTTCGGTAGCATTTGTGTACGAAACATCTCGAAGGTACCAATCACTGTCAGCGACTCTTGCCGAGGCCTCGAGCATCACGCGGTTTGCGACGTCTGATCTCAGGCTCGGCTCAGGCTGCTGCCACACCGGACGGGTTGCCTGAGTATCACGGGCGTGGTCTACGACCTGGCCGCCGCGTCCTCGCCGGAGACGCCCGACGACGACGGTAACCCGAGCGGGCCCGCCCTCACCCTTGCCCAGCGTCAGTCGCCTGACGCCCGGCGCGCCGCTCCTCTCGCAGGGCCGCAGAAGGCCGAGCTCGTGGTCGTCAGTGGGAAACAGGACCTGAAGATTCGAGGCCCGCGACTCAATCACACCAAAGAGGACAAAATGTTTGTGCGCTACGGACCCGACCGGCGCTTAGAGCCCATCATCACGCCGCCTATGCCCCTTATGGAGGTAATTTGTCTGCACGCGTGGACAAAAAAAAGGAGTGGTCGCCGGCCACCGTGACGCGTCCCGCCTTTTGTGGGCGTCAGGTGTTCTTCCTGCAGTTCCCGACGGCCCTGCTGTGCGGCGAGATCCGTAAAGCGTACGTGGAGTTCTGCAACGTGAGCGACGTGTCCCTGTGCGGCCTCCGCGTGGCGTCCACTCACCCCGACTTCTTCACCTTTGGGAGCCCATCGGCCGGCACGCCGCTCAGCCCCGCCTCGGCCGAGAACTGCTCGGCCTACAAAACCCTGGCGGCGGCGCCCGGCTCCGCGGCGGCCCGTGAGACGCTGGTGTCGGCCGATGACTTCGGGCCCGCGTCGGACGTGGTGGACATCCCCGTCAGCGGCGCGCTGCGGCCGGGACAGTCCGCGCAGCTTCCCCTCTGGCTGCGAGGACCCGACCAGGAAGGAGTCCACGAGATCAACTTCCTCTTCTACTATGAAAGCCCCGAGAAAGGAACCAAGATCAGGTAGAGACCGCACGTTGGCGTTTGCGCTCGCGCTCGGGACCTCGGTTGCTAATTGACATTCATCTGTGGACTGTCTGCTTCCACACTTTGTCACCTCTCGCTGACTGCACTTGAATTATTCGAGTCGCATCGCAACCTCCCTGTCCTTTTGTTCTGGCGTTCCCCACGGCTCGATCCTCGGTCTCATCCCGTTCTTAACTCATTGACCCCGGTGGACGTTTGGTCGTCAACTGTTTACTGCCAAGTGTGACGTTCAACACGTCGACGTGGAAGAGGGTCTCATTGGGCCCTTGTCTGTCAAATTCCGGTTTAGAAACCACAGAGCTGACGAACAGAGGCCAGTACATGGCGACGGCAGAATAAACTGGACCAGACGCAACTAGAATTAGTCTGGTCCAGTCCAATCTCGTCTGGCCTAAATTGTTCACCTCATGACTCTGACCGTGCGCACTCGATTCAATTCTTTGCACCCCCCGCCCCCCTGCATTTTTCCCCAAAGGTTCTATCCTCGATCCACTTTTGGAACGTTCACCTTTTTTCTTCTTCTTATTTGGTTGACTTTGGCCTATTTTATTTCTTGAGTCAAAAGTGGTGGTAGTAGTAGTGGTGGTGGTGGTGATGATGAGTGCACGGCGCTCTTTCTCCTCAGCCACCGGGTCGTTCGCCACTCTGTGTTCATCTGCGCCAGTCGCTCGCTCAGCGTTCAGGCTTCAGCCCGTGCCAGCACCGTACCGCCTCAGCGAGGATCTGATCAAAATGGTGGCGGCACGCTGGTCTTCATCGATGTGGAGAACATCAATACGGTGAGCGTGCCGGCCCGCGGCGCTCGGGCTTGGCTCACCCCGCGATGCCGGCGCTCACATCCGGGTTTCTTTGGCCCTCCAGAGCGAAGCTGGCGTGCGCGAGTTCCACATCGTCCAAGTGTCCAGCGGCAGCCGACACTGGAGCCTCAGCAAGTGCGTCAACCCGGCCAAGGAGAAAGGTAGGAAGTGGCGGCTGGCGCCCGCGCGCCCCTCGCGACGCCGGCTGGCTAATGTTTAGCAGAAAGCTGCTAACTCGAAACCAGGGGTCAGCAAAACTCAGGTCCCCGAGGCCCCCCTATCCGTCAGTCACGGTGTGGAAAGTGAGAATGACGACTCCAAGTGGATATTAATCATCATCATAATACCTGCACCTCGCTCACGTTGACATTTTGATGTTGGATACTCGAAAACCACATTTGGTTTGGCTAATTGCTAGAATAATCCATTTGAAAAAAAAGTATCGGGGAGCTGCTGTCCGATATCACTTCCTGGTTTATGTGAACATTGATATCCCGTACATTTCTTCACACAGTTCTAAACATTGGCTTGGGTTTAAATACTTGTTAGCATACATGTTAAGGTTTGGGTTGAATGCGCTTCTCTGGTAGATTTGCTCAACATGTTGGGCAGCTTTGTGTCTTCTTGACTTTTTCAGACTGCAAAGTGAGCAGCAGAGAACGAGCCAAGCTTTGTTTCAGAGCCACGCCGTGCAAACCTCACCAAGGTGCGCCGCCGCCATGCGCGAGGCCGACGACACGCTCGGGTCATTTGACTGTTTCTTGCGTTTGTGTCTGAAGCTACCTCGGAGGACGCCGACATGTTCACTTTTGCGGACGTCCACCTGGGCGGCGAGCGGGTATGCATGCCGACTTTGGTGCACGTACACGCAACTCCGTTTAGGCCGCCGGCGTAGGGTCCACACTTGCCCACGATGGTGGCCGCCTGGCCCGTCAATCCACACAGAATGCAAAACGTTATTTGAACGCTAAACGGTGTTGTCGACGTGGCTGCAGATCGTCAGTTCGGCCACGCCGTGCGGCGACTTTTTCTTCCGCTGCCGTCGGACGTCCGAGTCTCGGCGAGCCGACGCCTGCCCCTCGGGGCCGAGGACGCCGTCGGGCGCCAGGAACCCCAGCCCGGACGCGAGCAAGGACCTGCTCCGTGCGGTCGACGAGTGCGACCGGCTGGACCTCGACATCATCGTCATCTGGAAGGTCAACTCATCTGTGCTTGTGCGCGCGCGTGTCTGTTAATGTGTGCGCTGGTACGAATGAATATGTCGTTCGTGTTGGTTTTGTCCTCTTTTTTTTTGTTGTTGACGTCGAGTGTGTGCGTGCAGGCATACGTGGTGGAGGACAACAAGCAGCTGATCCTGGAAGGTCAACTCCACGTGGCGCTGCAGGCGGTGGGGAAGGAAGCCACTTCCCTCGCGCCAAAACAGGTGACATCTTTTGATGCCTGTTTTTTTTTTTTTTTTTTCCCCCTCCCTCTTTCTCTCTATGACAATTCAGTGTGCTCTTCAAACAAAATGTAGCAACAAACCATTTTGTGCACGAGTGCCGCTTGAGGCGATCCGTCTGTGCACCTTTGCGAGTTGGAGCCTCGCGGGTCTGGCTTGCTTTTTGCTCGCTGCCTTGACCCTGAGGCCGCAGTCGGTCTTTCGATGGAGTGATGTCGCACACGCCCACGTCTCGTGTTGCTGTTGTGTTGTCAGGAAGCTCAGGAGATGGTTCTACTCAAGTTCAAGTCGGACCCGCCTCCTGCCGCCGTGTCGCCGGCCACCCAACTGTCGCGACTCATCAAGAGTAACCTGCACTACTCGGAGACATACGCACACAACTTCGCGCGCGACAGGTTGCGCGCACGCACACACAGATAATGCAGACGAGTGCAGTTGTAAATTATTTACGTCTTTATTTGTTTATTTATTTGTGTAGTGTTTGTGTGGTTCCCGTTTCTTTGGTTTTGTCCAACTGCTACTGGACTGACGTGGACGTCACCGTAGACCTCAGGCACAAAACCAGCAGGTGTGTGTGTGCGCGCTCATGCGCCTGTCAATCATACAAGAACGCGCAGGCTAATCTTTGTCGCCTGTGCATTTTTCCCCCTCTTTTGTAGTTCAGAGTGGAGCGAGTGCGCATGTAGCTTCGCTTGGGTGGGCCAGACTCGCTACCGGCTGTCGCTTTGTCCCCGTCAGACACGTCACCTCGAGCTGCGAGCCTGCTTCCTCGCTCCCGGCGTCTACAACATCAACACGCATGGCGTGTGCGCCGTGCCCGCTCCGCGTCAAGACCGCGACGGCGCCACCCAGGCGGAGGTTGCGCAGCGCGGCGCCGGACCGGCGCTTATCGTCATCGCAGACAGCGGCCAGTGACTTTGCCGTGGCGCGCGCCGCAAAAACAAAAGAAGAAGAGACCAACACGACGCAAGCGGCAGGGAAGGAACGATGACTTCCTGGATGTTCATCGGGAGCTTCTTAGTTTACAAGAAACCACAAACTGCAGCACCCGCGTGTATGTGTATGCGTGTGTACAGTCTGTACATGTTGATGTGCGTGGGTGTAATGGTATGCGTGCCTGGCTGCATTTGACTGTGGATGAATGTGTGTGCCAGAGGCGCCACCAGAGGGCAGCATCAGAAGTCCAATCAGGTCTCCTCAAGGTGCATTCGACTTCCTGCTCGCATCTTGGACGTCGGAGGGTGAAGAAAACCGTCAAGAAAATGCAACCGAGGCACGTCTTAAATGTTTGACACTCCCAAATGGAACCTGCAGTCATGTGGTCAGCGCTCGTGTCCGAGCGTGGCAAACTCTGAAAGAATGCGCAGAGGGTGCTGGCGATCAGCTTTGTTTTTTAGAAGTTCTCAACGCGGGTGTGACGACACCAACTTCCGTGTTTATCCTGTACGATATTTATAACACATATCATGTACATAGAAAATAAATCCCAACTAATTCTCCACTGACAATCTGCTTCATGTTTTGAGAGGAAGGCCGACGTGATGACAAAATCAGGAGGCGGAGAGGTGCCCCACCAACCGCGGAGATAAATGTGGGCTAACAATCATCCCGTTGTGGGTGAAATCAATGGGAAGCCATAATATGTTGCCAAATGCTCTAATACATGGAAGGGGCTGACATGCTCAATAATATGAGCACTGATGTGGGGTTAATTATGAACCTTTCACATTTTATATATTAATGTGGCGGACGGCCAGGCTAGTCGCGACCTTCACGCTGTCCTCGCCGCGTCTGACCGAAGAAGGCAAAGATTGAGGCGCCACCAAGCCGGGAAGAGCCAAAGCGCAACACGGCACCACAGCCAACAGGTGAGCCGCCATCTTGAACAGAACACGTCAGTCTAAAGCTCGAGCGCGGGCCTTCGGCAGGCTGAGGAGCTCGGCGACCAATCGCAGAGGACGACCGACTGACACCCGGCTGCTAATTGGCACTGGGCCGGCTTTCAATCGGTCACCATGGCGATGCCTCAGCTGAGCCAAGGAAATGAACCGGGCTCTGATTAGGAAAAAAACTTTTGAGTGAAACTTTTTTTGTAAAGACAGCGTCAAGGTCTACTTTTTCAGAAGGAAATGACAGCCCTGAACAATGGAAAATAACCCATGCCCCCTCTTAATGAAATCTTTAAAACCTAAAAAAAATCTGACCCTCCAAGTGATCCCAAACATTTTTAAATGACTTTTGATGTTAGAAAAAAAATTCTTTGCAAAGTGTAATTCACAAATTCAAAGGGGAAAATGAAATTTGACATACTTGGGGGGGGGGGGTCAAAAACAAATTCAGACTTCTGAAAATATTTCAGTTTTGATATTTCACCCGAGTTGTCAGATGTGTGCTCATGCATGACAGCTAAAGTTGCAATCGAGGTGAAAAAAAAATCCAATGAATTGCAATGGGGTTGGGTGGGCTGTCTAAACCCTAAAATAACGCAAACACTGAAAACGTAAGCTGGTTGAAAAACTGGCTTCTCCCAAATTTAAAAAATAAAAATTTAAGCCAGACCTGCATACAGGCGGGGCTCAGCTTTAAAAGCATATTTCCAGGTGGGGGGGGGGGGGGGGGGGAGAATCAGGTGGCATCAAACGCAGCACACTTCCTGGCACCCTCTCCTTATCCTGGAGTTTCAAACTCTCAGCCCCATGCAGAGTGGAAAAATAAGGGTGGAACTGGTCAGGAAATAGTTGCCCAACCTCAAATTTGGGGTTAGAGTGTAACGTACCCAAAAAAAAAAAAAAAAAACATGAGCAGCATGAAGTTTTTTTATTTTATTTTATTTCTGCAGGAGTCACTTGAGCGGGAAGGGACAAATGTGGTGGAGGGACGGCTCGGGACTCTTCAGCCTGTCCTTGCAAACGCAAGCTTCCGGACTTTGGTGGAACAGCGGCCTGCAAACGGGCTCCGGCTCGCCAGCTGGGAGGGACTCCAAATTCTGCGGAGACCCGAGAGGAACGGTGAGGCGCTCCGCCGCCTAAACGGATGCTGTGGTGCTGTAGCTGCCGACTTACCTTGGGCGGGTACGTTTCGCACTCGAGTTCTCCCACTTGTCTGTGGGAATTGTAATAGGAGGTTCGGCAGTAGACGTGATACTTAAAGGAGAGAGGAAAAAAATATTAAGTACCAGCCGGGTCGAGAATCAATTGCCAGAAAGCCGTCAAGCGTGGCAAAACTTATGCGACCCTCGTGGGAGCAAGCCAGTTAAGCAGCAAGTTGCAACTCACAGCTCGGTCGGGGCAGCGAGGCGTGCAGGCGGCGAAAGTGGCCGCGGCCTCCCGGGGACACGTGGTCTCCACCAGGGCGAACTTGAGCTGGGTGATGGTGCCGATGGTCACGACGTTCTGTCACAGGAGAGCGAGAGAGCGAGCGTTTAGAAGGAAGGCGGACGCCGGGCGGCAAGCCAAACATACACTCGACAAAGGATCTTCACCGCGCTCGTGAGCTGAGCCACTTCCAGCAAGGCGAAGTAATTGGGCCGCTCGCTCTCCCGGTTGAACTTGAGCACCGCGTCCCGCACGGCGCCGACGCCCGTCGGGTCATCCAGAGGCAGCAGCTTGGGGCACGACGAACAAATCAGCAGCAGCTCCTCGTCGGACGGCTCTGCAAACAAGGCGGCGGCGGCGGCGCCCGAGCTTCGCCATCAGCTCTCACCGCAACAAAGCATTTCACAGGCAAGCACCAAAGCAGCGGGGCTCTCACGACCTGGTCGGGTGGTGCATTCGTGGCGGGTGACTTTGGCCGCGCCCCGCATGACCCAAAACTCCACGCTGCAGATGGCCACCGCGCCCTGAGCCACACAAAAACAACACGGTTAGCACATCGGACAGAAGCGACCGGCAGGACCCAAAGGACGCTCACCCGCTCATTCTGCCGCCACAGCTCGCACAGGGCCTCGGGTTTGGGGTTGCTGAAGTGACATTTGGTCTGCAGCAGCTTCACGTCGATGTCAATATGGCAACCTCCCGAGATCTGCGTGGGCAGAGCCGCCAGACGAGCGCATCTCAATCATCTCCCAAGGAGCGGCTCGGCCGGCCGACTTGCTCACCTGCCGGTATTTGCCGCTCTGCACCTCGTGCAGCCGGAACTTGAAGCCGTGCTTGTGATGTCGGTTGACGTGGCGGACGGCCACGTCGGCCGCCGCCTGCACGCTGTCCTCGCCGCACGTGACCGAAGAAGGCAAAGACTGAGGCGACACCAAGCCGGGAAGAGCCAAAGCGCACCACAGCGCAGCGGCCAATAGACGAGCCGCCATTCTAACCGGTGACGAAGGGTTGCAAATTGAACGCGGCGCGCTTAAAACCTCCCGCGCGGGCTTTAAAGCGGGCTGAGGCACTCCGGCGACCAATGGCAGAGGAGCACGAAGGGCTGACACCTGGCTGCTCGTTAGCGCTGGGCTGGCTTTCAATCAGTCACCATGGCAAGCCTCTTTTGCCTTTCATCAGATATATTTTTGAGGAGAAAAAATGTCATTGTTTAAAAAAAGGTGATGATTTTTCTATTTTCAATTTTTTTTTGGGGGGGGGGGAACATTTTACAGTGTCAACAAAAAAACAAAAAAATAACCAGGAGAGAGAAATATTTCTGGAAATTCAAGCTCTGACTTTTAATTATTTGAATCACAAATTATTGTGTGTTTTTTAATCAATCAATGAATCAGGCGAAAAACATTTTATTTTCCATAACTTTATTCAAAAACAGAAGATTATTTGAAATTGACAGTGCAGATAATGCGCAAACTTCATTTGAGTATGTGAAGATGAAGTTAAAATGAGTGTACAGTACTTTATAAAAAAGAATGTCAACTCACTCAACACGTGCCTTTCCTCCGAGACACACGTAAACATCATTTTTCTACATTCAGTTGGCAAGAAATAGGCCGAATGCTCCACTCCCAAGGGGTTGGCCACAACACAGTGGCGCACCTGCGGGTCTCTCCTTAGGGGGGCGATCACGCGTACTTTGCCGACAGAGCGCCGAGGCAGCAGCACGACGAAAAAGAACATCTCACCAACGAAGAAGAAATACGATTCGTTTGGGCGCTCCGCCATGGAAGCGATTTTCAGCGAAGTCCTCAAAGTCGTCATTAAACGTCGACACTGCGATGAAAGGTACACGGCAACTATGACTCCGGACGAGACGTGACTCAACACGATGAAGTGATCAAGTTCCGATTTCAGTTTGCCATCAGAAGCCCTTTGCCGTGCCTGATTTGGGAATGAAATCTTTGAGCTGGAAGCTCATTGCCAATTGAATTGAGTCGGATATTTGTCTTGGTTAAGGGGATACGAATTACTAACTAAGCCGAACCGATTCTGAGAGTGCTGCGTTTGAAGTCGGATTTATGCCATTCGATTTGACCTGGTTGCGACTTCATAGCCTTCAAGGCGAACGAGGACAACAAAGACGGCTGATTACGATCAATTGTTGTTCTGGTTCACCACAACATTTCGCCAAATCATTTAATGCAGGGAGATGGACGGCATGTCTTCGTGCAGTCATCACACGTCACGTTATGGTACACTAGGTGTTTTTGTTTTTTTAAATCGCTGAACGAATACAATCATAAACAAATAGAGCCGAATCTACGGCGCCACGGTGCAGAGACGCGGGGTTCGATTGCGGCTCCGGCCTTCCTGTCTGGAGTTTGCATGGTTTCCTCCATTCCTGCCTCACAATCATCCGAAAGAACAAGTTGGGAGCTCAAAAAGAGCGTTTCCCTTGCTCATACTTTAGTGCACCGCGCAACCCGTGGTGTAAAAGAGAATCCTTTCTCAAAGGCCTGACCTGGATGAATAAAGACGACATCAAAAGCGGAAAATATTGAGAAAAAAACCCCACAATGGTTTTATCTGCATAATGACGTATGTTTTCATTTTACAGAAAAGAAAAAATCCGCGTCACGATTGAGCGTGATTCGAGCACTGGTGCCATCCGCAAACGAGTGAGTATGGCATACGGCCTTTTTTTTTTTTTTTGCCCCTTGCAGTTTCCTGTCTTCACTCCTTCGATTTTCTGCGTCGCCTCGCCAGTATTGCTTCTCCTCTGCCTATTCTTGTCGAACCCAGAGAAACTGTCACTCGCACTCTGCCGCTGTCTCCAAAGGAGCATTCTCGAAAATCACTTTGAGGAAAATAGTTGAAGACTCCAAACTCGCACAGCTCACTTCATAAAACGAATCACTATTTGTTTTTCAGACTCAATGAATTGTTTCGAGACCCGGTTTGATTTAGAAGGATGGAAGTCCTTGCACTTTCATCCCCTCAACCGTGAAGGCAGAGCTTGTGTTTTTCAAAATAAGACCGTTGCGACTTACAGACTTTCAAACAACAGTTATTCTTCCAGTCCAGGGACGGATTGGCCATCTCTGCTCCCAGGCATTCATGTCTGCCATCGTCTCTGTGCTCTGCGGGAGTAATGATCACTGGAGATGAGTTGGGGACCTTCTCTGCCTCTTCTTCCCGGAGACGGGCTGAGTCAATTTGAGGGAGGTGCCAATCAAGCGATTTGAAATCCGTTTTCTCTGCTCTTCAGGATCTTCTGGTGAGACTAACCAATGACGCCGATCCACATTTTCTCTTTAGCCTCACAATATCTGAGGAAGACTTCCAAAGGTTTGCTGAAGAAGAAGTGCAATTTTCTGTGTCGCTGTGGGCTTTTTTTTCCAACCTTATTTTTTTTTTGATCCTCTTGCATGTAGTTTGAAAGTCCAGCAGTCGCTCCTGATTGAATTCACGTCGTTCCCCGAGATGCTGACGCAGCTTCTTCGACAATGTCAATCGGAGCAGAATTGCAGCCATCCCAGGTACTCTGCCGGCCCCCCCTCCTCCTCCCGACGTCAACATGGATCACTTGCATTTTCTCAAACGCGATAGGACATGTTGTGTCATCACGAAACACTACCCATGTAGAACTAAGAGAAGATAAGAAAACCTTTATTAGTCTTGCAATGGAGAAATTCCCGATTCACAGCAGCAAAGTTATGAAAAGGAAGAAGTAGAACAACAAAATATAGGAGCTGCTGGAAAGGCGGCCGCTCTCGCGGCGCCATTTTGAAGTCAAAATAACACAACACAACACATAAGACACGGACAGTCGTGCAATCTTCACCACTTTTGGCCGCCGCTGCTCAACCCGTATTGTTTTGTGTTTTTTGTTATTGGAAAGTGTCCTTGGGTGTCTTGGAAGGCGCTTATAAATAAAATCTATTATTATATTATTATTACTTTTCCGCATACACTTTGTTGTCTGAAGCGGTTCCCGATGAAAGAGGAGAGGATCAAAGTGTCCTTTCACCAGTGGATCGGAGACGTCGTGCTGAAAATGTGCACGCGTCTGCTACGAGCTAAGTTTTGAAAGCAAACGCGAAGCTGTAACGTCCATTGACGAAAAGAGATCAGTTCACTTCTCCTGTCCCACGTAATCCGCTTCAAACTCCAAGTAGGCCAAGAATAACCCTTGCTCGGGTTTTCCGTCACCCCATTTGGTACATATAGGGAGTGAAAGGGGCAAATATTTCTGTGGAAACGAGAGCCCATTTGTTGGTGTTTCAAATAAGCCCCCACCCCCCCTTTCTAAAAAAAAAAAAAAAAAATCTCAAATAAGCCAAAGAATGTGCGTTCCAAAGTTTAAGAAGAACTTTTCTGTTCCTTTGACCAGTCGCGCTATTGTAATGCTCAAGTCAACTATCCTCAGTTTGTCTTCATTTTAGGACACAAATGGATGGTGACGAGTTTCAACAGTCACGCGATTCGTATCCCTCAAGCCACGAGAGGCCATAATCATACGTGCGACGGCTTCAGTGGTTTCGTTGTAGGCAAGCGCAGCATCGGCGGCCGCTGTTCCTTTTCGGAACGCGCCGGCCCGCCGTCTCTCTTTGCGGGATGGCGGGCGGCTAACCGAGCCGACGGCGGCGGCGGCGGCGGCTTTCTGTTGTTGGCTTTCTCTCTTGTGGCCCGCAGGTTCCAGCTGCTGCTGTCGTGCGACTCGCCGTCACCGGATGGCCCGGCCCAGCTGAACGTGATGGAGAGCAGCTCCTTCAAGCACCTCAACCAGCTCTCCCTGCGGCTGGCGCAGGCCTCGGACAAGCACGTCAAGGACTACCTGGCCGCCCGTCTGGCCTCCCTCAAGGTGCGCCCGCTCGAGCCGGGCCGGCTTTCGAGGGGAAATCGGCTGGGCGGGCACGCTCGCGCCGAGATCGGCTCAACGTGCGCCCGCGCCGGTTTTTGTATTTTCCTCTTTCAAATTCGTCGCGTGGGAAGCGCTCGAGCGGTGACTTTGTCATCCGTAAAAAGCCTGTCGCGTTTCAGGCCGACAAAGAAGCGCTGGAGGTCAAACTGCAGACGACCGAAGATGATCTGACCAAGCGGCTCCACGACGCCGAGCAGGTTCGTCGCTTTCCCGCCCTGTTCGAAGCGGAAAAGGCACCAAACTCCGGCGATTGACGGGCCGCTCATCGACCATCAAACCATTCGACGGCCGCCCGTGATCTTTGTTCGGCCCCGCCGCTAAGGGGAGAGTTTTGAGTCCCGTTCCCCGTTGCGATGTCTTACCAGGCGCTGTCGGAAAAGAGCACCGAGATGGAGCGTCTGCATTCAGAATGGACTCTTCAGAGGAGCTCTCTTTCCAGCCGGCACGCCGACGAGTTGCGGTCCGAGCGGGAGAGGGCGGCCGAGGTGAGCCGCGCCCCGAACGAGCCGGCGCCGCCGACGTGCGAGTGACGCAACGCGGCGGCCACGTGTCCCAGTTGCAGGAGCGCCTGCGACGGGAGACGCAGCGAGTCCGCCGAGATCTGGAAAGCGCTCACCAGCGCGACAGCCAGCAGATGCGGAGCCGCCTGGCGCAACTGGAGACCTCCTGCGGGGAGCTCGGCGACGGGAATTTCAAAAACGAGGCCGCCCTCCGGGACCTCAAGTCCAAGCTGGCGGGCGCCGAGGAGGTACGTCCGCCAATAGCGGCGGCGGGGTCACTTGACGCGGCGCGCCGGCTCCGGAGACGGCGGCGAAAAGTGTGCTGCGCGTCACGCAGGAGCGCCGGCGCTTGGAGCGGCGGCTCGGCTCGCTGCGGCGCGACAAGGACTCCGCGGACGCCGAGCTGCGCGCCGAGGGGCGGCTGGTCGAGCAGCTGCGGGCGCGCGTGGCCGCCCTGGAGCGGGAAGTCCAAGACAAGGAGTGGAAGATGAGTCGAACGCAGGAAGCGCTGACGGCGGCGCAGCAGCAGCAGGTTTGTGGCGGCCCACCCGGACGCCGGCGGGTCACGCCGCGTCACGCCGCCCTCTCTTTATTCTGCAGGGATCCCTCAGGAAGAGCGTCGACGGCAAAGAAGCTCAGCTGCGACAATTTGAAGCCCAGGTGGAGGTTTTGGCAGCAGATGTCAAAAAGGTTGGTCCCCCCCCCCCCCTCCTCCTCCTTTTCTTCTTGACGGTCCCGACAGGAAATGCGCGTGGCCGCGTTAGGTAACCGCTAAGGTGGTTGTAAAAGTTGGCCCGTCACGCGAGAGCCGCGTCATCTTTGATCGAGTGGATTCAGAGCTCCATCTGGTGGACAAACGGCGCAACGACATGATTTGGAGCAACTCCCAATGACCGAGTGCACGCCGAGAATAATTCTCACGAAAAGAAAAGGGCCGACGTCGGATGAATCGACGGCGCCCGACCTAACGATGTCGCGATTAAGATGCGAAGAGGCTTCGAAAGCCGCTGCCCGTTGACGTGACGTCTGGCGGCGTTGCCAGGGCAACGAGATCATCAGGAAGTTCCGGCGCGAGCTGCAAGTTCAGCAGGACAAGAACAAAGACAAGAGCGCGGCGCTGGCGGCGCAGGAGAAGATTGTGCGCGACGCCTCGGCCGAGCTGGAGCGAGCCCACCGGGAAGCGCAGGACGCTCGCCGGCAGCTCGACGACAGGGACCGGCAGGTGAGCGGCGCGCGCCGGTCGCAACCCGGCCGCGCGGGCGTCGTTGTGGATTTTTGCGTTTTGGTCCATCCGCGCGTGGGTTTTTGACGGTCAGATGGCAAGTCTGAAGGAGCAGCTGGAGTCGAGCGTGAACAAGCTGTCCGACGTCAAGGAGACGTCGGAGAAGAACGAGAGAGGTGAGGAGCGTCCGTCTGGTCCCGAGCGCGCGGCGGCGTGACTCGGCGCTTGTCGTCGTCAGTGATCGAGTGGCTGAACAAGCTGCTGAACGAGAAGCGGCCGCACGAGAAGTTTCCGCAGACGTCGGAGAACGCCCCCGTGTCGGTGGCACCCCGAGTAAGCCAGAGCGTCGCCGCCGCCGTCGTCTTTGTCGACGCCGCGTACCGGACTGAGCGCCCGACGCCTTTTGTTCTTTTCTCCCCCCGCAGGCGCACTTTTCTCCGCACGCGACCGCGAGCAGACCGAACGACTTTGCCGGCGGGCCGGATGGCAGATACTTTAAGAGAGACGACGGCATCCCCGTCTACGGTCTCGCCGGCGCTCTCATTCCCAGAGGTAACTCGACACAATGGCGACGCGAGACACGCGTAGCGCATAACGGACCGCGCGGCCCCATCCCACGCGGATGGGCTGATTCCTCTCTTTCCTCGTCAGAGTTGCCGCCGCCGCGCGACAAAGCTCCCGTGGCTTCAGCCTACTTTCCCAGTTGAAACGCACGCACGCCGTCGTTGTTTTTGTTTGCACGCCTGCGTTCCGGTTGTTGATTGTTCATTTTGTTGTTGTACCTCTCGGTTCCTTAAATAAATCATTCGCACTTTGTCTGAATTGTTTTCGTCAGATTCGTGTGGGAGGACGCGAGAGTCTTTGCGATCGAGGGCTCGATCGATACATCGCGTCTTTGCCAAAATGGACTCGAATTTGCACACAAACGCAGTGACGAGCGGCCGCGCCAATGACGGGCCGAGGTCAAGCGGCTTTCGGGCCGCCGCTTAGTCGCGGTCGGGGGTCTTGCCCGGCTTGTCTGAAATTGCAGTTTGGAGTGAAGAGTAAAGGAGAAGCCTTTCACCGTGGCCTTTTCTCCGCTTTTTAGTCGGGAAGCCGCCATCCGCTGCTGATTACTCATGATCAGAAAAGGTTCCAGACGTTTGTTTTTTTTCCCCCTTCAGCACATTGCTGTGCGAGATCTGGCAAAATGCTCTCAAACGGCTGCCGGACAGTCACTTCAAGGGAAGGCAACGAGTTGGCCGCGTAGCACCTTTTGGCCTCGGTGGAGGTCTCTCGTCGTTTTGTTTTCAAATTTTTGTGTTGGTTTGTGAAATGGAGAGCGAATGAGCACACGAGCAATGCCGTTAGTTTTATTGTCACGACTTTGGCCGGCACAAAATGTTTGACGATGAGAAACGTTGTCGCAGCCCACCCGCTCCAAATAAAAACAAGAAGAAGAAGACGAGAAGCGCACGACGATCGCTACATGCTAACGAGCGCGACCACATTTGCTCGGACACTCGCCGGAGGACGAGTGCGGCCACGCCGGCAAGAAAATTAGACGCCCGACCACGATGGAGTCTTTGTTTGTGCGCACAGAAAGGTGCCACGTCACCCAAGTCAACTTTGCTGCCAAAGCTTCCCACGAGTGAAGCGAGACGCGCCCGCTCGGCTCAGACACGTTGAGCCAGATTGCGAGCGTCATCTCGTCAATGAGGACTGAAGATTTGGACGCGCATTTTTCGCTCGGCTTACTTACAGCCACCTTTCTGTGGATATGTCGTTTTCAAAATAAGTATGACATGGCTAGATTTTGACTTTCTGAAAAGAAAATATCCTCCTTTTCTCTAAATTGTGTTCTGACAAGAATCCAAATCGTTTTTTCTGACTTGTCGGGAGGGAGGGAGGGAGGGGGGGCATCCTGGGTATGGTTTTTCTTCGGGAGGAAAATATAGATTCTCGTTGAGAAAAAGATGCATCTTTGTCTGAAAAAACATGTTTGTCGAATTTGTTTTTCCTCAAAAAACAACAACATACTTTTCTAAAAATATACATCAAGTAAAATTCCACTTTTTTCGCCCCTTTGCAGATTCCCTTCCATGAAAAAGAATCCCTTTTCATCAACAAAAAATAGGAAATGAATCTTCCGCTTGAGACTAATTTCTTGACAAATATGCTTCCTGAAAGGAAAAGACTTTGTTTCGTTGAAAGAAAAAAAATGGCTTCCTTTTCTCCCAAAACATTTGTCCACGGGGAAAAAAGTTCTTGTTTGGGGGGGGGGGGGTCTGTGAGAAATCCTGCATACCGTTTGAGTCCGAAATGCCCCCACTCCCCCAAAAGAAATGGAGATTCATAATTTAAAATGTTGCCCTCAAAGGAGTTTTTGCCCTGGTTCAAAAATGAAATTCCCAATGCGAGCTGAGTGAAAAAGAAGGCCAGGGACGTTTTTGTTTGGATCCTTGATGGGGGTCACGCTGAGCCAAGAAGGGCCCCCTTCCCGAAAGGAAGCTGGGCTGTCTCTCCGCATGTTTTCGTCGAGTTGCGCGACAGGGCCGCGTGACCTGACCTTTCAGGTGCGAGGTCACCCGACTTCATTCGACCACAGTAGCATCGATTTTCTTTCCGGCGCGGCCGTAATGCTCCTCCGTACACGAGCACCGAGCGCGGCGGCGGACGACGCCGTTCAGCAGCGGATCTCGTAGCCCATCCGAGAATCCGCGAACAAGCCGGCGCGGTTGACGAATAGCCCCTCGCCCTCGGACGTGGCGACCGGCTCCGCCTCGCCGCCCTCGCCCGCCATTCTTCTCGCGGTCCGATCGTCGCCGGCCGCCGAAGACCCCGAGCGGCCGCCGGTGTCGGCCGGGGTGGCGGCGGGCGGGGCCGGCGCCGACACGGGTTTGGCGCGGTTCAGGACGAACATCTCGTGGCCGCGCTCGTCTCGGAACTCCTCCAGCTGGGCGAAGGTCGTGGGCCCGTCCGAGTAGTCGTTGACGTACAGGATGCTCTCCTCCTGACGCGCAACAACGGCGCCACATTTTCAGCGCTTTCTGACACAATAGCCGATGGGCAAAATAACCTTTCCTTTCTCTTCGTCGTGAAAAACAAGCAAGATGTCAGTCGATAACACGGGGCGCCAACCTTGTGCGCGGCGAGCGCGTCTTTGTAGCCTCGCAGACGTCGGCTGGAGATCAAGGCGAGCAGCAGCAGGGCGGTGAGCGCCAGCAGCGAGATCCCGGCGGCGACGGCCGTCTGCGTGGCGGCGCCCAGCGCGCCGAAGGCCACGCTGCCCGGCGCGTACAGCGGCTCGCGGCTCACCTCGGGGGACGGCGCCCGCGCCCAGCCGGCCGAGGACGAGGAGTTGATGGCCAGCTGGAAGGTGAGCCGCGCCGCGCCGCCCGCGTTCCAGGCCTCGCACTCGTAGAAGCCGGCGTGCGCCGCCGTCACGTTGCTGAGGAAGAGCATCCCGCTGCCCGTGTCGGGGTCAAAGTGCGAGGCGCCCTCGTCGCTCTTCGGCACGCGGGCCCCGCCTCCCAGGTCCCGCACCGGCCCTCGGGGTGCCGGCGAGGCCCCGCCCGAAGACGCCTTCCTCCAGGTCACCTGCGGGGGGCGCGAGTTGCCTCAAACCCACGGAGCCGTTTCCGCGCGTCCGTTCTCTCATCGGCTTCGTTTTGAGTCTCGTTCAAAGGTGGCGCTCACCTGCGGGCGCGGGTATCCCGAGGCGTGGCAGGAGACGCGCAGACTGTCGCCGAGGGGCACGGCCACGCGTCGGGGCTCCAGCCGCACCAGGGGCGGGATGCACACCAGGCTGTTGGGCGGCACCTCCGGCAGGCCGAGGCGCGAGAGCCGCGGCGGCTCGCGGCAGCGCAGGCGCCGGCGCTCGGACGAGCTGAGCAGCCGCCGGCCCTCCTCGTCCATCCAAGTCCTCAGCCAGTGCAGGGCGCAGTCGCAGCGCCACGGGTTTTCTGCCGGCGGACGGGCGGCGTTAGCCCGCGAGGTCTCCGTTCTCCCGTCGCGCTCGCGTTTGTCCGGCGGGGCCCGGCTCACCGCTGACGCGCAGCACCTGCAGGCTGACCAGCGGGCGCAGCGCGGCGGCCGCCAAGGTGCGCAGGCGGTTCCCGCTCAGGTCCAGCAGCGCCAGCGAGGTCAGGCCGGCCATCGCCTGCTCGCCCACCGTCTCCACGCCGTTGCGCTGCAGGTGCAGCTCCTGCAGCCGCTGAGGTTTGCCACAACAAGTGGCGTTTGCTTGGAAAAAATACTTTGCTTCCACAGAGCAAGACTCTCTCTTTCCCCAGACTCGGAATCGGACTTTTCTTGGAACATTTTAAAAACAGCTTTTTTATATGTAGCTCATACCAGTCACATTTCCAAACATACACTTGACTGTATCGTTCTTCTCCCACGGAGAAATTCCTGTTTCTTGAAAATAGAACTCTTTTTTTTTTTCTCTCTCGCGAGGGTCGGCGCGCACGTCACCTGCAGGCCGCGGAAGGTGAAGTCCAGCAGACGTGCGATGTCGTTGGCGGCCAGGTAGAGAACGCGCAGGTGCCGCAGTCCCCGAAAGGCGTCGGCCGTCACCGAGTGGATCCTGTTCCCGTCCAGCGCCAGCTCCAGGAGCTGCGCCTGCGTCTGGAACGAGCCCGGCTCCACCGCCGAGATGCTGTTGTTCTGCGTGCGGGGGGGGGGGGGGGGGTGTTGAACCAGTAGGTCTCATTTGCGTAATTGTGTGCGTTACCTGTAGGTAGAGGTAGTGCAGTTGCGCCAGCGGGCGCAGGTCCTGCCGGCGGATCTGAGCGATCACGTTGTCCTGCAGGAACAGCGTCTGCGAGGGCAGCGCGTCAACAAGGTCAAATGTTGGACACTCGGTTAGTGTGAGTACAGTGATGCCTCATTGGAAATGTCACAGACGGCGGGCCGATGAACGGCATCGACGTGGCGGATTTGCCGCATCACCACATGGACAATAGAACGGTTCGAGCAGACGCATATTCTTTATCCTCGGCAAAAAATGACAAATTTGTCTTTTTTTTGGGAGGTATGGATTTTTTTGACTTGCTTTTCCTACTGTGAGAACTCATTATTTTGGGTGACATTTTAATTTTCTTGAAAAATACGACATCTTCCCAAAAAAACAAACAAAAAAACGATACTCCTTGAAAAAGTACAACACCGCTCCACCAAATAGTGACTTTTTCTGGAGGAAGAAAAAAAACAACAACACCTATCAGGTCAAATGCACTTTGCGACTTCAAAAAAGACAACTTATGGAAAATACATTTCACTTGGGAAAAAACAACAACATGTAACAAAAAATTTCTCTGGGGAAAAAAAGGAAAAAAATGATACACCCTTTTGGTAGAAAAACAGGACTTATTTTCCTCTCGGTTATTTTGAATACATTAAGCCCGCATTTTTTATACGTTCAATGATCAGAGAGCAGATGGCGCGCATATTGTTGTTCTGTGGTCACCTGCGTGGCTGCGGGCACTCGCTCGGGTAAGGCGAGGAGGCCGGTGGATCCGCACTCCACCGTCAGGCTGTAACATCGGCAGCTCGCGGGGCAGGGGGCGCTCGCGCCCACGGCGGCGGCGTGCGGAAGGACCGGCAAGATGATGACGAGGAGGAGGAGGAAGAGGAGCCGGACGGCGGGGGGGAGCGGCGGCGGCGGCGGCGGCATGGCGACGCGCTCTGAAACCAAGCAAAACCTTTCAACCAAGCGGCTACCGTCCCCCGTGGGCCCCAAAAGACGCTTCGGGAGGTACACCCGCACGTCATCCCATTAGGCTGGATCGGTGTAGCTCACGTTGGTGGTGAGGGCCATGAAATGCTGACAAAGAATTTCACCAAAGTTGACGTCCAAATCATATTTCTACTTCGGCTCCGACTTAAGGGCAAGAACGTGTCGGAAGTCGGGCGGGTTTTTGGGGGCAAAAGCGTGCCGCTTTTTGGAGGGCGGGTGAGAGAACAGTCAACTCTTGCTTCTGGCCTTTTTACGTCCAAGAAAATACTGCGCGGGCCTTGAAAACGCTCGGCTGGCTGTTAGTGAGTTTCCTCCCGGGAGTACTGTTGGCCTTTGAGGCATGATGATTGCTAGCGATGAATCTGTTGATTATTTTTCAGATGAATCGAGGAATGCGATTTCCCCACTTGTCTCAAAAACATGAGCACTCGCATCACGGAGCAGCGGGAGACCCTCGTCCCTCGGGCAATCTCGGGCATCCTCAAACAGCGCAGGCAACAAAGAAAATGGGAATCGCGTGTGGCGCTTTCGCGATCCTCCATCTCGCGCAATGGAGGAGCGCGAGCGCGTGGATTGCGACGAGGTGGTTGCTACCTGCTGATGAAGACGGAGGAAGAGGACGACGACAGGCTTTCGCCGGCAAGGGGCCCCGAGGAGGAGGAAGATGCGCGGCCCGGGTGGCGTCCGAGGATCCAAGGATGGAGCGAGAAGGAAGGATGTGAGCCGAGTGCAAAGCTGCTCCTTGATCTGCTTCTTCCACTTGGATTCGACAAAACGTCAGGCGGGACGGCTTCTTCCAAAACGCGCAGCCAACGCAGGTGTTTCCTCGACGGCTCCTTCCTCCCCCCCCCCCCCCCCTCTCCCTTCTTTTCGGCCACCCGCTGACTCGCTCTGTTCTCTTCCGCCCGCGGTCTCTCCACAATAAAAGAAGGCTGGAAGACCTCGACAAACTCCGGACCCGCTTACCCGGGGTTCGGCCCTCACCCACAGATTCACCCGTTCGCAGATTTCTTTTTTTTTCAGCACTTTGAATTTCTGCGAGGTGGACGTGCTAAACAGTCGCCCCGCAAAATTATAACACATTTAAATATCCAAGTCAAACGCGAAACTCGAAATACCCTTCTTCCTCTACGTACAAACTATTAGTTAAAATACATTGACTAAAGTTCTCATTTGGTTGCCGATGCGATTGACGGTTGCATCCACCCGCTCGCTGGCGTCACGTGACGTCACATCCGAGGTAGGCGGAAGTCCTGAACGTGACGTTTGGGAATGCTTGCAAGCGCACACACGTTCGAAACGAGGCCGTGAAGCTGCCGCTCGACAATTTAACGATCGGAATTCATTGTCAGGTGAGGGGTCGTTGTTGTTGTTGTTGAGTAGCCACCCCGCGTGTCGTTCAAAGTGTCACTTTAGGAAGCGAACGCTTCGCGGCAGTCTGTGATGTCTTGGCTGCCCACCCGAAACGTGGCTCGCTAGCCTAGCTTCCAATCGGCACGTATAGTTGAGCGAGTAGAGACGAGATTTAGTCCCCAGATGACTCGCGGTACTTACTACACGTTCATAAACTTTGCAAACACGTGAAGCACTCCGATATATCCCCGTGTGGCTGGCAACCTGGGCCGCGCGTGAAATCTTAACGTGCTTGCAATGTGTGCGTCTGTGTTTTGGGGATTACGTTTGTGTTCGGTGTGCGTGTCTATATAATGTTTGGGTCAGTGTGGAGGCGCAATATCTGTTATTGTGTGTGTCTGTTGTGACTGTATAAGGAGTCTGGGTCTATGTTTTCTGCACTTAACATTTGTGTATGTTTGTGTGTGTGTGTGTGTGTGTGTGTGAGAGCAGGATGGCCAGTGTGGAGCAGCTGGCTGCGGTGGGTTCTGTACTGGTGGACCCCCGCCAGGACCTGACGAAGAGGTTCCGAGCTCTGTTCACCCTCAAGAACCTGGGAGGTACATTTCAAGGGATTTGGAGATAAAACCAAATAAACACAGCAAAAAAATGAATAAATAAGTAAAGATCACTTATCAGTGTCTTGTGTGCGGTTTAAACTCGGTTGCATTAGCACGAGACCTTTCCTGAGGGAATTTGTTTTTGAAATGCACAAAATGAGCTCCGAGTGGGTGCTGCGAAGCCAAATGGCTTTGTGTTCATGTTGGATCGCGTCCCGTTTGTGAGGCGCCGAGGCGGTGGAGTGGATCGGCAAGGCGTTCGGCGACGACTCGGTGCTGCTCAAGCACGAGCTGGCCTACTGCTTGGGTCAGATGCAGGACGGGCGCGCCATACCCGTCCTCAGCGCCGTTCTCGAGGACACCCGACAGGAGCCCATGGTACGGCACGAAGCGGGTGAGTGGCGGCTCTCGCGCGTCCTATTCCCCAAACGCTTGCACCCGATTTCCGCTGGAACCCAAAGTGGCCGCTTTGCGTGCGCCTGCAGGGGAAGCCCTGGGAGCCATCGGTGACCCGTCGGTTCTGGACCTGCTGAAGGCCCACTGCCGGGACCCCGTCATCGAGGTACAAGCCATTGAAAAATTCTACACGTCCCACTTCAAATGCCAGGCTTTTCTGCTATTGCCCCCCCCCCCCCCCAAAAAAAAGAGCGGTGACTGAGGAAAAAAAAACTGAAAGCTTTTTTCCCCCATCATTAATTGTTCCCCATACAACTTGATTGGAGAGAGAGAAAAAAACAAACAAACAAAAAGTTAAAACTGAGATCATGTGGTTGCATAAGTGTGCACACCCTCTTAAAACTGGGAATGTGTACAGAACGAACCAGTTAGATTCAAACTCGCGTTCAACGGGGATCAGCGCACACCAGCCACTGATTGGTTGAAAAAATATCTTAATCTTCCCCCCCCCCCGCCCCTACTTTGGAGCCCTGGCCAAAAAGACACAGGAGGTCTTCCATTTGAGTTCAGAGTGGTCCCTTTTGGGCCCGATTGTCCCTTTTGGTTGGGAGACGAGGTCCACATCGCCGGTGTCGACGACCTTGCAGGTGGCGGAGACGTGCCAGCTGGCCGTGCGTCGTCTGGAGTGGCTTCAGAGCGGCGGCGACGACAAACGGCGGGACGGCGAAGCGGAGGAGAACCCGTACTGCTCGGTGGACCCGGCGCCCCCCCACTCCCGCGCCAGCGTGGACGAGCTGCGCGGCCTCCTGCTGGACGAGAGCCTGCCGCTCTTCGAGCGCTACAGGGCCATGTTCGCGCTGCGGAACCTCGGCGGCCCGGAGGCCGTCCTGGCCCTGGGCGAAGGTGAGAGGCAACCGCGTCGTAGGGACCCGGCCTTGATTTTCTTGGCCATTGGATGGTTTCCAGACTCCTGGTATGCTTTTTTGGGTTTTGCGCTCCTTGCTTCTTCTTCGTTTGCGGAACTTCGATCTGCGGTACTAGATGACGTTTGTTGTGTTTTTTCAGGCCTGCGGTGTTCGAGCGCCCTGTTCCGTCATGAGATCGGCTACGTCCTGGGTCAGATGCGACACCCCGCGGCGGTGCCGGCCCTGCGTGCCGCACTGGAACGCGGCGGCGAGAGCGCCATGGTGCGCCACGAGGCGGCCGAGGCCCTGGGCTCCATCGGCCGGGACGAGTGCCTGGCCGTGCTGCGACGTTTCCGCGCCGACGGCGAGCGCGTGGTGAAGGAGAGCTGCGAAGTGGCCTTGGACATGCTGGACTATGAGAACAACCGAGAGTTCCAGTATGCGGACGCACTTGCCAGACTGCAAGGATAAATGGGATGTGTGTGTGTGTGTGTGTGGGTGTATGGAAATTAAAGTTTTATTGACAAACCCAAAAAATGCTCCCCCCCCAAGTGACACATCTTTAGTTGGTTCTCGACCGGTGCTTGACTTGAGTTATGACGGGTTCGAGATGGAGTTCTTGCTCTTGTTTTTTGACTGTTCTCTTGACCCGTCATTGCGACAAGACTTCGAGACCGGTTCTTCACTCGGGACGTGACTGTTGTCGCATTTTTATTTTTTTGAGATGGATTCCTTGCTCTTTTTTTTTCCATCGTCTAAGCGATCACAAATTGTCACGGATGAGGTGTTTTGAATGCTTCACGTCAACCAATTTGCTGCCCCGTTTTGCGATTCGCGACTCCTTATTCGCGGTTCCTTCAGACTTGAGGAAGTGCGCGTCGTCATCTCGGTGCCGAGCAGCGGCTGTGTTATTTTTTTGTTTCCGGGGCAACCGCGGCGGCTCCCCCGCCGACGCCCTCGCGAGCGGCGTCCTCGTTTGCTTTGACTCGCTCGGCCACGCCGCGAACTTGTCGTGCGCGTCGACTTCTCCGGGCGAGCAGCGGAAGAACGAGAGCGAGGGGCTGGGGGGGGGTCGAGCAAGTTCCTCGGAGCGACAAAAGCGTCCGTCTGCCCTGCTCGCGCCGAAGGTGAAGGGAGGAAGCCGAGATGGACGGAACCCAGCAGGTCAGCCTGCAGGTGGCTGCTTCCTTCAAAGCGTTCCTCATGAAGAGCAGCAGCAAAAGCAACCTCAACCTGTGAGTTGAAAGCTCGAGCGCTCGATTTTGCAAATTGCCACACGGAGTGCGCGCGCCCGACTGAGCCTCGCCAACTGTTATTTCGCTGCGGTGGGCGAGAAATTTCCGCGACGCTCAGCAGCAAACGGTTGGAACAATGCGGCGGACTAGAAGCGGTCAAAAACTTTTGGCCTACCATATTGGCATGATCAAATTTGACCGTGGCCGGCACGGCACCTCGTTTTCTTGCTTCTAAAATCCGTGTACGTTTGCCTTTCTGACCGATTGACCTCTGTCGCCAACCGTTGATCGGGGGGGGGTTCGCGACGATCAACCTGGAAGCAGTCTGACGTCACGAATTTGACATCCATTAGCAAGCGTGGCCTTGTGCGGCTAGACAAGAAAAATAGGAATCATCCACGATGAAGTTTACAACTTGAATCCATTTTCCCTCCTACTTCGTTGCCAGATACATCCCTGAACAAGTTCCAATTCAAACTCAGAAAATAAAAGCCAGAGACTGTTACACCCGCGCTGCAAGAAGGAGAGATACCGACGCTCGTTCCTACCAACTGCTGTCAGGCTGCTGAATAAAAAATAGCAACAATAATATTAATAATAATTGAATGATGTGGAAAACAACTGTAAATAGCACTGCGATTTATCCATTTTGTATTTACATTGCACTTAATTGAACGCTGTTTGTTTGTTTTTTCTTCTTTCTTCTTTCTGCCTCCATTCTTGCTGCCGGAGGCTGTAAATTTCCCCAGTGTGGGACAAATAAAGGATATCGTATCTTATCTTATCTTATCTTAAAAGCCAGAAGGCACAGATTGACATACTTCCCGACCAAATTCCGAGTGAAATGCGTTTGCTGTGATGTTTAACACGTTCGATCAATGACAATGAGCGGAGGTGTCGCCAATTTGGCAGGTACGACCACCTCTCTCGGCTGCTGATGCGCGTGATCGAGGAGCGTCCTCACGATGTGGTGGACGTGATGGAGGACCTGAGTCACGACGTGAAGCTGCGTCTGTACGAGGACACGCAGAGCAGCCTGCAGGACCTCCAGCAGACCACCGCCGCCGAGGAGCTGGCCGAGCAGCAGAAGGTTCTCTTCGTCAGGCCCGAGGACGCCCCCGAGCACGAATTCGAGCTGGTGCGATCGCCGCGCGAGCTCCTCATTGCGTTCGGCGCGACGAGGCGACAAAATGGAGACGGCGAACTCGCCGTTGATCGAGTTGTAGAATTTTGAGCCGAAGCCATCCTCATCGCAGGGTGGGGGGGGGGGGGGCGGAAGGGTGGGGAATACCAAACGAAATGCCACGTTACTCTTTCTGAGCTCGGGTCGAAGCAATTGAAAACATTCTCGACCGCGTTGAAGCGAGTTGTGGCGTTTCAGTCGGACAAACGTGACCTTTTGCCCGCCAGGAATCGGCCCTGCCCAACGTGAGCGAGATCGCGTACTTCCTGGAGCAGGCCGGCGTGGGCTTGGGCCGCGAGGAGATGCAGCGGGTCTTCCTGGCCCTCAAGCAGCTGGTGTCGTCCTACACCATGCAGCGCTGCCGCCTGTGGGGCAAGATCTTGGGCATCGAGAGGAGCTACATCATCGCCGAGGCCGAGTTTGCCGAGGGCGAGGAGGAGGACGAGGAGGGGCCCGAGGAGGTGGCCGACGAGGAGGCCCGCGAGGTCGACGCCAAGGAGAAAGCCGAGCGCGAGGTGAGCGGCCCGCGAGCGTCTGCGCTTTGGCAAATGAGCAGACGCCGCGGCGTGACGTCACGCCCGCCTTCGTCGGGAGACGTGGAGCACGATGTCGTGTGACGTGACAGATGACATCCGCCGAACGGCAAGTTCAAAAAGAATGCTCTGATGCGGCAGACCATTTGGCCAATAAACCCATCGTCCTTTTACATCGTGTTTGACAGGCGTTCAAATCGATTGTTATGATACTTTTGGTAGCGGGTGATGGTTTACTTCGGTCACGTAACTGCTCAGAATGCCGCAATCCTTTGTCTTCCTTTGATATCTCACATCAGGGGTGCCTCAAGGGTCTGCTTTCGGACCCATTCAGTTTCACCTTCTCCGTGTAAGTTTGGCTGCAAAGCGCCCCTGCTTGACGATGATATTTCGTGTCGTCAGATGGACCCCCTCCCACAGTCGACGTACAAAGCTCCCCCCGTGGTCCCCAAGGAGGCCAAAGGAACCGGAGCCAACAAATTTGTGTACTTTGTGTGCAACGAGGCGGGCCTGCCCTGGACCAAGCTGCCGTCGGTCACGCCGGCCCAGATCACGGTGGCCCGGCAGATCCGCAAGTTCTTTACGGGCCGGCTGGACGCCCCCATCGTCAGCTACCCGCCCTTCCCGGGCAACGAGGCCAACTACCTGCGGGCGCAGATCGCCCGCATCTCGGCCGGCACGCAGATCAGCCCCCAGGGCTTTTACCAGGCCATCGAGGAGGAAGGCGCCGAGGAGGAGGGCTCCTCTGAGGACGGCATCGAGGAGAACCCCGAATATGAGGGCGTCCCCGTTGGGGAGCTGGTGGACTCCTTGTCCTCCTGGGTGCACCACACACAGCACATCCTGCAGCAGGTAGCGCTTGCATCTCGGGAGCCCCTCGCCAAGTTTCCGCACACGTTTGAGTTCCTCCGGTTTCATGCGGTCGTAAATGTTTCGCGCTACCCTCGGACACGATCCCCTCTGGTTAGTTTGATCCCGGGACCTTCGGTCCTCAAGGTTTTGCCGTGGGTTTCAGGGCCGCTGCACCTGGGTGAACTTGGCCGTGAAGACGGAAGACGAGTCCAACGAGGAGGAGGCCGAGGAGATCGAGGAGGACCCCGACGAGCCCGAGCCCGAGGTGGGGCCCCCGCTGCTCACGCCGCTCTCCCAGGACGCAGGTCGGCCGACTCCGCTCCCCGTTGACGGCGCGCGGCCGGAACGGGTCCTCACCTTGGGTTGTCCCGGCAGAAATCTTTGAGACGGTGCCGTGGAGCTCCAGCCTGTCGTCCACGCTCACCTCGCAGCACGCCATCGCCATCATGCGCTCCAACTGCTGGCCCGGGGCGTGCGCCTACGCTTACGCAAAGTAAGTTCAACTCCCGCCCTAAGGACCAACCGACCGGCACCAAACTTTTGCCCCCTGTGCCGACGCAGGAAGTTTGAGAACATCTACGTGGGCTGGGGGCTGAAGTACCCGGGCGACGGCTACAGCCCGCTCCTCCCGCCCCCGCCCCAGAGCGAGTATCCCAGCGCCCCCGAGATCACCGAGGACGTGGACCCCACCGTGGAGGAGGAGCAAGCCCTGCAGGACGCCCTGGACGAGAAGCAGGCTGCCGAGGAGGCCGAGGAGGGAGACTCGGACGAGGAGCAGGATGAGGATGACGACTGAGGCCGGCGCGCCGAACCGACGCCGTCGCAAATGTCAACCTCTTTGGATAAAGTGCCCAACAGACTCGATTTTATGGCAACAAAGATGAATTCGATGATGATTTCACTGCGAGTCAGTGCAAACGGTTGCATGTTGACGTGGAGGTCTGAAATGTCGGCGACGAATAAAGTCGACCCAATATAGTGGCGGTTCTTAAAATAACATACAATATAAAATGTGTAAAATGTCACATTTGATCTTCAGGCTTAGGAAGAGTACACCACCAAACAATAATAAACACACATGTAACATATTCCAAATAATTCCTGTACAATATAACATTTCAGCACTGTTTGTTCGTCACAACGCAACTCGAGCAGTTCAGAGAAAAAAAAAACACAATGTACACATAAACTTGTTTTATTTTTTTAGATGGTGTTACGAAAGCCGTAACCCACCGGAGACTTCATATCGGCAACAGTATTTGTGGGGCACCACAAAAGACAAATAAGGATTACAATATCAACGAGGACACGAACTGGAATTAACTTACCACCCGCGGCGTTCGAAACTGCTTAGTGGGCCACAGTAAACAACCTTGACCCCAGTTCGCGTGGCTTGACGTGTCCTGTATTCGCCAATGACGACTGTGACGTCATCAAGCGTGGACGGAAACGGGTTGCGCGAGCGCCGGGGAAAACGAAAGGCAAACATGGCGGCGTGCGTGATGATGGTGATGTTAAGAGCAGCGGGACTTGTCCACAGAAAAGCACCCCACGTCGTCAAAGTCACCTGGCCCGGGCACTTCAGGTTCGGCTTACGGCGGGCCGACGCACCGGGGCCGGGCGGGTTCCGCTCGGTTCGCGTGTACAACAGCGGACCTCGTCGCTGGACGCGCGTGACCGGCTTCCGTTCCGGCCTCTTCGGGTCCGGGTCATCGCCCTGCCACCCAAGAGCCTTTGGGAACCGGGCGAGCGGCGCGGGGTTTACCGGAGAGGACGGCGCGGAGAGCGGCGGTGGCGGCGACTCGGGCGGCGAGGAGTCTGGCGGCGGCGGCGGCGAGGACGGAGGAACGGCGTACGCCGGAGCTCAGATGACTGCACTGACCCCCATGACGGTGCCGGAGGTTTTCCCCAATGTGCCGCTGATAGCCGTGAGCAGGAACCCCGTGTTCCCCCGATTCATCAAGATCATCGAGGTGAGGAGGAGGTGCTTTCAACTTTCAAGGACCGCGTCAGCCAATGTTTGTTTGGGAACCGGATGTCATTGTCAACGTGCAAAAAGGAGAGCAAACGGCATAGCGATCACGTTTCAGCGATGGAGTTCATTTCTGCACAATTTCAAGGGAATTAGTATGAAAACAGACATTTCAGTGTGGTGTTGCCAAACCTGTCTTCTATCATCTTCTCTGCTGAAGTGAGTTGAGGAGCTTCGTGCTGTCAAAAGTAGTGTTTGCCGCCATTTTGTGGATTTTTCTTTTGACAATCTCCAAACCTTTTTGTGTGGCCATCCCTTGTTGTCTGGAATTGGCAGCGGGGCTCGCTCCCTTTGTCACTCACAAATTTCACCTCGTGACGTTGTGCTTCCGGCAGGTGAAAAACAAAAGCCTGATGGAGCTGCTGAGGAGGAAGGTTCGACTGGCACAGCCCTACGCCGGAGTTTTCCTCAAGAGAGACGACAAGTACGTCCCGGCTACCCCGTCCCGTCCTCGGCACCGGTGCTCACCCGTGTATGTATGTATGTGTGTGTGTGTGTGTGTGTGTGTGTGTGTGTCTGTCTGCCTCGCAGTGACGAGTCAGACGTGGTGGAATCCCTCGACGCCATCTACACCACAGGGACTTTTGTACAGATCCACGAGATGCAGGACCTCGGGGACAAGTTGAGGATGATCGTCATGGGCCACCGCAGGTCAGGTGAAAGAGGAGACCTTGTACGCAAACGCAATTCGAATTATGGTGTGAGCGCAAACACCCGAACGGGGCATTCCGGCGTAAGCTCGGCTAACGAGCCGCGTGCTGCTTCACAGAGTCCGCATCACCGGGCGTCTGGAGGTGGAGCCGGAGGAGGAGGAGGAGGGGGATCAAGAGGCGGGGTCACCCGCGGGGTCATCCGAGTTGCGGGGCAAAGCCGCGTCGGGACGCAAGGCCAAGCGCGGCCGGCGGGAGGAGCAGATGGAGGACAAAGTGGGTCCCCCCCCCCCCCGTGCAGGCGCTTTTGCTTTGCGGTCGTCGCTGATGTCGCATTTCGGTCATTTGTGCTTTCGGGGGCGGCCAGATTGCCCGAGCCGACCTGATGCCCGAACTGCGGCCCCTGCCCTTGTCCGGCGTCCTCATGGTGGAGGTGGACAACGTCCTCCACGAGCACTTCACCGTCACAGAGGAAGTCAAGGTAGACGTGCGCGGACAAATCCAATCCTGATGAAAATGTAAAAAAAAAAAAAAAAAGAAAAGCTCATCCGAACGCACGATTGGGTGTGTGTGGGAGTGGCGGAAAGATCAAGTCTGTGTCATTTTGAAACATTTTGTGTGCAGGCGCTGACGGCCGAGATTGTCAAGACCATCCGTGACATCATCGCGCTCAACCCCCTCTACAGGTCACTTTGTGTGCATGTTGGTGTGTGAGTGAACATCGTTGGCATGGCTGTTTTGTGTGTGCGTGTATGTGTGGACGTGGTTGTGGACTCGTTTTGTTTGTTTGAGAGTTTGCCCAAGTGTGTGTTTCATGCACCTTTGAAATGGCTCTGGCTTTGAGTGTGCGCATTTGCATCGAGCGCGTGCGCCCGATTGCGTGCGGTACGTCTTGTGACCCGGGTGTCGCCCTAACGTGCACGCGTCCGCCTCAGGGAGTCTGTTCTGCAGATGATGCAGGCGGGCCAGCGCGTGGTGGACAACCCCATCTACCTGAGCGACATGGGGGCCGCGCTAACGGGGGCCGAGTCGCACGAGCTGCAGGACGTCCTGGAGGAAACCAAGGTAAGCCGCTCCGCCCTCTCGACGGTACGACGTCGTATCCGAATGGCGTGAGGACCCCCCGTCGTGTTTGTGTGCGCGTGCAGATCCCCAAGCGTCTCTACAAGGCTCTGTCGCTGCTCAAGAAGGAGTTTGAGCTCAGCAAGTTGCAGCAGCGTCTGGGCCGAGAGGTGAGCGCCCCGCGAGCAACGAGTCTCTTTTTCTTCCGGGCGTCGTCGGTGCGCTAAAGGTCCTCCTCCGCCTTTGTTGTGTGTCACGTCTGGCAGGTGGAGGAGAAGATCAAGCAGACGCACAGGAAGTACCTGTTACAGGAGCAACTCAAGATTATCAAGAAGGTGACAGAGTCCGTTTTCATGTTGCCGCAATTTTCATGCTGTCACCCCCCCACCCCCACCCCCACCCCCTCTCCCAAGCGACAGACGAGTTGCATCGTCGGCGTGGTCCGGTGAAATAAGTCTTGATTCGAACGGGAAAAGAGGGGAGAAGCGGCAATAAAACAGGCCAAAGTTGAGCGATACGTGAGAGCCCTGGGCAAGTGTTTGACGCGCAGATGCCGAATGTGGCGTGTAGGAGCTGGGTCTGGAGAAGGAGGACAAGGAAGCTATCGAGGAGAAATTTCGCGAGCGTCTGAAGGACAGGACGGTCCCTCAGCACATCATGGACGTCATCAACGAGGAACTCACCAAGATGGCGCTGCTCGACAACCACTCCTCAGAGTTCAAGTGACAACAACCCCCCCCCGTCTGGAGCGCACGACGAGACGAGCCGCATCTTAACGTGCGACGTGTGCGCTCGTCTTTTCAGTGTGACCCGAAATTACCTCGACTGGCTCACGAGCATGCCCTGGGGCACCAACAGTGAGGAGAACCTGGCCTTGGACAGAGCCAAGGAGGTTCTGGAGGAAGATCATTATGGGATGGACGATGTGAAAAAGCGCATCTTGGTCAGTTCGCCCCGGCGCGCGCGCGCGCGTGTGTTGTTCGCGCGGTTCCCGACATTGATTCCATCCGCTCCTTGATTGGTTCGCGCAGGAGTTCATTGCGGTCAGTCAGCTGCGAGGGTCCACGCAGGGCAAGATCCTGTGCTTCTACGGCCCTCCGGGGGTGGGCAAGACATCCATCGCCCGCTCCATCGCCCGCGCCCTCAACCGCGAGTACTTCAGGTTCAGCGTGGGCGGCATGACGGATGTGGCCGAAATCAAAGGACACAGGTGGAAGGAAGCCTCCGTCGGTGCCGCAGACACGGTTGTCGGCCGGACCCTTTTCTCTAACGCGTGCGTGCGTGTGTGCGTGTACATCCTCAGGAGGACCTACGTGGGTGCGATGCCTGGGAAGATCATCCAGTGCCTCAAGAAAACCAAAACGGAGAACCCCCTGGTTCTGATAGATGAGGTCAGCGCTCAAGTGTATTTTCATATATTTTCACCTAAAAGTCGGGAAGCATGTGGAAAACCGCAGCAAAAACTAGTGCGGACCAAGTCACTCGCAGGAAGCGGAACCAGAGTTGACTCGCGAGCACTTTTCAAGAAGCGCTCTCCATGTGACGCGTGAACCTCGCAGTGCCATTTTGGTCACGTGTCGTTACCAGGTTGATAAGATGGGCCGCGGGTATCAGGGCGACCCCTCCTCGGCTCTGCTGGAGCTTCTGGACCCCGAGCAGAACGCCAACTTCCTGGACCACTACCTGGATGTTCCCGTGGATCTTTCCAAGGTGGGAAGGCGTCACGTCGCCTCTCCGTGAAACCTCTCGTCATTTTTGCTCCGAACGTCTCGAAGGTTCTCTTCATATGCACGGCCAACGTGACCGACACCATCCCGGAACCGCTCCGAGACCGCATGGAGATGATTAACGTGTCGGGATACGTGGCGCAGGAAAAACTGGCTATCGCCGAGGTAACTTCGTGGATCGTTGGATGTCAAAATGGCGGATGACCCTCCGTTGGGAAACCCCCGGCGGTGTTGTTGACGTTGTTCCTTCCTTCCCGGCGTGGTGGTCCAGCGTTACCTCGTCCCTCAGCTGCGCTCACTGTGCGGTCTGAGTGAGGAAAAGGCGTCCATCTCGCCGGAAGCGCTCGGTCTCCTGATCCGACAGTACTGCAGAGAGTCCGGCGTCAGGAACCTGCAGAAACAGGTGGAAAAGGTGAGTGGCCTTTAACAAAGTCCGCTCAACCGGCGCACGTGCCGCCGCGCTTGGAGTCGCCGTTCGGCCAAATCGCAAAAGCTTCCTTGTGGCCGTGGTGTGTTGCCGGGCCAGGTTTTCCGCAAGGTGGCCTTCTCCATCGTCAGCGGGCAGCAAGAAGTGGTCAGCGTCTCCCCGGACAACCTTCAGGACTACGTCGGCAAACCACTTTTTACCGTGGACAGGATGTACGACGTCACGCCGCCGGGAGTGGTCATGGGGCTGGCCTGGACTGCCATGGGTGAGGCGCGCGCGCGCGCACACACGCACACACGCGCACACACTACAGACGTTGTCGTGTGCGCAGGAGGCTCAACTCTGTTCATCGAGACGTCGGTGCGTCGTCCCTCCACCAAAGACGGCAAAGGAGAAGGTTCTCTGGAGCTCACAGGTCAGACAAAAGCTCAATCGTCACCAAGCGCGCTCGGCAGCCGGCGCGACTTCACGGCATCCTTCACTTATCGCTGTGCTTTTTGGGGGGGGGGCCGCACGTTATGTTTTCCTCCCTCATTCTTGACATGATTGGTGACATGCTTCTCGACTCGGTGGTGTTTTGTTCCCATTCGGTTGGTTGACGTGCTTTCCGGCGGCTTTCTTGCCTCGGTTTTTCCACCGGCTGATGTTTGTTCATATTTTCCCGCCACCCTCCTTTAGGCCAGCTGGGCGACGTCATGAAAGAAAGCGCCAAAATCGCCTCGACCTTCGCCAGAGCCTTCCTACTGCAGCAAGAACCAGAAAACGACTTCCTGCTCAACTCTCACCTGCACCTTCACGTTCCGGAGGTGAGCAACGAACGAACAAACAAGGGGCGGCTTTCAGATCCCCCCCCCCCCCCCCCCCCCCCCCCGCCGGCATGGTTTCATCTTTGATTTCCTCGCGCCAGGGGGCCACCCCCAAGGACGGCCCGAGTGCGGGCTGCACCATCGTCACGGCCCTGTTGTCCCTGGCGACCGCTCGGCCCGTGCGTCCGAATGTGGCCATGACCGGAGAGGTGTCCCTGACGGGCAAGATCCTTCCTGTGGGAGGCATCAAGGAGAAAACCATCGCAGTGAGTCTCGCGCCCAAACAGTCACGCCCGCTTTGGCCTTTTGAACCACACGTCCTTTTAATGCCCCGCACGCATGAGTGCGACTCGCCACTGGCTTTGTTGGTCAATTCTATTGTGATCGTGGTCGACCGTCCCGCGTAGCGTTTATTTTATTTTTAATTATTGGCTTGAAAACAAGTCTGAGTCAAAGTCGCTTGATTTTGACCGTCGGCCGATACAGAGTCCTGATCTGGTCCCTTGAGAATAGAATTACCAGCTGATACGTTTTGTGATGACTATAAGCACCTGCGGCTGAAGACGCCATGAGCGTGTTTTTCGCTCGATTCAGCCAAAGATGGCCTCTCGAGTAGCATGAAATCCAAAGAGCGATGAAGGTACACTGACGTGTGCTGGCACGTAGGTGAGGAAAGCCACAGTCGCCGTTCAACTTTTCAACGCAGAGTCTAACGCGCAGTGGCAATATGAAAACACTCGCAGGGAGCGTGAAGTCGGCGCTCACGCCGAACAAACTGACCGCGTGGTCAGCAGCCAACCGGACTGATTCTTGATGGCCTCTTAAAGGCACACCTCAACACATAAATGCACTAAAGTGTGTGCGTGTGTGTGTGGCCCGAAGTGAATTTGAAATGAATTTACTCGTGTAGTGCAACCGCGCGGTCATGTTGACGCATCTTTTATTTTGTTTGCCGGCAGGCGCGACGCGCCGGGGTGACGTGCATCATCTTGCCGGCGGAGAACAGGAAGGACTTCTCGGACTTGCCGGACTACATCACGGAGGGTTTGGAGGTTCACTTTGTGGACCACTACAGTCAAATCTACCCGGTGGTCTTCCCTCAGTCCTAAGCGCCTCCTCTGGGCCGAGTGTTGTTGTTTTTTTTTCTCCACCGAGTCCAGTTTGGTGGGCGGCGTCGCGACTGACGTGCCGACGACGGACGAATGAGAAGCTGTGATGAACGCGGGAAGTGATGTCACTGGTTTGCTGGCAGCCACGCCGGTCGGCTGTTGCTCCCTTGATGCTGGGCTGTGGACAAACTCTCTGCTCATTAGATTCATATTTTTTATTTGATATTGTTGTCAGTGTATGCTTGAATAAATACAATATAAAATTTATAATGGAAACAAAATATAAGAGTTCTATTACTAGGGCCCCCCCCATGCTTTTTTTTTTTTTAACAAACTTACTCAAGATCTTGCACGTTTTACAGGAAGCCCTGTGGAACACCACCCGACAGTGGGGCAGTTCGTGACTCAGAACAACCGAGGCTAACACAAAAGGTTCTGTCGGCTAAATCGGACCGAAAGCACTCAAGGGCGCTACCGCCAATGGCCACCGAGTGCTGCAAAAGAGCCAAGGGGATACTGTGCTCCACTCTTATCAATTGCTGTCGTTCAATCCAATAAAACCTGACACACAATCGTCTCGAGTCTCGTTGGCCAGGAGGATGTCATTAAAAACTCGTAAGAGGCCATGGAAGACCTTCGAGACGTTCAGTTCACCCAAGAACGATTTTAACTGCACGCGCACCTCTTTTTTTCGAGCAAGGCCAGGTTTCTTGAGCAAGAGTTTCTCTTCCCCCTCTAAAGAAGTCCCAAAACGCACTGACGACGAAGCAAATGAAGAGCAACGTTTCACTTCAAACAGTAGAAGCAACTGACTACTGTACTGTATTTACATGGGTCCCGGGAAGTGCGTGGCTTCACCCTCGTTACAAATCAAAATGCGAAGCCGGATGCCTTTTCAACTTTTATTTTGAACACATTCCTTGCTGCGTCATCCGAACAAAATGATCAAAGATCGCAGTAATAAAGGCAAAAAACATTTTAGAAAATATCGATGTCAGTAAACAGTCCCTCCAAAAGTGTTGGCGATCAAATCCGCTGGGAAGGTGTTGAAATATCGCTTTCGTTTCCTTTTGTTTTCGCCGCGGCCAACGCGTGCGCGGTAGTCTGAGTGTGGACTCCTGCGCACGCGCGTATGACTGTGCGCGTGTGTATTGTGCGCATGTGTGTGTGCGTGTGCGTGTGCGGTTGCCCCTAGTGACGCGTCTGGATCTTGCTAAGCCCCGCCTCACGTGTTGATACCGGGGACTCGATTGGCTTGAGCGAGGTCTCCCCCACCTGCGATTGGCCGTGCTGGCCGTCAGTCATGAAGGCTGGGCTATAATTAGCTGATTCCATTATCGGCTCAGGGTTAGCTTGCTGCTGCTGCTCCTGCGGCGAGCGCGGCGACGCACGCTTAAGCCCAAAGCGCCTTTCGAGTGCAGCCTCGTTTTCGGGCACATTTCCACGCACGTCCGCTAGCAGGCGAGCGGCCGGCTGGCGAGCTGACGTCGCGGGGAGCTAACGCGAACGGCAGCGCCTGTGCTCCGAGCTTGTCTGAGCCCTTCGCGGGACGACGCGAGAAGCGGAGTCATGTCTTCGGACGAAGACAGGGCCAAGGAGATTTTGAAGGGTTTCAAACTGTATCCTTTTTTTCCCCGCTGGAGGTGATTCGCCAATGTGAGATTTGAATTTGATTCGCCGCATGCTAACTAGCCGGCTAGCCGCGATGCTAAAGTGGCTAAGTGAGGAAGAGGATGAGGATTGAGATGAAGATGGTGGTCAGTCGCGGTGGTAACTTGCGTTTGGTGTCCGGCCCAGCTGCGTTGTCCTCCCGCGTGAGCGTCTCGTCACCGATGGCACTTGGCCTCTCGTGTTTTTCTTTTTGTTTTTCCGCGCTGCGTTGCCACTTCTGCCTCAGGTTAAACCATGATGAAAAAGATTCCCATTTCCATTCCGCTCCCAATATTACAATTGCGATTTCAGATGCAATTATTTTTGTCTCTGATCGTCTGCCAACGTAGTTCTCCCCGTGCATGTGTGGGTTTTCTCCGGGTGCTGCGGTTTCCTCCCACATTCCCAAAACATGCATGGCAGGCTGATTGAACACTCAAAAATTGTCCGTAGGTGTGAGCGTGGGCGTGGATGGTTGTTCGTTTCTGTGTGCCCTGCGATTGGCTGGCAACCGGTTCAGGGTGTCCCCCGCCTACTGCCCAAAGAGAGCTTGGAGAGGCTCCAGCCCCCTGCGACCCTTGTGAGAATAAAGCGGAACAGAAACTGGATGGATGGCTATTTTACATGGAGGTTTTTTTTTTCCCCCCTCTCATCGATAGATAAAGTTACCCATCAGTCTGTTTTCAAGATCAAAAGCGAGGCCATCCCTGATAGAGTGCTGAGCCGCCAACTCATCATCTGTCAGGCACGTACTTGATCCAAAGTAGCTGTGCCGCAACTGACCCGGAGCCCAAAATTCCCCATCCGACGCCGCGTTGCGTTGTTGCCGTTTATCGATTGGACCAAGTCCTCGCATGAACCATCACATTCGTTTCCTGCTCTCTCTCTCAAGCACAGTAGCTGATCCTGGATCAATGGAAGCGTGTGTGTGTGTGTGTGTGTGTGTGTGTGTGTGTGTCCGTCCCGTGTATGCATTAGTGAGGTCAGGCTGTGGAGGCAGTGAGGTAATACTTAAATCCAGTGGAACAGGATTTAGCACCTACAAGAACACTGGAGCATTCACGACACATTTAGAACGAGTCGTCACTGTAGCCGCGAAAGGTTAACGCCCTGCAACCCTTGGCTAGAAATGCCTCGATGAAGCGTTTGAACCCCACATGTACTCCAAATTATGACCTGGGGGGGGGGGGGGAAACGTTCACATCGTTTTTGAACATATTAACCCTGGCAAAGGTCAAGGTCAAGGTCATGGTTAACAGGTGATTTGATTTGGAGGGAGTGGAAGGACGCTTGTGCGCGGGTCTTGCAGCGTGCGTCGTGTGAGCTTTTGACGGCCTGAAAAACAAAACCTGAAAACATCTCCGAAGCCCGATGAAGACATTTTTGAAATTGGCGGTCAAATCATTTTGGGACACAAAAAGGCCTTCTGTGAATCCAATTTGCTGTCGCCGAGTGCGATGGGTCTGCGCCCAATTCCCTTTGAACACAATCGAGGCGGGGATGTCGGTGTTTTGTTTCTTCTTCTTTCCTTGAAAACAAAAGCTGCTCTTATTTTTGTCCTCCAAGCTTTGCGTTTGCGTCCCGACATGGTCGCCTCCCCAGAGTGCGTGCACGGCGGGCGTGTTAATGAGTCCCCGGTGAGCCGTCATGGCTGGCGGCATTGAAAGACCTCCTCCTCATCTTTCTTCAACCTGAAAATCATGTCCAGGAGCTGCGCACGCGTCGCTCAGACCAGACGCTTTGCCCGTCGGGCGCCGGCTTTGATGCAGGATGTTGGCTTGAGGAACACCCGGCGAGTGGGAACCAACATTCTGAGGGAGCAAAGTTGCGGGGGCTATTTGACGCCCCGATGGCCGCTCGGGTGCAAGAACACGCAACGGTGCTGACAGATGTGGTTGCCAAGGGGCTGCGTCTTGGGGCCGTGAAAAACAAAATGTGAGCATTGATACCCGCCCCCCCCCCCCACGTAAATCCGACTTTCATCGTTTTTTCCAAGCAACAGTGACCCGATTCCAAAGGGCTTTTGTTATTTCCCCCTTTGCTTCATGTCTACTTTTAGCGCACTTACTGAAAACGCGCATTTCCCCTCCAGCTTGAAATTGCGTCAGCTTCAAAAGCACCGCGGATTGGGTGTCCAAACTTGTTGGACGGAGGGCGGCCTACAGAAAAACGGAACGGCTTTTGAAGCGCGCTAAAGTCGCTGAAGAAAGCAAAAGCTAGCAAGGCAAATTGTGAAGATTTTATTTTGGGGGGGGGGGGGGGGTGGCCAACAGCCCGCCATCTCCACAGAATCGATCCGGCTCTGCACCGAACAGCGGCCGCATCCCATTTCCACATTCGGAACCAAAATGTCTGAGCGGCTCATCGGACGCTTTTGTGCGTCTGTCAAAGCCAGCGGGCGCGCAACCGCTTTGCTTTCTTGCGCGTTGGCCGAGGTTGGCGCTGAGGGTCAGTGAAGGGCCCGGCAGATGCGGTGAAGTCCGCCGTGCGCGTGACATTAAGTGCTGTCTGAAGGTGACAGGACGCCCATTGGGCCACGTGGCCCGTCTTCGACGGTCGCAAGGAGTTTCCAGAAAAGGGCCCCACGCAAACCGACGCCATGACGTCGGCGTGCGGCGTGAGCCAGAAGATGCCGCTGAAGCGCGGAAGAAAGCTTTCTAATGAAGCCATTGTCTCCTCAGTACTAGCGTCAGTTTTTCTCCACGCTTCCTGTTGGTGCTTAACTTCCCACCGTCAGAAACTGGATGAACCTGCGAGATGCCGAGACGGGCAAAGTTCTGTGGCAGGGAACCGAGGACCTCTCCGTTCCCGGCGTGGAACACGAAGGTGCGCCGGTTGTCTGCGCACGTGAAAGCGCACGTCTCTTCTCGCGCGCTCATCTTTGTCTTTGTCCTCCTCCTCGTCCAGCTCGCGTCCCCAAAAAGATCCTCAAGTGCAAAGCGGTTTCTAGAGAGCTCAACTTTTCCTCCTCGGAGAAGCTGGAGAAGTTCCGTCTGGAGCAGAAGGTTTTCTTCAAGGGACAGTGTCTAGAAGGTGATCTGCATCCTCATGGGCGACAATGCAGCAAACCGAGTGCCTCCTAGCCCAGTGGGACTTTTTTTTCCCTGCAAATCATTCAGGAGGGAATAACACCAAGGTTCTGACTTTTGATTACAAAAAATGACATCTTCATTCTCTCTCATGAGTTTATCATACCTTTAGAATTTTTTTTCCACATTCAGGCATTTTCTCTTTTGGTTGCGGGGGGGTCATTTAGATTTACACGTAGTGTAAAATTGTTGATTGGGAATGTGTGGCGTTCCTTAGGGAAAAAAAAAACTTCTCTCTCCTCTGTATGGGGGCACTGACCCCAAAGGTTTGTAAACCCCTACATGTTAGCCCGTACACATTATTGTTTCCATTTTTCTGTGCTTGCGGAAAACAGGCGGGGGCGGGGGGCGTACATCAAACTGTACAAACCAAAAGGGGCACATTTTTCAGTTAGCGCGCTTCAATTGAAGAAGTTCAAAACGGCCTCAACCATGAAGCTATGCCAAAGGTGGGCAAACTACGGCCCGCGGGACGAATCCGGCCCGTTGGTCTTTTTAATCCGGCCCGCCGAAGGTCGGTCCACAATTAAGGTTCGATGTGAATGATTGCATTCATTTCAATTGGACTTGTAATGACAGGCATTTCACCGGCAGGTGGCGCATTGACTTGAAGTTGCAGAACACAGGGAGGGGGTGTGGGATCTTTTCGACCACCTAGGACCTCTGTATCGTTCTACTTCTACTGGTCTGATCACAACCCATCTGCAGCGATGCACAGGCTAAAATAGGTCATCAACAACACTGTCGTCATTTTAAAAAAGTATATTAATACAGTACGTGCATGCTTTTGTTCTGTTGATGTTTGATATGGACTGTCAACAAATGCAGTTTTTTTTTTTTTAATGTACCATAGCTCGTGCTGACCTGGCCCTTCTGTCAAATTTTAAAAGTCAATGCGGTCCCCGAGCCAAAAAGTTTGCCCACCCCTGAGCTATGCCATGAGGCTAACCACGTGCCATATAAGATTGTTCTCTGGAAGGCAATTAAACAACAGATTCCCCCACGGTGCTCATTTACGCTGCAGATACAGAGACCTCAATGGTGTGCGTGCGTGTGTGTGTGTGTCCAGAGTGGTTTTTTGAGTTCGGCTTCGTCATCCCCAACTCGACCAACACGTGGCAGTCACTGATAGAAGCGGCGCCCGAGTCGCAGATGATGCCCGCCAACGTCTTAACGTGAGTCTGCCATCGTACGGCCACTTGTTGTTCCTTCATCGATTGCTGGATGGATGCCAAGAAGCGCCTTACTGTTACTTTTGTCCAAAATCTGCATTTTCTGCACACATGCCAATACTTTTGTCCCATAAAATTCAAAAGTGCCGCGTTAGATATGCAGCAAAGCCCGTGTTTGAAATGGACGGCAGGTAACACTTGGGTGACTTTTTTTTCTCCTTTTTTTTTTTTTTTTTTTTTTGCAGTGGCAACGTGATCATCGAAACCAAGTTCTTCGACGACGACCTGCACGTGAGCACGTCGCGCGTACGCCTCTTCTACGTCTGACGTCTGCTGCCGTCTCGCCATCATCGTTCCGTCTCGCCGCCGAGGAAGAAGGCGACGCGCGCGCCCCCGACCGGCGCCGGGGGAGCGCGTGCGGCGTCTCTTTGTGACTGTAAATACACACGCGCCGATCCCGTCAGCCCGACGCTCCTTTTGTGCTTTGAACGTACGATCCACCGATGCGTTCTTTTGGCTTGCATTCACTCAGGAACCCCCGCCCCAAAATGTTTTTCCTTCTCACGATTAAAAGGTTTCGGAGCTCATTCGACATTGTGCGGAACCTTCCGCCTGCCGGCGCTTCTTCTGGCGTTCGGAGGTCCGTCGTTTGTTTTCCCTCTGATGGTCTCTGTGAGGCCCAGAAGGGAAAGGACAACACGTGCAACTCGGCAAACTGAACGAGTAACATGAAGCGGTGCATACCCAGTTAATAGCTTTTAATCGGTTTGATTAAGAAAAACAAAAAAAAGTAGATTTGTCAAAAATAATCAAAAGAAAAGAGAAGAAAATGACGCCACTTAACCACTTCTTCCAAAAGAAAGATGGAACTTAGAGTTCAAGTCATTCTGAGGAACATAACTTGAGAATGAATTTGTGGCTCCTTCGCCACAGATTCAACTATTGAATTTGTGGTGGTGGGCGTGGGAGCCAATACCCGATATTTTGGACCTCGTCCCCTACTTATTTATTTTCTGCCAATCAACATCAATGCATGTGCGGATTTTTGCAACCCTGGTCCTTATCCCTTGCAAATTGTGTGTGTGTGTGGGATGGTGGTGGTGGGGGGGGGGGTCAATTGTAACGTTAAAAGCTTGCATACCCAACCTTTTCTACTAATGACCTGACCTTGCCATGTCTTAAGTAATTGGTTAGTTAGAATGAACTTAGTCATAATGCCACCGCATATTTGTGGTTCGTCACTTGCAAATTAAGCCGTCTACGGATTTCGAAGGGGAAACTTTCCCCAGTTATTTTGTAAAAAAGCCCAGCTTGTTTTTATTTTCTCCCCTACCCAGACACTTTTTTGTGGGGAGCTGTGGGGCAGTTATAAGGAGCGTCAATTATTTGCAGATTTTGGGTTCTATTGTACATCGATGAGTGAGCAGACCCACGCGCCAGCGGGGGCGTGAAACACAAATGTTTGGTTGCACCCGATAAACCGACAGGTGTCAAGGTCCTGTCCTCGGCGGCTGCTTTGCCGGATCTTTGGGATGTTTCCCTCCTCCGAAAACACCCGATTCAAATGATCAGGACGGTCCTCGGGCTCCCGCGGAGCTTGCCGGTGAGCTGATCGTTTTGAGTCGGATGTGTTGGAGCGGTTGGAAAACGAGCAGGGAAGCGGCCCTCGAGCACCCGAGCGAACGACGCTAAAGGTCGGAGGTGACTTGTGAAGCGTGACATGTCCTCAAGCATTCACACGTCTTCTAACCGCTTTGTCAGCCGGGTGTGGATTTGAATTGGTGGTGTCATGACGACACATCTGTTTGACTCATCTGGATCAAAATGCCACATTCCGCAGTGTTGTTCTGGTACTTTTCCAGCCGGTCATTTTTATTTGGCTTTGGTTTTTCTTAGTCAGCTGTGTAATATAGACTTGTTTTAATAAGACTGAATTTGTGGATTAAAATCAAGTTGTAATACGTGCGTGTCTGTGTGTTGAATTATTTTACACATGAGAAAAACAAAAGTTGACACATTTAAAGATAATTAGCTGTGGTTCCTGCTGTGACCAAATCATTTGCCCATTGAAATGAATGCATGAAATGAGGATACGCAGATGACAAAATGGGTGGATGGATATTATTGAGTCATTTTAATTGTGTTAAAATATAGAGAAGTGAAGTTGATTCAATGCGTAATTTCTTCCTTTGGCTTGTTTTATTGAATCGTCTCTTGCTCTTTCTCTGTTTATTTGAAATAAACTCATCTCACCCACCCGTAATTATTTTCACATTTCTGCCAAAACATTTATGTTGATTCACGTTTATTTTTATCTTGTGAATCATTTTGTCCAACTTTTGTTTCACAATTTCCACAATATTTAATTTAAACAGCTGGGATAGGGTCCAGTACGCCCCCCCCCACCCCGCGGTCCTGTTCAGGATAATTGGTGTTGAAAATGGATGGTTGGAAATACAGTATAATATAATCGGGAAAAAAAAGCACCGGAAGGTAAGAACCTCATTTCCCAGCAGCCTTTGCGGTGCTGCCGTAAATCGTCTCCTGTGTGTCGACCTTCTACGTTCTTTTGGTTGAGTGACTTAACGCAGCATGGCGAGCAAGGAGCCCAACGTAAGACATTCAAACCTTTCAACTTTCGCTTACTAACTTCATTTATTGGTCCTGAAACGTTATGGGCGTCTCGGGTGGATGTGACTAACGTGCGTTTGGACGAAAAGCTCCGCTGAAACAGTCAGTGAGGTAGCTAGCTCGCTCGCTAGCATGCCGCTCTGCTTAGCGGCGCGATGCGCGAACTTTCTGCGGGCTTTTCATCAAGGTCACGTTGCTTGCGATTTCATCATGAAAAGTCAAACTTTTATCACACAGTCGAATGAGTAAAAGAGGACATTCAGCTGCGTCTTGACTCGCTCCGTGTCGATGTTGTCCTCTCAGGTTTGAGATGTGCTCTCCTGTTGTCTCGTCGTCCGTGCGTTTAGTCAGCCGACGAGCCGATATAAGAGCTCGGGATGGAAGGTGCGCTTTCACATTTGTCACGATGGAAGATGTGCGTCGTCGTCTCTGTAGTAACATTTATTGGAGTTTGAATGTATGTTCTGGTCGCAAATAGTCAACGTTATCTCTAAAACGCACTCGTATGAATAAGCCTCCTACTACATTCTATTTTCCTACACTCTGTTTTCTGACAATGTGATTTTCATTCAAGACAGTTTAAAATTTGAATATGTCCCCTATTTCCCCTAATATCCATTGCGAGACTAATAAAGGTTTTCTTATCTTATTTTTGTATCATTTTCATCCCACCCCCATTTGTTTTTAACTCATTCATTGTTTTGAAAAATTCCGAACATTGTTTGTCTTGTCATTTTGTTGCAATAGTTTTCTTGATTTGAAACAAATATCTTCCCGTAAGCGTTTGCCGTCTCTCCTACTCACCCAATATTTATAGCATATTTTTCTATTTTACCTAATACGTTGTTACTTTTTTAATCTCTCATTGTAAATGCCCCCCCCCCCCCCTATTTTGAATCCATTTCATGTTGTACTGATTGCCGTTCCGTTTCAGTGGTTGGTCCAGAATCTCCGGGACATGATGGGTCGCATGGCGGGCTCGTCGGGCGGCAGGGGCGCCGGACTTGGAATCAAGCTGCTGCTCGGCGCCGGCGCCTTGGCATACGGCGTCAAAGAAGCCACATACACCGGTCCGCCTTTACGTGTTTTTTCGGATGAAGCATCAACTTTGTTGAGATGAGGGGACAAGTACTCGCAGTCTTCAATGAAGAAGCAGTACGGTTCCCCTCTATTTTCAGCAGAAGAAATTGCCGCCGCTCTGCTAATGTCCGCATCGTTTCTGTGTGTAGTGGAGGGCGGACACCGAGCGGTGGTGTTCAACAGGATCGGTGGCATGCAGATGGACACGGTGCTGGCTGAGGGCCTTCATTTCAGGTGACGCCCGCCACTTAGCTGCCCGGTCCGCGGCGTCACCCGGGCGATGCCTGCGCAACTCGCACCTCACTGTCTTTCTGTGCGCGTGCGTGCGTGCGTGTTAGGATCCCGTGGTTCCAGTACCCCATCATCTATGACATCAGAGCCAAGCCCAGAAAGATCTCCTCGCTGACCGGTAGCAAAGGTAACGAGACACGATGACACACGCGGTGCGGGGCTGGAAGCAGACCGACTGTTACGTCGCAGCGGGGGCGACACTCTTGCAACACGGCGCACGTACGCGCATGAGCAACCAAAGTCCGTTTTTCATTGAGAGCCGTTACTGCGCCGGCTAGACCTGCAGATGGTGAACATTGCGGTGAGGGTGCTGTCGCGTCCGTTGGCGTCCAATCTTCCCATCATGTACCAGCGTCTGGGCAAAGACTATGACGAGCGGGTGCTGCCCTCCATCGTCAACGAGGTCCTCAAGTCGGTGGTGGCCAAGTTCAACGCCTCGCAGCTCATCACGCAAAGAGCGCAGGTGCGCCCGTCTCGCCCAGCCGAGTTGATTTCCGCACGCGTCCGCCCGCCCCGCGTCCACAAAAGCGCCTTTGTGCTGCCGCAGGTGTCGCTGTTGGTGCGCAGGGACCTTTTCGAGCGTGCCAAAGACTTCAACATCATCCTGGATGACGTGTCCATCACGGAGCTGAGCTTCAGCAGCCAGTACACCGCCGCCGTCGAGGCCAAGCAAGTTGGTAGGGATCCGCTTTGCTTCAGAAAAGTTAAAAAAAAAAAAAAAAAAGGACTGGGGAGGTTCACGGCAAACTCAAGAAGAACTCGCCAAGAGCTTCAACAATAGGTTCACCAATTGACATCAACCAAAATAGGCTGAACCTTCCTTGCTTTTCGCCACGAATCGAGTCGCCTGAAAACCAAAGCAATATTTCCCGGAGGAAATAAAGGACATGCAATAATCCTTTCCCGACACAAATACATGAGCAAAAAACACATTCGATCGAGTTTCGCGATTGCCGACGTCCAAAAACTGTCCGACAGGAATAGAAATGTCTAATGATGTGGATAAAAGAACGTTTGACTTGGACATTTAGTTGTCCGATTCATTGACCGATTAGTCAGTTATGAAAACAGTCGTTAGTTGCCGCCTTACAGCATTCAAGTCAAGAGTTTGTCTGCGTGATATGACGTCGGACAAATCCTTATCTCGAGCTGTCATGTTTCCCTCGAGCAAGTGCAAGCCGTCAGTCAGCTCCCGCCGTCTGTGTGTGTGTGCGCGTGTGCGTGTGCAGCTCAGCAAGAGGCGCAAAGGGCTCAGTTCTACGTGGAGAAAGCCAAACAGGACCAACGACAGAAGATCATCCAAGCAGAAGGAGAAGCCGAGGCCGCCAGGATGGTAAGACACGGGACGTGGCCTCGCGCTTGGGGGGGGGTGACCTGACATGCTGTAATTGGCTAAGACGAACATGCAGGTTTTTGCCAGGGGGGGGAAGCAGACAAAAAACCCCAAATTGAGGGAGGGTATTCTACACTGCTCTGAGGTTGTCGTTCAAGTCAGCTGTATCGTCAAATATGCTCTAGGTACAACATAGTGCGCAGGTGACCACAGTGCAAACATGCAGTGCGGCGAAACACACCCACAGCTAAAAATAAGGGCGGCAAAACTGAAAAGACAGAAGACATAAATATAGAGATATAAACAAATCAAAACAATCAAGAGCAATCAACAGTCAACACACCGTTTAAGCGGATATCAAATGCTGAGGGGGGGGGCGGGGTCAGAGCCAGACTTTCATTCCAACCTGTCACATCTCTTCATGTTACATATTTATGCAATCTTTTTTTTTTTTTTTTTGGGGGGTAAATAAAATAAGTAATTCATGTCTCGCGTTGTACTACGTTTCCCGTATTACATCGGGGGCGTTTGCGGCAGTCCAGCTGAATAAGAGGCTCGTTGCCAGCTAACTTGCGGATGTTCTTCTACGTCTTGTCGCGCGCACACAGGAGGCATGCAAATTTGGAGGGAACGTCGGTCTACAGCTCTTTGCCGCCGTTAATATGTGAACAGAAGCGCATGTGGAATGACTTTGAGAGGCCTCAGGATGCGGCCCCGTCTGTGCCGTGCAAGTGTCGTTGCTTCTCTACGGCCACTAGGTGGTGTCATGACACCGTTTTCTTTTTATAAGCACTTTCACAACAGCTGCAGCCATCGCCAAACGTTTTACAGGACCCATAAACAATGCTACAGTCGTTACAAACCAACCATTTAAATTGAGGCTCGTCTCTCGGCCCCCGTACGTGCAGAGAAAGATCTGCTTTTCACTGGTCTGTCGAATACACTGGAAATGGCAATAGTGGCTATGTCGCAATCGCAGCCGTTCGGGCGACTCGGTCGCAAATATTTTTGGAGAGTGGCCATGTGAAGTCCCTCTTGTCAATTACTTTGTAGCGCCAAATAAAGGGGATACAAGCATGTTCACCTGTTGCCATGACATGGTCGAGATAACAACCGTCCCCCCCCCCCCCCCCCCCCCGTTCCTAAAAGGAAGTCTGTGCCAGCTCCCTATTAATTTGTGTGTCCGTGTGTGATTTTTATTTTTTAGCTGGGTCAAGCCGTCACCAAAAATCCCGGCTACCTGAAGCTGAGACGCATCCGAGCTGCTCAGACCATCGCCAAGACGGTCGGTCACTCACCCTTTATCCAACGTTTGAACCCAACACCGTTGGGACGGCAAGAGTTTGGATGATTTTGACAAGGAGCCGCTCCTGACGAGTGACGTTGTCGACGACGATTGTTAAGATTGTGATGATGATTATGACTGGTATGGAGGGTGGCCACGACAGGGATAATTGTGAGGAGGAGGAGGATGACGACAGTGATGAGGGTTAGGGGCTGACCAATATGGCTTTTCTGAGGGTGTTTCCGATACTTGTCAGAGGGGGGGGGGAATGGGATTGCCGACCAATTAGCTGATTCATTTAAAAAATATATCCATCCGTCCATTATCAAAACGTACCGAGTAAAATAACGTCTGGTGACGAAGTAACTATAGGATGTTTTGGTCCCTCAAGGCCGACGCAACCAAGATAAGAATAATAGGAATCACTTTTGACTTTGCAACAAGGAGTCATTTTCAAGTCCGAAACCGTGACAAAACGGATGCACTTATCCATCCCTAAATGTCGGCGGTATCGAAGGAGTGACGTGACCGTGAAGTGGCCGCTTGCGAATCAAAAGACGCTCCGGTCGCGTTTTGAAGCATCTTTCGCTTTTCAAAAGTTTTTCGTCCAGAAACGTTGGTCGCGCACAAGCTGAAACTGAAACGGTTGCGACGCGCCGATCTGCCACGAATTGGCGCTGTGCAGAGAGCCCTGCCAAAACTGGGCCATCACGTCACAGGGTCAGGAAAGGCGCCGATGGGATTGAATGGAGTCAGAGCTCCATCTAGTGGACAGACGGCTCACGTAGATGCTTCTGATGCTTCTGGCGATGAACTTGTGACAACAATGACGACGTCGATTCCCGTGCCGACGTTGATGGCGCCGATGTGGCCCTCCAGGTGTCGACGTCGCAGAACAGAGTGTATCTGGATGCTGACAGTCTGATGCTCGACCTGCAGAACAAGACCTTGTTTAACAAGTGAGTGAACAAACCCGCCGCCAATTACAGCCACGAATGCAAAGAAATTGTGACAAACGCTTTCCAACATGAATGTTGAGGATTCAACATTGTGGCTTCGGGCCATGCATGGTTTTGTTTTTTATTTTTTGTGACTGCGACCCTCCCCGCTGCCTTGCATGATCCCTCCGCGCGTTTCTTAACGCCACCCGTAACGCGTTCCAACTTTGCGTCTCCTATTCTACTCGGGCTGCAGCGATTGAATACTTTGAGTAATTTCCCCGAGTACCCCATTGAATCATTTTGTCATTGGATTGATAAGGGAAAGATTTCCCCGTATTCAAGGAAGAATCACGACACAAAAGCAAGTGTGCTCTTGTCCCGCACAGTGACAGATGTGTTGCGTTTTCATGCGCGGGTGGTGACTGGGGCCCCGCCCAGGTGGAATGGTTAACAGACCATTATTATTATTTTTTTTTAATGATCTGAACTGGGGTAAGTTTGCTAAAGATCCCTTTTTACTTGACTGCATTTGAGAGCGATGACCGCAGCTTGTTCGGCGCCTCTTTGCATCGATCGGTGTTGAAAGAAGCAGAAAAAAAAGTGGTTGCCCTACATTTGTGCACTTCTTTTCTGCTCTTATTTCAGCATTGGCTTTAACACGTATGATTGAATCGGGATCAAGTACTTACAAATTGAGGACTTTGGTACTTGATTTTTTTCCCCACAGTTAACTCTCCTCACTGGTAAGTTTATTTGAGTACTTTTGCTTAAGTTAAAAAGAGAGAGCGAGTTCTCCATCCACCACCGGGTGCCTGGCCTGGCGAGTGACGTGGGAGTCGGCGAGCCGTCGTGGCCGCAGCTGTCGGCTCGCATTACAATCAATTGGAGAGCTTGATTGTCTGAGGAAGCGGCTGCCATCGCGCCGCCGCCAACGCCGGTCCCTGTGGAAACGGTTTTCCCGCTGACCTTTGACCGCAACCTATGCTGTAGTCCATCTGTCGTCGGAGTCATTGAGCGGATGGTTTCAGTCCGACGTTCTGGAGCTCCGGTTCTCGCGCACAATCCCCGCAGAGAACCGCTTTCCCTCCATTGACTTTTCCTTCCCCCTTTTTGTCTTTCAGTTTGTCGTTGGGCCAGAAGAAGTGATGAAGAGGCCCTCGCCTTCGTCACAATTGACCAACGGGCACTCGCCGGCTGCCAGGCCAGCCGGGGGACATCGAACACAAAAGTCGGGAAGTCACTTTGGATTTTGTTTTTGTTTTATTGTGACCTTTGTCGATAAAATAGCAAAGGTTCCGGCGGCGGCGTTGAGCCGTAATGCAAATCAGTCGCTCATGTCTGTTCATTGATGCGTTCAGAAATGGAAAGTGACCTTGTTCAAGACTAGTCGCGTGCGGCTACAAAGGTGACGGCGCAAATTCATTAAATCTTGATGAGGATGATGATTTCAACGTGTCGGCTGCCCGTTTCCGTCGCGGCGCAGAAGCGACGGGGTCGTCTCGGCCGGCGCGCGTGCCTTTCGAGCACTACGTTCGCAAGCTTCATGAAAAATATGTTTTATGTTATCGTTGGGAAAAAAAAAACTCAAATATTTTAAAACCATGTTCAGACATTAACATAAAGGTTTCATGCACAGGCTTTCCACAGTAAAAAACTTAAGTCGTACACCCCCCCCCCCTCCCAAACAACGACAAAGCAGTAAAAAGTGTCATCATAAAAATACAGAAATAAAACTAAAGTTCATTGATATTGACAGATGAGTTAGGTTATTGGGAACAGACTCTCGGGAGACCGGCCAAAGTGCCTTCTGCTCATTCAAGGATTCCGAGAGTTGAGGTGATTTTTTCCCCCCCACCCCCCAATCCAATAAAATTAGACGGAGACTGTAGCTAAACGTTCGGTAACTCCATTCTTGGAAACATTTGCTGACTCAGCTCGGCCAACCTGGATCCGGTTGTTCAAGCGCAACGAGTAGTAAGCGCCGCGCCTCAAAGTGCCGCCGCAAAGACGCGCCCAGCGCGGAGCCTGCGCAGGCCACGGCAGGTCCGCGGCGGGTCCTCCTGGAATTTGGCTCGACGTGTCTGAACGTGCGTGGAACTCGTTTACCTCGGCTGTGTGATCCTCTCAGACATTCCGCTTGACTTCGTCTATCCCGTCTTTTTACAGATGCCGTTCCACCCGAATGATGCGCCGCAAATATTAACGTCTTGCCGCGGGTGGTTTCTGCAATTGCTAATCAAAACTTGCCCATCATGCACTAAGTTTCGGAACCTCTTTCAAGTGCTGTACTAAAAGAAGGCCCGGACTCATGTCTCCAGCGTTCGCTCGCCCAGTTAAAACACACCAAAAATTCTTGATGCTTCTATTTCCCGCGACGATAAAGTGTTCCAATCGGGCACTTCCCGGAGGTTCAAAGCAAGGTTCTTCTTCGGGCCCCGATTTCTACAATAGTTGCCGTGGTGCGGAACCCGAAATAGTGCCGTGTGAAGTTAAGTTGGACTTTGAATTGCTGGCGAGGAGTCCAGGGCCAGTTGACGTTGGAGATCCGCTCCGAGCTTTTGGACTTGTCTCTCTGCAGTACTTTTCTTCTCCTCCTCCTCGTCTTTTCACCCTTGCTTTGCTCCACTTTTTCCATTTTTCATTTTGCAGCTTGGGAAAAAGGCCGACTCCCCCTTTTCTCCTCTGCTCTCCCCTCCCACATGTGACATACTCTCATGCATTCATGACCACTTGTCGTGAAATGAAGCGGTCAAATAACAGCACTTCCCAGCTGCTCTGATGTTGCCGCTCGGAACGAGTAATCATTCGAAAATCATTTTGCTGAGTATATTTAAAAGCACGACTGCCTTGACTTACAAGTGCCCCGACTTACAAATGTTTCCAGTTCGGAGCCTTCGGTTGCGCCGTTTATTTTTGTTGTTGCAAAAATACCTTTAATTGGGGTGGGGGGGGGGGGGGTAACAACAGCAGTTGAGGGGCTATGATGCCCTGGCATGTGGGCAAGCAGAGCTAGTTGCCGATGAACTTTGAGCCGTTTATTGAAGAGGCGCAAATGCAAAATGACAGCCCTCGCAAGGAGCATGGAGGAGACTGTCACCCTTGCTCCAGGCTTCTGTGGTCACTCAAAGCCAAGCCTTCTTGAACACAAATGCTCATTTAAAAACCGCTCATCTCTTTACATTTTCACAAGTTTCATTATTTATACATTTTAAAGTGCGGTGCTGTTTTTGTTATGGAAGAATTGTAGCAAAAAATTGCGATGCTTGCAAAGTTTGATGGCACTTTGATGGGGAAGACTGATTTGCGATGAGTAAATTGAGTATTAAACTTTGGTTACGGAGCTAATTCAACTCGTAAGTCAAGGTACCCCTATCTGTGTATGCAGGTCAACAGTTGGAAAGCCAGTTTTGAACTCTGAAAATAATGAATTGACTTAAGAAACCTTTTGATTGATGGTCATCTTGTGCTACCGATCTCGTCGCGGTAAAGTAAGTCTGCCGCCCCCTGCTGATTGACTGCAAAAAGGCTGGAACCAGCTTTTACGACTCTTGCGCGTCTCGTTCCGTCTATATACGTTGCGAGGTGGATTTTCTCTCCTTCACCTTTGTGGAAATATTTACTATGACCTGCCAATGTTTGAGTTTGTCGCGTAAAACCAAGGAAAAGTAGAAAGTCGTCATGAATCCGCGGTACGCCCGGTACAGTATTTCCTTTCACCCACAGTCACCGCCCACCGCGGTGCTGATGATTGACACCCGCGTTGGCCACTCACCGTGCGCAAAGCGTCAGCTTTACGTTCGCTTCAGTAGACGGACCAATCACGAGCCGCTCGAGGAAGCTTCAAACGCCACACGACCGAGGCGTGCGGCCATCTTGGTGAGGTACCATGAAATCGCCACAACCGCCACCTTGGTGAGGGACATAAGCAACAAGCCGTCAACTGTCGCCGTTTCTCAGCGAATAGATTCTTGTTGAATTCCAACCAGGCAACATTTACACACTTGACCTGATATTTTCTCTTTCCCGTGAGCTTTTTTGGGACACTTTATGCCGAATCTGGCGTTACTATGGCTTTTGCGATACACCCCGCCCTCAAGTCTGTCCTACTTTGCCTCGCACATGAGCGCGCGCGCGCGCACACACACAGACACACGGTCTCTTTTTGTTAAATAAAGCCAGATACAAATAGAAGATGCGCGTTTAAGTGTCAGAGTAGAAAGTCAATAGTTGGAGTCGAGCACATACGTTCGTGACATATTGGTGTGGTTGTGATGGGACCAGTAGTGCTGCAGCACGTTACATGCCTCTAACAGTAACGAAGTCGTCAGTAAAAGTGCAGCAGTTGTCGTAAAGCTTGCAACGGCGGAGCAGCGGGATTTCTTGGGCGGCCTGAGACGTGTGCTTGTTTCCTCTCGTGCCACAGTGAGGTCATGTGACCCAAAAAGTCGTTATTTCGCAAATCTAGCAGCAACACTTGAAACAAAAACACACTTGATTTTGCATGCATGCAAAAATGCGCCCACGGCGAGTCATTAAAGTCACCGTAGTGTGAACAAACGTTTACAGTCTGTGCGATTATTATGGGATTAGCGCAGCCAAGCGCGTGCACGTGACTGTTTTTTTTTTTGTCACACATGTCAACGTTTTTTGCACGGCGGCTACGCGCGGGCCCGTGCGTGCGCGCGTGCGTGGGTGGCACACTTTTTGGGCAACAAGGGAGGCGCGTCCATTGTTTGGCGGAGACCAATCGGCGGTCGAGTTTGGCCGGAGCGCGCTCGACCAATGGGAGCGCGTTCTCCGCTCTGCGCGCCCCGCCCACCTGCCATATAAAACCGCGCGCGGCAGACGAACGGTAGGGTGCACGCGCAACTCCGGGGGACTACCGAGGCTCTCCAAGTGGAAATCGGAATCTTCATCCTCCTCCTTCATCCTCGCCATCGTCCTGTTGCTAATCTCTGCGACTGCCTTTCTTGTTTGCTAGCCCGAAAAACAAGAAGACGAAGAAGATGGCGGACAGCAAAGTGGAGAGCGGCAGCGAGTTGAGCGCCAAGGTGAGACGCGCACGCGCACCCTTGAATAATGAAGAATTGAACATGCTGCAGGACAAGCGCGTGCGCGCACACGCGCGTCCGTCATTTAGCGCTTGCAGCATCTTTTGCAAATGTGTGCAGCATTTTGAGTCGTCGTAAATAATCCCACAGTTGATGATGATGATGATGATGGTGCCGATGACGAAGTGCGTGCGCGCGTGTGTGAGACGCGCGTTACGTGGGAATTGAGAGCGGATTTGGCGCTCAGAGCCTCTTAAAGTGAACAAGAGCAAAAAGAAGACGCGCGACGCCTTCTCTTCCTTTCCAATCAAACCGTAAACATGATTGACAACCACAATCAAAAGCTTCTCCAAACGTGGCTTCCGTGCGTGTTTGGGTGGTGTTGCGCTGCTGGTGCTTCCGCCCTCCCCCGCGTCACGGCGGCGGCGGCTTCGGCTCACAGGCGGGCGAGCAGGCATGAGTGTAGCCGCCACCGGAGCGTCGGCGCCACCGCGGAGCTTCACCAAGTCGCGCGCGCACGCGCGCTCACAACAGGAAGCAGCATCCTGTCTGGAGGATGTGCAGGGGGTGTTTTGGGAGTCGCAAGAGACTTGATTGGGGTCTCCGAAGCATATTTTAACTTTGAGTCCACACGAGGGCGCCGTTTACTCTCACGCCGGACTGAAAAGGCGCAAAAGAAAGCCGGCATGAAAGAAAAAAAAACGTTTCAAGAGACGTTGGTGTGGCTGTGCAGCAGTGTCAGGCGACGTCACAAATTAAATTTTCACAATCAAGTCAGAAGTGTGGCGTTCAGAGTTGGTGTCAGGTGACATCCACTCTGACATTGTGAACTGCTGGGAGTTGGAGTCTGGGCGTGTCTGTAGTGTTTTGGTGGTGTGTGTGTGTGTGTGTGTGTTGTGCCCCCCGCCCACCTCACCAGTCAGTCTGCTGCTCTGCTCCAGTCTGGTCTGGTATCAGCTTTCAGCAGCCAGAGCACAGTGGGAGGGACTTGGGAGCATGCGGCCAATCGGAGCCCAGGGACTGAGAGCCCAACCTGTCCCCGAAAAAGGAAACTCCCGCCCTGCCTCCTAATCCAGGAAGCACATGTTTACCTTCCGCATGATATACATACATAAATACACACACACACAGAAATTTAATATTCACTTAATGGTTTGTTCTGTAACATGTCAGAAGAACGTCGGAAAAATGTGGATTATTTTTTCCAATGGGGAAGCGGATGGTTGTAAATTTTGTATTTTGGGAAAAAAAATCAGCCTGCTTTCATGCAGGACTCCAGAAATCAAAGAATATTGACCGTTCAGATGTTTAAATTCTGAAGACTGGGATAACTATAAGTCAAACAAGGTCCGTAAACAACTTATATACACTTAGAAAATACATGGCATATTTGATGTGACTGTGTACACGAAATCAAGTTGTTGATGAAGGCTAGTGTTGCATTTAAGTGGACATCAAGTTGTGAACACGACTGGTGTGTGCAAGAACATTATGAGAATGTTGCTAAACAGGAATGATACATTCAAGTGGACAAGAAGCCGTCGGTGAACGCAACTGTTTTGTTCCAAGTGCACATAAACAGCTCGATCCGCATGTGTTGCATTCAAGTGATGTGATGGGTTTGCTAAACATTTATGTGACGTTAAGATTCTGTGGACGCTTAGTGTTGCGTTCAAGTGCACGTTAAAGTGTGGGTGGAAAAAAAAGCTTGTCGTGTTCAAGTGTTTGTGGACATCTGTGATGTGTTCAAGTGTCGGTGATAGAAGAGGACATTCGAGGCTCACTGTGTGTGTGTGTTTGTGTTTTTATTTCCTTTCAGGAGTTGAAGGAGAAGAAAACTGTGGAGGAAAAGAACGGCGACGACACCACCGCCAACGGAAAAACGGTGAGACAGCGGCTCCTCTTCATCATCTTCCTCTCCCAGTGGGAACATCACTCCGGTGTGTGCGCGTGCCTGTGTGTCAGGACGAGGAGAACGGGGAGCAGGACAACGAGGCGGAGGATGACGACGATGTAGGGGACGAGGAAGAAGAGGACGGCGAGGGTGCGAAGCATCGCACACGCGCGCAAACATGCAGACGAAATTACACACTGACTGTTGCACACACAAAAACAAGGACACGCGTACAAACAAGCACACAAAAAACAACAACAACAAAAAACCTGTGCACAATTTCACATCCGCAGTTACAAAAACAAACTCTTCAGACGGAAACACGTGTGTGTGTGTGTGTGTGTGTCCAGGTGAGGAAGAGGACGAAGAGGACGATGACCTGGTCACACCCACAGGGAAGAGAACAGCTGAGGATGACGATGATGATGATGAAGATGACGAGGTGAGCAAGATTAAGATTAAGAACGTCAACGTCAGATTTTGTTTTTGAATTGAGGTACTAAGTTCTAAATTAACTTTATGGTCAAGTATGGAGTATCCAGTTTGTATTGCAGCAAACGGAATCAAAATTAATTTCATTGTATTTCAGTGCAGAAAAGGTTCTTTTTGGCAGCACCTCTGACTGTTCAATCACCTACATTGACCGACACAAGTGATGAGTCGGTCGCGAACGAGCCGGTACAAAGAGTCACTCTTTGAAGTGAACGATGAGCCGTTTTTAGCCGAAAAAAACGACCATGTATAGTAAGGCATTTTTAGTGGAAAAAAAAACGACCATGTATAGAAAGGCGTTTTTAGACAAAAAAAAAACGACCATGTACAGTCAGGCGTTTTTAGCCGGAAAAAACGACCATGTATAGTAAGCCGTTTTTAGCCGAAAAAAAACGACCATTAATAGTAGTGCATTTTTAGCTGAAAAAAACGACGATGTGTAGTAAGGCGTTTTTAGCCAAAAAAAACGACCATGTATAGTAAGGCGTTTTTAGCGGAAAAAAACAACGATGTGTAGTAAGGCCTTTTTAGCCGAAAAAAACCCCATGTTTAGTAAGGCGTTTTAACCCAAAAAAACAACCATGTCTCGTTCGCCGTTTTTAGCCAAAAATCATGACCATGTGTCGTAAGGCATTTTTAGCCGAAAACCCCCCGAATAAAAACGCCTTACTATATATACATGGTCGTTTTTTTCCGGCTAAAAACGCCTTACTATACATGGTCGTTTTTTTCGGCGAAAATTTTCGTCCAAAAATGCCTTACTATACATGGTAGTTTTTTTTCGGCTAACAATTTCGTCCAAAAATGCCTTACTATACATGGTCATTTTTTTCGTCCAAAAAGGCCTTACTATACATGGTCATTTTTTCGGCTAACAATTTTGTCCAAAAATGCCTTACTATACATGGTCATTTTTTTCATCCAAAAAGGCCTTACTATACATGGTCGTTTTTTTCGGCTAAAAAATTCGTCCAAAAAGGCCTTACTATACATGGTCGTTTTTTTCGCCTAAAATTTTCGTCCAAAAACGCCTTATTTTACATGGTCGTTTTTTTTCGTCCAAAAAGGCCTTACTATACATGGTCGTTTTTTTCGGCTAAAAAGGACTTACTATACATGGTCATTTTTTTCATCCAAAAAGACCTTACTATACATGGTCGTTTTTTTCGGCCAAAAAGGCCTTACTATACGTGGTTGTTTTTTTTCTCGGCGAAAAACGCCTTACGATACAAAAAACGACTTCAATAAGCCTTACTTATCATGTTGGTCTAAGAAAGAAGGGATATGGTTGCAACCTCTGGGGGTTGAACACCCAACCGCCAGTTTGGGACATGGTTTCTCTACCCCTGAGCTACACCACCACATAACTTCTTGTTTGTTTTGTGTTTTCTTCAATGAAGCTGCAAATGGTGGTTAAAGAAAGATGTGACCTTGTTGCAAACACTGGGAATCGAACACCCAACTGCTGGATTTGGGACTTCAGCTTTCTCCCACTGAGCTAACCCACCACAACGAACCTTTGGGTTGTTTTGTGTTTTTCCTCAAATAAGTTGTACATGGTGGTTAAAGAGTAGACATTGTTGCAACAATCAGGGATCGAACACTCAACCTCTGGTGTGGCACTCCATCACGCTACCACTGAGCCAAAGCACCACATAGCACAGAGTTGTGTTTTTTTAATAATCATTGTTTTTTTCGTTCAAAAAGCCCTTACTATACATGGTCCTTTTTTTCGGCAAAAATTTTTGTCCAAAAACGCCTTACTATACATGGTCGTTATTTTAGGGGTGAAAACGCCTTACTATACATGGTCGTTTTTTTTTCGGCTAAAAGCACCTTACTATATATACATGGTCGTTTTTTTTGTCTAAAAACGCCTTACTATACATGGTCGTATTTTTGGGCTAAAAACGCCTTACTATACATGGTCGTTTTTATTTCGGCTAAAAACACCTGACTATACGTGGTCGTTTTTTTCCCGGTTAAAAACGCCTTACGACACATGGTCATTTTTTTCAGCTAAAAACGCCTTACTATATATATGGTCGTTTTTTTTTTTTCGGCTAAAAACACCTGACTACACATGGACTACAAAGAGACAGAAACCGATTCGCCGGCGTTTGTCAAAGGGAGTTATCCCACGTAGTTGAGTCACTTGTCGTTTTTTTTTTTGTCATAAACAGGACGAAGTGGAACGGAAGAAGCAGAAGACGGACAAGTAGACGACAACCACCGTGACGTCCAAACCTCAGTCCTCCCTTCCAAACGTCCGAAAGAGAATTTGTTTGTATTTTTATTTACATTTTATATTTTTGTATATATTGTACGGAGGTCGGCCATCTTGACGAGTATCAAGCGGTGCTCCGAAGAAATTTCAACACCCGGAAAATGTCAGCGTACACAAGCATTCTGTCACACACACACACACAGACACACACACGTTGTGCAGAAACACATTCACAAATGCCCACGCGGGGCGAAGGATGCGTTTAGGTACACCGGGGTGTTGCGGCACTTTGCCGCTTATGTTTTTCGTGCTAGTTTGTCGTAGATGAGCAGGATGTGGCGTGATGTCCTAGTCAGAATGTTTTCATGTCCGTGTTACGTTGTTGGAAAATAAAGTAATTGGATTTTGTCCATTTGGAAGCGTCCTCAATACTTAAAAAAAGATGCCGTTTAAATAAGGCACTGTGCATTTTGTTTTTGTTGTTCGTGAGTTTGTTAAAATGTATATTGAGATCTAGTCTTCAGTGGTGCCTTGAGATATCCCTTTTTTCAAATTGGAATGGGTGGGAATAACATTAATCGGTAAGCAGTCCACTGACCCAAAAAATACAAATTGAATTTTGAACCGATGTGAGCCCTCGATTCAGAAAGCTTTGCAAGTGGAGTCAAACGGTTGGCACATGAAACATCTCTTTAATGAATAAAGAAGGCTCGTCGCGATTTGGGGGTTTACGAGGAGCGGGCCGTTTGGGATTGGGGGCTCATGCGGGAATGCGGCTACGCAGGTACTCCAGCACGGCGTCCGTTCCCTTGGCCACGATGGCGGCACGCGGCGTCCGGAAAGGATTTCCCTGCAGACTCAGACACCTGAACAACACAAACGCGGGACACTGTGATTTGCTCATTTTCGTGAGCATGTGAATGGCTTGAGGGATGAAGATGGCCAACGCTCCTCATAAAGCCGCGTGGCGTGACATCCGGTGCGGAGAACAAAGTGAAGGAATACTTTTACAAAGGCTTTCGTTTTTCAAAACATGGCGAGTTGCGGTTGAATAAAGGGCTCTTGGGCCGCGGCTAACGAGGACTTGATTGTTCGGTTTTTTTTCTTTTTCAAATGAATTAGGAAAAAAAAAAAAAATGTCGGCGGCCGTAGTGACGAATGGCAACGGGCGCCCACCTGAGCGTTGTGCACAGGCCCAGCTGAGGCGGCACGTCCAGCAGGTCGTTGTTGGACAGGTCCAGCGTGGACAGGCGCAGCAGGCCCAGCAACCGAGCGGGGTCCACGCCTCCCACCTGGTTGTTTCCGAGCAGGATGGTTTCCAGCGACGGCATGTCGTACAAAACCTCCGGGAAGGACTTGAACCTGCAGCACAAATTTTTAGCGCCCGCCCGCGCGCGCCGAGCGTCGCCGTGTGAGCTCGCGGGAGGATTACTTGTTGTGGTTGAGGATGACCGAGTGAAGCTTTGTCAAGTTCTTCAGCTCGACGGGTAAATCCCTCAGCCGGTTGTTCCTGACGCGCGCAAACAAAAGACCCCGCTTAAAATGGCCGCTTGAATCCAAAATGGCCGCCTTGCCGCGCGTACCGGAGGTCGAGGTGCACCAGGTTGACCAGCGAGCAGAGCGGCGAGCAGCCGCTCAGCCTGTTGAAGGCCATGTCGAGCTCCGTCAGCGAGGCCCGCGTTTCGGACAGCCTACACGCACGCACACAAAATGGCCCAAACACGCATGCGTCACCGCGTCGGACCCGATAGGCGACTCGCTCGCTCACCGTGGCGGCACGTCGCTCAGCAGGTTCTTGCTGAAGTCGGCGGAGGCGACGGCGTGCTCGGCGGCGGCCTGGAACAGCTCGTCCGGGATGCGATCGGCCTTCTTGTCGCTGAGCGGGAACACGACAACGCCTTGGCGACAAAATGGCCGACTTTCCGCGTGGCTTCGGTTCGGTGCCCAACGGGGTTTTTGTAGACCCGTCCGCCGAATGGCGTGTTGCCGAGTCAAAGGGGTTTTTTTTTCCCCGCGGGCTGAATTTTCTAAACATTGAGTGCAGCCCGTCCGAGTTTGGCGCCTGCGGGACGGCGTCGCTCACCTGTACGTCAGCGACTTGAGCGTTTTGATGTTGTGCACGTTGATGGCGGCCTGGCCGGGCAGCGTCGTGGCGGTCGGCGTGTCGATGGCACGATGGGGCTCCTCTGAAAGTTAGAAAATGCTTGCGGGCGGGTTGATGTCAAGAGAGCAGATTGGCGCGCGCGGCTGTACCTTGAATTCTTCCTCTGAGGTACTTGAGAAGCTCGCCGGTTCCTTTCTGCGGCCGAGGAAAAGTCAAGCGTCATTCATTTGACTGCCGCGTCGCATTTGTTGCAGGCGGTTACTCTCTCAAAGAGGTTTGGGGCCAATTTGCGACAAATATCCAAGTCATCATGACAAACTATAGAAATGTTTGAAAAGGTTGAGATACAAAAAAAAAAAGGAAAAACTAAATTTAAAGAAAAACTCGCGTCCTTGCGAGTTGGGCCAGACGCATTTCAATTGTCGCCAATTTGAGGCCACCAAAGGAGCAAAGAGCGCAGCGGGCCGAAGACAAGACGAGCGGACGAACGGTCAGCAGGTCCCTCCGGATGCCGCGCAGGGGATTTCCCTCCAGCAGCAGAATCTTGAGCTCGGGCAGCAGGCCGAGCGACGCGGGAAGTCTGGCGAGCAGACGGGAAGCGCCGTTAAAAATCGCGCCGGCCTTTTCCGAAGCGCGCCGAGCGACGGGACTTACGTGCCGATGTCGTTGTTGGTGAGGTCGAGACGCGTGAGCGCGCCGAGCGCGGCCACCCGCTCGGGCAGCGTCGCGATCTTGTTGTCTCGCAGCTCCAGCACGGAGAGGGCGCCGAAGCCGGACACGTCCTCGCCGGCCACGCCGGCGATCTGGTTGTTCCCCACGTAGAGCTCCTGCGCAAACGCGGCGGCGACGTGACGGCCAATTTGCGTCTTGGATGCAAATGGTCGAGCGTCGGGGGGCGCCTGCCTACGCTTGCATTTCGAGCTCGATGACTTTCTCAAAAGGTGTCCCACCAAAAAAAAATAAATTAAACACCAACCTCACAGCTGTTAAAATGTTACTTCCCGTTTCTGCGACCCATCCAAGGAAAACCCAAGACAATATTTTAGAAAGTGCTCCCGGTTTTATGACGTACATTTTTTTAATGGGGCAAAAATGTCATTGCTTTTTAAAAAATGTATCAAACTAACACCTCCCTGTGGGGATTGCCCAATTGTTTCCATATTGCAAAAATACAAAATGGTCCCAATGCCAGCCATTTGGATCAAAAATGATTTTAAAGTTTCATCTTGACATATTGATTCCAAATTTTCATCAAATGATATCTATTTTCAAAAAAAAAAATCCGAGATGAATTGTACTTTAAGGGAGGCCCGGTGTTCGGGGGGGGGGTTAGCGCGTCGGCCTCACAGTGCAAAGGTGCGGGGTTGGATTCCGGCTCCGGACTCCCCGTGTGGAGTTTGCATGTTCTCCCCGAGCCTGTGTGGCTTTTCTCCGGGTACTCCGGTTTCTTCCCACCTTCCGAAAACATGCACGGCAGGTTAATGTCGTGCGCTAAATTGTCACTCTGCGTCACCGCGGGCACGAATGGTTGTTGTCCTACGCGTGCCCTGCGATGGGCTCGGGCAGGCCCCGCGACCCTCCTGAGGAGATGCGGCTCGGAAAATGGATGGGGGGGGGGGGACACACACACGCGCAAACTCCACACGGGAAAGCCAGTGCCAGAATGGAACCCTGCGCCCCCGCGCCGCGCCCCCCCCTGCTACGCAGTCGACCATGAGACGGGCGTCTTACCTTGAGCGCGGGCGCGCCAAGCGGCGGGAGTCGACGCAGCTTGTTGTGGCGCAGGTAGAGCTGCTCCAGGGCCGCCATCTGCGACAGGCTGGCGGGAACTTCGCTCAGAAGGTTGTTGCTGCAGTCCAGCAGTTTCACATCTGCGCAGGGGGGGGGGGGGGGGGGGGCACTTTTTCAAAAGCAAGTGCGATTTTCAGGAAAGGGAGCCGGATTCCAAGTGCGCCGTTGGCGTCTTACTGGTGAGCAGCGGCAGGCCGTCGGGCAGACGGGCCAGCTTGTTGCGGCGCAGCTGGAGCTTCTGCAGGCGGCCCAGCCGGCCCAGGCCGGACGGGAGCTCCGTCAGCCGGTTGTCCGACACGTCCTGCCACCCACCGCCCATTGGGCGGACGTCATTTCAAGTCACGGCGGCCGCTACTCGTTACCTTTTTCCGGACGGGTGCGACAACACGGCGATCGGCCGTGGGCTGACGACCGATGTGACGGGGCTTGAAAGAAGGCCAAGGTTTCAACGAGCGCCAACACTCGCCGTCACTGGGCCGCGAGCCGCCGTCGCGATTGTGATCGGCCGCCTCTTTCGAGCCCCCGCGCGGGTCTCGTCGGTGACGGCGCGCGGATTAAAACGGAAACGCCAACGTTCACATTTATTTATTTAGCCGACGTGGTGCACGTTTCTTCGGTAGCGATTAGCCTATATTTTGGTTATCAATAAAATACTGCCGGGGGAATATAGTGTCGCCGTCGTGTGAAAAACCACGAATGGACATTTTTGTATTTTTTGAGTTTTTCGTTTTGTTTCACGTGAATGGGATGTCTACGAGGCGGACCGCAGCATTAACATAAAAATTGGAAAAAAGACAAAAAATGGGGTGGCTGTGTGTTGGACATCCCGTTCGCATAATAAGGTAAAAAATAAGGGGGCGGGGGGGGGGACATAAGGCTTTTTCACAGGAGGCCCCGTTCGGAGACACGCAGTAAAGTTTTTCCCGGGGCCCGACTGCGACCCGACTACTGCATTTGCAAGGGGTCCCGTTCCCCGACGGCATGCCAAAAGGGAGCGGTGGGCGGGTGGCTACCAGCTCAGTGAGCGCCTCCAGTTGGCCCAGCTCCTCGGGTAGCGCGTCCAGCAGGTTCTGCTGCAGCGTCAGGCTGCGCAGGTTCTTCAGGGAGAAGACCTCCGCCGGCAGCGAGCTCAAGCGGTTGTGACTGCAGAAACGGCACAACATGGAGTGGGCGCTCGACGAGCGCAAAGGGCGAAAAGGGCGCGCGAGGCGCGGCGCTCGCCTTACCCGAGTCGCAGCTGCTGAAGCTCTCGCAGTTCCCCCAAGGCGGGCGGCAGCGCCTGCAGCTGGTTGTCGTGCAGCTGAAACGGCAACGACAAGCGGCGGTCACGACATCTCCGGCTACGCGTTTGCTTTCAAAACTTAGCTCGTAGCAGACGCGTGCACATTTTCAGCACGACGTCTCCGATCCACTGGTGAAAGGACACTTTGATCCTCTCCTCTTTCATCGAGAACCGCTTCAGACAACAAAGTGTATGCGGAAAAGTGGTGAAGATTGCACGACTGTCCGTGTCCTATGTGTCGTGTTGTGTTATTTTTGTTATTTTGACTTCAAAATGGCGCCGCGATAGTGGCTGCCTTTCCAGCAGCTCCCATATTTTGTTGTTCTACTTCTTCCTTTCATAACTTTGCAGCTGTGAATTGGGAATTTCGCCATTGCGAGACTAATAAAGGTTTTCTTATCTTATCTCGACCCGTCGATGCAGGGGGAGACCGATGGCCTTGCCATGGCAACCCACAAACATATCGACAGACTTTGCGTACGTAGGGTAGAACCGCGAGCGTGAGAAAAGATTTGTGGCGCGAACGCCGTGCCGAAAAGCCACTCATTTTCCACTCCAGCCGGGCGGTGCTTCTTTTTAATGTATCGATAAATTCTTTTGCCCTCACAAGTACAAAGTGTCGACTTTGGAGTGTCATCAAAGCAATAAACATGAGCGTGCAAGTCTTCTTTTCGCAGTAAGCTCATTTTCTCTGCTTTTTGGTTCAGGCCCCGGCGTTTCGGTTACTGTCAGCGTGAAGCCGGCATACGTCGAGCGTGGTGAGCGCCGGCAGCAGTCGGATGTCGTCGGACAAGCGCGTCAGCCGGTTGGACGCCAGCAGCAGCTTGGTGAGGTCCGTCTGCTCCCACCAGCGCTCGGACGCGCCGAACGACACGTTGTGGTGGGCCTCCTCGGGGGTGTCCACATTCAGCCGGTACACGCTCGCCGGGACTGGCGGAGGGGGAAGAGAGAGAGAGAGAGAGAGAGAGAGAGAGAGAGAGAGAGAAGAAAAAAAAACATCAACACATGACATTATTGATCGATTTCATCGGCTAAGATGAGGTCTTGTAACGTCGTTTTGCAGTTCATAGACATTCACACATGACAACATTCACACAAACATTCTGTTGAAAAGTCAAATGCTAAAGGACTATCCCACTAGAAAGTCTTGTAAAACAGTCAAATGCTCTGCCTGTAATTCACATCTTTATTGGGACAGCAAAAAGAAGTTACTTGACACATGATGTGCTCTTTTTTTTAACAAACGGGCTGATTCATTGGTTATTGGAATTTTCTTCCCTCCTAACGGAAGTCCAACAAAACTCAAGACTTCGGATCAGCGAGCATCGACAGGACGACCTCAACAAGAGTGTTTTGCTTTTTATTGTATTCCTTTTTTTTTATAATGCCGCCGTATAAGGGAACTCGAGATGACCAAATCAGCAATTTCAGTCCACCAAAATCAACGGCACGGGGTGCCTTCGGGAACGATCTGTCATCACGCCTTTCTTCACGCCACCGATCGAACGACGCGATCTTTAGGCTGGCTGCCGTGCGATTTGGATTAAATAGCGATTTCGACACTTTGATCTGGATTCAGTTGGAAGACCCGCGGCAGCGAAGGCGCGAATGGCGGTTTGGGGAGCTTCCCCACTTGTGAAAGCACCTTCGGTCAGACTCCGATTGGTCAGGTTGAGCGTTCCGCTCTGCCGGGCCGCCTTGAGGAGTCCGTACGGGACGCTGGGCTCACTTTCGGGCGCCCTGAAGCCCCGCAGTGAGTCGACCTGCTGCGCGCCTCTCAAGCGAGACATTTGCCACTAGGTTAGCTCCAAAGGTCGCCTCGAACGCTGGGACTCGTCAAATGTTCAAGCTTGAAACCTCCTCGGGCGTTTGTTTGAGTCTTCAACGCCCGGACGCCGCTCACTTCCGCCCGCCACCGTTGACGTAACTACATGCGTCACTTCAGCTCAAGTTCCGTCACAATAAAAGAGCACAGATTGATTCTTATTTTATTAGATATATATATTTTTAGCTCAAGAGCACCTGAAACCGTGATTCGAGCCACTAACAGAGAACACCCATGTTATAGTCGTGTGTGTGTGTGTGTGGGGGGGGGGGGGGTTGTGTGTGTGTGTGTGTGTGTGTGTCCTTTAGCGGTACTTTTATCTATAACACAAATTTTAAGGTTAAAAATGGCAACGAAAACACATCGTTTCCGTTTGGGTTGTTTCACATTAAAACGACTTGCCTGACCTGAAGTCGCTTCAGTACGAAATCACAATTTTCCTCACGTTTGATCAACTTTATCCGTATTAACTAAATTCAACTTTTGTTTTAACTCTAAAATACACACATTTCCGGAGGGTTTTCGCGTTTTACAGTGTCAGGTGTTGCCTTTAGTGACAGTCTGAAATCAGAGGTTTTCTCGCAATTGATCAACCATCGACCCAGTCAACTCATCAGTCTTCTGTCGATCTAGTCAGATGTTGTCTTCATGGACAATTTGCAATCACATAACTTTCATCACTTAACTGGCCTACTTGTGACATTACAGCTTTCCTCATGAACGATGTTTGTCTCCTAACAAGACAGGCCTTGCCTATAGGGACCGCTAGTCTGAAATCATAATCTTACTTCCACCTAATGAAGTTTGTCCTTGCCGTAATACTTGTTGGATGCGTATTATCGAGGGGCCGCACGCTGCTTGCGACTAACACACGCAGCAGGCAGCGTGATGATTCCACGCCCTGATTGGAAGGGAAAGCACAGCGTATCGGTGACCTTTGATCACCGCAGTAAAAGGAAAAGCTTGAGGAGTGTAGCGCGTCATCTGTCTTTGTGTGTGAACAAGCTACTCGGACACTTTCGGGATGTTTTGGGCTTTTGTCGTCTTCTGCGCACTGCAGAGTGCAGCCCAGGCCTCTACTCGCAAAACAGGTAAAGTTTGGTTTGGTTTTCCACCTTGGCGTTGGCTGAACTTTTGTGCAGCACTTTCACAGTTGAGACCAATCAATCACTCAAGCAATTCATCAATCACTCAATATAATTAACTGAGTAATTTGTAAGTACACATGTAAAATTGTTCATTTTTTATTTGATTGTTTTTTGGAATACAAATGATTGGAGTCAGTATTTAATGAGAACTTAGGAACGACATCCATCCGCTATCTTTTCCTCACCGGGGTCGTGGGTCATCAAAATGTATAATTCAGTTGTAAAATAATAGGACAGTCTCTTTTTCGTAAATGTGCATTTAATTATCCATTTAATATTTGATGGACATGCACAATACATAAAGACATCCCCCCCCCCCCAATATTAGTGAATTTGAAGAATTGGATCAAATGAATACAAATCAAAACATACATGGAATATTTGCCTACGTTTAATTCCGTTATAAAACAATTCATTTTCACTTTATGTTGAAATGAATTAAAAATGTGTGTGTGTGTTTTTAAGAATAAACAGCTTTAAAATTGTTGACCTAACTTTTGAATTCAGAGTGAATACATATTGAAATCAACAAAAAATACAAATGAATACAGTACATGTAAAGTCCGCAGAATATATTTTCAAAATCATACAAACTGCACACAGGAAGCCCATGACCTCTGCTCTGTGAGGTGGACCTGCTAACCAACATACAAAACATTTGCAATGAGCTTCTATTTCACATCGCTCCACCGACGATTTTTTTCGCTATGAATTGGAAAAGTAATGACGAATTGTAAACAGGTAAAAGTACGTCCAGCTGTTGACTTGAATGAAAAACAACCATCTGTCGTCCATCCATCCATCCATCCATTTTCCGAACCGCTTGATCCTCACTAGGGTCGCGGGGGGTGCAGGAGCCTATCCCAGCCGTCTTCGGGCAGTAGGCGGGGGACACCCTGAATCAGTTGCCAGCCAATCGCAGGGCACACAGAGACGAACAACCATCCATGCCCACACTCACACCTAGGGACAATTTAGAGCGTCCAATCAACCTGCCGTGCATGTTTTTGGAATGTGGGAGGAAACCGGAGCACCCGGAGAAAACCCACGCAGGCCCGGGGAGAACATGCAAACTCCACACAGGGAGGCCGGAGCTGGAATCGAACCCGGTACCTCTGCACTGTGAAGCCGACGTGCTAACCACTGGATTACCGGGCCACCATCTGTCGTTTCTTTTTTAATTTGTTTGTCAGATGTGCGTGCGTCCGCCTCGGGCTCGGTGACGCTTCAGCCGTGGTTGACGGGGCTGACGGCCGTGGTGGTCTTCCTCTTCGTCGTCTTCGTCTTCGTCATCCTCAGCAGGCTCCTGGGGAAGGACAGGTCACTCTCACGCAGCGCATACCGTCGTCGGCAAACAACGATCATAACCCAATCATGACAGAAATCTGATCGGTTGACGAAACAGCCCCACTAAGTCCCACGTGTCCTGGGCAGGCTGGTTAGATCCACATGGCAACACACGGCGGCTGAAATCTGATTGGACAAAAGTCTGGAGGCAGCGCAAGCAAAAGAAACCTGCAGACTGCGATAGCAAAAAAAACCAAAAAAAAACCCAAATGGAACTTCATGGAACAAACGCAGTATGAATAAGTGCGCATTGCTCTCTAGTGGTGACCAACATGCGGCTTGTTGCCTTGTGTCACAGGAAGGACGAGGTGGAGGAGGAAGACATGTTTGGGTACGAGAACAAGGTGGTGGAAACGCGCGAAGACGAAGTGAAACAAACCAGCTTGTAGGACAAAAGACGGATTTCCCAGCTTTGGTTTCGTCTCCTTTTTTTTTTTTTTGCCACAAATGTCCACGTAACAATCACATCTCAGTCTGTGCGCTACGCTAAACATATCTTGACACCTTGGGTGTCCAAATGTGGTCAATAAAACGCCGCCTCTTCTTGACTCTGCCGGAGCCGTGTGCCGTTATGTGGCCTACAGATTGGATGCTTTCTGGACAAAAAAAAAAAAAAAATGGCGGGCTGGTATGCCAAAGGAAGTGGGCAGCCGTGACGGGCACTGCATGGAGGTTCATTTCAACCAATTGAACCGCTTAGTCAGATCATCGTTTGATTTATGGCAGCACTCGTGGCTCCAATATCTTTGAAGAAAAGAGTTTGCGTCCGTGAGGTACAAAAGGCCTTTTCTTTCTGCTTGTCGCGGGTGCGAAACTGAGCGTCGGCCATACATGTTGATGTACGTCGCGCATTTGTATACAAATTACACACACACACATAAAATCACTTCCCCATAAAATTGTTTCTCCATCAAATCTCCGTCAAGTGTCCGAGTGCGGATGGAGCGGGAAGAGGCTGAGGATTCTGCTAAACCGCTGCGGCTAATCCATCTTAAAAAAGGATAATTCCTGCGTCAACATCTTTCCTCACGGTCCTTCCACAACAGATGAGTCAAGTCCGGTGCAGTCTTTCAGACGTTTTCGTCCTAAGTCCTTGAACTGGCAACTTAAGACTGACTCCAGTCAAGTCACGTGACTCGAGTCCCCCGCCTCTCATGAGGCGAAACGGGTGGTCGTAATATGAGAAACAGCTGGCATTATGACGCAAGGCAGACCCCAAGCCTACGCTGGTCCCTATTCACCCCGAGGCCCTGCGGAGCCTGCTGGGAACAAAGTGCTCCTTTGTGCTTGAGGGGAAAGAAAAACCCCCAGAAACTTTCTCGCCTTCGTCAGTCTGCCGCCCGCCATTTTTTCCTCACGTGCTTTGTTGTCGCTCGCGTGTTGAGTTCCTTCCGTGTGACAACCAGCAGGGGGAGCCAGAGAAGCGCTTGTGGGTCGCGGCTGAGTCAGCCATCCCACTGCGTGCTGACCATGAAGCCGCCAAATCCAGTGCGGCGGTCGACAAAAACACAAAATGATGACCAAAAGGAAAATATTAGAAAATATGTGGTCCACATTCGTTGAAATACCATGTAGACGCATGTAGTAAATATGGAGAAGTGCCGCATTCCTTTTTTTCATCCTCATGACGAATCCTCAAACTGTTGCAGATGCCTGCTTGCTATTGACTTGAATTCATGATGGCTGCTTCATACCAAAATGGCCGACGTCCTGTTTTGCTCCAACATGTACAGACTCATTTTGGTTTTTCTAACTTTCCAAGGGACGTGACTGGATGATGCAGGGGTGGGGGTGCCTTGGTTCCGCTCGATTTTTCTTTAACCAGGATACATGACTTTGCCAAAACCGGCAAACTTTGGTATTTGTTCCGGGTAAGATCGCAAAGCACATTTTTTGAAAAACACCATCCTAGGGTGTTGCGACGAGGCGAGCGCGTTAAACTCACCCACAGGATGAAGGAAAAAAAACTTCAGTTTGTCTATATGTGCCCCACCATTGACTGGCGAACATTCTGTTGTTCTGTGTGACCTGATACTGAACGACGACCAGTCTGTTGATTCTTTATATATATTGGATGCAAAATAATGCTCATTTTCCAAATAGAGAGGGGGCCGTGTGGTTGATAGTTGATGACATCACTGTCAAGTGTTTGGGTCACTTTCTTGGTGTGTGGAGTGGGGGGCCGCTGTAAATAATGATGTAGAAAAGTATGCCAGTGAGCTTCCTTTGATGTAGGGGGGCGGGGAGGAGGGGCTGAGGGGTCCTTTCGTGCAACGCAATGATACCTCTTACCTGAAATCGAAGTCATTGTTGTTGTATGCTAATCAATGGACTAGAGGAGGAGGCCTCCTTGGCGGAGGTAAACCCAAAAGGTGAACGTGGCTCCGTCGGATTCTGCCGCAGCCTGCCGGGAAAGGGAGGGGGCGAGCTGGGGGAAGGTGGCGGGGGTGGGGTGGGGACTGGCCGGGGCTCGACGCGGGACGGTTGCGCTCCTGGATTTCCCCCCCCCGCTGGCACGGAGCTCTGTCGGCCGTGAATATGGAATGAGAAGGGAAGGCGGCTGGAGATGGGCCGGCCTTGACATCCGCTCCAACTTCCTCGGCTGGCGGCTCGGTTCGGACATGGTAGGACAACAACAACAACCCAAATCAAAAGCGGTTGGGTTCTCGAGCGTTTTGAGTCCCGAGACGCGGCGTGCCCAAAAAAGGCCATGGAGCCGAGTTGGGAGAATAATTTGTTTTCCTTTCTCCGTTCCAAATGTCCCATGTTTAGTTCTTGAGCAGTCTCAGTATGACGTGTGACGTTGACGAGTCCCTCGCCAAACTTCATTCAAAAGCAAGCGGATTAAACAACATGCGGACATTGGCGGATAGTCGCGTTTTTTAGAACATGACTACTGGAGCTTTCTCAACCTACGCGCTCGAAACTACAATTCGGTTGAGTAACCGCAAGCGACACGCAACGCTTTGTATTTAAAAACATGAACTTTTAGAGTTGGGTCGCCAGCGAAGGGCTTCCTTCACAGGGCGGAAGTTAGCCTCCGAAACCGACGTACAACTTGTTATATCGCCCTTAACAGGCATTCATAGCATCTCGCGTTGAGGCCGAATTGGTCAAAACGCCACCTAATATGAGAACATGAGGTGCTTAATGCGGGTCGCCGCGTAATACTGCCACGAACGTCGCTCTGCTTGGATCGGTGGCTTTTCGCGAGGGAGTTTGGCGTGAGAGCGCTACGGTGCGGAAGCGGACCTCTTGTGTCGCCAGCCGGGCTCCTTCGCACCGCGGCTCGGCGAGACGAATGCCGCGCGAAGGCTCGTCCTTCTGGGTGGCTTTTGCCCGGGGCCAGTGGCCGGCCTGACAAAGCCAAGTTCAACTTCCTGCCGGCGGCGGAACGCGCGCGCGCCTGCTTGCGTGTTACTCAGCAGAAAATGGCCGCAGTCGGACACAGCGGGCCGAGGGACAAAAGTATGGCCAACAGAGGGCCTCCGGTCCCGGCGAGTAGCTGCACATTTAAGAGCCGCCGGCCACGGCCAGTCCTTCGCCCCTCGGTCCATGAATTCAGGAAGAAGTAGCACAGGAGACCGTACCCAGTTTTCATTGTGATGACTGATGGGCGAGAAGCAACAAAGTGACGTTTCAGGACTTGGATGGAGTCAAAGTGTTGATTTGAAACGACTTTTTAACCTTTCCTGATCCAGCGGACAACACTAACTTATTGTGTCACGTTCTAAAACGAGTATTGGTCTGACCGGTTTAGAATGAAGACAGGAACATTGTCTTCAAGAATTGTATCAAAAGTGAAGTGTTATGGAGTGTAATACTAATTATGAAACCGTCATATTCAACGTGTGCCTTGAAAGGGCGTGTCCTGGGTGCCATGTCGGAATCTGTCATTGGTTAATCTGCCTGTTAATTTCCGAATTGTGGCCTGCAGCAGCTCCTTGTGAGTGCTGTCATTTTGTATTTGTGTGCTTTACTGTGCCGAATCAACTGAGGTGGCTTTCCTTGCCCACATGTCAGGGCATTAGCGTACCTCAATCGCACCGTTTTATCTCGGCGTAGCTGAGGATTGTAACTCAAAGCTAAACAAATAAATGAATAATCATCTGCCTGGTAAATTGGGGCTTTCGTGAGCTAAGGTAGGACTTTAATAAGAAACATGTACTGTTGGATGCCTGGAGGAGCAAAAACAGGACTTTCCGGAGTCAAATAAAATGTGTGCGCTTTCCCAGTTTTCCCTCCTACTCTCCTTTTCTTTTCCATCACGCCTTTTCCATCTTCAGACGTATCTGAGTCATACAGGGGACGTCAAGTGTGTGGGTAACAATAACAAAGAGGAGCGACGGGAAGTGATGTCATTGGTGCCAGTGAGAGCAATAGTAGCCTCATGCAAACGGGTTTGGACTTCATGGGTCGATGGTACTCATCAGTCCCCTTGTGTCTTGGTTTTCAGGATGAGTTCCATCCGTTCATCGAGGCGCTTCTGCCGCAGGTGCGCGCGTTCGCCTACACGTGGTTCAACCTGCAGGCCAGGAAGAGGAAGTACTTCAAGAAGCATGAGAAGAGGATGACCAAAGAAGAAGAGAGGGTGGTCAAGGAAGAGCTCCTCGGCGAGAAAGCGGAGGTGCGTCATGGTACACAAATGTTCATACATGTTTACCTTTGTTGCTGTTCATTTTATGGAGTAATTGGTTCAAGTATTTACTGGAAATAATATAAAGATTTGTATGATCGTTTTACTTTGTACGGTCAGCATTTTTTCTTTCTCATTTATTATATCAACTAGTAGTCACTGATGGCGTAGTGGTCCACCTGCCTGACATGTGCGTGGGCGGCGTGGGATCGGTGTGAATGTTGTCTGTCGCTGTATGTGTCCTGCAACTGACTCGTGACCAGTTGAGTGTCTAGTCCGCCTTCCGCCCGAAGCCAGCTAGGACAGGCTCCAGCAGCTCCCCCGTGCCCTCTTCGGGATGAACGCTGTTGAAAATGGATGGGTGGATGGATTATATCAGATCATAAATTATTCATGTATGTATCTAATAGTACAGAGTATATTATATATACAGGTCTATAATATATATTTTTTGCCTAATCTTTGAATAACCGGGCCTGTCTATCAGTTGTAGCCAATTCAATGAATTTTAAAAAATGAGTAAAACGTTGTGCAACCTCTGATCTTATATGATCCATTTCTGTGCATGTACTCAAGTTTTAGAAGCCAACAATATGTACTGCATCATACTGAGCACCACTATTTTGAACCTGTCGTCAAACGAAGAAAGGTGGTCAAAATACCGAAAACACCTCCGAATATAATAACATAAGCACTATAATAAACGTGAGCAAGCTGTGACAGAGTCGATCAAAATGACTTTTGTAAAGGGCGTAAATGTTCATTCAGAGTGGTCTTTTTTTTTTTTTTTTTTTTTTTTTTTTTTGATCAGGCACCACGGTGGACAGCCAGGGTCCAAATTAGGCATATCATGCCCATCATGTCCAGCAGAGGGCGCCCTGACGACATTGTTCAGTTTACCGGCAGCATGCTGCTCTTGCTTGCGCCAATTATTTTAGACCAGTGGACCCCCGCTATTCGTCGAGGCAAAGAACCGGGCGGGGAAATAGCCAAAGTCCACATGTTATTGACACCACCCATCGTAATTGCATTGATCAAAGGAAGAAAAAGGCTTGAGTTTTTGTTTTCAAAAGGCAATAAGCAAAAAGCATTTTCCCTGAAAAAATGGAATTTGTCCACTGTTTTATTTTCTTAGTATCGGTCAGGCAACTTGGTGGAAAGCCACAGGTCCGAATGAAATCCATGATGAATTCACATCCTTATTCAGCACATCGGTGTTGTTGTTTTGGTGGCAGGTGAAGCAAAAGTGGGCCAGTCGGCTTCTGGCCAAACTGCGAAAGGACATCCGACCGGAATGCCGAGAGGACTTTGTCATGTCTGTCACGGGCAAAAAGGCGGCCTGCTGCGTCCTGTCCAATCCCGACCAAAAAGGCAAAATGCGACGCATCGACTGCCTCAGACAGGCCGACAAGGTGGAGCGGGCGTAGGCGGGCCGATGGCGTCCCTCGGGGCTGACGCGCGGGTGCTTTTTGTGGTTTTGCAGGTGTGGCGGCTGGACCTGGTGATGGTGATCCTGTTCAAGGGGATCCCGCTGGAGAGCACGGACGGCGAGCGTCTGGTCAAGGGCCGCCACTGCGCCAACCCGCTGCTGTGCGTGCAGCCCAGGCACATCTCCGTCTCCGTCAAGGAGCTGGACCTCTACCTGGCCTACTACGTCCACCGCAAAGGCCAGTACACGTCTGCTGTCTGATCGGGCACGGGGGGTGGGGGCAGTGCAGCCGCGAGTCCTTTCGGAAGCTATTCGCGAACAGAAGTTTGAATGCCAAAACGTTAGGAAGCAAGTCTCCACTTTGGCACCCATTTCTTTGCTCGGCAGGCTTTATTTTTTCCCCCCCTGACATTGAGTGCTTGGCCTTTCTTCTTCTGTGGGGGTGTACAGCAAATGAAACACGCGTGGATTGAATTCGTTGACAGAGATGAGAACGGCGGACATTTTCACAATCATTATCGTTAGTTTTGTAAAATGTAGTTTCACTTAGTGTTTTTTTTAAAATTTGATTTCGTAAACAATTTTGGCTTTAGTTATTTTGTTTTGTTTGTTTGTTTAGTTCTCGTTAACTTTGCGGCGACCGGTTTGTCATTTGTGCCCTGACCTGAAGTGGCGACCAGTCCGCGCCCTTTCTCACCCTACAACAGCTGGGATGGGTTCCAGCTCACAAGCGCTATCGAAGATGAGTGGTTGCATATCTTGCAGAGCGTGAAGATGGTAAATCCGCGTCCTGTTCCATGGCTATCTTCACGCCTTTCCCTCCTTTTTGTGCGCGCAGAGGCCGAGGAGGGCGGCAGTCCCGCTCGGACAGCGGTGGCGTCCGATCAGGAGGACGGTCGCACCGCCACGATGGGTAAGCGTGTAGCGTGAGCGCCGTCCGCGCGTGGCCTTCACTTACCGGCTTGCATGTCGCAGACGGTCCCGAGTTCCAAGATGCCTTTGTGACGTCGGGAGTTTTCAGCGTCACCGAGCTGGTGCAGGTGTCGAGAAGTAAGTCACCCCGTGCGGCTTTCAGCCTCGAATTTGCTATTTCCTGTGAAACGAATAGCCATCAAACGAAATGGCTCCTTGGCAATTTCCAGTGTAGTCACCTCACTGACTACCTGCCCACCTCACTATCACTCACTCCATTACTCTCATGTCTGGTATAGTTCATGAAGCTTTGATTTGAAATATGCTATTTTCGAGCTAGCAAATTTTGGAAAGAACATTTTGAACTGGACTTGGCTTTAAATGAGTTTCAACGGTCGTTTGTTATCAGGGGAAATTAAGCACATCCCCAAAGGGGGGGGGGGGAGCAAAAAAAGGTGAAGATTTTCTTTGAAGGTCACATCACGTAGGCCGAGGACGCACCCGAACGTGATATGAGGAAAACTAATAGAGAAGAAGGCCTGAAGTCAACAAGTCTCTGGCATCTGCGTGTGCGCTCGTGTGTTTGTAGCTCCCGTCGTATCCGGGGTGGGACCAAGTTTCTCCATCGGGGAGCTCCAAGGCCACCTGGCCTATGATCTCAACCAGGCGCTTCCCCAGCCCGTCAACATGCGGCGCACGCTCGCTGGCGCCTCGTCCAGTGGGTAAGCACGCGCACACAAACTCGTCAAACGGCCGCGAAGAGCACAACCGCAACGCAAACTACAACTCCAAGAGCCTAAAGATGGTCATTTGTCTCTAAAATTGTTGGAAGTAAAAGTATACGCCTTGCCCACCCTGACAATTGCAGTGCCGCTGCCATCTACTGGAATGGATGTGCAATGAGACTGGTAAAAGCAAAAAAAACCCCACGGCATATTCGCACGCAAGCATGGCACCGAGCCCGCTCCCGTTTGAGAAGGATGTTTCGATCCACATTTTTATTTTATTTCATTCGAACCCCCGACTTTGTCTGCGCCTGTCCGTCTGCGTGCGCGCGCAGGAGTAAGCGGCACAAGTCGGGCTCCATGGAGGAGGAGGTGGGCAGCCCGGGTGGAGAATATTACCACTCGCCGTCCTCTCCGGGCAGCAGCTCCAGAAACTGGACGGATGACATGGAAGGAGGTAACGCCTCAACAAAGTGAATCTTTGCCTGCGTGTGCGTTATTCTCTTCTCTCAGTGTGCGTGTGCGTGTGTGTTTCAGGGGTGTCTCCTCCAGTGAAAAAGGCCGAGCTGGACAGTCCTTCAGCCCAGGAAAACTCACCCAGGCTGGGATCGTTCACTCAACATCATCGGCCCGTCATCGCGGTGCACGGCGGTCAGTGGCGACTGAGCGAACTCGTGCTCGACATAAAATAGAAATGATGTTGATAAAACGCGTTGTTTTTGTGAGCCTTTGTCTAAATATCAAAGGAAGCGACATGGTGACATACAGACTCATTGATGTGCCTGATGATCCTTGTGTGTGCGTATTGTGTGTTCAGGTCTGTCCCGTCCGCACCCGTCGCCGTCTTTGCACTTTGCGTCCTCATCTTACTTCCCTCACGGAGCGATCCGTTACCCTCCCCACCTAGGCCAGGACCCCCTGAAGGATCTGGTCTCCTTGGCCTGCGACCCCGCCAACCAAAGCTCGGTGAGCGAGCGCTTCTTGGCGACGGCACTTTGCCTTCTTCCTTCTGCTCCGTCGTGAGAAACTTTTTGTCGTTGTTGTTGTTGTCTTTCCAGCTCAACGGCAGCAACCAGCTCAAAGTGAGCAGCCATTACCTCTCCTCTCAGATGCTGGCCCCCGCCCTGGGGCCGCCCCCGTCCCCCCTGCCCCGGCCCGCCCTGGTCGCCGACGTCAAGCCGCCCAGTAGCTCCTCATCCGACGGGCCGGCAAACTCCCCCACGTCGCCCAGTAAGTGCTCGGCAGCTCACAAGTCTGCCTTGGTTTCCAAATGCATTTCAAATCCACATTTCTCCATCTTCCGCCTCCCCTTCCCACATTCCTCGACTGATTGCGAGTGCGGATGGTTGTTCGTCTTTGTGTGCCCTGCGATTGGCCGGCCGCCGGTTCAGGGTGTGCCCCGCCGACTGCCCGTAGTCTGCACGCCCGCGATCCTTGTGAGGAGAAGCGCATTCGAAAACGGATGGATGGCATTCCAAATGTGGTCATTCAGCATTCAAACGCAATTCCTCCAGAATTGTCTCGTCGTATTTTTCCTCACTATTGCGCATCGAAACGCGGCTAACCAACGGCGCGGCCATTTGGTTGGCAATCCTGTAGAACAGCTCGCACCGGCATTTGCGTGACCGAGGCCACTTGTAAATCGGGTCCATAGAGTGTGCCAAAGTGGACTGATGATGTCGTCACAACAGCGTACTCGGCCCCCGGGACTCCAGGGACCCCTCCTGCCAGTCGCTCCTCCTTTGTTGGCGTTGCGCCTCGAGACCCAGGCGGACTCTACCAAGCCCAGGTTGGTCCTGATCTTAATTTGCACACAGATACGAGCGCGTAGTAGGATTGGACAAAATGGATTTCACCTGCAGGAAGAAGAGATGTGAAGCCGCTTCTTTGTGTTCTTTTTCTACTGTCGTTAGAGAGACAAAGCACTGCACCACTCAATAGCGCCACCTGCTTTCCCAGGTGGTGTGTAACAGAAGGATGTGTACATCTGGCCGACGTCTGTGTTTTTTTTTTTTTCTTTTGGGCCGGACCAACATGCTTGTTGGGCCTGGTCCGGCCCCCGGGCCGCCTGTTGAAAGGCCCTGCTGTAGAGTCTAAATGTGTGCTGCACTATAGTTGCGAGCTAGAGAATTGGAATGTGATGTGTCCTCTACCGTAGGTGATGTCGGTCGATGTGCAATTTGCTGCATTGCAGTCGATCTGATCTAGAAAACCTCGCCGCTAAAAAAAAAAAAAAAGAAAAAGAAAATGCTGAGGCGGCTACCCCCCCCCCCCCCCCCACCCCCCGGACGCGTATCTCTAGGCGCCGCTCTAGTCAGAACCTACTTTCGTGACAGTGAGCTGAGTACAGTTTATAGTAAGTCCTATTTCTTGTCATGTTTAACGATGTGTTTGTGTGTGCGTTCCAGTCTTGGTATCTGGGCAACTGAAACGCGACACGATCTGTTCTGCGTGTGCTCACACCCAAACGCAAACGATTGATATCAGCCACCCCAGTGAGGAGGATCGCTTCAGATCGCGGATGGAGGATGTCGGACACACGACGCGCTTACGTGTACGGGTGTGGGCGCACGGCGGGCCGTGAGCCACGAGGACTCCAAACGGCTCTCAAGACTGGTCGCCGCAAGGATTTCCCGGGAAAGGATGTCCATCAACGCCGCCCCTCCCTGCAGGTGCTGCTTACCATATATGCAAATAAGCCTCGCTCTTTTTTTTTTCTGTATTTCCCCAAAGACTCCCAACTAGAGAGAGAGTGAGACGTACCATCTTTTCATTCAAACGTAATTTTTGCACTCCCCCCCCCCCCCCCTCGCCTCTCCTTTCTCCAATCGTCCCCAAAGAGAGCGAAAAAAAAAAAAAGAGGAAAAAAGACTGGGGTTGACAATCACAGTCGGTGTGAAAACATGAAGTTGGACGCTCAGAAGTACGCGAGCGCCGGCCACTCTTGCCCTCTTTCGGGCAGAGCGTCGGCGCCGCGTCACGCCGCTGCCGACACTCGTGTTGACGTCAACTCAGATGCTCTTGTCGGCGGTGACGAAATGCGCAATCGCTACCTTGACGGCACAAAGTTTGGGTCACCTCTGCGTGGAAGGGGCCAATGCGTGAAGGAATGTGGAATGTGCACCCCGCCCCAAGAATTCTGCTCAGAATCCATCCCATCCGTCCAGCCCCGCTCGCTGGACCTTTTTTGGAAAGTCTCTTTTGCACGAAATGTCCTAAACCACAGTACGTGCCTTGCCTTCACTTCAACTAAGAATAATAATGACACCTTTTGGAAACGTAACAAAACTTTTCATGGTACCGATTCAAGAGCCCCCCCCGCCCCCCCCCCCCCCCCCCAAAAAAAGTTGCATGCCAGAATGCTTGACGCTTAGTAGCCCAGCCGGTACAGACTTTTGCATTGGCGATGGATCATTTATCCGTGCTAAAACGAATATATCCACTGTCCCTTTGTAATGGACCCCAGTTTATTGCACAGCGTACTTTCCACGCCGACCTGCAATAGGTGAAAATCTGCCATCCACAGATCATACAAAATTCTTTTTTAAAAATGCTTTTAGCCATCAGACGCGGCGTAAAACGCTTTGAAACTCAATGAGAAAACACTTCAGCTCCGTAAAAATACACTTTTGAAAACTCTCCCGTGCCCGTTCTTCAAAAGATAATCATTTTGAGCTGCCCCCCCAATGTTATTTTGCATGTACGTTTCTCAAGTTTATCCTATAACGAAAACACGCGTGTGTCTAAATACTCTGAATGTATGCGAAGCGTTTGACCGGTGGCCGAGCCACACCTGCGCAATTGTGATGCTAATGATGCTAGCGCTAACCTCCGTCGGGAGGATAAACTTTTTGTTTGCGAAGCAGAAAACCAAAGCTGACCGTTTTCTTCATTTAGCCCAATGCTCTTGATTTGCTTTCCGCAACGTCTGTGCGAGGGCGCCACGGTAGGCGTCTGCCTCGCTCCGGCCCGCCTGGGTCGAGTTTGCCCGTGCCGGAGTGGCTTTTCTCCGGGTACCCCGCTTTCCTCCCGCATTCCAAAAACATGCTCCATCGGTGAACTGAACACCCTAAAAATATTGTCCCAGGGTGTGATTGTGAGCGCGGATGGTTGTTGCTCTCCGCGTGTCCCGCGATTGGCTGGCAACCCGTTGAGGGTGTCCCCCGCCCGCGACCCTCGGGAGGATAAAAAAACGGTTCGGATCACGGAGGAATGGATTAACTCGTGTGCGATGTCACCTCGACATCAAGCCTCGCGTTAGCGAAGGAAGCTGCCATCATTGTGCGTTTTGTTTTGGTGTTTGAAAGTTGAATGAAAAGCTTTGCATTTATAGCTGCGTTTTATTTTTCTTTCTTTCATCTCTTCATTTTCTTTTCATTGTTATGTGGCAGCATTTTGGAGGGGGGAGGGCGGGTACAAAGCTAGTTCACATGGAAACAAGGCCAAGGTCACAAAGAAAAATGTTGCGCTTCGGTTTTGGACTCAACTATTCGAATTTGGGGATTTTGTTTTCCAAACGGTAACACAAAACTGTCCTAAGCTGTTCAGTCATTTTTTTTTTGGGGTGCAAGAAAATGCCCCCCCCCCCCCCCCCTACCCTCCACCCCAATGCAATTCTAATGGGGGTCAGTTATTTGCATAACTTTTGCTTTGTTTTGTGGCCCGGCTATGTGGGTCCACTGCATATATATATATATATATTTTTTTTTAATTTTTAAGATGATTGATCTGTGGCAGAAATATTCATGTTTTCTTTGTCATATTTAGGATCAATTGGCTGAGTCAAACTTAATTAGTTGGGTAAATTAGCGATTTATGATAGGATTAGTTCATATTTTTAAATGAATTGAAATTACAAAGAAAATCTATGATTTTTTTTTAAAGAACAACATTTTTGTCAACATTTTATGATGAATTTGAAAAAAAAAACGTTGATTAGGTGAACATTTTACTGATCAGTGAAATGGTCAGTTTAGTCTTTTTGGTTATCAATTAATTGTAAAATTCATTTTTACATAAAATGCATTTTTTTTTAATCAACAACTGAATATCAGTCACATATTGACGGCGAGAACGTCCATTTTGTCCTCAATCTCTAAAGGCCCGCTTAATTCACTATTGATTGTTTTTAAATGATTGAGTCTCATGCCGGTTGCAATAAAAATAATCCTTGCAAGCGTTTTTGCGACGAGCAATACGGTATTTTGAATGCAACGATCCGGCTGCGATTGGAGACAGCAGTTAGCATAGTTTCCATGCTAACACTAGCATGTGAGCTAGTAATGCTAACAAACGTAACGCTGAAAGATTTTTGGGGGGTTAGCTTCACACCGGCGTGCTCAAGAAATTGAAAAAAAGGGGGCGGGGGGAGAGGGGTGGTGTGTCGCTATAAATGAGCGAAACGCCGAGAGCTGTTTTCCACACCACAAAAAAAGGATTCTCGTGTGAGTGTTTTGATTTGGAAGGCCTTCTTTCCTCGCAGCGAGCGAAGCGACGCGCGGGTATCGTCCTTTGGCGGCAAAAGGAGAGGCGAGCGGTGGCGAAAGAGAGGCTCGAAGGTGAAAAGTACGCACGCGTTTATTGCTGCCACGCCCCCCAAAACTGAATGCAAACCACTGTCACAATTTAAGGTGACCAATTTCACACTTGAACGTGATATGTTTCGCATGTGAAATGTTTCGCATCTTAACGTGACCAGTTTCAGCTCATGTGAAACGTTTTGCGCGTCTTTGCCTGAAAAGTGCGGCGTTCTAACGTGTTCGTGGTTCAGCGTGCACTTTGGTCATGTCCTGCATTATAACGTCAGTTTTTTTTCATGTCAAGTTCAACTTTTGATGGGATGAGTTCCCACGTTAAATTTGGATAAGTGTGACTTCCGGTTCACCTCAATGGTCCTTTGTGTGTGTGTGTGTGTGTGTTTTATGAATCAAATTCCCAAGCGATGTCACTTAGGCTGCTCTCTATGATCCTGTTAAAAAGAACCAGGCCAAAATGATTTCAAAAGGAGATGCCCGATCCCCCTTTCAATTTTTTTTTTTTTTTTTTTTTGGTGTGGCAGCAATACGCTTCCGGAGAAAAGGGCTGCAGTTTAGATGCTTTTTTTTTTTTTTTGGCTTTCTTAACAAACAAACGAGCAAAAAAACAAAAAGAAATGCAAAAACTTTCATATCAACCTTTATTTGCATGACGTGTCAGTTGTAAGAAAGAAATGAGATGTTTGGACTTGACACCATGACGATGATGTCATCCCAACAAGGACAATGCTCGCATTCAGTCAACTCTGATGGATTCTTTACTTTAAATGTGATTGCCTATGCAAAAACAACAACAAAAAAAACAACCCGTCAATAAAGAAGCTATATCATAGCATATGGATGATGATGATTACTGGGCAATGGCTGTGGGGTGGTACGGGGGACTGAAAAACACTTCAAATCATCTCACACTCGCCACCTGAGATGCCGACTATTCTATCCGTTCAAATCACGACCGACACGTTTTTCCCGTTTTGCTTTCTGACAAACCAATCGGAAGAATGCCGGAAGTGAATTGGAAATGCGCTTGCTTTGAGAAACGGCCCGTTGATCATCCGGCGCTTTCATTTCGGTGCCCGTTTGATCTCAAGTGGCTCCGAATAACGACCGCTCCATCACGTGGTTTTTCTGTTTCCAAAACAACAAGCCAAGAACCAAGTCAAGAGTCGTGTGGAAAAAAAAAAATGTCAAGGACCTTTACACCTTCTCTCACTGCTCTCCAGCACCACCAAAAGATGGTGCAAGAACCAAGTGACAAGGATCGGCTTTCAACCATGTACTGTATTTGGAAGGAACAAACAACCCCGCACCACCCCCAATCAAAAATCAAGTCAAGAGACAGACATAAAATGTCAATCTCTTTTCTTCACTTAGGTGTAGGGGAAGAGTCAAAAGGTTTATGCCCCCCCCCCGCCCCAAAAAAAAGCAAAAATATGGCAAACCCTAAGAATAAGACCAGCCTCTGATTACATAAGTTCCAAAATGGAGTGCGTGTTCACTCAAACAGATTCAGCCTTCTTGGCAACATGTGTGAAAGTGATTGGAAAGCAGAAGTCAAAGAAGCAAGTCAAGAACCACAAACGGAGGTTATTGTATTGGCATGTTTTTTTGGAGGGGGCGCGGGCGCTCAGATTTGAAAAGACAGCATTAATATTGGCGTCAAAGTCAACTCCAAAAGGAAGGAGAAGCTAAATGGCAGCTGTGATTCTTGCATTACGCATGAGCGCGGGTAAAGATAGCCCAAACAAGTTTTCATATTCCTTTTTTTTTTTTTAATGTGTGATCCCGGTGGCTGACGTTGATGTCGTCGCGCCTTTAGGCTTGCTGAAACGGCACGGCAAGCGGGAAAGGACAAATCTGGTGGATGTCCGGCTCGTGGGTGGTCAGCTGCGCCGTGCAGGCGGCATCTTCCGGACTGTCGTGGAACGACAGGCACGTGGGCTCCTGCACGCCAATCGGGAGCGGGTCGGTATTCTGTCGACAACAAAAGAGAGGGACAATGAGACGCTCCGTGCGCGCGCGCTAAGTAGATGTTTGGCGTTTTTTTCCCGGACTTACCGTTGGCAGATACAACTCACACTGGAGTTGGCCCACTTGTGCGGTGTCGTGCCAGTAGGAGGTTTTGCAAAAGGCGTGATGCTTCAAAAAGTTAGATGAAAAAAAAAAAAAAAAAAAAAAAGAGTACGTCAACCGGTCAGAGAACTCCGACATTGGAGTCAGTCAGTGCAAAAGCAAACTCACAGCTCGGTCCGGGCAGCGAGGGCTGCAGGCCTCAGGCACGATCCTGGAATGTTTTGGGCAGGTGGTCTCCACCAGAACAAATTTGGGCCAGGTGAGCATGCCGCTGCTCGGAATGTACTGCCGCGGGAAGGCAGGAAGGAAGGAAGAAAGAACACACGCACACACACACACCCACACAAAAAGGCGTTGAGAAGGACGTTGGCGGTGGTACGCGGTCACGCGGAAAAGAAGACGGTGGTCACCCCGCTCGTCAGCAGAGAGATTTCCATCAGGGCAAAGTAATTATGGTGGTTGCTCTCCTGGTTGAACTTCTTCACGGCCTCCCGGACCGCCTGGAGGCCCGTCATGTCATTGAGAGGCAACAAGGTCGGGCAGTCGGGACAGGTTGCCGCCATCTCCGCATTGGTGAATTCTGTTGACAGTCACGAGAGCCGAACTAAGAAAGGAGTCAAATCAGCGTCTTGTAAGAAAGGCGAGCTCCCTAATGAGGTCGCGTCGGAGACCCGAGGCGTGGTCATGTTCGGAGGTCCGCTCAGGAGTGCTCGCGCGACCTATCGTTTGACCGCACACACTTTGCAGGCTGCGGCGCTTTTCGACGGATGTGCGCTTTCTTCTCTGGTTGTTTTGGGAGCGCTTCCTTAGTCACACTGGGCATGCCGGAGAGCACCCTTGGTTCTTTTCACGGCAGATACAGAGTACGAATCCGAATAGATACGATTGTGACGAGCGCAATGAGAGATCACTGCTGACTGGCGGTCGACTTAACCGGCCAAGCACTGGGTCCCCCCCCCCTTATCCCACACAGCTTCTTGGCTCTACTTGGAACTTTCTAACCGAGACGGAGATTTTCCTGCCTTGATGCACCTCTTATTGTTTGTGACAAGGCCTTTTGGAAATAAACGTGGATTGGAAATTCTAGTTTCCGGCTCTCCAACGTGGGAGGAGGGACGAGCAGTTCCATATGTTGCTGACAGACTCATTTTTTCTCAGTGGGTGCTCAAAAGTGTTGACCTGGTTTGGTGATGCAATTGTGAGAGACGACTCTGGCCTCGACTCCCATCACATACAGCTTGGCGTTACAGGTGGCGACCGCGCGCTAAAAGGCGCACACACACACACACACACACACCCTTAGCATGTGAGCGCTACATGATATGATCTGAATAGAGCAGCATTTACCCGCTCGGACTCCATCATGACTTCACATTGGTCTTCGTGTTTGGGGTTGGTGACGTGACATTTGCTCTGGATCAGCTTCATGTTGATGTCAATGTTGCAAGCTCCCTCTCCCTACGTGCGTGGACAAACGAATGAGAAAAGAAGAAAACGAAAAGGAGACTGGACTTTTGGCAAGATTTCCCAAAAGCGCCGCTGGCTCACCTGTTCATATGCGCTGCTCTGGACTTCCTGCAGCTTGAACTTGAAGCCGTGCTTGTGGAGGCCATTGATGTGATGGACGGCAAAGTTGGCCGCCGCCGTCGCGTCGTCCGCGTCGCACGTGACCGCCGCCGAAGACGGCGCCCCGAGGAGGCAGCAGCACAGCAGAACGGCCAAGAGTTGAGCCACCATGACGACGAAGACGACCACCAGGAGCCGGCACAATTCAGGCGAGTCACCGCCGCGCTTTTATGGCCGCCGACGAGGAGGCGGCGGACGGCGACGCGGGAAGGGCCAACCGGGGCGCGAACAAACATAGACTTTCACCGGCTTGTCCGAGGGACTCTGCCGACCAATCGCGGGAGAGAGAATGAGCCACGTGGTCGGGCGCTCTGAACCTTCAACGACACATGTGGGAAGCGTTGCAGGAAAATCAATCCGGGCACACAAACCAACAAACAAGAGGCTTTGTTGACTCGGCAGTCACGGTGGGACGGGAGAGAACATGAAATGTTTCGTAATAGCAAAAGGTGCAACCAGTTGCACATAATTTGATATATATATATATATATACATAATTTTTCTAGATTTATTCTTGTTTTTTTTCCCAAGAATTGTTGACTTTTTTTTTTTTGGAATCGGCGAAAACATGTAAAAATTGGAGAAATATGTCAAGGTGTGTTTTATTTGAAGAAACTTTCGGTGGCGCGTGTCTGACTGGGGGCCAAATTCACAGCCGGCGACACCAAAGTCACTCGAACAAACCGGTGGCCCCCTGGCACCACACTGGTCCTTCACATCAACAAACCACATTTTTTCCCCTCTCAACAATAGCATAAGATTGTACGGTCAAAAAAGCAATTTGAGGAAACGTATTTGCAATGTGTGTCCCAAGCTGGTAGCCCTTGGCAAGAACCAGTTCTCAAAGAAGTCGCTGTTGGTTTCAAACAGGGTTGGTGCACCCCAGTGGAGCGAGTTTAGCAGGTCATTTGCCCGAAGCTGTTTAAAGTCCACGAACTGTGCAGTGTTTTTTTTTAGTTAACCGCTTTTACCGGATCCCGAAAAAGTGATCTGTAACAATTCAAAGACCATCCATAAAAAAAAGCGGAGTGCGGCTCTGTCGTAGATCAAGAGAGAGAGCATTTTGAGTCGAGGTGCCTTGTTGCTCGTGTGGCTGCGGCGGAGTCAAAGTCATTTTTGCCGCGGGCCACCTTGGGGTGACCCTTGGAGAGCCGTTACCACAACAAAACCAAATAAATGTTTCATCATCACATCGTGTTATTAATTGTACACAACAAAGTGATGCATTACTATTTTTGAAACCGGTCAAGTATTTTGTTCACTTATTGTTGGGGTGAGTGTAAACAAAATGATTGCAACTGACCGACTGCTCAGGAGGGCCCGCTCTGTCCTGGGCTGCTCCCTGGACACTCTGGAGGAGGTGGGCAACAGGATGATGCTAGCCAATCCAAAAGCTATGATGGGCAGACCGTCCCACCCCCTCCAGGGCAGCTCCTTCAGCCAGAGACCGATACACAAGAAGGAGGGCGACCGCCGCTGGTTCCTGTCGACTGCTGTCGGGTCTGAATATGCTTATATTTGTATTTCATAATGTACATTTACTTCTATACTTTTTGTTGCTCTACTTCTCCCTCTCATCATTTTTGCTGCTGTAAATTGGGAACTTCTCCATTGTGTTTTCTTATCTTATCTTAATAAATATCAACGCATTTATTAGACATGACAATTTGATATTTCGGTGCAGATTTATAGCGAGGATCACAGAAATTGACACGGACGATTTGCTCTGGCGGGCCACATAAAGCGACGTGGCGGCGGGTCGGATCCTGCCGCAAACACACCTGCGTGACGTCATCGCACGAGGATGGCCGAGACAAACCGAAGCATTGGAGTGGACGGTATCGCACTCCTTTGCTTTGCCATCCCCATCCAGTCCAGAAATGCGTGGAAAAAAAAAAGGTCTGGTTGTTGGCTAGAACGTCCGTCCAACGCCTGTTTCAATGTCTCTCTCTCTCTCTCTCTCTCTCTTGAATTCCCGAACCATTCTGCCGCAGCACTTCGGCGCGCGTCGTAAGAGATCATTCGGTGTGCCGCAGGACATTTTCCATTGTCACTCCGTGGATCGGTAACGTTGACTACAAATGATGTATTTTGGGTTTATCGGTCACGCGACGAACACGGAATTGCCCTTGCACCGCAAAGAAAAAAAGAAACAAAAACCGGCCGCATCGACAAATTCTTAGCAAAGTTTCACGAAGCGAAGGTGCTCGTTCGAGACACGGCTAGAAGCTGCAAGATACGCGTGTCAATGATAAAGGAAATAAAGGATATCTTATCTTATAACCTGTAATTGATCAGCACACGAGGCGGGTTGATGAACGGGTCGGGCCGGAAAGGCGATGGGCAAGTTGACACACGGCAGCCTCAGCTCTCATGCGACGCCGCCTGTCAAGAGGGGTGCCGCTCTTGGTTTGCTCCCCCCCTCTTGTATGCCCCAGTAGCAGGTGGGAGGAGCTGGCTACGTGACGTAAGCGGAACAAGACGGTGAGTGATGCCGGAACGCACGTTTCTGTCTCTCGTTTCTTGATTATTAGACACGAACATCACCACTCAACCGCAAACTGTTGAGAAGTCAATCACGGCTGGAACGACACCGGTCCTGTTAATGCGACGTGTCCTCTGTATCGAGTCTTCATCGCGTGTGACGAGTTCAAACTGGACGCCGTTCAAAAGTGGAGGCGACTGCTAACATTCATCCGGAGGATGTGTGGCACAACGATAGTGAGCCGTACAAACAAATATTTTCAAGAAAAGCCAGTCGCCAGGCACCCCAGCCAAAAAAACAAACAACCCCCCCCCCCCCCCCCAAAACAAAAGCATCCCATTCCCTCTTGGAAGGTTTGAGTGGGTCCTTCATTTCCAATGTCATCCACGAGAGGGCAGAAGTGCTCCTTGCCAAATTGGCAAGCCTACAATCAAGAGACACTATTCGAAAGAAGAGAATCATTCCCTAATTGGCTATGCTGGACAGGAAACTGTTTTCTTTGAATTTTCTATCTATCTTTTTTTTTTTTTAATGACTTGAAGCTATTTTGCTCACCGACGGGGCTTTGATTGAATAGTGAGGGAAATGAATGCAGAGCAACACCCGCCATACCAGATGTGTTGGGGGGGGGGGGTAAAATAAAATCCCAACAAATGGAAAAACTGCCAATACGATGTTTGTTTTGATTAATTTGTCTGGCCTTTTCTGTCTTCTGGCTGTTTAGCATGCATGGTTTTGGAATGCTGGAGGTCGTCGGAAACATCCACAATTCAAATACAAAGCACAAGAAATCTGCACCATACTGCTTGGATGGCGGGCTGGCCGGAAGGTGAGCTCTGTTCGCTTACACATATGTGTCATTTAAAAATATATTCCACCAAAAAACGGGGGTGAAAGGGAAAACCAGGGAATCGCCAAAACAAATAAACCCCCTCCCCCCCGCCCGACCCCCCGCGTGAACAAATCCATAACCCAGCCCTGTTTTGCTCCCCTCATCATATCACTGCCTCCTTTCTTCCCGCTCTTCATCCTCTTTGACGTTGAAGCGCACGCAGGCAGCTTCCTTCCAGCTGCCTGTCACGAAAACAAAGCCCCGTGTTGATACACGAGGCTGCTGCGCGCCGTTCGAATCGGACTCTGTTTCCGTGCGGCTTTCCCTCCCACTGCTTCTTTCTTCTCATGAATGATTCAGAGATGAAATGGAGGGGGGGGGGGTGCGCTTCACAGTTCAGCCTTGCTTTTTTTTTTTCCCCTTCATAGTCCAAATATGGATAATGAGAAAGCACCAGGGAGCCTTCATTCCTAAACAATCGAATGTAAATACACAGAGACAAAAAAAAGTGCGACAGATGATGATGACAGATGGGAAACAGACGAATGGGAACATGAGCAACATCGACGAGACGCCAGTTGTAAAATTGACTCGGAGTTCATTCTGCGACTTGACCAAGCCATGTGACGGAGTGTCATTCGAAAAATTCCTGACGAATTTCGGCGATCGGTGTCATCGGCTGAATCCCGAAACAAGGGCTCACGTCCTCCTTCGCCGAGCTCCGGCCCGCCTCCGTGTCCCGCGCGCGCGCACGTCAAGCGCCGGTCCCAAAATACGCCGCCAGGCCGGGATGCGCGATAGATATCGGACTCGAACGCTCGACCGTAATCCGAGCCGGTGGCGATCGAATTGCATTCGGACCGGCGGCTCCCGCAAACTGCAAACTCTGCTTGTTTGAGCAAGAAAACGCGGTCGAAGAACAGAGCGAATCGGAACATGACGGCGGGGTGGCGTAAGCGGAGCCGAAGCGTCGTCTGGGGAAACGATTCCGTGACAACACTTGGGGGGGCCCCTTTCAATCTTTAATGGCTCCGTGCTGAAAGGTGACGATACGCTGCCCCTTGTCACATTTACCAAGGCGTAGAATCCCTCATGTCTGACATCTCGCTTGCTTTGACAATTCCTGGGCCTGTGTGTGTGTGTGTGTGGGGGGGGGGGGTTTCTAATGACTCACAAACTAAATGACTTGAAGGAAACCTTTTTGTACACAGCGGCATTCATCAAGTGTTAATGAACAGCCCAAAGCGTCGGAATGCAAATAGCGTACAGCAATTGGGAGTAGAGAAAGAGGGCGACGGATGGGGGCGGTGGGGACGGGTTTCGAGCGAGCCATCATCGCAATGATGAATGAGAGTGTTGGCGGAGGGCCTCGGGCGATCACTCACTCACTAAGACAGCCGTCTCCGGCCCGAACTTCATTACGGCCACGCAGTCCCATCAGCAGGAGCGCGACAGGCCTCGGCGCCAGAAAAGATCACTTTGACCGCTCGGCCTTCGGTGGCTCGCCACAGATCGAGAGCGGGGCTCGCTTCCGCTCTGACTCGGGAAGCCTCAAAAGCAGCCGGCTCACCGTGAAACGAACGACGTATTGCCCGCCGGTGTTTCCCTGATGGCGGCTTGCAAACGCTCAGGAAAATTGATCATGATGTTCGGCAAGATTTCAGGTGAATGTCATTTCCGGGGAAAATTCCTCTTCTCAACTCAAGTGTATTTCCGGAGCAACGGCCGCCGTTGTCTGCAAAGTGCTGTACACACGGAGCAAAAAAGAATTCGGACAAGAAAAAAACAATAAACCCAATAAATTAATCACAAAAACTGTCCAACGGAAAAAAAAATCAAGTCTCGTGCTGAGTTAAAAGCCAAAGAATCAAAAGTTTGAAATACGGGCAGCGAGGCGGGGGCGTGCGGTTCCAAAGAGAGGGGGCGGCGACGGAAAAGGCTCCGTCCACTCGGAGCCTCCGCTCGGTTCTCGGTACCTGGAATAGCGTCTGGGCCGCAGACCCGGGGCAGCGAGCGGGGAGCTCCGAGAGGTCAGCTGGGGCCAGGCCATTGCAAGAAAACCAATAACGGGACCAAAGTCAAACTGGAGGCAGTGAAGGGATGCCCGAGTAGCGGGCAAAAGGTGAGCGGCGGCATTCGGGACCAACTGCAATTACTTCACGGAGGATCGGCCGACTCTAAAATCAAGTGCGTGACAGTTGTCCGGCCATGATGTGACCGAGCCGTGAAGGACTGGAGAAAGTAATAATAATAATAATAATAATAAAGTAGAGGCTTTTGACTTGAGCCCGCTGCCAAAGATGAAAAGAGGCCCGATTTATCCACCGCACCAATTAGCCGGTCCCATTTCAAATCGCGGTCCGGTTTCAGAGCAAAAATCCGAGACCGTCGGCTTAATAAATCCCTAATAGTCGACCGTTTACGTTAAATGCAATATTTCTTTGAAGTGTCATAGCACAGTACTGCTTTTATTGTCCATAGAGGGCAAAAAATCCCAAGGAATTAATATAAACTATATATGTATGGCTAGCACAGATGCCGCTGAACATTTTGAGTGATTGAAAATAAAAAAACACATGCTGGAATAATGCAACATACACAATTTTCAAAAATTGTAAAACGAGTTTTTTTCCAAGGGCATAAGGGTTTTCAAATAAGGAGCCACGTTGTGTCCAGGCGCAAAATCTCAACCGAGCCTTTTGCCGTTAAAGCCGTCTTATCCTCGGTGAAATGAAGATCCAATTGTGCGCCGCTTGCTTCATCTTTTGTCATTTCAGTCCCTCGGTTAAACTTGCCGTACATTGATCGTGCTCCTCCTTGGCAATTTGCTGCAATACGCGTGCGATTACTCCCGGCGTGATCGATGAGGTGCCGTCGCCGCCCGCTCTTTGGCGCCACAGTCGGAGCAATACGAGCGGCACCGCAGGAAGTGAAAACAACGTACGCACAAAGCTGCGGTGACTTGTTATTTGAAGTTCAGCGTTTTGCCTTTATATAGTATATAAATAATCTGCCGTCCGCGCGACGGATCGCGAGGCGAGCGGGTTCCGCGGCAACGAGCAGAGGTGTTGTGAACCTAAATGTACATTCTGCAGTTCATCCAAACGCGGGCGGGAGCCATATGAAAGGTCCGCATCAAATATTTATGGGGCAAATTAGCTTCCTTTCAAAAGTGAATGAGAACATCGCATGAAATATTCACCGCAGAGGATATGTAATCAGAACTCAAGTGTATTTCTCGAGCACTTGAAAACAACCGGCGCTGTACGCAACGTGCCGTACGTGGAGCCCCCCCACCCCCCAAAAAAAAATTCATACAACCATAAATGAATAACGAGGGCAGCGGAAAGCACAAAAACAGTCCGAATCCAAATCAATCAATTCTGCAATGAAACCCGGATGCCGGAAAACCCAAACGCCAACGGAAACCTTTGCGGTAGCGCAAAGGAAAATTGATGTTGCTTCATTTCAACGCTGACAATTTCACAAATGAATATGAATCCTCCAAACGCGAAATCAATTGCAAACGTATGACAATCTTTTTTCAACGCGGGCTGTCTTAATGTCGTACGGTGAGCGCCTCGGTGAAAAAGCTTGAAATTGGATGGCGGCCATGCGGTTGGAGTTCTCGGTTTCTTCAACTCGTGCTCCTCATGGACTCGCGATCTTCTCAACTTTTCCAATCGCAGCCGTGCAGTCGGCGAATTTGAGTCTCACAGACCAAAAAAACAAGACAAATCGGGGGCAAGACCTTCGTCTTTTGGATTAGAGCTCGGAACAGTTGCCAATGTTGTCGTCAAAACGCGCGAGAAAAAAAAATGACATTCAAAAGTCATCTGGTGCCAACTGGACGATCGTGTAACAAATACTGCTGATCGCATAACTTTCTGTTTTGCAAACATTCGGCGTCAAATTTTGCGTGATTGGGATCCTCCTTCCGTCGTCACGTTCTTCCATGAGAGAGGCAGTCAATCATTTGTCAGAGGGGGGGGGGGGGGCAAATGAAAACAAAAAACAAAACAAGACACTTTGGGACTTACTTGGAAATTCCGACCCAATAAAAAGGCGGGTATTAAAAATCCGGCTTCTCCTCGTCGGTGTCCCGACACAAACGATAGTTTGGGAGCATATCGCGGCGACGGCAATTCCGGCGAGTATATTGGACTTCATCTCCGAGCAACAGGACCTCTCAAGTGCTCTCGCAAAGAATTATTGGGAGTGGAGCAGCTCCCGGACGGCGACGGCAAGGATGCGGGCCAAGGCGGCGCGACTCTCTCGCTTCAGAGAAAGGGAAAGAAAAAAAACAAAAGCTGCTAAGTGCCAATGATGGACAAGCAAAGATTTTCCACGCAAGGTCAACAAAATGAGGAGAAGGAAGACAAACAAAAGGATTCAAAAAAAAAAAGAGAGAAAAGTCAATTCCCAAAGGACATTCCGGCATCCCATTCAACCTTGCATAATTAAGGTAATTGTTTAATGATTTAATTAAGATAAATAAACGGAGCGTTTTCACTCAGCCCCCCTCCCCCCCCCCCCCTTCTAATCGACTTGACTGAAGTTGCTTGCCGACGCGTGCCCCGGCGATTGGCCAGCAAGCGGTTCAGGGTGTCCTCCGAAGACTGCCGGGATGGGCTCCGGCACGCCCCGCCACCCTTGTGAGGATAAAGCGGATCGGAAAATGGATGGAGGGATGTTTCGTAAGTGTCTTTTATTGGGCCGCCGGAACCGGACTCGAACGCTAAATAGTTGACGTGTATTCCGCGGTCCGCCAGATTCTGCTCGTTTACTTTTCACCTTGGCCGAGCACATTTCTTTTTCCCGGCGAGGTATATACCGTGCCGCCTAAGGTGTCCCGCTACATGCGAGCCTCCGGGTCCTATCGGTATTTTCCGAGTGGCCCGCAGTTGCAACAAATCGTAACTGCAGCTCTCGATTTTTCGCCGATCGGTATTCCACAGCACCGGACGCTTGAAAGCGCTCGAGGACTTTCCGTATCTTTGCGCAGCTAAAGTTGGACCGCAACCAGCGCCGCGGGTCACGTGGTCAAAACGGCGGCGCGAGCGCCGTCATATCGTCTCGCTCGATCGGCGCTCGATGGCTGCGCCCGATGCGGCGCGGCCGCCATCGGGTGCCGCGACCGCCCCCGTGCCACCCGAACGCGACGGAAAGTCTTTCGCTACTTTGATGTTTTTAATCACCGTCGCTTGTTACGGCGACACTCGCGCGGCCTCTCCTACGGGATTTCTTCATCGGAGTTTTCCTTCCGTTTCCGAGTCTTGCGAGGCGTTTTGGATTGAGCCTCGTCTCTGAACGCTCCCCTTTTCCAAGTGCGTCCACGGTAACGCCTCGTTATCCTTGTGCTAGAATGCGGCCATTAAACTCGACCTTCATCCGAAGGCGGTCCCCTCAGTCCGTTTAAGACCCGATCCCAAGGCCTCACGCTTGATTCGCCGGTTGAAATATGAAAGCTAATGGTCCGTTTATGTGAAGACTACCGGCCCGTTAGACTCGCTTCTGTGAGTAGTTTGTCATTTGCAGAGTCGCCGGTCTGTTTCACAAGCACCCATTTTTTTTTGTTTTACTTTCAAGGCATCGCCGCCGCTCCGAGCGACGCAAAATGGCTTGCGGGGGGGGGGGGGAGACAGTCGTCGGCCGTTGAAAAGCGACTAAGTTGACCGAGTCGCCGCACCAAATGATTTTCTTGCTTCTTGAAAACATTTCCTTGGAGTTGAGAGAGCATGACCGCGCGGTGATATCCGGCGAGGTCATTTTGTTTTTTCTTTCAACATCTTTTTAAAGGTTAACACCAAAAGTTCTGCATTTGTACGTGGAGGGTTTTTTTTTCTGCTGCAACAAGGAAGCGATCCGAAGAAAATACCAAAGGGCTTCACGTGCCCACAGTTGACAAATATCAACAACATCCCCTGACCTTAACTCCTAGAAGGGCAAGTACCACCCCCCCCCCCCCCCCCTCCACAAATGCCAAGTCAAGTCCGGAGACAACAAAGTCCCACTTTGATGCCTCGTACCTTGGAAGACGGCTCCCGCTAGCATGCTGGGTCGGCTCAGGATGAAGGATCCTCGCCGAGAGTTGCGCGTCAACAATTAAGGCGGCTGTCGTCATGAAATCTCAATGCGCAGGTTGGAGGAGTCGACAAAAAAAAAATCGCACCTTTCCACTGTGACTTTGTGAACGTCAAGCAAACGTGCGTTTGGGTGTCCAAACGGTTTCGGAAAAACACAAGGAGGAAAGGGCCGCTTGAAAATTGGCCGACCAAAGTCGCTCAAGAAAGCGATTCTACATCGTTTGCATCGTCTCGTTCGTTTTCTCGGCTTTGTGAATCGGCCAATATCGAGAAAAGCTCTCCAAGCCGGGTGCCAAAGTCAAGGCCCGGGGGCCGGATCCGGCCCGCCACATCATTTCGCGTGGCCCGCGAGAGCAAATCACGCACGTCAACTTCCATGATGCTTGCTAAAGTCTGAACCCGAATGTCAAATGGTCGCATCTAATCCAGAACAACAAGATTTCAACAAGCCATTTCGCTGGACTTTTGATTCCACATCAAGTTATCCATCAATTTGTTGTTCGCCGCGTATGGACGGCGGGCTGCAAATGGCCCCCGAGTCGTAGTTTGGACACGGCTGCACCTGGGGGGGTTGCTAATGATCACCTTGCATATGTGTAACAAAATAAGAAGGCAAAACTCACTTTTCTTTGAGCATTTCAGTCTCGCCATCTTCCAAATTTCAAAGTGCATATCAGGACACCTAAATTTGCTACTTGAGGACCGTGAGGGATGAAAGAAGCCAAGTTTTCAGCAAATGCACTTGCTGCTGATGAGCCTCCCATGAATAAATGAACAGGTTTGAAGCGAGTTGGTTTTGCTCTCAGTGATTCCGCAGCAACGCTTTAACGCGCCCCAGTTGCAACATCAAACCGGGTCTGGGCTAATTACTATTCGCTTTGAATGCCGCTAAATAAAACACGGGATTTTTTTTTTTTTTTTATCAGCAAGAACACGGGGGCGACGGCGAACGGCGCCACAAAAACAGCCTTTATTGGCATTCCAAGTATTCGTGGCGCCCGCCGTCCAAAACACAATCTCATCTCTGTCGTATGGGCCTTTTTTTTGGGGGGGGGGAAACAGAGCCACGTTGTCCAGATGACTCAAGCCGAAGAGGGCGCATATCGAGTTACAAACGGGTTCGTGGATAAGACTATCATCCAGCGTGCGTGAGTGTGAGATTCCTCTGGCTACGCTGTCCGCCCCCCCGGGGAGCCTCGATGGTTGAGTGTCTACCTCTTGCACTCCGGCTTTTTCCCCCTTTCCGGCGTTTGTGAGTCTGAATGATTGTTTGCCTTCACGCGTCAGTGAATTTGTACGATTGCTCCTGCGCCGGCGTTACGCCATCGATGAGGTCCCCGTTGAAGGCCCGGGTCCTAATCATCAGACCGGTGACTGAGCTGTATCTGCCGGACGGACATTCACCTTGTCTTGCGTCTGTCGCTTTCCGCGCAGACGCCGATCGCATGACAATTCGCCCCCCCCGCCACCGGGGCACTTGCGATGTGATTTGTGGCCAAACCGGAAATAACGAGGAGCTATTTTGGTGAAGGCAGCGTACCGCCTCCAGCAAAGTCACACGGACAAGTTGTTTACGACGTGGGGGTCCCTTCTGCGGTGAGAGCGTGTCCTTTTGCATTTTGACGGATCAATATCGCATCGTTGTGCGCGCGCGGGAAGCCGACCATCCGACCGCGTCTCAAAACAGAAACTTACAGGCACTCCGTAATAAGACGGACAAAAATCGACAATGACTGAAACAACAAAAATGATTTGCTTTGACATCGAGAGAGAGAGAGAGAGAGAGAGAGAGTGTGCTTAATGCAAAAAAAACAAACAAAAAAATCAGTTCATGTCAGAAAACGATGATGAATTGTGATGAAATTTCACCTCCGCTGCGGCGCTCTCAGTGAAGGGATGCCGGCGCAGGAGTGATGCGCTCCCTCTTCCGAGCGGCATCAAGAGGCCTAGCGGCAGCATCGCGGAGCAACTGGAAAGGCTTCATGGAGGAACTCGTCTTTTTCAGTCTTTGGCTTTGGACCCGGCATGAGACTCCAGACTTGAGTTGGACTCTTTTTGTGCTTTCTGCCGTCCGTCCTCGTGAAATGCGCTCGAGTTGAGTCGCGTCCGTGCGGCGGAGCGATATTGCGGTCCGCTTGCGCGTGTCAATGGACGGAGCAAACCGTTGAGCGCTTCAAAATGTTTTTGTCCCATCCGCTGACTCTTTTGAGCCGTTTGAAACGATTTAGCTCAGGTTGGTGCCGCAGACGTGAGAAATCAAAGAATAAATGCCGCGTGGATTGGCTCCCCCGTCTTTGATTCCGCGTTTGCCGACCGCAGAAGCTCCGATAAAAGGCGCCGCGCTTCCGCCGCCGCGCCGATCGATCTTTGGCGCCTTCGCCGCACCCCGTCTGCCGCCCGCGAGCATCCGAGCGTTCCGACGAGGCCGCCCCCGGCGACGGCGACATAAGTCAGGCGGCCGCATTAAAAAGGCATTAGGCCGGCCGTTCTGCTTATCTGACAAAGAATACCTGCCGCGGAATGAACCGAGCGCCGCCGTCCTCGTGCGTCACCGTCGCCCGTGTGACAAACCTCGTGACTTATGGAGTCGCCGAATGCACTCCCGAGCACTTTTGGCGAGATGAATACTATATCTGGAATTGATGAGATCTCCGGCTCCCCCCCCCCCCCCACATGTAATTTCCTGCTCGCTTTGTTCAGAGTTATGGGGAGAAGAGATTGAAGCTTGGAAGGACGGAGGGCTGAGGCGGCGGCGGCGGCGGTGAAACGGCCAAATGAGAAAAAGGCAAGGCAGCCGGAAAAAGCGGAGTGAGAAGAGCGAACCTCTTCTGCGGCGGTAATTTGATTTCTCGCGGCTCACCGTGTTCCGCCGTTCGGCGGAAAGGTCATAATGGCGACCGTCTACCAAGCGTTATTACACCGCGGGAGAGCAAAGTGATGTGTTCGGGGTGGATGATCACATCTCCACGCCACTTGGCCACAGTCAATTTGCACCTCTGTTATTCATTTGTCATTGGGGGGGGGGTGGTGGCGGGGGTGGGACAAAAACAAACAAACAAACAAAAAGTCCTTTGCGTGGCCAAGCTTGCAGGCCGACACGTCGGCCACAACGGCTGACGGGATCGGGCCTCCGTTTTTGCGGCTTTCCCCCGCCTACTGGCCGATAGACGGCCGGGAGAGGCTCCGGCACGCCCGCGACCCCCCCCCCCCCCCCCCCGAGGATTTGAAAATGGATGGCTGGACGGCTCTTCAGAACACAACACCAAAAAAAAAAAAAAAATGGCAGCTATTCTTAAAGTGCTTTCCCATTTCGTGTCCCCCTTTTTTCCGAACGACAACGGCCGGCCGCTGACTTTCCGTCCCCGGCCGGGAGGTATCGACGTTCCCTCTCTGAGCGCCGTTAGCCGCGATTGCGACCGGCGCGTCGCTCCGTCGGCCGTTTCTCCCGCTGGCTATTTCCTCCTCCCGACGCCGATCGGAATGAGGGGAAGATACACAAAGGCGACGAGCGGGGCCGCCTGCTGACTCCAGCCAGAAGGAGAAGCGTAGCAAATAGCCGGTGACGCCGCGCAGCCACGCGAGCGTCTCAGCCCACCCGCGAGCACCTGGCTCGGTCCTCAAGCCGTTGCGTCATTGTATTCGCCCGCGGGGAATGTTTCGGCGTTTGTCGCCCGAGACGCCGGCGTAGCGCCGAGCTCAGACGCAGTGTGAGAGTGCGCTGCAGTACGCAAATCAAAAAACGGCGACTGCGCCGACTCGAGCGTCACCGCAACAACAACGACAACGACAAAGGCGGCCGTGTAAATGTGTGCGCATACGCGTGCGTGCGCGTTTTTGCTTCTCCGCATTTGGGTCCACCTTTTGCCTCCGCATCACAAAATCGTGACAACGGTCAAGCCGGCTTGGATAACCCCGACAAAGCGGAGGCACCGGTGACGCGAGGCCGCATTGAAGACGGATGGATGCAACTCGGCCGCACCAAAGGAGTTCTGAGTAGGGATGGATATCGCAACGCACACAAACGCGCGCGCGCGCGGACTGACTCGAGATTTTTCAAGGTTTGTGATCAAAGAGGCGCAGGCTCACTTCCGTGACCTGATTGCATGAGCGATGCGCTCAAGTTGACTCCGTTTCAAAGTGTGCAGCATTCCCTTTACGGAGGTGGTTGAGTGGAGCCTCAAACAAGCGGAGTGGGGGCGGGGCGGCATCACTTTTGACATCACGTCTCTGCTGGTGTGCTTTTTTTTTTTTTTTTTTTGCCGTGAGATTTCGCCGCATTGGATCTGATGTAAGAGCGTCAAAGACCTCGTGGGAGTAAAAGTTTGCAAAGCATGTGAATGCGGCGCGGCTTCGCCGTGTCAAAATCAATGGAGGCCTTTGTCAAAGTGGCTCTGAGTCACCGTGGAGAAGCGCCAACACGCTTCTCATTTCTGATGTCACATTTCGGGGCTTTTAATCAATCCACCGCCCCCCTCACAAACTCTCACCTGATCACTGCGGAGGGGTTTGCGTATTTAGAGCGCAACGAATAATGTGATCAGGGATGATTCATGAAGTCGAAATTAGGCCCGGCTCGTTGATTTTGCGGCGCGATGATCTCATTCAGGTTGGACGGGCTCGTCGGCAAAGATCGGGCGGGACGTCCGCTCGGATGTCTTTCCGCGACTCTTTCGGCCGTCGCAGCCGACGCGACGAGTGACCTTTGTGTTCTTTTCTCCTCTCGGACAACAAAGTGGCGGCCTTGCGACGGATCAACTGGCCGAACGTGAGCCTTGGGGCTGCGTTCATTCGTGTCGAGAACTCCTTCCGTCTAAAAGCGCAACTCTGCCAGCATTCGTCTCATACGGGCGCAACGCCCGTTCCATCGGCGTAGCTGCCGTCTCGTGTGTCCAGTCGCATCATTGGCGCCGTGATTTGGTGACTCCGCCTTCCTTTACTTGACAGACAATTCTTGAGACTGGGAACAAAAGGAAATTAATATCGATCGATATCTATGTCTATCGATACACACCCACCCACACACAGTGCAGAGGTCTTAATTGAGGTTAGTAGAATGGCAAATCCGCCTGTATGTGGCAAGAAAGGCGGCTGGGCAATTTCCCATGATGCATTGGAATCCTCCCTCCCTGCCCCCTTCTCCATCTGTTCGTTTTCATATCATGTTAATGGTTGTTACTAACTCTGCACTTTTTTTTCTCCCCCCCCCCCCCCACTGGAGCCGCTTTGTTCGGCGCGGCCAGCGCTACCGCCACCCCCCACCGTCACCCCCGCCGCCATCGCCACCAATAGCCAAAGCGGCCACGTTGTGTCATCGGTTTCATTTTTCTGTCACTGGGATGACTTGATGGTTTTTTTTTTTTTTAAACAGCTTCAACACGTGAGGATATCCAAAATGAGTTTGACCCGGTCGCCAAGGATTTGTTTTTCCACCAATCCATCGGCGCACGCAAAATGTTCCTAACCTGCAATTGGAGACGTCGAGACAACATCAAACATTTATTGAGAGCAAGCCGGATTTGTTCAAAATCAACAGAAATCCAACTCACATTGCCGTAAATGTGAAGCCAAAATCAGGGCGCGATGCGACCGCAGCATGGCGGCAACCGGATGAGCTCCAAGCGAGGCTCGGCGTTACGTTTTGCCATCGCGCGCTGAGCTCGCAGCATCTGGCGCGTCGCGGAGGCTGCGCAGCTGCTCAACTGGCGTGACGCGAAAAGGCCACGGCGCTTCCATCTACTTTGGGGGAGAATTTTTTATTTTTATTCTGAAATCCCCCAAGGCATCATAACAGAGCTCAGATGCGCGTCGTTTGACAGATGACATCGCCGACGGGATTAAGCGCCCATTTGACGTCATAGCTTCCATTTGCGAGTAATACGCGCGCGCGCGTCCCCGATCATTTGGAGAAAATGAGAAAGCTCCCCCCTCCGTGCCGATCTTCCGCTCTCGCATTTAGTTGAAGTGCACGCGGGAGTGCCGCTTCCTCTGCCGGTCCTTCCCCCTCCTCCCGCGTCTGGAGAGGGGCCTCGGTGACGCCGCCGGACGGATTCTGCTCCGAGCGGGCGGGATGAGAGCTGGGTCGAGCGCTCTTCATCGACCGAGCGGGTTCGGAGGCGTCTCTCCCGCGGCGTCTCCGTCTTGTTTGATGGACTTTCGGAGTACGAAATGTTTGGCCGGCGGGCATCCGTTGCCGCCTGCTCACCCTGGCATCGGCGATCCCCCGCCCGCGGCCCCTTCTCAAGGCTTCTCATTTTTTCCCCCAGATGGGCTTTAGGGATTTTGTTCCTTGCCCTCTTGGGGGTTCAGGTCAGGGGGATGTCATTCCTATTTGCCAACCGTGAACCCCCTCGGAGACTCTTTTGGCGGTGAAGGGCGATAGAAATCAATGTGAGTCGACTTGCGTGACCCTAATTCCAGGGTCACATCCCAAATGGAATTGAAGGCCAATCCTTTTGGAAAATATTTGATGACATGTTTGAAGTGACACATAAGGCCTTCATTTTGAAAAACAACAACAACAACAAAAAGTCAAAGACGCTCTGAATAAAAACGCTACGAATGAAGATGGATTCATTTTTAAAAATGTTCGTTGCAATTCTCAAATGTGCCCGAATATACGAACCCCAGTGGCGTCATTCCCTCCAGCTCGTTACATTTATGAACTTGCCAATCAACATCAATACACGCGCAGGTCCTATTGTCAGCTCGCAGTTGACCTTTTGACTCGTCTCTGGCGGAAGACGATCTCTCCCGGAAAGGTCGGCATGAAATGCTGCTGCTGCGTGTGCACGCTTTCCGAATGAAACAATGAAATAGGCCTTCTTCTTCTGACCAAGGCAATTATGTAAAAACACACAAAGCACCTTTGCCACACTCGTATTACGATGACGAGCAGCTCCGAGACAAAAAAAACAAAAACATGTAGGACATTCATACGGCCTGGATTGCGAAAGGTCGGAATGATTGCAACTGGAACCGATTCCGCGTCTGATGACAAGCCATGCGCAAGAGGTTCGCAGAGGACAACATATCCAACGGATTTTGTGATATCAGCTGAGATGAACGGTCAACTTGTTTTGTTCTTGACGCTCGTGACATCAAAATGTTTATGATGTTGCTTTAACACCGGACACCTTTTCTGTTCATGTTTATTTTTCATGGCGTTTGCAAATCTATTCCGCCTCTTGATGATTCTCTCTTTTTTTTTTTTAAATCTTAGAACTTGTCTGTTCGCGATGGAGCATTTTATAAAAAAAACAACCCCAAAGCGACTGTCCCTCAGGTAAGGATGCCACCGCAGGTGCGGTGCCGAAGAGTGACTGACGGCTGCGCAAATGATGCGGAGCGTCATCAAGACGCACAATCCTGCCTTAGCAAAGAAGATTGGATCGGAAGTTTCAGTGCCGTCAACTCGCAGGAAGAAAGCTGTCTCGACACGGCGTGACAGGTAGGGCCATTCCAATTCGACACAATGGATTCAAATGACGGACACGGGCGGAGAACAAGAATCCCGTGCGGTGATTGGTGGGAGAAAATCACATCAGGCTTGTCGAGACAGGTGTGTCGCCCCCCCGCCCCCCTCCAATTATTCTCTGAAATCAAAATGGTCAATCGAAACACACGGTCGGGGAAGGTGTTGTCGTTGTTTTTTATAGGCACGATTAACTGCACGTCGCTGTTCTTTGGGCGAGCCTCACTTAAAAAACGGAGAGGTTGTTGGCAAGGTGCGGCTGTGGGTGCTCCGCTTCGAGAAGGCGGCCTTGTATTCCATTTGACAACTTTATTTATTGTGCGCCTTTGGCATTGACACGCGACGACACGCTCGGCCATCCGTCGTGACCGAGTTTCGCGACGCGGACCAAACTCGCGGCGTCGAGAGGAGAAAGAAAAAAAAAGGCAACCGCGGCACTCCCGTTCGGCGCTCCACGCGAGATGCGTTCAAAGCCCCCTCACGGTGTAGGACACCTCACAATCGCACGGAAAGACTCCATGAATGGAACGACGACACATGGTAAAACCTTTTGACACCTACAACGGAAGCTGAGATTTTCCCCAATGAAATGAGTTGCCCCCCCCCCAGGCAAGACAGGTGAAAAAGTTGAAGGGGTCTGACTCCTTTTTCTCGCCATGTTTCCCAAAAATCAATAAATCCATGGTGGCTTCAGTTGCAGCTGGATTTGGGAGAGTGATATCCCAGCCCTCCTCGTTCTCTGGATTTTCATGACTTGCACTTGCGAGACCAAGTATTTGCGGGCCCAGCTTGACTCCCCCGAGGATTGTTCCTCATTACCGAAGAAGCTGCCTCCACTCTCCTGCTCAGCTCATTACCGACGGGAGAGCGGAAAAGAGAGCAACTGAGATCGACAGAGGGCAAGAGAGAGAGCGAGCGAGCGCGCGTGTGTGTGGATGTGATATCTATCAATTCTTCACGGGCGCTGCCATTTTGAAATGAAAAGTCATCCAATATCAGTCGCTTCTTCAACGTCTGCTCTGCCGAGTCGAGCGCATTTTAGTCCATTTGTCGCAGTGAGGGTGAGTGGGTGAGCTTGAGCCCCGGGGGGTGTCCACATTTTTTCGTTGGAGGGCCACACACCGAAAAAAAAAAAAAATGCAAGGACGAAAGGGCCACTTGAAAATTCTCCGTTTTGAAACATGCTAAAGTTCTTCAAGGAAGCAATTTGGAGTTTGGATTGTCGAGTTCATTTCATCAGCTTTCTGTTCAAGGTGTGTGATCGACCACCCCAACACACACACACACACACGCGCACACATTAGTAGATAGTCATTATTCGGTCTTCCCGCCCAATAAATCTACTGTTGCTGCAAAATGATTTCCCCTCCTCACAACAGGAGATCAGCGGGCATAAAAGATAAATGACAGCAGCGGCTTCAGCAATTTCCAAAGTCTGCCTTTGAAGGGAAAAAAAAAGATGCAATTTGCACTCTGTTTTTTTTTTTTTTCCCAATTCCCAAAGACTGATGCCAAACATGTTCTCGGAAAGTCTTGCAATGATTCATTTTGGCGTTTGGATAATTGGCTGGTGAGATCGTTTGCTGCATTTTCGAAATGAAAGGATTTGAAATGCTGCGTGCTCTTTTCAGAGGAAAACAATTTTCTGCATCAGCAGAAAATCTTTATTCAGGTGACAGTGGTGATACATCTGAACATACGGTAGACTCGCAGTTTCATGCTTAACGCAAAGCCTCCTGAGTTTGCCCCCTCCCCCCTCCCAAAAAGCATCTGCTCTACCACCGCTAGGAGAAAGACGGGGAACGCGAATGGCCAAAGAATACCAATTGATAGCCACGTGGCTATTATTAATATTGTTTGGGGGGGGGGGCAAAGAGCTGAATGGTCTATGCCTTTGGTTTGATGGGCACTCCTGCCATATTGTTTCCCTGACGGGCGCCCAACCAGTCGATGGTGATGGACGGGTAGCTCGCCGACGGGTCCCACGTCGATTGCGGGGAGTGTCCAGGAAAATGGGGGTGGGGGGGGGGATTTGTGTGCGTGTGATTAATATTGTGTATATTTTTTTTGTTCGTGTACATTGCAAAAAGTATTAACATTAAATATGACCCACACAAGACGGCAACTTTATCCTACGATGTCGCATGACCTCCATCGCCGCAAGTTGTGAGCGGTCGGCAGTCGGCAATTGCGGCTTGCCGGCAGAGTTGTCGGGCGATATTTTTCTTTTCTTTTTTTTTACCCATCGGAATGAATGTCCGGATTGCCATGAGAAGCATTTGAAGCATTTTGCGCTATGATAGTTTCTGCACTCGACACACTGCGAAAGTCCGTCCCGTGCCTCCGCGTCGGGTCCCCCTCACTCGGCTAGGAAGCGATTTCCTTTTCAGTTCATGTCGGGGGACGTTCTGGCCGTTGCTCATCGCGACGCCAGCGCATTCGTGAGCGCGTTGGTGCGTGCTTGTTGTCTCCTTCCGTTTCCTCCCTCGGTTGGCTCGCCGAAACAGCCCCGACGCTTCGTCGAGCGTGGAGCCGCCGTCATATAAAGTATATGGCTTAATTCGATCGGAGTTGAATGATCTGGCCAGTCGGCGGGTGTGATGACGGAGCGCTCTACCACCGCATTAACTTATTAAAAGGCTCATACAGCCAGGAGTGTTCCCCCCCTTCCTTTTTCATGAAACCCTTGAAGCACTTGCTGTATCCGTCACTCACAATCAACCAATTGCTGACTGCTCACGTTCAAGTCGCAGCACTTGAACGTGACAGAGCCCACTGCTCAAATGAATATTTCACGACTTGATTTTAGAAACTCATTCCATGTGGAACCCCCCCCCCCCCCCCCCCCAGCATGATAGAGAGCGAAATATTTTAGATGTGATGGTGGGCCGACTTGGTGATTGTTTTGATGTGGTTTACGAAATTCAAGTCCGAGACAATGACCGGATTCCTAGACTGATCTGATGAAGGGACTGGAGCGATGTGCAGATTGGAAGACATTCATCCTTACTTGAGTTTTTTTTTTCCTCTGTCTGGCTGTGGAAAACTTTGGGACATCCTGTCAATTATTTGTCCCATGCATTTAGCCATTGATCTGATCACCCGGGGACATTTCAAATGTAGAGTTGCATAGTTGTGGTGATCTGTTTCATTATTTTTGATTATGCGAGCAAGTGGAAGCGTGTCGATGTTAAACTGAAGCGGTCCCAGGATGCAGCCTTGGGGGACCCCGCGTGTAATTTTAGATGCCAAGAGCTTTTCTAAAGGTAACCCTTTATGTTCAATTCACTTCAAGTGCCCGTCATGGCATACTTGATTATGTTTAGTAATATTTGATGCACGAGAGAGAGAGAGAGAATGCAAGCACAGCGCGCAAAAGATGGATTAGTGAAGTAGTTGAACGAAAATTCATATTCTGGAAGGTGTATCTAGGGCCAGGCTATGAGCTTCATTAGACTAAACGTGAGGGACGGCATCAGAGCGTGACCGAGCGGGAGGCAACGCACCGGCATCCGCGCTTCACTGCCGGTGAAAACGAGTGTGCCTTTGAGCCACGGGGACTCTGCAGCCCCAGTCGCGGATACGATGAGAGACCGTGACAAAAGTTAGCAAGACTTGAATATGGAGGGGGGGGGGAGAAATTCCCAGCCACACCGCTTCGAGCAAAAGGACAGAAAATTGAGTCGAGTATTTCATACATATTCATAGACAGCCTTGTGACCGAGCTACCCGACGACTGAAATGAGGGAATCCATTTGACTCCTGGTGTAACCAATTTGAGCGTGAACAGGTAATAACACGACGGCGAACAGAAACAGCTGATATGTGTGTGTATGTGTATATATATATGTATATGTACTGTATATACATTTGTGCAACTGCTTGTAAATAGCCGCAGCTAATGAGAAAAGGGAATGCGCACATTAACAGTGGTGGGCAAATGTTAAGTGCTGCCGTAATTGTGGCATGATGCTGCTCATGACTAAAAGGCTGCGCCGCGCATGGTCTCCCGCAGGACGGTGGCTCACCGGTCAATTCTATTAGACGCCGTTTTCTGCCTGGGAAAGCCGCGTCGCTCATGACTGCGAATGAAGAACTCGGAGCCAATTCAAAAGCCTTCCCATGCGAACTGCTGGTTTGACCAAAAGGCAGACCTCGTTCGCCTTGGTGGCCCGCCTTCCGCTTCGGTTGAGTGCGTCCCACAAACGGATTATGGCCGTAGCTGAAATGACCTCGGAGGTAGGAAAGAATTCTGGCTTTACACGGCGTATGCCCGAAAGCCATATTGCACATGAAAAATCCTCGAAAGGAATCCAAACCATCTGCTCCGCTCAATGTTTCGGCTCGGGGCTGATGAGGTAGTTAGTTAGCAATGTGGGGACCATCTCATTTTCCATGCGCGTGAGCCGTCCAAAACCTGAGATAAAAAAAAAAAAATGACACGATGACGATAAATAACAACGAAATTCAAAGCACCTGTCCGTCAAAACGGAACAAATCGTTGAAGAGATGTGTACGAAAATCGGGCTAAGAAAGAAAAAGGAGGTGACGAAAAGGGTCCATTATGGCTGTCAAATGTTTTATTCGTTTTTTTTTTTCCATGTGAGTCAGCAGATCCTGTCACTGAGTTATTTTCACAAGGGAAACACTCTGCTGACTGTGCAAATCAATTAGAAAATGAAAACATCAATTCTCTTTGAGTGCAATTAAACCAATGGAAATAAAGAGTAGAAAGTACCAACAATAAATCAATAAATTCCTCCGCCTTCTGTTGCGTGAACGGCTTCGACGACGGGACTGGCGCAGACGCAACTCGGAAGATGAGCCGTATGAAGGAATGTTTTGGCAGGTGCTGTCCACAGACCATTAGCCTCTCCTCATCCTTTTTGGCAATCGCTCGGTGCAGTGGACATGGGGGGGTGGGGGGGGGAAGTCTACTTGGGTGCAGGTTGTGCCTGATACACTGGATAAGAAATGGGCTGTTAAATTGCCTCCTTTTCATTTCATCCAGCGGTTGCCCAAAATCAAATCATTTTGAAGTAGTCCACTGAAAAACTGGATCGGGATTCAAATGACTTCATTTTGGGCAACCACTAGATGAAATAAAATGGAGGCGATTCAACAAAAAACCTTTGTGGATGTACAGTATATATAAAAAAAAGCCACCAACCCCCTGTCCAAAGTCTCTTTTTAAATTAAAAAAAAAATGAGGCCAAGGTAAATGATTGAAAAATTTTACTCCAGTTGAAGAAAACCAGGACCAAAACGTGGTCTTTTCTTTGTTTTGTTTTCTTTCGGTTATGGGCGGTGTCATGTTTGCGAGAAACATATCTTTTTGGAATTAGAGCCCAAAGGTACAACTTTTCTTTTATCGGGCATTTGGAAGATTTCAAGTGAGTTAGGATTTTTATTTTTTTTTCTGGCGGGTAAGATAAGGCCTCCACGCCCATCCCCGCGCGTACACTCTCTCATCAAACGTAATCCCACCGGTGCGATGACTGCAGATGGTGTGCCGAGACGCTCCTCGTCTCGATTTTTCATTTTTGCACACCAGCAACTCACACAGACGACATCTCGTTTCTGTCCTTGCAAAAGCCTTTGTCCTGCATCCCCTCTCCTTGGTTGAGACATTAGCTCTCCTCCTACCAGATGCGTGACTCAAACTAAAAGAAAATGTACACTTTTACTCTGCAAAACGGTAAACATTGATTGGACTTCACTGGAGATGAAGCGACCTATCAAGCAGATCGTCATCATTTCCAGCCTCTCCATATTTCTGCATCGGTGATCACATGATCTCATATTTCTACTTTTGACTACGAGCAGGACTCCAAAATGATCTTTGATGGACTTACAAACAGAACTGTTGAAGCCGGATGAAGATCCTCGCAGCGAATTTGAATCCCGACATGCGGCAGCTTTCAAAATCGGGCAGCATCCTGCAAACCGCGCGCCAATGTGACGTTCCGGGCCGACAGTTGATGACTCGCCGATGAAACGTCTTACCTGGCGAGGCCAATCTCATTTGCCGAACGTCAAGTCGATCTGTTTGGGAATCGACGGACCGATGCCCGCGCTCTGCGCGATATGACAGCTTTAGTCTTGCGCTTTGTGAAAGTCGAGCTAATTGGACAGGAAAAAAAAAGGAACATGGGAATTGTAAATGGGAGGCATTTGGCAGCGAGCGAAACACTGGATGACATTGAAGGGAAAATGATGAGCCAACTCCCAACAGAAAGAAAGAAAACATTCGTATTCTATTCGTATGAGTCTGCAAAGAACGGAGCATCCCTGATTTTTTTTTTTATAGATGTATGTCATTTGGAAAGGGTGGCTCCCACAAATGATGAAGTAAAAAATGGTCCCCAGAAAACATAAAAACGCGAATGTGTGTGTGTGTGTGTGTGTGTGTGTGTGTGTGTGTGTGTGTGTGTGTGAGAGAGAGAGAGAGAGAGAGAGAGAGATAAGTCTGCAAAGAACAGAGATCAGGAAGGGGGCAAATCCTTTTTTTTCCACAACACTGTATATGGGTCATGATTGGGATTTTCGCAAGCCACGACATGGCAGCTACACCGTGCATCGAAGCCCACTCCTTTTGTCCCCTTCATGTTGGACATTGCTTTATCTTTGACAAGTCAGCTTTGATTTGCATAGCCTCCGAATCCTGGCCTTTCCGGCAAGCAAAGGCCAGCGTCGGCTGACAGCTCCTTCATATCACTCCGCCACCGGAAGCAAGAACATCAACGGCCGGTCAACCAATCGGAGCTTGGCGGCGGCAGCGACACTGATTTCTGCCTGTGAACAAAGCACCGGCGCACGGACTGGTAGCGCGATTGAGTCGAAACGGAAAAGCGTGCGGCTGAGGGAGCGCTGTCTGCGGCTTGAAAAAAACCAAAGTCATCCTGACTCGGAAGGTGACAAAAACACTCCTTGGGCGCTCCGACGTCAGGCAGCCTTGATTCTTTGATTGCACTTGATACTATGAGTGGAGTGAAGGCGGCGCTTCCAGAGCGTTAGAAGTCGACCCGAGCGCTTCCCTCAGCGTGACGGGCTCCCCGATAGCGCTCTAATGATGAGAAATGTGTTTACTCGGACCGGCTCGATACCCCCAGCTGTCTTGCGTACATCGTCGTTTGGCAATCATTCAATATTCGCACAGCTCGTACGCAGACGGAGAAATAAGTCCCGAGTGTCCACGTTCCGCAAGTTACACACACACACACACTGTATCTCTATTCCTCGTGTATTTCGTTCCCTCTTTGACTGCCACTAGCACAGAAATCAATTGGGTCCACTTGAAAAGGCTCGTTGGTGTTCGGTCCAAATGATGAGCCACCCCGAACTCCGTTTCCCCCTCGACGCAGTTTCCATCTTATTGACGGATGGATTTCAAGGGCTCACGCAGAAAGTGAGGGCGGGATCAAGCTTATCTTCGCGAGTCCTCAACAGCTTGTAAAACGATGGCGGAACAAGTGCAATCTCGGCCGTGATGGATTACGGCCGCGGTGTTAGATCAGCATTCGCGCCAGCCGGGCCGGCCCGTGAGATTCCTCTCGGGCGCATCAAAGATACCTCACGCGGAGAGCAACAAATTCCAAAACCTGCAGAAATTGGAGCGGGACGATTGACTAAAATGCCAACTAGCGGGCGGAAGCGGGCGATTGGGTGCGAAGGTTGCGGATGGAGAGCGCAAGCGAGCGCACCGCGAGGGTGGAAGTGATGGAATGGAAAAGTGGACGCGGGAGCCGGAAAGCGGCGCTTGGGCGCTGGTCAAAAGCCAGGCGTCCGCTCGCCCTGTCATCCCCTGGCTCCAAGGAGGCCCATGTTAGCACCGGCACGGCCAAACTGAGTTATCCATCTGCGCCTGTACCAGCAATTATGATTGGATGAGTCAGATGGGGGGTAGAAACGAACCAAATGGCAAATAAGGTGCGGTAGCAACTCCTCGATTTGAACTGCTAACCCCCCCCCCCCCGGGTGGAGCTCCGTAACAATGTCAACATTTTCCCTTTCGTCAACCTGTTTGTTTTTCACTTTCCTCGGGGTCGATCGGTTGGCTTGTGCCATATCCAGTTGCATGAATTCATTTGGGGGGTGGGGGGCGGGGGGGGGGGGGGGGCGGGCAGCATTAAACGATTTGAGCTGCCTGAGAGGATCAGATAAATCCCCGTGTTCAATAAAGCAAAGCGCCTTTCCTCAACGCAATCATTCTTAACGGGCGTACGAGCGCGGATCCTAAGCCGGAATATTTGCCGTGCCTAAAGCTCCAAACTCCAAAGCCAGCCAGGCGGGATGGTTTTGAAAAAGAAATAAAAATGGGCCCGCAACCTTTGAATTTCAACGACGGATTCAGCGCACGGCCCGTTCCGTCACACAACTTCCGTATTTGTGTATTCTCACGTGCCTGCCTAGTCGGACTAGACCTCACCGTGCTGGGGACTCTTTCACCAAGTGTTGAATTTTCTGAATTGCGGGCGTTCCCTCACGAGTCGCACCTGTCTGAAATCTGGCCTTGTTATCTCTCGACATGAAAAGCCAGGCCACGCCGACAACTGGTCACGACTCGGTCAGCAAGTGTTCGTTTCGACGGCTCTTGCTCTTGTTACGTATACTCTCGCCACGTTTTTGCATTTAGCTTTGGAAGTAGTCTTTTGTTGTCTCATCATGGTCTCGGTTTGTATTGTACACCTTTTGGGTTTTCTTGTCTTTTCACAGCAAGCAAGTTCCGTTGATATTGTTTTGGTTTGCCTGGTTTACCTGGTTAATGGAACAAGCGCCATTTGTCGTATTTAGGGGCTCTTGTGCATTTTTTTTTTTGTATTTAAAAAAAAATCAATTTGTCAAATTCTGATCCGAGTCCAACATTTGGCGAGTCCTATTCTGTTTCGGATCCGTTATCCATTTGATGAAGAATATGCCACCGTAACTATCAGATGCTGTCGAAAATTATCTGATGAGATCCCACAAATTACCGTCAATGCGTTAAAGTCGACCGAATCACTCACCAGCGTATCGACGGGGTGACATCTGATGATTCAGATAGCTCTTGGAGCTAAGAAATTGGGTGATACATGCAGTCAAACATCGATAATATAATGAGACAGACGCCCCCCCCCCCCCAAAAAAAATTTCATTTGGGAGTGACTGAAAATTGGCCGCATTTTTAGGAGTGAATGAGCGAAAAGAGCCTTCTTCAGCTTTGTGTCTTGCCATTGCTTTCACTCTCTCAAAGGGGGCCCACAATCCGCTTTTGGGAAGATGAGCAACATGCACTGGGCCTTTTCCTTCGGTAAGAACATTTTCAAATTGAATTTTAAATCCGATTATCCATATTTGCACTCCAGATAAAGTGCATTTGAGCATGAGGGGTGGGGGGGAACATGCCATTCATAAAAAACCCCACACCAAACCCCCCCCCCCATGAGCTAATGAAGCGTTCAATCATGAAGCAATTCACATCTGCCCTAGTAATTACCTCCAAGAGGAGTCTTACCATCATGTTGTAGTGGAAAGGGAGTTTACAGTATAATTACTTATCTGGTTGAATGTAATTACTACATCTCATCTCCTCCACAATAAGCCCAATTTCCCCTTTCCAAGTATAGCACGGACCGAATTTTGAATGAATGGATGCTATTACAAAAGTCCGTCATCATTTTGTGTGGTGTGTGCAATTTTTAGCCTGCAAACTCCATCAGGGGCGTCACGCCGCTTTAGTGTCTCATCCTCGCTCTCTCTCCTGAGCCCTTGAAAACGGCCACTGCCGGGTCCCAAAATCTTTTGAAATCGGCGTTGTGGAGAAGCCACTAAAAGCCGAATAAAATGAAAAAAAACCAAAAACAAAACGTCTTGCACGACAACGGCGGTATTTAACTTTCGAGGTAGGTAACGTCGTCGCCGGCTGCGGAAGAAATCCGAAATTCAGAATGTGAACGTGGATCCAAAGAGAGATGAAGAGCCCACACGCTCATCTTGCGAGTAGCCTTCTTTCTCCCTCAACTGCACGACAACAAGTGTGCTCCCTTTTTTTACCTTTTTCAAGTCACTCTCCAGGTCAGATTTGACTTATTGTACAGCCTCGGCATCGCTTCAAGTCGAATCAGATTTTCCTTTTTCCTTTTGTGAGAAAATGGGATCTTTGCCATGATGCGCACGCCAAGGAACTCCGAAGAAGGAGCGCGCAGGTGAACTGTAATGGTGGCCGTGCCAAAAGAAAAACCAAGCAAAGGACACGCAGCGCAGCAATCGCGGTGCGGCCGGGGGCGGCAAAGTGCAAATCTGATTACGTCCCGATGGCAGTGCATCAAATTGACGCGCGAGCCTTTCATAATGGGAAATGCCCTGCAGGGGAGTGATTAGATGATGCTCTTTTGGACATTTAGCAGGCACACTCTTGTCCCTTGATGAAATGGACTGCGGGGGATTGGGGGGGGGGGGGCGTGATCGCGGGGCGGTGGGGATGTTGTGTGTTGGTGCCTGGATATACGGGCACTTTCCCACCGCGCTTGCGCTCGTTCCGGGCCAGTGCCCGGGTTGGCGCCCGTTCATTCTTTTGCCACCGCCAAAATGAGCTCCAGCTCTGGTGCTTAAACTGGCTCCAATTATTTTTTGGGGGCCAACTCCGGTTCTGATGATGTCGAGGAATGAGGATACGCGGAGCTTTTGCGGAAACTGTCGAGCGGTGAGCGATTGCGTCGCACCGGCAAAGCCATGGCAGGCGTGCCCGGCTAGCGTGAGATCTCCGACTCGCGGCTAGCGTGAGATCTCCGACTCGCGGCTAGCGTGAGATCTCCGACTCGCGGCTAGTGTGAGATCTCCGACTCGCGGCTAGCGTGAGATCTCCGAGTCGCGGCTAGCGTGAGATCTCCGAGTCGCGGCTAGCGTGAGATCTCCGACTCGCGGCTAGCGTGAGATCTCCGAGTCGCGGCTAGCGTGAGATCTCCGAGTCGCGGCTAGCGTGAGATCTCCGACTCGCGGCTAGCGTGAGATCTCCGAGTCGCGGCTAGCGTGAGATCTCCGAGTCGCGGCTAGCGTGAGATCTCCGACTCGCGGCTAGCGTGAGATCTCCGACTCGCGGCTAGCGTGAGATCTCCGAGTCGCGGCTAGCGTGAGATCTCCGAGTCGCGGCTAGCGTGAGATCTCCGACTCGCGGCTAGCGTGAGATCTCCGAGTCGCGGCTATCGTGAGATCTCTGAGTCGCGGCTAGTGTGAGATCTCCGACTCGCGGCTAGCGTGAGATCTCCGAGTGGCGGCTAGCGTGAGATCTCCGACTCGCGGCTAGCGTGAGATCTCCGAGTGGCGGCCAGCCTCGGGATCACCTTTGATGATTAAGAAAGATCGCAAGCGGTTGCCGATTGCGTGTCCCTGACTGTAATGGACTCCGTCCAAGTATCATGGATGCTATGCTAAATTGCCCCAGCGGATGCTAACGGCGCATTGTTATATGAATAGCGCAGGCGCGAGCTAGGCCGTTTACGTTTGGAGCTCCTACGTCAAGCCGTTCTTCGTCACAACTTGTTCAGCAGCAACTGAGCACAGCGCTCTTGCGTGGCGCCCAACGAGCACCAAGTTTTTGGAGCGGCGGTTTTCATCAGCTAAGTTTGCGCAAAGGCAAACCGTACGTGTCCGTTTCCCTCCGTTGAAGCAAGCGTCGCCCAGAGTCACAATTGCATTCGAGAGCCCTGAAAGGACGCTCACGTTATTTCGTGATGCGCTTCTATTTATTGCATTCCCAAATGAAAGGCAATCGAAGCAAGCGTCTGACCGAGTACTCGAAGGTTTCGTCGCCGTCAACCTCTTTCCTCATTAATTTGGGATTTATAAAAAAAAAAAAGGGACATCCCGCTTGGTGCTCGGAGCAGGGCCGGGGGCGCGTCGGCGAGCTTCATCATCTTGACAGCGAGTGACAACACAGGCCCGCACCAAGCCACCAGCTTGACGGAAGCCTCCCCGGGTGCGCAATTATGTGGGAATAGCCGGCGTTGTGTCATTCCTTTCGGTTTTTATTCATACCCCTCTTCCTATTCGCCGAACGTTCGGGGAGGGGGAGGGGGGGGCACCAGAGCAATTGCGTCCGTCATCCACTGCCCGAGCATGCAATTTTAATTGGCCGAGTCTTCCAAGAAAAAGGATGAGTTGCCTTCGGTGCTTCCCATTTCCTATTTTGGTTTGGACAGAATAGGACTCTTCCAACATTGGACTAAGATAAGAATTTGACAAAAAGATGCACAGGAACAACAACGTACGGCAAATGACGCTTGTTACAAGAACCGGGAAATGGAGACAAACCAAGATCATACATAGAAACGCAAATTGCTTGTCGTGAAAAGACAAGAAAACCAACAGCGGATAATCCGAACCGAAAGTGCGATGGGGCAACAAAAGGCTCCTTCCAAAGAAGGTGGCACCGTTTTATTGATTTTTTTTTTCACTCGTGAAGGGTTTGGTGAATGCGCATATTAACTGGTTGCGTTCGGTCCCTCGAAGAGCGGGGGGGGGGGGGGGGTCGGGGGTCAAAATCATTTCCTGAATCAGGTGCGTTGCAACGGGGAGACTCGGAAAACAGCGGCCCTCCAGGACCCGAGTCTGGACCCCCCCCTGCTCTCAGAAGGTTAAGAAGCGCTGGTATAACACCTACGGGAGGGGTGTCCAAACTTTTTCGTTGGAGCGCCGCATCCGTAAAAAGGCAAGGACGAAAGGGGAGCTTTGAAATTCGGCAATCTTTGGAAAATCGCTCGAGTCGGTCGAGAAAGCAATTCCGGATTTGTTTGGATCGGATTCTAAAAGGTGGAGAGTATATCAACAGACGTACGAGTCGTTAAGTGCAAGTGAGCCTTTGGCACGCGATACTCAAATGTTGAAAAATGATTGCTGCGATCCTCCAAGGCAAATGAATGCAGGGGTGGGGGTCTGGAAAAAGCAAACTTCACTTGCCCAATGTCAGTCAAAACGCGCTCGGCGGGCTTGCGCGCGTCTCGCTTTGAGAGGATCTCGTCGGCCTGACGGAGATGAAGATGGAAACGAGACCCCTTTTGCTTTTGTTCCCTTCTCTCTTCCGGAAGCTAAGTGCGCTTTGGTCTGTTCCGAGCTCAAGTCTATTTTCAGCCCTCTTTGACTCCGTCTACTCAATCGATGACATGGCCGATAAGAATGCAGATTGACTTGCATGAGGGATTTTTTTTTCTTTTTTGCCTTGCGCTGTCTTTTGACGAAATCTTCACAAAGGATCACAAATGGCCAATTCCTCCAACTCAATCGGGGCGCCGCGTAACGTTGGCGTGTCCAAACGTTTTTGTTTGAGGGCCGCATACGTGAAAATGGAAGGACGCCAAAGTCAGTCAAGAAAGCGATTCGAGATGGTTTGGATGGTCGATTGGCTTTCTGCGCAAGGTGTGAAAGCAAAAAGTGGAGCCGTAGTTTGGACACCCCTCGTGTCAGCCATCATCAATCACTGCGTTTGATCAGAAACAAACATCCAACTACTAATCTGTTTTCAGGGCCCTGCATTTCGGGTTTCTGGCTTTTGTTAGTTTTCCAGAACCAAATTGATCATCTCCTTTTTTTTTTTTTTCAATGAATTCCCTCGGTCTGTCGCCTCAGCGAGATGGTTTTAATGACGCCACAAACGGAAACCAAACTTGTTCCGTCACGTTGCATTAAGTTCACGTTGTTTTGCGAAGGTCTTCAGCGGAATAATTGAAAGTGTTGCCCCGGCTCGGCTCTCTCATTCATCTTGCCGCGCAATTACAATGAATGGACTAAAGACGCCAATTTAACTTGCGAAGGAACCCCCCCGTCCCCCCACCCCCTTCTGATTAGCAAAAATGGAAGTCTGATTTTTTTTTTTTCTCTCTTGTCTATCTGGAAGAAAATGGACATCATCAGTTCACCTAACCAGAAACGGGGGAGGCGTTCAGCCTTTGACCTGAGAAGGTTGGGAAGCCTCGCGTCAAGTCGCCAACGTGGATCGCGGTCGGGAGCCGAAGGTCGGCGTCGCTTCCGCTCCCTTTTGGCGAGGCTCCCCAAGCACGGTGTTGAAACGCGAGCGCATCAATTTCGAAGCAGATGCCGAGAGCTCCATTTGCAGCCGGAGAAGTGGAGAAAATGTCTGGCGCGTCCGTGCCGGCGAGGAGGCCGAGGGAGGGAGGGAGGGAGGCGGAGCAGCGGAAAGAAGGCATCTGCTCCATCCATCAGCCCAGCCCCCCCGATGGCCCCCGCCTTCCGCGGCATGGGCTCAAGTGCTCGGCTACGGCGCTCTTTCTCGACGGGCCGCTCGAAGAAATGACGGCTCATTTATGCAACGGAACGAACGCCCGTGAAAGCTCGACCACCGACGGCCGCCGGACGCTCGAATCCTATCGGGCTGATTTCGGCGCGGCCTCCGGATCCTTTTTATGGCTCGCCGCGAGCCGCGGCGCTCTTCGCAAGATCGCCGCTTTTAGCTAATGCGGAGAAGACACGCCCCCCCCGTATTTATTTCATCTTTTTCCTTCAGACCGACACATCATTGTTATTCACACTTGCGCAAAGCCAACAGCGATTTCGGTTTGGGACGTGGCCCTCGTTCAGGTTGTTTTTTTTTTTTTTGGACTCTATTGCTGGTACCCGACGGCCTCTTCTTGGTCCCCTCCCGTTTCAGTCCAGAGATGTGAAACCTTTCATGGCCGCGCCTCCCTCAAATCTTTTGTCAGACGTATCAAATTTCAGAGCGCCGATGGACTCCCCCCCCTCCCCTTTTATCTTTAATACTTTTGGCATCGTCGGTGACGCTGGCTTGAAGTGGAGCTGAAAAGCCCCCCCGCCGCTTTCAGGAGGGAAAGCGCTCGTTGATTGCGCGCGTTGTGGCCTGCCGATAAGAGAGGAGCCCGCTTTTTTTTCCCCCTCCGTCAGCATCATTTCCTTCCCGATGTGTTTTCCATCAGGATTAAAGGCCGCGCAAACGTGAACCATCCTTGAGGAAGCAGAAATGCTCCGATTCCTTTATGCGCCCCTTTAAGCGGGCAATCGGCGTTGAAAAAGAGCCGAGGAACAACGGCGCCGTTGGCTTTTATGAGCCAATGAAAGTTAAATTTCATCCCTACTTTGGGGGCGGGGGGGGGGGGGGGGGGAGCAGCCGACGCAGTTTAATAGGCGAGCGGGCGTCTGTCTCTGTGCTGTGGGGGCTCGTAGAGGGAAACGATGAGGCCGTTGTATACTTTCAACGGTCTCGCCGTCCCTGGAGTCCTTTCGCCGAAGCTGCTCGGCGTCCCCCCCCCCGAGTCGTCGGAGGTCAAGCACAGCGGCGGGACGCGAGCCGACGGCGACAGGTGGGACGCGCAAATGAGCGTCTTCTGGTCCTGCCGGGGTGCTGCCGAGCCCCCCCCCCCGAGATCAGAGGGCGTCGCTCTGATGAGGCCTTGTCATTTCCTCAACCTGAGCTGCATAGCCTTTAAAAAAAAAAATACATAAATAACTTGCGGCATTCAGTGAAGCCGCCAGGTCGGAATTCATCCCCTCCCCAGTGACAAAAATGCTTTGAAGGAAGTCACAGAACGTTAGCGAGAGGTTGGACAAGCGGGTACGGTGTACGGCGACGCCCCGCGCCGTCATTCTCTCGGTGACGCCTCGGGCCCGATGTTCCCGAAATGTTGGATTGCGAAGCAACGGGGATGACGAACGGTTGATTTGAAACGGCAAAGCCTGCCCGCGGGCTACTTTGGCAGGATCGCATTGGAGGAAAAAAAACAAAAACAAAAACCAGATTTATCCTTTTCTGCGTCAGTCAGAGAAAGCAAGACACGCACATGCCGCGCCGTCTCTTTTGTCTCTTTTGAGTTCGACGAGGCCAAGCGGGGAAATCAAATGAACAAATGTTTGATTCTCCTCCCGACGGCGTTGACGGGTTGGAGCCAAGCTCAGTCGTCGGAACGACAAAAAGCGGAGGGCAAAAGATGCTCGTGGAGGCGCGACCGCTGGTTGAAGTGTCATCCTTGTGGTCTGGGGCGGGGCACGGGGTGGGGGGGGGGGCAGCAGTCCGTTGAAGAGAAAAAGCCCGGCCGGCTTTGCGTTGATTCATGACTCGATTCGACGTTGCGATGGGGATAAGGACCAGCGTGCTTGAAAGTAATCGCTGACCTCTGCGTTTTAGCCATCGCGGTGCCGCGCGGGCCGTGCGGCGTTCACGCTTCATTTCCTGCTTCCTCATACACCTCGACGCGCGTGAAAAGCCCGGAGAAGAACACGGACGGAGAGCGGGCGGGCGCCCTCGGAACTGCTGACCCAATCTCGCTGCGAGACGCGCGCGTGGCTGGTCAATTTTTCGACCGCCGGAACAAAGCATTCCGGTCAAACGGAATTCAGTAAAGCATGATTTCGTTCAATAAAATTTGTTCGGTTGACAACGGAGTCGAGGTCGGGCAGCGCGACGGGAGCGCGCGTCACCTTTTTGTGCTGCCCACAGACTCAAACGGCTCGAGACGGATCGCCTTTCCCTCGCGCGCGCATATGAGCGGGTTCGCTCCGAAATATTCAACGCGTTTCAGATTTCAGATTGCCGGCCCAACAGACAATAAAATGAATAAAATACATACCTGTCAACTCATACGGTTTAGCCACAGTTCACACGGATTTCGTGGTGAATCTTGCGTATATGGCCGTATCGCACAAATCATACGGATTCTGAAAATTTCTGGGTTTTTTTTCCCCCCCTAACAGGTAGTTCCGTTTGCTTTTGCCCAGAATGGTGCTCGTCTACTCGAATGCTTTCATTTCCGGTAACTTTCCAGTAAATCACGTGGTTCCTAGTTGAAAACAGCAAAGTATTCATCGCATACTTCGGTAGGGTACAAGCAAGTTCAAGGTTTTTTTTCTGCCGTTATTTTGACATATAAAATGCTTCGGTATGTTATAAGGATTTTTTTTGGTAGTTTATGCAGGTTGGCGCTCCCAGAAGTTGACGGGTATGAAAAAAAGACATCGGAAAGCATAAAAACAGTCCAACGATACAAGCCAAGTCTCATGCGGAGTCAAAAGGCAAAGAATCAAAATGCCGAGTTTGAAAGGTGGGCAGCGAGGGGGGGGGGGCTTGCCGAATGTCCAGCGGGAGGTCAGTCCAAAGAGGGGGGGGGGAGCGGCGACGGAAAAGGCTCCATCCCCTCGGAGCCTCCGCTTAGTTCTCGGTGCCCCAAACAGCGTCTGGGCCGCAGACGTGGAGAGGCGGACTCGCTCGCAGAGATCAGGTGGGGCCAGGCCGTTGCAAGAAAATCAATCATAGAATTTTCCAAATGTAGCCAGTGAAGAGAAGCCAGAGTAGGAGTCACGCGCCCCCTCTTACGAGTAGCAGTCGAGAGGCCAGCGGCAGCGTTCGGGACCAACTGGAGACGCTTGATGGAGGATCGGCGGACCCCAAAGTCAAGTGCGTTCGGGTCCTTCGAAGGCAAGCAGGACTGTAACTCCAAGTGTTGGGAGAAAAAAAAAAAGGAAAGGAGAGGCTTGACTCGAGCCAGCTGCCTCACACACCTCAGACGTAAAGATCATCTCCAAATAGTGCGGCATTTAACGTCCTCGGTAGGGAAAGTTGCAAAACGGGGCACAAAAACAGACGATTGTCTTGACGCGTAGTTTTTAATGCAGTCGGACATGCCGGGTGAGATGCGGATTTGTGGAGAAACTCGGCTAAAACGAAACAACGCTTGAGCCCAACAAAGTAGCGAGAGTGCTTGTCTTGACTTTGGCCTCTCGCGTGATCGAATGAAACGTTTGAGATGTGATGCGAGGGGGGGTTCAGGAAATGTTTTGTCTTCCCCTCATTGTGCGCAGTCGGCAGCGTACGGGCGGTTCGCCGTCACCGCAGGAAGACGGCTCGGCTCGCAGTCGGTTTGCTGGGGAAATCAAATCGTATTTCACTCCGGAGAACGGGGAAGGTAGATTTGCTTGTTGTTGTTGTTGCGGCGGCGGCGTCACTCACGCGTGTCATCGAAGCAGGGCTGAACGCTCGGCAACCGGTGTTTATTTTGACCCAACCGGACAATCTAAACACAATGAGGACTGGCGAGTGGCCGGAAAGGAACACGCTTTTGTTGAAATGATATTTGACGAAAGGAAGGTGGAAGACGGAGGGCAGACTTCTTGTTTTTCTCCCCCCGCGAGATGAGAGGATGGGGAAGGGCGAGAGGGAAGGGCCTCGCGAAAACGGCACACGCGTGACGTCCGTTCTCTCCTTCACCAGTGAGTTGCCATAGCAACGTAAGGAGCACAGGCTGCACTCCTCGTGCACTCCGGATGCGGCCGCAAACACGGGACCGGCGCTCGCTACTTTTATGGCTAGAGGAAGCGTCATCTCTTTTCCCGCGCTGTCAAGAGAAAGTCGCGCTCTCGGTTGCTATGACGGCCTGACTTTTGCGCTTTTAGTCTTCAAGTGATGATGTAACGTCACATATTCAAACGCGCTTGACCGTGTTCGATTTGGAAGAGAAAACGGGCCCGTCTTCGACTCGTCTTATATTCGGGGTCTAGACGTTGTACCCATTCGCGACGCTAGATGGCGCCAGATATCATTGAAGCGAATGCTGAACTTTCTGATTCCCCAGGCCAGAGTGAACCCCCGTCACCAAGAATAAAAATAAAAAGCTGCGGAGAAGTTATGATGTAAAAAAAAACAGAAGCCATTCGTTTACGAATGTGATTGCACTTTGTTTACATATTTAAATGTTCAGATATTAAGATTCGAATGAGGCCAAATAACATGCTTTTCTCTCCAATATATCGATATAATCATTTGTTTCAGATGTACTGTCATTATTTTCTGTATAAAAATTAATTTGGTGTCCAAAAAATCTCTTTTTTCCAAACTTGAGTCTTGAAAAAGAGGGAGTCGTCTTATAATCACGGCCGTCTTATATTCGAGCCAATACGGTACCGCCAACAAACGCGTCCAGCCCAACCGCGTCGCCGACATGGGGGAGGTGCCGCTCACTTTCGACGTCCGCACTGTCGAGAAGAAGGCAAAAAAATGGCAAAAAAAAAAAATAATAATAATAATAATGTGAGTACATTGACAAACACTTCAATAAAGTACCACCGAACTGAGTTTTGCTCCCGTTGCCTTTTTCAAAACATGCGGCCGTATTTTTGGAAGGCAGCATACAGTACGTTTGGCCAATAATACAATGCGCCTTGTGTACGTGTTCAATACGGACGGCGCGCCTTTTAATATGCTGGGCCGTATGGCCGGGAAAATACGCTACGCTATTTCCAAAGAACTTCTTGATTTCAGAAATAAGTAGGAAGCTTTTCCTCGATTAAAGAGGGCGATTTTCAATTTGTATACTCATGGGAGGCCCGGGATGACAAGATGAGGAAGTCGCGGATGCCGTATGATATTAATGTCGAGGCACGCTGCTTTTAACCCGGCAGCCACGGGGTATCAATCACTCGCCCGACAGTCCTTTGGTCTGACAAATACGCTCTCATTGGCGAGCTCACGGCCTCCAAAGTCTACCTGTCAAAGATGCACTTCCTATTAATTATTCAGTCCCGTGCGCGCCTATGATACCTGCCGCTATTCTCACTGCCGCTCAAGGCCCAAAGTCCGTCTCCGACCGCTTACACGAGCTTCGCGTGAGAGGGGCTTTGCGTGCATTCTCGACGGACATGAATTTCTCGAAATGAACGAGCGCCAACATCATCAAAGTTACCATTTGGCACGCTCGTCGAAGCAATGGCGTCCGCCTTTAATTGTCCAATTGTCTCAGCGGTGTGGAACAAAGAGCGCAGAGCCGCTTAATCCGCTGTTACCAGACAACCGCTGGCCACCGTGCTTTCACACAGTTAATTCCTCTTTTTTTCAATCCCATGACAGGGGAGGGAGGAGGAGGGGGGGGGGTCGAGTGACTTGGGAGGAAACAGGCAGGAAAGGAAAAGGGGAAGGATACACGATGCATTTAATGGATGTGGGAAAAATGGTAGTTGTGAAACTAGTTGGGGGAAAAAAAATAAAAAAAATCAGTTTCCAGCATCAGAATGGAAATATCAAATATCAAGTAGCAAGTACAACTTGCTTGTCAAATGTGCTTTATGTGCAACATACAGCACAGATGAAATTTTCAACATGGCGTCGGTTCAAACTTGCCACAAAATGTGTCATTCTCGAGCCAACCGCACAGACCAGTTAGCTCCCAACGCGCCAGACATCTGGAGGACGGTTTTGATGGAAATACCGTCGCGTCCAATTATGGAATACAAATTTGCATTTGGGAATTGATTTACGTTTCGGGTCTACATGAAGTCAAGGAAGCTTTGATGTAAAACTCGACTGTTTCATGTTTTCAATTATGCGTGCTGTTGTGTGATTTGATGAGATTTTTTTCCCCTCGGTGTTAGAATACTAAGCATGACGCAGCAGATATATTTGTTGATGCTTTAGACTGCGTCGTCAGGATTGTTACTTGTATCCCTTCAATTTTTTGTAGGTGTTTTTTTTATAAGTCCTGAACGTGCTTCTACTTCACCTGCTCCTGTGATGTATTTTTGTCTGTTTTTTTTTTTATCTGGGGTGAACTTTTGTTGAAGAACGTATTAACCGCGAACCTCCTAATTTTATATGAACTAGTAATTCCTACTTTGAATGGCCTTAACAGCAAGACGAGGGGGAACGGATCAAATTTGTGGCGGCGCGTTCGTGACTCGGCTATCAGCGCAGATGGTAAAAGAACGTCGACTGCAAAATGGCAGCGGCGTCAAGTGGAAATTGGCGCAATCGGGCAATTGCAAGCTTTCGGCTTGTGGCGACCGCAACGTCAACCATTTGAAGGTTTGACGGCGTTTCGTTTGTCCCACCCTCCTTGAATACAGCACGAGCGGCCCGCGAGGTCACGTGAGATGCCGGCCTCAAAAACGCGGTGACGCGCTCGAGTTCCGTCACCGCGGCCGTGTCTGACATCCAGCCCGGTCTCGGACTCCCGTCAGCTGCGAGTAAAGCCCACCGCGGTCGCTGCGAGGCGGACAAGATGAACGGAACGCGGCGCGAGGGCGGGGGGGGCGGAGGTTTTGGGATGAGACCCGCTGGATTCCATTGTTAAGGGGGACCGTTCAAGCCTTTTCGCCCCCGTCGCTCTCTCTGCGCGCGGCTGCCGGGCGAGAGCCTTCTCGCCGCTCATCCCGCTACGTCTCTCGTCTACGTTTTGGCAAAAGCAACTCGGTAAACAAGGGCGAGCGTCCGAGCGGCTCGCTTCGGGAGGCGGCGGTGTTTTGCCGGAGACCAGGAGAGGGAGGCGTTGCAGCAGGGGGGAGGGGTGTCGGGGAGGGGTGGGGGGGTGGTGCTTGAAAACCCCGCAGGCTTGAAGACTGTTGAGATGGCCGTGAACGAGGACCTGACGCGCCGGTGCGGCTAGCGGTGGAAAGAACGCCTTTTCGGACCCCCCCCCCCCCCCCCCCCCCCCCCGAGATGTGGTCGACTCGAGGCTCGCGGCGGGGCCGATTGCAGCCGTCGACAGAAGCGGCAACGACGCGAGGAACAGCAGGTACGCTGCGCCGCACATCTCCAAGAGTCCTTCCACATCCTCATCATTTATTTAGCCGTCCCCACCCACTTTCTCTCCCCGCTGACTGTCGCGCTCGGCCATCGCGCCTGCCCGCCTGTCCGCCTGTCCGCTTGCTTGCCCGCCTGTAGGCGCTTGAGCTGTGGGAGTCGTTCGCCCGTTTGACGTGCATCCGATTCCTCCCAGCGAGCGTTGACTGCTTGCAAAGGTTGCCCGGGCAGGTGTTCAAGCAGGTGAGCGCAGCGGCCGGCCGGCCGGCCGGCTCTTTCTTCGGCCGCGCAACTTCTGCAGTACCCGAGACAAAAGCGCAGAATTGTTTGAGTTCGGGCCGAATTGGGAAGTGCCTTTGTGTATTCGCTATTCATTTGCAAATGATCAAGTTAAAAATTTTTTTTTAAAAAAAGGAAACGGGCTTGCCCCTGCCAAGAGGGAAGGCCGGGGAGTTTCCGATGCTCTCCGAGGCATTTGGCAACAAATCCGGGAATCGCTGCCAACAGCCGAGCCAGACTATAAAAAATACATTAAAAAAAGACTTCAATGGATTCGACACACCAAAAAACAAAAAAACAAAACGGGCCTTTCAAATGTCTCTCCGCCCGTCAAGAGTCAAATTACAGCAGAGTAATTATCAGCGATGCCAGAAAAATCTGTCGTTGAGCTGTTCGACTGATCGTGACGTCACGGTCAAAGTCATTTAGGGTGGTGCCGCCATCTGACCTTTCAAGGTTACAAAAGCCCTTCGCGTCACGCGAAGGAACGCTGGATGACAGCCGGTCTTGTTCAGCTTTAGGGCCTAGGGCTGTTTTTCATACTTTTGGTCCCGTGTAAGCGTAGCTTGGTGTTCACGCGAAGAATAGAGCCCCCCCCCCCCCCCGCCCCCCTCATGAGAAATGAAGCCAGGTTAAGCCATAAAGTCGGAGCTAAGTGTGGACGGGATTTTTTTTGGTTCCTTTCCCTCGTCTTTTGGTAATATCGCCTCACTTCATTTTTTGTAATTAATTTTTTTTGGGGGGGGGGGGGGGAGTCACTTTATGACCTTTAAAAATTCAGAAAATGTCAATATGCCATCTTTTTGAGCTCCCCAAAATGTCAAAGGCACTTCCAGTGTAGGATGTTTTTCCTCCCTTGGCAAGCCAGCGCGCAGCTCCTTGCTTTTCCAAGTATTGATCTGGAAACGGTGCCGGTGGCATCAATTGTCTCCACTCTGAGGCCAACTTCAGAGTCGTCACCTTATCCAATTTATTGAGACTCACGCTCCTCGTTTTTGTTCTTGCCATGGTAACAGGGGCCAAGGTACTGTATGTCTAGGGGTGGGGGCCCAAGTCCGGTCCTCGAGGGGGGGGGCCCTCCTCCGACACGCCGAATTCAAATGATCAGCTTGGCAGCAAGCTGGGAATGGTCCCGATCATTTCGATCGGGTGTCTCGGAGGTGGGGGGGGGGGGGGGGACGGAGAGAGGGGGGGGGGCATCTAAATCAGGCTGGATAGGGGCTCCCCAAGACCTCACGCTCCTGGCCTGTATTTTTATCTTTCAACACGCAAGTGCAAACATTTGCATGTCTTTTTGGGAGGGAAGCGTTTCAATTTACACCGAAAGGATCAAAATGTGATGTCAAAGTTATCATCTGGTCAAATTTCTCATGACAGAGAAGGAATGCTGTCAGGAGAAAGTGCCAAGATCACCCTCACCTTGACTTTATTCTCTTTTTTTTTTTTTTTTGTGGGGGGGAGTACTACCTGTCCAAAAGTTGTTTACTTTAAGAGCCCAGTGAGGGGAGCCTTGGGAGATTTGTTTTATGACAAGCCCAATCAGGATGCCCTTGAGCTAAAAAAAAAAAAAAAAAAAAAAGGCCATTCTTAAAAGCCTTCTCGAGCCGTGGCTCAGCGCAAGGATAAGCAACTCATTGCTCTCGCCAGATTCCGTGTAGAACGCGGGGTGGGGTGGGGTGGGGGGGGGGCGAGCGAGCCCGGTCCTTGAGAGCTCCCTGCTCAGCGCGCTCAAATGCTCTGACCGGCAACCATTTGGTCATGATGCGCGTTGGAGGAGGGAGACGTCCAAAAAAACGGGCTCGGGCACCCCCCCGCCACGTCGTCCGTGTCTTGACAACAACTCGTCGCTCCCCGTCGCTTCGATTGAGTTTGCTTCCCTTTTGCACACGTTTCCTTGAGTCATCCCATGACTAGAATTGCTCAAGCCTCCTTCGGTTACAAAGCGCCAAAGACGGCGAACGGCAAATTTCTAAACGTGCGTATCGGGCCCACGTGGCCGAGCCCTCGCTCGCAAATGGAAAAAATGTGCGGGTGCGAGATAGCGAGACGACAAACGTCATTATACCGCCCCTCTCCGCTTCATTTTTCCATGAATTCCAAAAACGAGGGCCACAACTTGACCGACGCGTCGGAGTAAAGAGCGGCGTTCTTGCGAGGCGGCCTATTTCAAGTGATCCCGTTACAGTCTCGCGTTGTGAGCATATTCCTTTCGCACACTCGCATGCTGTCGGAGTGTCGGTATTCGCGAACCGATTCATCTTGAACCCGTTTACTTTTTTCTTATTTTGATTCGGGAAAAAAAGAAAATGGTTCCGTTTCCCGATTTCGGCTGGTGTGAAATCCACTTTTCAGCCAAAGTGGATTTCACCTTAATGCCTTGCGTGTCACTCACGCTGTTACATGTATTAGCTAGTGGCCGATCGGTGCTTTTTATTCCTGCTGCTGGAAGTACTTGAGGTCACCATTCCCGTCCCGTGTCTTTTCTTGACCTTTGTAGATTTTTGTTTTCATGAGCAGGATGCACCCAATGCACAAGTTTGTCCTCATGAAAGTGCGACGAGCGTTCCGCTTCCCTCGTGACCAAAGATGCGATCTCCGATGTCTCTCGTCAGTACGGGCGTATCTACGTGTGGGGTTTGTGCCGGGGATGATACATTCCTGCCCGCGCTGGCGATCCGGGCGGTCTCATTTCGACGGCGACGCGGCGTTGATGAGCTTAAGGTGACTGCCGGGAAAAGATCGTCATCGCCGCGGGCCATTTTTACCAATTTGTAATCGGGCTTCTTTCGAGTTCTTCTCCGATTTGGTCTGAAAACGCCGCGCGCGCCTTTCTGCCTCCCCACCGCAGTGCAGAAATCTCTCCCTTGGCGTTTTTCGGCCCCCTCTCCAATAGCCCCGCTTCCTCTCCGCGAGCACAATTCCACAATTTACATGCAAGTTGATGCGAGCGAAAAGAACGCGAGTCCGATGCGCTGATCTCTCCTTTTTTTTTTTTTTTTTTCTCTTTCTTTCTTTTCAGATTTCAGCTCGGAGGAAGCGAAGCCGGTCATATCCTGACGGAGGCGAGGCGCGCGACGTGACTTTGTCATCACCGGTTTCAAAGAGAAATCCCGAAGGTCTCCAGGAGAAATCGTTGCCTCGCCGGTGCCGCCGGGCCCACGTTTGAGCTTCGCCGCGCCAACGTCCAAAGACTTTGTACCCGATCCCGCGACTCCGAGCGCACTGACTTTTTTGGCAAGCACATGTTGGAGGCCACCCCGCGCGACCGTCGCCGGCCATTCTCGCGCAGCGGCCCCGCAGCATGCAGTGGAGACGGCGCCATTGCTGTCCCGTCAAGATGACGTGGAGCGCCAAGCGCTCGCTATTTCGGACCCACGTGGCGGGCCTCCTCTCGCTGGCGCTGCTCTTTACCCTCTTTTCGTTTTTGGGCCGCCAGGACTGGCTGGCCGGCCGCGCCGGGCCGCGGGAAAACCCGCTGGCCTACACCGTCGGGGGTTTCCGCGGTCCCGGGGGGGCGGAGGCCAACCGGAGCGGCTCCCTTCGGGGCCTTTGGCGGGAGGCGGCTTTCGCGGCGGCGAGGCCTCCGCTCGATCTTAGCTCCCGGCCGGCCGGAGAGGCGCTCGGCGGCGTCCGAACGGCCGCGACGGGACCGGGAGACTCGGCGAGCGCCAACAAGACTTTGCAGAAGGAGATGGACGCGGGAGGGAAGCTCAGCGCTCAGCCCTACCGCTACATCCTCAACCAACCCTTCAAGTGCGGCGACGGCGCGCCCTTCCTCGTCCTGCTCATCGCCGCCGAGCCGGGCCAGGCCGACGCCCGTCGCGCCATCCGCCGCACGTGGGGCAACGACAGCGTGGCCGCCGGCCTGGGCTTCGTACGGCTCTTCCTGCTCGGCGTCGGAAAGAATTCCGACGCCTCCCTCCAGAGCGCCATCGAGGAGGAGAGCCGCGTTTACCGAGACATCATCCAGCAGGACTATCGGGACACGTATCGCAACCTGACCATCAAAACTTTAATGGCCATGAACTGGGTGGCCACGTATTGCCCGCGCGCCTCCTACGTGATGAAGACGGACAGCGACATGTTTGTCAATACGGAGTATCTCATTCAGAAGCTGCTGAAGCCCGAGCTGCCTCCCAAGCGGAGGTACTTCACGGGCTATCTGATGAGAGGCTACGCGCCCAACCGAAATAAGGACAGCAAGTGGTACATGCCGCCGGAGCTGTACCCCAGCGAGCGCTACCCCACCTTCTGCTCCGGCACGGGGTACGTCTTCTCGGGGGACATGGCGCAACTCATCTACCAGGCCTCCCTGGGCATACGCAGGCTTCACCTGGAGGACGTGTACGTGGGAATATGCCTGGCAAAGTTGCGCGTGGACCCCACTCCGCCCCCCAACGAATTCCTCTTCAACCACTGGCGGGTGTCTTATTCCAGTTGCAAGTACAGCCACCTCATCACCTCGCATCAGTTCCACCCAAACGAACTGATCAAGTACTGGAACCACTTGCAGAGTAACAAGCACAACGCCTGCATCAACACGGCAAAGGAAAAGAACGGCAGGTACAGGCAACGGAGGTTCCACGGCGAGCGGCCCCCGTGATCGCGCGGCCGACGGAGGACGGGGTTTTTTTGACCTCGGCACGAGTCGCCGCGTAGGAAAAGCACATTTGTTTCATTGGTATTGTGTACAGTCGATGCCTCGAACCGTTTCGCTTTCATTTTGGGAGAGAAATGTCAAGTCTTGTATCCGTACGTACGTCCGCGAGGCGCGAGGACCGACGGACGCATCGGTGACGTGGAGCGTGGGCCCCCGACGGTGCTCGCTGAAAGTTGACGGAGTATTCCGCACGGATGCGTCGAAAAAAAAAAAAAGCTTCAAAAGTCACCGCCGACGTGTTTACACAGACAAAGGGAAATGTATATGTCTTTTGTTGAAAGTTATACTACCTAAATAGCCATGAAAATATCTTTGGTGTTGACCACTTTTCCTGACCTCTTTCTGTGTTTCTGTCAGTTTACGTTCCGGTTCCGATTCCAAAGCTTTATCTGCCATATCCTGTATTTTATCCAAAAAAAAAAAGAAATAAACGTGAAAGCACACAACGATGATTGTGCTTGCGTTTCTGCCCAGCTAACGATAAAATGGACCGAGTTCATCCATCCATCCGTTGACATTCTGTGAAACGCAGCACGGGGGAGCTTGAGCTCATTCCAGCTGATTTTGGGTGAGAGGCGGGCTCCGCTCTGGGACCGGGTGCCGGTGAGTCGCAGGGCACGTATCGAGACGGGCAACCGTTTGGTGGCAACTGCACCCCCCCCCCACAGCAGAGGTGAACAGAGCAGCCGGCATCGATGTTAATTCCATGATCACATCGCACGAGCTTCATTTGAATGCTTCAATCCGGTTCTAGAATGCATAATGGGGGGGGGGGGGGATACAAACTCAAGGCAATGAATTAAGCATGAAGGTCATTGCTCTGGGGCATATATGACATTCTGCTGAAAAACATATTTTTGGATTTCTAATTAAAGGATGAAAGGCTGTCAGTGGGACTTGTGCAACAAAACAAAAGAACCGGCACACAGTGACTGGAATAGCCCGATTGATGGCATTGACTTTCGTCTTGTTTTGAAAATGCGCTCTTGATGTGCGGGCTGGCGACAGAAATAACACACGAAACGCAAGCAGTGGCACCTCTTCAGCAAGTCCAGTAGCGTAGGCCGTCTTCTTCACGGAGTTTCTACCTAGCTATCTTGCTATCTAGCTAGCTAGCTTGTTTATCGATCTCGTTAGCTAGCCTGTCTATCTTCCTAGCTATCTTGTATAGCTATCTAGCTAGCTAGCCATGTAGAGTTAGTTAGCTAGCCATCGGTAATGTATTCTGGGATCTGACAATACCTGTGAAAATAACATTGGTTTGGATTTTTTTTTAAAGTTTTTCTAGATATGACCCACCCATCCCCACCCCCACCCAAGAGATTGCCGTGGATATGAACCATTCTGCAATTCAAGTGAGTTTTGAATATCCAAAGTATTTGTGATTACCGTATATCCAAGAATCTATGTCGAGGCCACTGAAATTCTCAAGTTGGAGGAGACTCGCAAACAGACTTCATGATTTCAGAGGCACATCGGGCGTCTTTACAAAAGAAAGAGGAAGTGGAAACAGATGAGTCTGAGATGCATGTCATCCTATCGCCAGATATCATCGGAAGCGCAAAATATTGCATAAAAACAGTGTGAAAGATTTGTGCCGAGCGGGAACCCGACCGTCACTCCGATATCAAGTCCACTCAAGTTAGCGCTGAATTTTCAAATGCTACTTTGAGTGTTTCCGAAAGTCCTCGATAGCCTTTCAAAGAACAGAGCAATTGTCAAGGGAATAACAACTACCGGTACCTTTCTCCAATCTGATTGGATTCTGAATGGTACAATTCTGGCGTACTCGACCCCGCCGCCATTTGTAATGATTCAAGTCATGGCTAAAAATGAGAGGCGATGGGGAACGAGACTAGGTCTCATTCATGCGTGTCCTCTTGCAATCAGACCGCTCGATGACTTGCATCCGGCTGCACTCCGCCTTTCTGCGAATAATGAAAATGGGTGAGGCAAAAAAAAAAAAAGTGAATAAGAAAGGAGAGAAACTGAAGTAAAATCACAAATTACAATCAAAACAAAATCTTTGGAGTTTCGATGCATTCGTGTGGAACTCTGCAAAAAATGGTGAGGTGGAGGTCTCCACAGAGGCCAGATGGTCAACTCGTATTTTCCCCGGGATGCGTCATTGTCATAATCCTCCTTTATTGAAGCCTTGCAAAGAGGCTTCGCTTGTTTTGTTTTTCTCAAATCAAGTCTGATGATGCGTCACTCCGTTGCCGTCCAGGTTTTATTATCTCTGTGACGGATCCTCTTGGATCCCGGCGCTCTGTTTATCTCACGCATGCTTGCATGGAGCTTCTGAATTTTGGACGCTCCAGCCTCCTCCTCCTCCTCTCTTCTTCTCATTGTCATGCAAAGAAACCTGCCCGCCATGTACGACGTGGGCTGCGGTTCGCCAGGGCCGCCCCGCAGAGCAAATCGAGTCGGCTGCGCGGAAAACGGGAGCGCTTGTCACTCGCAGGAGAGACACAGTGCGGCGTCTGAAAAGTATCCGCAGCAGCTCGCGCTTTTCCTCTGTTGTCGTTGTTCCAAAAAGGGAATACCACCCCCATCCACCTCTTCTCACACAGCAACGCTGCAGCTCTGACAAGGTGAGATCCCTTCGCCAAGATCATTTCATTGAGATGGGCGGCCATTTTTTTTTTAATCTGGATGTACAGCAGCGGTGTCACTATTTGGCAGGGCAAAAGCCCCCTGAGAATATTGGGAGCCCCCGCCCCTCCCAAAAAAAGTTGCACATGATTAAAATGTGTTAGGACAGGGGTGTCCAAACTGCGGGACCGGGAACTGTTCTGTCACTACACGTCGCCGGCGTGGATAGATCAACAAGGATTTATTTCTAAAGGACAGCTGAAATCAGTCGTCGGCATGCCGTGAAGATGTTTTCTCTTTGCGTGGCCTCGAATATTTACCGAGTGTCGTAGCTTTGTTCAATTTGTGGAAGAGCAAATTCTTCCTCTTTTATTTTGCCGTTGGTGACATTGGTGCTCGCGTGCCACATTCACTCATATCCTGCGCATCTCCAGGGGACCGGCCCGCCCCCGTCCATAAAACCCGCCGACGCCCCTGATGCACAGTCTGAGATGAATCCGTGCAAACGGGAGGGGGGGGGGGGGGGAACGGTGCGGCGGTTGACGGCATTTCAACAGGGCGGCCGTCAAAGTCGCACTGAATAGATTTGCGGTCTTTTTCAGCATGTGAACTGCTGCACAGTCCATGCGCAGGAGAAGCCATAGCAACGCACGTTACGGTACCTGCATGGCTGATTTCATTTCCATGGCAACCGGGGATTGATCCCTCGAGTTATGCGGCGAGAGAAACAATATTAATGACTGAGAGGCAGCAGTGGAGGATGCCAAGCGACGACATGGTCGGGGGGCTACGTGCGCGGGTGGAGTCGCACCCGCGCCGATAACGGCGCGCTCAATCATTTGTGGCGTCGCCCGCATGTCTACCGCTAGTTTTTAAATGACCGTTCCCCTGATCTCCGCTCATCGCCGGCCGCTGAAAAAATGGATGGTGGACACCCTCCATTTAGCTCAAGCACATGTCGTTCAAGAGTCCGGAAATTCCTCACGTGCAAAAATAAGCGGCGAGCTGATGCGGCAACTTGAAAGTATTTCTTTTCCAATCGTCACGTTGCTGAAGTCACAATCCGTCCACCCTCTGCATTCTTTTACCTGAGCGGAAATGCGCTTGACATCATTTGTCACTCGCGTTTCTTTCTTTGGAAGCGGTTTTGAATGCAACCGTTTGTTCTAATCCAGAGCGAGTGTATCTCTCCGAGATCCGTTATTGCGTCAACATCATTATCTGCCTTTGGGCCAAAAAGCAAGCAATTAAACTTATTGTGGTGTGCCGGTCGGCGTGCGCTCCCCAAAAGATGATCGGGCCTCTGATAAAATGTTTACTGGAGCACGGGTTCCTGCTGTAGTTTTAAAAAATAAATCCCATTGAACACTTTGCAGTTTGCTCCGGGGCCTCCGAGGAGCTGATAAAATGACACTGGGGGAATGAATTGCTCAAGAAAAACGAGTTGGGTGCAAGGCGGATGGGGGACTTCCTCAGCCAACAGGGCAGCATCAACGATTGCTGCAGGCCTTCCACACACCAACGGCGGCAGTTTGCTTATTTACCTTGGCCCGCGACGCCTCGAGGGTGGGGACGCGCACCACGCGCAGCTGCGCCAGACATAAACCGTCTTTTTTTTCCCCTTTCCCCTATTTTGAACGCAAATTCAGACGGACTAGCGCTCGTGATTCGCTGAATTAAATTGAATGCCACGCTGAAAAAGACACGTACAATTTATAGACTTTTGGCACAGCAGATTCATTACAGTAGTTTTTTATAAATGATCCTCTATTGCGATATGCTGTGGCTGCATCTTAATTGGGGCACAGCACAACGAAGCAACCGTGCCCTCTTGTGGATAAAAGGGATATAGCACACATCATCAGACTTGCTTTGACTCACGACTGTTGAATGAGATGGCTAAGTTAATGTCATCTCCGGAGGGGAGGGAGGGCAAAATGAACGACTATTTTCGTGGTCCCGAGTTTTTCCTATAATAAACGATGCGCGCTTTCACATCGGAATCTCCAATAATCTTAGATTTGTCGATAATCGCTAGGGGCGTCTGAAAACTCGCTAAATATAGCTAGAAAGTCGCTAAATTGGCAACATTGCTCGCGTCTGTAACAATACGTAATACATATTGTAATCAAGTCTTCAGATAACAACCGCCGCTAGGGGACAATCTAGGGATTCTGTGTGTGTTTGTGACAGAGAATGCTTCGCTTCTTTTGTTTATAATTTTATCTGTGGTTTTATTATTTGCTCTTGGTTGTAAAGTGTCCTTGAGTGTTGTGAAAGGCGTTTACAAATAAAATGTATTATTATTATTATTGTTATTGTGTATAATAATATGGATTGATGATTAATTAATAATAAAATGAAAGTTTAAATAAAATAATAAAATTAATAATAAATGAATTATTATTATGTTTTTATCTTTCTTGTTATCGACAAATTTGAGAAATTCAATGCAACAACCCATATAAATCCCAAAACACCTTAAAACATGGCGTAAACTTCAAATATTTGGCTGTGCGATTATGACATTTCCAAAACAAAATAAAAAAGTGCGACAATATTGCAATCCCCATCACCGTCACGTGGGAGTTGTGACGTAAATTAGCTGCGTCAAGAAGACGTTCGGTTACTACTTCCGGTGTTGGTGAAAGGTAGGATCAAGTGAACGAAAACAAACATGTGACGACATGTACCAGTGCTATACAATCAGGGAGTATCTTTTTACACTAGCCGCATGTTTAACCCGTTGAAGTTATAAGACTTTTTGGGGCCTTTTGTAGTTTTTTTTTTCGTCGATGTTTTCTCGAGCTGGATGGTGTTTTCGAGCGGCATGGACCCGATGTCGCAGGTTATTCATTGCCAAATTCACTCATTTGCTGTATCATACATTACACGCGTTACATTTCTCCCCTTGAGACAGCCGGGATTGAATTACACAGCGCCGAACATTCGATTTGGAACAGATTAGCTCCTCTGCGGCGCCCTATCAAATGAGTCGGCGCTCCATCGTGAGGTGCTACTCAAAAATGTGAAGGCGTTCCCTACATCACCCACTTCGGTTTCTAATCCTGGATTAACCACATGCATGACGCTTGTGCAAAGCAGTTGCTCACGACATCGAAACGAGTGAAGCAAAGCATCACCCAAACGCGTCAGCTACATGACCACTCGCCATGGACCTATGGAAGTTACGATCAACAACTCCGTACTTGTATTTCATACTTACTTTCACCCATTCTTGTGATCTAGTGCCATGTTCAAGGTTATAAGAAGCACTTTCTATGCGAGTCGTAATCGTCAGTGTTGTGAACCCTTTTGTTTCAAGTTCCCGCTTTTCGTCTCCTTTCAGAATGGGGAATTTTGCATCTTCCACAACCGGAGGATCAACCAGTACAGCTTGTATGAAGTTTGTTCATGTAAGTAGACCCTAATGCCTTACTACACGTATTAAGAAGTCGTCTATGTATACACACAGTACGCACAAAAAGTTTGGGATATTTGGCTTTCGGGTGAAATTTCAGGACGAGCCTAAAATGCATTCAAACCTTTACAGGTGAACTTCATGTGATCTTCTCCAAGCTTTTGGGTTCCCATGTCCATTGTCCAACTGTCCAGTGTTTCTGTACTTTTTGCACAATTGCTGTTCTCTAACAAGCAGCTCAACAGCAAAGCTCACAACAGGCGTTTGTTTGATCCGACCTATAATTGTTCCGGTTCAATTGTCATTGTGGCCCTTCACTAAAAACACGGGCCTAATTTCATCTTCACGGACAACAACGCTCCATCTTAACGAGGTCGCAATATCAGGCAACGGCTGTGGGAAACTGGAGTACCTCCAATGGAGTGGCCTGCACTTTCTCCGGACCCGAATCCTGTTGAAAACCCGTGGGATCAGCCGAGGCTCGAAATTCTGCACCCAGGAACCTCCGTGACCCGAGGGCTGCTGTCAATAGACAATACGGCGACCCGAGAGCAGCATGAGACGTCGTCGTCGTCAGGCCGGAATGGAGGCTCAGGGGCACATGACGAGTGATTGAGACATCGGGGGCACTTTTGGTTGTGGCGTACCCACCATCGTTGCTAACTTTTCTTTCAGTGAATGGTTTGAGATGAGGAAATCAGCAGTGCACCCTTCTACTTAAATGTCCCACTTTCATCATCATATGATAGCGTGAAGTTTTTCTGTAAATGTAAGCCAAATATCCCAAACCTTTGTGTATGTATGGAAAAGTAATGCAGTCCACATTTTTTTCAAACCTTTCAGGAATTGGTGTCACAGAATTGCGTTGTGATATTTTCCAAGACCACATGTCCATACTGCAAAATGGCAAAAAACGTGTTCAATGAAATAGGCGCCACGTACAAAGTCATTGAACTTGATGAACACGATGATGGGAGGAGATTACAGGAGGCCTTAGCTCAGATGACCGGTGCCAGAACGGTAAGAACCTCATTAGCTTTTGTTTGTGGATTTCTTTCCTTAAAAAAAAAAGGAATAAAATCCCGTTTGTCACCTTAATCGTGCAATATCATGGATCTGTATACTTCATTATGTCGTACGTTTTTCTGTATGACGCATAACTTTGTTTTACTCTACATGGAGATGTAGTATGATTCGGTCAGGATAAAGGTTGAGAGCGGGCGGTCAAAGACAACAAAAAGAGCTGAGAAAAAAATGACTGATATCTATCAACACACCTGCGGGCAAAATGTGTGTGTTCAGGTGCCAAGAGTCTTCATTAACGGAAACTGTATAGGGGGCGGCTCCGATACCAAACAGCTCCACCAGCAGGGCAAGTTAGTGCCCCTGATCAATCAGTGCGCTCCCTGCTGCGCTCCAGACTCCGAAGGCTCAGGAAGCGGACAGTTCGGATCTGCAAAATGACTAACCGTTCTTTGGATCTCTTTCAATGCTCTATTTATAAACGCCGGCTAAATCTTGCGCTACAAGCTGTATGTTGTTGTTCTTATTTATCCGAGTACACTTAAGACTTAATCATGCAACACATTTTTCCTCCAAGAGTTGACAATATTCAGCTTTCACACGTTTGTTGAAGCGTCCAGCAATGTCGCAGTTGTTGTTTTAGTCGTCACCCAAAACTCCTCGGTGATCGCGTTTTACTTTCGGACGCGGTCTGTATCATGTAACAAATGAAACGATGCCTCTCCTATGTGATATTTCGCGGGGATCATCTTCACAAATAAAATGGGATTGCAAAACGCAATGACTGCGTGGCGATGTGGTTTACTTTTGACTGGCGTTCGACGGCGGCGTCGAAGGACTTGAAGCAGCTCTTTTGGCTCCGAACGCATTCACGTCAAGTGGGACATGTTTGACAGTTGCAGCTCCGACGTCCAATAACTCCTGTTCTAATGATGCATCTTTCTTGTTTATGAAAGCCTTTCTTTTCTGCACCAACTGCGCAACTGTTCTTGTCTTGTATTCTACCACTGATCACTTTAACTCTGCTTGATACTTTGCACATTGTCCACAGTTGTCATTGGGTGGTACCACCGCACAACGGGTCACTTACATTATGGAATGTCCTTGTTTATGATGATACTCGTGCAAGCGTGTACTACCGGAGACAAATTCCTGTGTGTTCTACATACTTGGTCAATAAAGATGATTCTGATTCTAACATTTGAAACTGTCGTAGAGTCCTGCACATCTCTCTCTCTCTCTGCCATCATATGATGTATCGGTGGACTTTTGTATGAAGTAGGATAAGTACGGCATTATTTCCAAAAACTATTCTAGTTATTTGTTGAAAACGTTTTGTTTGTTTGTTTTTTGTAAGTGGGCCTGAAAAAGGTTTTGGGTTATATATATATATAGTTAAGTATTGTATAATAACTGTACTTCACAGTGCAGAGGTACCGGATGGATGGATAATAACTGTAAAAACAAAAATAAAGTTCACTACTTCACGGATTTCATTTATCACTGGTTCTTTTCGGAACGTAACCCCCGCGATAAACGAGGGATTACTGTAATTAAAAAAAAGGTTTATCAAATGGAACAACCGTGATTGGCATGAATGACTTACGCTTGTTGGCGACACGAAACGTCCCGAGTGAGAAGAAGGGCACCGAAAATTTCGTGATTCCGAACGCGCACGAAACCCGGCGAAGAGGAAGACGAGTCAAGCGCCGTTGGAATTCGCCGCCGCCGCGCGACAAAACGAGCGCACCCCTGCCTCCCGGTGAACGCACGGTGGCGGTCTCCATCCTGCGGGGCAGCCCGAGTGACATTAGCTTGACTGCGAGCAGTTAGCTTTGCATCCAGTCCATGTGCCCTGTTATCTTGAGCCAATAACGCCGTCGATCATGGCCGCGAGCGCGGGTGAGTGGTGCCTCATGGAGAGCGACCCCGGGGTGTTCACGGAGCTGATCAAGGGTTTCGGTGAGTCGATTTTCCGCTCGAGCCGCGCGTTCGGCGCCGCCGATCGGCGCGGCTAACCATTGTAGCCCGCCGCGCTCGAGCTACGGCGCCGCCGCGCTCTTCGTTTTGGCAACGCGTCTGCGCAAATGAAATAAAGCAAGGCCGTCTCCGAAGCAGCGCCGTCCGGTCACGTCGCATGCCGGCGGCGTGGCGTATTTTGCTCCCGCGCGGAAGGTTTTTCCGCGCGACGCCACTGACGACGATCCAGCAGCGACGCTAATTGGTTAGCATTACTCAGCGTTCAAACGTACGGCGCGTGGAAATCAGCCCTCGCCGGACGTTCATCAAATGCTGCGGCCGCGTCTCAATGGCGACTGTACCGAGAGGAGTTCTTCGAATTGCTTTTGTGTCACTCTAGGCTGCAAAGGTGCACAGGTCGAAGAGATCTGGAGTATGGATCCGGAGAACTTTGACAACTTGAAGTAAGGATCGGTCACGGCGCCGAGCTCGCTCGCATGCCAAAGACGTGCGTTTTTCATTTCTCTTGGCAGGCCCGTCCATGGATTGATCTTCCTCTTTAAGTGGCAAGCGGGCGAAGAGCCGGCGGGATCCATCGTACAGGATTCAAGACTCGACCGTATCTTCTTTGCCAAACAGGTGCGCCGGTGTACGCCTCGACCCTCTCCTCGCTTTCTCGATTTGTCATCAGCTCAACGACGATGATGGATCAATCCAGTCTCACTTTGGTCGCCATCTGCCTGACGCGTGTGGTTTCAGGTCATCAACAACGCTTGCGCCACGCAGGCCATCGTCAGCGTCCTGCTCAACTGCTCCCACCCCGACATGCTGCTCGGAGAGACGCTCACCGAGTTCCGAGAGTTTTCGCAGAGTTTTGATGCCGCGGTATGCTCATTTGCATTTTCGATTTCGTGATAAAATGGCAGGCGAAATTTCTCTTCTTTGGTCAGCGCTTTAGGACTCCGACTTGGATATTTTTTTTTTTGGCTGCGGCCCTCCACGACGACGCTTTAAATGTAAATGTCGGGAACTGTCAGTGGGATAACTCCGCTTCCGCTTTGGTCCTCAGATGAAAGGTTTGGCTCTGAGCAACTCTGAAGTTATCCGACAGGTGCACAACGGCTTTGCCAGGTAACCGCGTCGCTTGCGTTTTAGCCGCGACGGATTCTTTGGCGTTGATTAAAATCGGCGGTTGTCATCTTATGTGGAACGCGTCGTCGTCGTCATTTCCAGGCAGCAAATGTTTGAGTTTGACGCCAAATCATCGGCCAAGGACGAGGACGCCTTTCACTTTGTGAGTTATGTTCCCGTCAACGGTCGACTTTACGAGTTGGATGGACTTCGAGAAGGACCCATCGACCTCGGTGAGCGTGCGCGGGAGGACGATCCAAGTCGTCAACGGCGAAAGGCTGTCGCCGGAGAGGGCCGCCGAAACGACACCTTTGTGTTTTTCTACCAGGTGCCTGCAACCAGGACGACTGGATCGGCGCCGTCCGTCCGGTCATCGAAAAAAGGATCCAAAAGTGAGCATCTCCACAAACGCACGCTTTCACGTTACGCGCACGTTGTCGCGGAAACGCACCCGGCAATGAGATCCGCCGCGGCAAGCGCTCGAACGATTCCCGTCACTTTTTTTGTCGTCTTTGTGCTTTTCACGCGACACAATTTCATTTGGTCTCAGGTACAGCGAAGGCGAAATCCGTTTCAATCTGATGGCCATCGTGTCCGACCGCAAGATGATATACGAGAGGAAGATTGCCGAGCTTCAGACTCAGCTTACTGAGGTGAGGAGAAAAAAAGTTGGTGTTGGCTCCCGCGCCGCTCGCAACTTCGCTTTGACTCGGCCGCAAACGTTTTTTTTTTTGGGGGGGGGGGCTTCAAATCACAATTCCCGTCCGTTACCGTGGCAACCAAGCCACGCTGCCATTTTGGGGACGTTGTTTTGCACGATGCAGCGACCGGGCGGGGGGGGGGGCCTGGGGGGGGTTCCTCGAGCGCGCCCTCTTCCCACCCATCAGTCCGTCATGCGGACGCCTCACCCAAGTGACGGGGCAACAGATTTTGGAACGCGGTCCACAGATCAGGCGCCGCGTCCATTTTGGAGAACATCGAAGAGTTTGAAGTGCGCCTTTTTTGGGACGTGAAAATCCGATTAACGCGGCATGCTCACCAAACAACCGCAGTCGTCAGGGATGGCAATTTTCCGTGCATACGCGGAAATCCGCCGTTTTATTTCTTAAATTGATCTTTTTTGTGAATCGTCTAAATCCGTTGAGAAAATTTTAGGGGGTGGGGTCAGGTACCTTATCGTCGAGTTTTCACGAGCTCTCCCGATCAGTCTTTCCATCTTCCGATTGTAAACAGCCCTGCGATTGGACGTGTATGATGTCTTACTTGTTGTGATTGGTCGCCCCGTCCAGGCCACGCCCCTTTCCGCTTTTTTTTTTCCATCACCAGCCATTGCCATCCCCGGGTCATGAATATTGACCGTTGTTGTTGCTCACCCCAAGCCTCAATTTGTCGTCTCGTGGACTTTGTCCTCGTCTTGGTCTCGGATTAGGCAATTCATCGCGGCGCCAGTCGCGCGCGCGCTTTTTTTTTTTTCCCCATGCCAAACGTCATCTTGCACAGTCATTCTGACAACGCGCGCGGGGTCGAAAGCCCAAAGCACCGAAGGGCAGCGGCGACGCTTCCGTCGTTGCTTCGCGCGGACGCTTCCGAGACGACGGCGCCGCCCGCGGAAATGACGGCCCCTCCGCCATTTCATTTTCGACGAGGGGTCCGATCGCGCAAGCCGTCAAAGCGGATGGCGCCGCCGCCCGAGCCAATGCCCTCTTCTGTGGCTCGTTTCCAGGATGAGCCCATGGACACGGACCAGAGCAGCACCTTTCTCAGCTCCATTCAGTCCGAGATTGCAAAGTATCACCTCCTTATCGACGAGGAAAATCAGAAACTGAAAAGATACAAGGTCGGTGCCGACTCGGCGCTTTTGCCGGAATGTCTTTTTCTTTATTGTCATTCGTCACGCTCGACGCCGGCATTTGATTTTGGCACGCACGTGTCTCTGGAATGGTCATAAACGCCGGCTGCCGATTGTCTTTGTTTTTTGTTTTTTTTCCCCTCCGAGACTATTTTTGGCCACGTCTTTCTTTTCCATTCCTCTCCTTTGTGTTTACCGAATTGTTCCAGGTTGAAAATATCCGACGGAAGCACAACTACCTTCCATTCATTATGGAGTTATTGAAGACATTGGCCGAGCACCAGCAGTTGATACCTTTGGTGGAGAAGGTGACTTGCGTTTGTTTTTCGTTTTTGTGGTTCGAGTCACACTCGATGAAAGACGGATTGTTTTGTTGACTTGCTGCCGTTTCTCCTTCACCAGGCAAAAGAGAAACAGAGTGCCAAAAAAGCCCAGGAGGCCAAGTAATCGTACTCGTCGCCATCGCCGCGCACGCATGCAGGCCTCCCTCCAGTCTTTTTTTTTTTGCCTGTGAGCCACCGACGGATTCTCCGCATCCGCCGCATTCGCGCCCGTGGCCACGGGTGTCCCGTAGCATGTTCTTCCTGCCATTTGTCTGCGTCCAGACTTCAGAAATGCGGTGCGGGAGAAGAGACTCTCCGTGTGTTCATCAGATGATGTGCGCGATCGAAGGAAACGTGCGCAAATTGTCTTATTTTCATAATAAAAATGTCAAGAAGTTTGTAAACTGGTGCGGTCGTGTCACGGCAGCTCTCTCGTAAACTGGATCTTCATTTTCATCTTGGGCCTTGTTTACAAACACGTCTGTGAAGAGCGTCGGTTGAATGTCACCTACTGGTAAAGGACAGGAATTACAATGAATGGAAACCGTCTCGCTCCGAGCCCCCCCCCCCCCCCCCTTACATGAATCGCCCTCATTTGTGCTCAATGCAACCGTTTGGTTTCAATTGGATCTATTTCGCAGATGGCTAATTCAGTCAAAAAGAAACATCGCAGGTGAGAGACGTCCACAATTGTCATTTCAGGCATCCGGAATGTCATTTTTGCCTCCATCAGATGATGTCACTTCCTGTTCATGTGTTTGCTTGGAAATCTTCAACTTCCTTTGCGATTATCAAAACTTTTTGAGACATTTCAAGACGCCTGCGAGGAGCCACAAGTCGCGAATAACTCGACGCTCGTGTTGAAGGCCAATTCATCATTCGAACGTTGCCGTCGGATGGGGGGGGGGGGGGTGCGAAAACGGAGTCCTAAAACGGGCAATTTAAAAGGGAACCGAGTTTGACACCTATGAGTCTCAAACCGGTCCGTGACAGCTGGCGCAGTTCATCGGATCTAATGACGATGGTTGGCCGCCGGTGTAACGAGGCAGGGACACTCCGTCTGTTGGGCAGTCGCGGGGTGAGGGGGGGGGGGGGGTGCGCGAGCGCCACTAGCCAGGTGTGTGTGCCGCAACTCGAGCGCGAGTGGCTCGTTAACGCGCAACGTGATGATTCACCTTCACGGTCCACCGGACCCTCTGCGGCCTCTGGAGCGCGCCGGATGAAAAGTGCTCCGATCCACGGGAGAATGCGCCGCAGCAAACTTTAGACTCGCCCCCCCCACCCCGGAGTTGCACCAGGGTGCATAAATGACAGATCGGAGTGGACGGGAGAATGCTCACAGCCAGGATCCGTCACGCAAATGAATGGAAGAATGGAGTCAAGACGCATGAACGGTGCGCATGGAACCCTCCGACTCATTGTAGAAATCGTATTTGTTGCATTTATTTATCCAAACGCGGCGTACGTGTTTGGAGTCTGTGACACGGCTGCGTAGTAGAACGTGTCCTGAGGCTATTTGTGGCACAAGTGTTTCCGTCCCCGCACGTGCACCGCAACGCCCCCTCGGACGCGCCGGTCCAACGTCAAGATAACTCGCGGCGAAAAATGAAAACCTGCAGGTTTTGCGACAAGCTGTCTTGACAGGCCACTCGGTTCCATTATCACTTTTGACGTCAGTCACGCTGACAGCAAAAAAAAAAAAAAAAAAAAATGCAGTCATGGTGACTGTTTCAGCATTCCGCAGGCCTTATTTTTACAACAAGGCGTTGTGAAATCGCGCATCCCAAAAGCATTCCTCAATGCTTCACACTTTCTACGTTGTGACTTCAAACCTTATTCCACAATGGAATACATGAATCGTGCTGAGTGGGCAGAGCAGTGAAAGCCAACGTACCTTATGGAGTTGTTGTTTAAAAAAAAAAAAAAAAAAAATAGCAGAGGTTTGGATGTTGTCATTTTGGTGTATCGTTTGTTCCATTTTAGAAGGAAAGGTGTTACATGGCCTCGTTGGCAATTCTACTTGTCAAGAACAGACACGGAGAGCCCCGGCCTCAAATCTGTTGAATTGACTTGAGCAGCGTGCATCAAGGCCAGCCCACATTTTCAGATTGTTATCACTGATGAGCATTGAAAACTTGCAAAGAACCTTGAAATGAACTCCAAAGTGTGAATTGGGGTGGTGCGCTCCCTCTTCTGGGAGGTGAGCAGCAGAACTTTGGACAAGGGAGGACTGACTGGCTGTCATGATTGGGTTTGGGACCACCAGGTGGCACTGTAGGGCTCCCCCCCTGCAGTTGCACACCTGTTGGTCATTAGGTAATTATTAGTTGTATAAAAGGACTCCTGCCCCAACACTCGGTGTCGGGGTCATTGTTGCTGTTTGCTCTTGGCTTCTGTCATGTTTGTTTGTCACTTTGGATTCGTTTTTGTTTTCATGACTTTGTTTTAGATTTAGTTTTCGGTGTTTTCTCAATAGACTTCTTCAAGCCCCTCCCTCGTGCCTGCTTTTTGGGGTCCACCACCACCACCACGCAACGTGACACTGGCTGACTCCAAAATGAAGCGCCTGACATTCATCCATCGGAGATGCAACCAAGGTACAGAATACCCTTTCGAAATGCTGTTGTGAAAGGGGAGAATCCAGTAACTTGAGCCATCTGATTGTGATAAAAATAAACGGAACCGTAAACCCCGAACCCTAACCCCAACCCTAGCCTTAACCCCCGAACCCAAACCCATTCAATAAAAGACGATTTGTATCGCAATATTTTCTGTTTTCAAGCGGAACAATTTGGTTCAATTTGATGCGTATTTTAAAGAAAAAAAAGAAACATTTTTAGATTCAGACTTTTTGTGAAACCCCATCTAGCTATCCATCGGTGTGTGTGTGTCAAAAATCCAACCCAAATCCCTGCTGCAGTGTGTGCAAACCTGGTGAAGAACCAGCCAAAACGTCTGTTGTCAAATTGCAAACAAAGCTTTTGGTAGCAAATATTGAGCGCTGTTTGTCTGATGTATCAAAGGCTTGCAATTGCATGCAAACGAATTTTTGTTTGACATTAGCTTCCGTCCCTCATAGTTGAAGAGTACATTTGATGCAAATGACATCCCTCGACCTACTTTGGAAAGTCAGCAGGGGATCAAATACTTGTTCTCCCCCCCACTGTGTGTTTGGAGGGATTTATATACATCTCTCGCCGCCCCCCCGTAAAAAAGTTACATTCAGAAACATTGCAACACTGAAAAAACTCAATTGGAAAAAGAGATTTTAGTTGTACAGCGCTTTCGCCATTGTAGTGCAATATCAAAGAACAAAATCCATACAACAATTCCAAGTAGAAATACAAGTACTCCTTGCATCTGCAATGCTGCTAACGAATGCAGCGAGTACACCCAAAAAAATAAATAATCATAAAAATCACATTGTCTGTTGTCATAGTATCGGAGTGAAGTGAATAGAAACAGGAAATCAACGTGAATCGTATCCGGTCGTAACATCATGATATGAATGTCATTTGTTTAAAAAAAAAAAAAAAAAAGAATGAAGGGAAGCTTAAAACGGCTTCGGTTGTGTTTTCCACTCTTGTCGCGAGTGTTGATTTCAGTTTGGTGGGTCCGTTCACCAAGTTTCGAGTCGACTTTCAGCGCCGTCGCCGTCTCGCAGCCGCCAACAGTTGACCGTAGAGCTCCGAGCGGATGAACCTCGGGTAGGAGTTGTTCTCCATCAGGCTGTAGACTTTTCGCTGGGCCGCTAGAAAGCTGGCCACGTTGGGCTCCTTGAGATTTTGGCTGATTTTGTTTTTGGTGTAAAAGTCCAGGTTGACCTGCGACGGAAGAGAAATTCCAGTTTTGCCAAGCTCGCCCGAGAGAAAAGGGACTCCGTGAAGCCCGTTACCTCTTTGGGAGCTTCGTTTTTAATGAACTCCTCGTAAATGCTGTTGGCCTTGGACGTCAGCTCTTGATGCGACGAGAGCGTCCTGAGGTCCTCGCAGGCGTTCCAAAACTCGATGTTCTCCTCGCAGAACTCGCTCTTCATGAAGACGCAAAAGGCCGTCTTTCCGTCTGCGGCGGGCCCACAAACGCAAGAGACGTCATCCTCCCGCGCTAGCCGACGACGGCGCGGGCTCGAAGTAGCGGCCATGAAAGCCGTCTGCGCCGAGCCCGCGCGAACCGTCTGACCTTTGAGACTCGCCCATGCAACGGCGGGCCGCGTGCGCGTGTCCAGCGATGCTTACATTTATGAGCGAGGAGGTTGTCGAGCGACTGCGCCCACTGCGTCACGTCATCCGCGGTCGGCCTGAGGGCAAAGAAAGCGCCGTTTGGTGGGCGGGTCGCAAGCGACGAGAAGTGCCGCGGAGGTGACGGATATGCGCGACCAAGCTGCTAAAGTGACGTGAAGGGACCGCTAGCGCTAGCTTCTTCACTTGCGCAAGCTAGCTCCTTGCCAACTGGAGTTTCTTTTCAAGCTGCTTCCGGTCCCGTGAGACAACCGCAGCAGAAGAGGCCGTCCCCGATTGCCCCCCCCCCCCCCCCCCCATCCGGCCCGTTTTCGACATCTCCCTCCTCCGACACCCGCGTTTTAAACCATCGGCTCCGCAGCAGCCTGCTAACCGTCCCGACCTTTTGAATCGGGCGCGTTGGAGACGTTGAAAACGGGCTGGAAAGCGGCGCTCCAGGAATAGATTTGGGCACGCAGCCCTTCTATGTGCTATGTCCCCCCGCCCCCCGCCCCCCACCCCCCATCCTTAAATTAGATTCCAATTCAGTCGGTTGGTTATCGTGTTGCAAATTGCGCAGATTTGAATGAAAGAAGGTACCTGTGCGATTTGGTCTTCATTCGGTTTGAGATTGAAGGGGCTGGGTTTGTCTTCAAGAGTAGTCCGATTCTGTTTTTCCAGTTTCTCCCCCTGGGAAAAAAAAAATCAAAAATCAAAGGAAATCTTGAGTTTGATGTCAGCGCAGGTCAGGCGTGACGGTATCGCGGCTTTGACTTACATGTTTTTTTCCTCTTTGGACGGATGAGCGGCTTTGGCGCTCCAGTTGGCTAAGTCGTCCTTCATGCTTGTGCGTCTCCTTCTGCCTCTGCTTTGACTGGAGGCCTCGCGCCTGCCTTTATAGTTTCCCCTGCGGCAGCTGACGACGAGGAGGAGGCGGGCCCGGCTCGACAGGTCTTCCACACGTTTGGCTGTCGTGTTTAGACATCGAGATGAGCCGGCGTTCCCAGGGAGTGACGCTTATTGCACAATACGTTCCAACCTTGCAGGGAGCTTCATTGCGCTTGTGATTGTTTTTTTTTTTTTTTTTTTTTGGGTGCTGCTGTCTATTGTTGGCGCACAGGTGCTGCTCGCGAACGGAGCGGCGCCACGCCCTTTGCCACCTAACAACCGGCGGCGCGCTCCGGTAACTGAGGAGTTGCCCTCCTAGCCGACAGTGGCCTGAAGCACAAACGATGACTCAGTGACTTCTTGGAGCACAATGTGCACTCTTCCCCCCCCCCCCCCCCTCGCCAATTCACACCTCACGCACGCGTCGCCAAGAATGATGAATCACGTCGAGGTTTGACGTTTGGTCGGATGTCACACGTCCTCGCAGATGTTCCTTGGCATCGTGCCGCAATAAACGTCGTCCGATGATTTCGTCGCGCGGCAAAATGTTGCCAAGCGCCTTTTGCGCTGCGACGTTTTTTTGTGTTGCGTACGGCGCGGCGGTCACCGAGGGTTGCGGGGACGCACGGAAGGCGACATTCGCCGGGCACGCTCGAACAGTTGCTTTTCGCCTCTGATGAGCTCGAGTCAATCGAACAAAGAGCCGGCGTTCCAATTTCACGTCCGATGTTTGACAGCATCTTACTGATGTGGCGGCGCGGCGCGGCCGTATTCGAAGCCGCTTTGACCCCGAAACCACCCGGCTCCTCCCCAGGCGCTCGCACCTCTCGACACACTTAAGCAGGGGTGGGCAATTATTTTTTGCATAGGGCCACATGAGAACCAGAAAATATTATGGAGGGCCGGATCAAAAGGGTGAACTAAATTCGACATAATATTAATTGGATTTCTTTATTTAAAAAGCAGTATTTTGCATTTTTTGGCACGTTTTTCAGACTTTAAGAGTACATTATTCCGTCGTATCGAACGGGATTTGCTTGACTTGGCGCTACCGCGGGCTTCCGTATCGTCTCCCCCTTCCTCCCTATGCTCTGCAACTTCAAGTAACTGTGCCACCTGGCGTTGAAATGCCTGTCATTACAAGTCCAAATGAAATGAATGCAGTCGTTGACATCGAACCTTAATTGTGTACCAAACTTCGGCGGGCCGGATTAAAAAGACCAACGGGCCGGATTTGGCCCGCGGGCCGTAGTTTGCACACCTCTGGCTTGGGGGATGTCCGAACCAAATCAGTGAGGCTTCAAATGTGAAAGTTCTTTGAGGAAGCGAGCCGACTGATGAGTCATCAGAGTTCACCCCCCCCCCCCCCCCCCCACCCCCCGACCAACACACACAAACACGCTTGTTGAAGTCAAAACGCTTCCAAAGCCGATGAGGATATGAAGTTTTATTTATTTTTTTTTTTTTTTGGGAGGGGGTTGTGGGTTGGGGAGGAATTTTCAGATCATCTTGTGTCAAAATGTAACATGAAAGCCATCGAGCCAGTGGAATATCTCCCCGCCGTCATATCTCGGAGGGGGTCAAAGGGAGAGCAAAGTGCTCTGGTCACCATCCCGCACCATGTGAAGGTGCGCATCTCCTGCGGCGTCGCACCGCTTGCGGCTCCCCAGAGGGAAAAGGCGGCGCCGACCTCGTCTGTTTATTATGATGTGCCGGACTCGGCGTAAACGCCGGTATGTTTAGAAGTGGATGCTGAGCAGAGCCAAGTTTCCACCGAGGGACGAGCGGCGAGGTCTGACGAAGAAGGAAAGGTGATTCCCAGCAACGGCCGCTCGAGACTGCGAACGATGCGTTCGGACGCGCTTTTTGTTTTCGTTCCTTCGGAAAAGTCGATTTCAAGGCCGCGTGCGTAAAAGACTGAACAGGAATGACGTGAAGCAGAGATGCACGCTGTGATTCCACACGGCACACGCCAGCGCGCTCTGTAAATAGGCTCATTCAAAACCAGAACCGAAAGTCGTTAAGCTGCGGTAAAAAGTTGAACAACCTCTTTTTGAGAGCGAAACACAAGCTCGGGTGGAATTGAGCAGCGACGCAAAGTGCCAAAGGAGTGTGCCCTTGCGCTTGGCCGAGCTCTCCCGACGAGGTCCATTCTCAAGGCTGCCTTGAGAATGGATTTTGAGCAAGGGCCGACGTCACGAGGTGCTCAGCCAATCGGAGGACGGGAAAATGCCGCCGTAGCTCTCGATCCGAGTCGCGTCGTCAAGGGCCCTTCGTTTATCGCGGGTTCAGTGCATCGCGGATTTTTTCAAACATACAAAAAAATATGTACTGTATATATATAATTTTTAAATTTTAAAAAAATATATGCATGGAGTACAGTAGTGTATATGTTGCTCTATGTGACTCGCTGTTGTTTTGCAGCTTCTCGCGGACCGTTTGCGGACTTAAAAAAAAATATATATATATATAGTATATTTTTTACCCGTTTATGTTAATTGGACGCCACTTTGCAGATTTTCGTTTATCGCGGGTGGTTTTGCAGCAAAGACCTCGCCGGCCCGGCCTCGCACCGGCGCCGCGACACGATTTTCCAGTGCTTTTGCGCGTCTGCAAAATGGGTTGGGACCGTGCGGCAAAAATCCAAAAGGGAGACGTTGAAGCCCTCGCTTCCAGAGTCATCGTTTCTGATGAGCTTTGCGTTCGTTAGTCGTCGGTTGCCGCCAAACAAGATTATGTCACGTAGTGGAATGCCACCACTGCTCTACTTTCAGTGCGATGACTGTCAGCGTGACCTCAACACACTGTGGCCCAAATGAGTCATGATCAGTATGTCCTGTTTTGGTTCAGCGTCCAAAATAGGCAAAGCCATTCAAAAGCAAACATCCTTTTTTGGTCACCGGCATTTATTGCTCCCATTTTGGCGGCGCAGGATTTATTCTTTTGGGGCAGCATTTATTTCTTGATTTTTGGGGCTGCAAAATGAGTCACACATGCACATTGGTGAAACGTGAAGGCAGCTTCACACGTTCCCTACGCGGCGAATGTCGGCACCGTGCATTTTTCTTCCCGTTATTTTATGCGTGAGAGAGTCGGCACGTTGACGTGTGACGATGATTAATCTAAAATTTTTTTCGGCAGTAGGACCAAATGCTCAAGAGTTCGCCTAGCTTGCCCAACATATCTTGCAGGGGTCGTCGTGACACATTTAGGCGCCTGCCATGTCACTGTCCGCCCCCCCCCCCCCCCCCCCCACACGAACACACACGGCACGAGCCAAATGAAAACCGCACCCATTTGAAAGCATCTGGCTAAAAGATTGAACGCGACTGTCGCACGACTGGTTTGTCTACCCCATCAAAGCACGAAGCGTCCAACCTTGCCGCCTCGCAAGTACGAGTGAATGAGAGAACTGAATGTGCGCAATCTTATTGAAGACACTCATCAAAAACAAATGTTGAAATTGATACTCGCATCATGCATGCACGCCTCACATTGCTTATTGATGATCAAGATTTTTTTTTCTCCCCTTGACTGTGACCAGCAGATTATTTGTAGGGGTGTGCATCTGTCCCCTGCGCCCCCCCCCCCACCCCTCCTCCTCCAAAACAGGACAATGAAACGTATACGTACAGGTAATCATGCTCATCTGTTTATTACTTTTGACAATTTTTTGTTTTCTACCGTTAAAATCCAATTCTTGCCATGCTTTATTTTTATATTGTGTTTTTTTTTCCCGCTACGTGCTTTTATTTTGGCGGTAGTTTAGGAAGTGCCGATCCACACGCGATCGAGGAAAAAAAAAGTGGACGAGTTAATGTGGTTTTGATTGAAAGGTACGTCGTCGCTGCAAGGGAGAGCTTTTTGTAGTGCCTGTGTGTGGGGGGGGGGGGGGGGGGACAAAAAAAAAAAAAAAAGATGGCCTACCGAGTGTCGCTAGCAACTGTTCCACAACAGTTGATGTGGCGTTAATTGAGATCACTACTCATGAGAAGGGTGTCTCCACCCTTTGCGGGGCGTGGGAAAGTCGCAGCTCACGCACACGCGCACGCTCCTGGCAACAATCAATGACAACAGACAAACAACAAAAGGTTTTTTTGTATGATGGACTTCATTCGGATGGATTGAAATTACGCAATCTACTTTGGACTCGTAATCACCAACACTTACAAAAAAAGGCACTTCAACAACAGCAACACGCTAAATGACGGTGAGGGTTCCAAATAAATAATACCACGTTGAACTTAAAATGACCTTATACATTTCCATCAACGGCATGCTTTGAAGTCTGTGTGCGCGTGCGTGCAGATTTGGAGTGGAGCAATGAAACATGTGACACGGTATCAAGCATTGACGTTTGCGTGCTTCAAAGAGGAATCGTACACTTCTAGTCTGGCCAGTAGTCAGCATTTAGGATCGACGCTATTAAAAATAAAAATAAAAAGAAGTCTCTGTCTCGGTTGCTGCAGTGCAACATTTCAATCCGATTCTACTCAAAAGCGAGCTCAGGTTTCACCTCGATGGCACAGTTTGGCCTCGGTTTTCAGGAGTGCAAAATGACCAACTGGCTCGACTTGGACCAAAGTTCCAAAGTGGAACGGTTACCATAGACCGGGAACTAAAACACCTCGATTTAGTTTTCGTAGAGCGCTTGCGCGATGACGACTTACGAACCGGCACGTTCGCCAGCCCCGGCCGCTCTCGCCGCGGCGCGGCCGAGGTCGCTTCGCGGAACTCGCTCTCCCCTCGGTCGCCGCGCCGATCGGAGGCGGGAAACTCGGCGCTGCGGTCACCAACGCTTTTGTTGGAAGACGGCCCGAGCCGTTTGTTGTCGCCAGGTGACGTTTGGAGCCGCCGTCCGGCGACGGATCAAAGCTAATGTTGCTAACGTCGGTGAGCGCGCAACCTATTTCGAGTGGTTCTCGCTCTCGGGCCCTGGACGGTTTGGTGAATTGGAACGGCGGCAAAACAACCCCCCCCCCCCCCCCAATTGTCAAGAAAGGGGGGATTTGTCTCTTCAAACATTTTACGGAGCAAAAGCATTTTGCCAAACACACGTCATCACATGAGTGTGATTCCTACCTTGCACACTTTTGCCTTCGCGCCAAAAGAAAAGAAAAAAAAGATGGCGGAGGTGCGCAAGTGCGTTATTCACTGATCAGTGTCCGTCACTCAGAGGTTCTGTTTTTTTGTCTTTAAACCAAAAGCAACGATGACTCATTTTCTTTGGGACTGGCGGGCACGCCGTGGTCGTTTTGCTCGTCTGCTTTCATATTAGGCGGGTGGGCAGTGTGGGAATCCTTGTCACGGGGGAACATCAAGTCCAGGGCGGAGTCGAGGGTCCGGTGAGGACTTTGAGCGAGGCTTTTCCCGCTTTAGTCTCGGCGGCGTGCTTTCGGAACCCTCTTCCCTCGAACAAGACCGACACTCCCCGCCGAATGGAATCCCGCATTCCAGTCACGAGTCGTACGTCCGCCGGCGTCCTCTCGCTCTCAACCCTTGGTGGCGTCGGCCGAAAGGTTTTCCAGGAGAGTTCTGTAAACGTCCGAGCGTAGGAAGCGCGGGTACGAGTCTCGTTCCATCAGCCCGTAAACCATTTTCTGAGCGTCGTCGAAACAGTGGACGGTGGGACTCTTGACGCTTCTTTTGATCTGCTCTCGAGTGTGATAGTCGATGTTGATCTGGAATGAGGCAGACGGGGGGGGGGGGGGGGGGGCGGGTGACGACACGCGTGTCGACACACGTGTCGACGCGAACAAGCGTAAGTTCCAGGAGCGGCGTCACAAAAGTTTGAAATGGCAACTTCTGTGACACGGCAACTGTGAGCACGCGTGTCGGCCTTGCGTTCGGAGATCAAAGCCACGTTTGCGCTTCGACCAACGTACCTCTTTCGGAGATTCAGCTTTGACAAATTGCTCGTAGATTTTCTTGGCTTTGGACGCCATTCGGAACGAAGACTTGATCTTCTTGTAGTCCTCGCAGGTGAGCCAAAACTCGATGTTCTCGTCGCTGTATTCGGATTTCAGAAAGTTGCGAAATGCCGCTAATCCGTCTGAGGGTGACCACAATCAACTCAGAGCCGACCCCAACGACATTTGGCTTCATGGTGCTAACACACACACACACACACACACAAATCCCTGCGACGGTTTTGGAATTTCCCCCAACGTACATTTTGAATCCAGCAGCCGCTCCAAAGACTGCGACCATTGTTGGGTATCTTCTAGAGTGAGCCTGCTGAGAGACGACGCACATCGTATAAGGCACCCACAATAAGTATTGCACGGGATACCACGGGTGTCAAACTCAAGGCCCGGGGGCCAGATCCGGCCCTCCACGTCATTTTATGTGGCCCGCGAAAGCGAATCCTGCGTGTCAAACGTCCACGATCGTTGCTCGAATCCGGACCGAAATGTCAAATTGTCACGTGTGATCAATAACGTTGAGACTTACACCGGTTTACACTCGATTGGACAATAATTGCGCAAAGGTCAAACAGACAGTTGACTGATTTCAAAAACTAGTAACCCATCAATCTGATTTGTTGTGCCCAAGTAATAATCCGATGTGATGATTCAACATGGATTCAGTTTCACCGTCGTAGTGGCCCTCCGATGGAAGGCGGAAGTCCAAAGTGGCCCGCGACATCAACGAGTTTGACACCCCTGCCGTAAGACAAAGTCATGTCGCATTTTGGATTGATTTCCGTTTTTTTGTTGTTGTCTCATCTCAACACGTTGTGGGCGCGCATCGTGCGCCAAAGCAAGCAAGCAAGCAAGCATGCCGTGCCGCGTCGTGCGTTTGTATCCTTTCCTAACGACCATAGATGGGAAGGAAAGGAGCAAGCCAGCTAGTGTATTTTCAAAAGCGAAATCCCCGCAAAACACCCCATCGCTCTCCTTACCTCTCAGAACTCGACGAGTGTGAGAACATGCACTGCAGTCGGCACATGAAGTTCTTTCCGCTGCGCAGATAGAAGGCAAAAGCATCGGTTATCAATCTATCCCTGGATTTCTGGTGAACCTGTCCAAGAATGTCGGGCATGTTATGATAAGCGCGCGGCATCCAGTCCAGACTGGAAAGCGCGACCGACTCGACTTCTTTTCAGGCGCGGGGCTGGCCTGGAGACTCCAGCGGGTGGATGGCGGCGGACGCCGGAAGGCCGGACGAGGGCGAGCGAATGGCGGACGGCGCGACGGCTGCGCGACGGCGCTCTCGACTCACATGTTCTTGTTTCGCTTCCTGTCATCTCGGTCCATGATGAAGTGCGGTCGGACGATGAGCCTTGGCATTGTTTTGTCAAGCGGGCGCTCCGGGCTTCCCGGTCGGGGTCATGCCGCGGCCGAGAAAGCCTTTGGAGGCTCCCCCCCCCCCGAGCCGGTCGCTTTTTATACCGAGGTCTGCCGATACTGTCGGCGGGGGCCGCTGGCTGGGAGACATCAGCGGCTCAGCCCAGACTGAAGAGGAAGCACCCCTTCCCTTCCTCCTCCTCCCACCTCACGCTTGGAAAGAAGCCAACACTGGCACCGTACTCTCTTCCTTCCTCGTCTTGATGTCGGACTCCCTGGTACAGGATGTCTTTTTGTCCTTTCGCGAGCCGAGTGCTGCGCTGGCATGATTTGCGCTCCGCCGAACGGATTCAAACGAGGGAAACGCTGACCGCGATGGGCAAACGGTGACTTTCATCGGGGTTGAGCTATGACGGCTCGTTTTGAAGGGAAGCGGCGCCTCTCTTCTCGCCGCGTCCCTTCCCCTCAAAGTAGTTGACCGCCCAGTCAGCAAAAATCGGTCTGGCCCAGCTCTGGGGCAGACACGGCACGTACACTCGGCCCACATACCTCAATGAATGACGGTCCTGCAGTGGCCCACGTCTGGCATCCATGATGTGGGCCGCATTCGGCCCAGATCTGAGCCGCGTTGTAAAACCATATCTGGCCCTACTCGGGTTCCTGATATCAGCCTGAATTCAACCTCAACTAAGCCACATCTTTCATGAGCCATATTTGACCCACATTAAAAAAAAAGTCTCAAAAACGACTGTTATAAAAATATGTTTATTGTCATAATTTGTGAACCTCACATATAACTCCACATACACTGGAAAAATGCACTTTTCTTGATTTAACAGTGAACACAAAGTCCAAATTGGGATGCAGCTTACTCTTGAACAGTATTTTTCTGTCCATCAAATTGTTGCGCTCTCCATGTCCTCTTTTCTTCTCATGCTCTCCTTCCTGTCACCATCCCGATCGGGAGCCAGATGTAGCCATCTTTTGATTGTGACATCAATTTCCTGGTCTGAGGCCCAAGATGTTAAGCTGTTAGGTCTCACAGCGGCTGTAAGACCTGTTTTAACAAAAAACAAAAACAAAAAAACAACCATGTATAGTAAGACGTTTTTCGACGAAAAAAATGACCATGTATAGAAAGGCGTTTTTAGCAGAAAAAAAAGACCATGTCTAGTAAGGCGTTTTTAACCGAAAAAAACGACCATGTATAGTAAGGCGTTTTTAGCCGAAAAAAACGACCATGTAGAGTAAGGCGTTTTTAGCCGGAAAAAACGACCATGTATAGTTAGGCGTTTTTAGCTGCGAAAAAAACGACCATGTATAGTAAGGCATTTTTGGACAAAATTTTTAGCCGAAAAAAACGACCATGTATAGTAAGCCGTTTTTTGACGAAAAAAATGACCATGTATAGAAAGGCGTTTTTAGCTGGAAAAAAACGACCATGTATAGTAAGGCGCTTTTAGCCGAAAAAAAAACGACCATGTATAGTAAGGCGTTTTTAGCAGAAAAAAACGACCATGTATAGTAAGGCGCTTTTAGCCGAAAAAAAAACGACCATGTATAGTAAGGCGTTTTTAGCAGAAAAAAACGACCATGTATAGTAAGGCGTTTTTAGCTGGAAAAAAACGACCATTTATAGAAGGCGTTTTTAGACGAAAAAAGACGACCATGTATAGTCAGGCGTTTTTAGCCGACAAAAAACGACCATGAATAGTAAGGCGTTTTTAGCCCAAAAAACGACCATGTATAGTAAGGCGTTTTTGGATGAAAAAAACGACCATGTATAGTAAGGCGTTTTTGGCCGAAAGTTTTAGCCGAAAAAAAACGACCATGTATAGTAAGGAATTTTTGAATGAAAAAAACGACCATGTATAGTAAGAGATTTTTGGACGAAATTTTTAGCCGAAAAAAACGACCATATATAGGAAGGCATTTTTAGCTGCGAAAAAAACGACCATGTATAGTAAGCCGTTTTTGGACAAAAGTTTTAGCCGAAAAAAACGACCATGTATAGTAAGCCGTTTTTGGACGAACGTTTTAGCCGAAAAAAAACCGACCATGTATAGTAAGGCGTTTTTTGACGAAAAAAATGACCATGTATAGAAAGGTGTTTTTAGCTGGAAAAAAACGACCATGTATAGTAAGGCGCTTTTAGCCGAAAAAAAACGACCATGTATAGTCAGGTGTTTTTAGCAGAAAAAAACGACCATGAATAGTAAGGCGTTTTTAGCCGAAAAAAACGACCATGTATTATAGTAAGGCGTTTTTAGCCCCAAAAAAACGACCATGTATAGTAGAGCATTTTTGGATAAATATTTTACCCGAAAAAAACGACCATGTATAGTAAGGCGTTTTTTGCTAAAAAAAAAAAGACCATGTATCGTAAGGTGTTTTTTGCTGAAAAAAAAACGACCATGTAAAGTAAGGCGTTTTTGGACAAATATTTTAGCCGAAAAAAACGACCATGTATAGTAAAGCGTTTTTAGCCGAAAAAAACGACCATGTATATATAGTAAGGCGTTTTTTGCAAAAAAAAAAAAAGACCATGTATCGTAAGATGTTTTTTGCTGAAAAAAAAAAAACGACCATGTAAGGCGTTTTTGGATGAAAAAAACATCCATGTATAGTAAAGCATTTTTGGACAAATATTTTAGCCGAAAAAAAACGACCATGTATAGTAAGGCGTTTTTAGCCGAAAAAAACGACCATGTATAGTAAGGCGTTTTTGGACGAAATTTTTAGCCGAAAAAAACGACCATATATAGTAAGGCGTTTTTCGCCGAAAAAAACGACCATGTATAAGTAAGGCATTTTTTTGACGAAATTTTTAGCCGAAAAAGACCGACCATATACAGTAAGGCAGTTTTAGCCGAAAAAAACGACCATGTTTTAGTAAGGCGCTTTTGGACGAAATTTTTAGCCGAAAAAAAAATTTTTTCAGCTAAAAACGCCTTACTATACATGGTCGTTTTTTTTGGGCTAAAAAAGCCTTACTATACATGGTCGGTTTTTTTTCAGAAAAAAACGCCTTACTATACATGGTCGTTTATTTCAGCAAAAAACGCCTTACTATACATGGTCATTTTCTTCGGCAAAAAACGCCTTACTATACATGGTCATTTTTTTCGGCTAAAAACGCCTTACTATACATGGTCGTTTTTTTCGGCTAAAAAGCCTTACTATACATGGTCGTTTTTTTTCCAGCAAAAAACGCCTTACTATACATGGTCGTTTTTTTTCCAGAAAAAACGCCTTACTATACATGGTCGTTTATTTCAGCAAAAAACGCCTTACTATACATGGTCATTTTTTTCGGCAAAAAACGCCTTACTATACATGGTCGTTTTTTTCGGTTAAAAACGCCATACTATACATGGTAATTCTTTTCGGCAAAAAACGCCTTACTATACATGGTCGTTTTTTTTCGGCTAAAAACGCCTTACTATATATACATGGTCGTTTTTTTCGGCTAAAAACGCCTTACTATTCATGGTCGTTTTTTTCCAGCAAAAAACACCTTACTATACATGGTCGTTTTTTTCGGCTAAAAGCGCCTTACTATACATGGTCGTTTTTTTCCAGCTAAAAACGCCTTACTATACATGGTCGTTTTTTGGGCTAAAAACGCCTTACTATTCATGGTCGTTTTTTGTCGGCTAAAAACGCCTGACTATACATGGTCGTCTTTTTTCGTCTAAAAACGCCTTCTATAAATGGTCGTTTTTTTTCAGCTAAAAACGCCTTACTATACATGGTCGGTTTTTTTTCAGAAAAAAACGCCTTACTATACATGGTCGTTTATTTCAGCAAAAAACGCCTTACTATACATGGTCATTTTCTTCGGCAAAAAACGCCTTACTATACATGGTCATTTTTTTCGGCTAAAAACGCCTTACTATACATGGTCGTTTTTTTCGGCTAAAAAGCCTTACTATACATGGTCGTTTTTTTTCCAGCAAAAAACGCCTTACTATACATGGTCGTTTTTTTTCCAGAAAAAACGCCTTACTATACATGGTCGTTTATTTCAGCAAAAAACGCCTTACTATGCATGGTCGTTTTTTTCGGTTAAAAACGCCTTACTATACATGGTCGTTTTTTTTTCGGCTAAAAACGCCTTACTATATATACATGGTCGTTTTTTTCGGCTAAAAACGCCTTACTATTCATGGTCGTTTTTTTCCAGCAAAAAACACCTTACTATACATGGTCGTTTTTTTCGGCTAAAAGCGCCTTACTATACATGGTCGTTTTTTTCCAGCTAAAAACGCCTTACTATACATGGTCGTTTTTTGGGCTAAAAACGCCTTACTATTCATGGTCGTTTTTTGTCGGCTAAAAACGCCTGACTATACATGGTCGTCTTTTTTCGTCTAAAAACGCCTTCTATAAATGGTCGTTTTTTTTCAGCTAAAAACGCCTTACTATACATGGTCGTTTTTTTCGGCTAAAAACGCCTTACTGTACATGGTCGTTTTTTTTCGGCTAAAACGCCTTACTATACATGGTCTTTTTTTTCGGCTAAAAAGGCCTTACTATACATGGTCGTTTTTTTTCGGCTAAAAACGCCTTACTATACATGGTCGTTTTTTTCGGCTAAAAACGGCTTACTATACATGGTCGTTTTTTTCGGCTAAAAACGCCTTACTATGCATGGTCGTTTTTTTTGGCTAAAAACGGCTTACTATACATGGTCGTTTTTTTAGGCTGAAAACGCCTTCCTATACATGGTCGTTTTTTTTCAGCAAAAAAAGCCTTACTATACATGGTCGTTTTTTTTTTTCTCAGAAAAAAACCCTTACTATACATGGTCATTTTTTTCGGCTAAAAACGCCTTACTATATATACATGGTCGTTTTTTTTCGGTTAAAAACGCCTTTCTATACATGGTCATTTTTTTCGTCAAAAAACGCTTTACTATACATGGTCGTTTTTTGGGCTAAAAACGCCTTACTATTCATGTTCGTTTTTTTCGGCAAAAAACGCCTTACTATACATGGTCGTTTTTTTCAGCTAAAAACGCCTTACTATATACATGGTCGTTTTTTTCGGCTAAAAACGCCTTACTATAAATGGTCGTTTTTTTTCGGCTAAAAACGCCTTACTATAAATGGTCGTTTTTTCGGCTGAAAACGCCTTACTATACATGGTCATTTTTTTCAGCTAAAAACGCACTACTATCAATGGTTGTTTTTTTCGGCTAAAAACGGCTTACTGTACATGGTCGTTTTTTTCGGCTAAAAACGCCTTACTATACATGGTCGTTTTCCAGCTAAAAACTTGAATAAGCCTTATTTATCATGTTGGTCAAAGAAAGAAGGGATATGGTTGCAACCTCTGGGGATTGAACACCCAACCGCTAGTTTGGGACATGTTTTTCTACCCCTGAGCCACATCACCACATTACTTCTTGTTTGTTTTGTGTTGTCTTCAATAAAGCTGCAAATGGTGTTTAAAGAAAGATGTGACCTTGGTGCAAACACTGGGAATCGAACACCCAACTGCTGGATTTGGGACTTCAGCTTTCTACCACTGAGCTAACCCACCACAATGAACCCTTGGGGTTTTTTGTGTTTTTCCTGAAAAAGTTGTACATGGTGGTTAAAGAGTAGACATTGTTGCAACAACCAGGGATTGAACACTCAACCTCTGGTGTGGCACTCCATCACGCTACCACTGAGCCAAAGCACCACATAGAGCAGTGGAGTTGTGTCTTTTGATTAATCATGGTCGTTTCTTCTAAAAACGGCTTACTATATACATGGTCGTTTTCTTTCTCGGCTAAAAACACCTTACTATCCATGGTCGTTTTTTTCGGCTAAAAACGCCTTACTATACATCACTGGTGTCAAACTCGTTTCACATGGTGGGCCACATACGGCCTCGGTAGATGTCAAGTGGGCCGGACCATTAAAATGATACCATACTTTGCTATAAACAACCAAAACGTCTCCTGCGTTCCTTTTCTGATGGACATGAGAATAGAAGGACTTGGAGTTGCCTTCAACTGTCCATTTAGGACTGGGCAAGACAGAGGAAACTGGAAATGGCCAAGCGGGGTTCACTGCCCCGCCCGCAGGTACAACAGACAGTAAGTAACAATGCTAAATTTGACGTTAGCCATTTCTTAGCGCCAGTATGGGTGGTCCCCCTGTGCCCCATTTTGTTTGATGACATCATTTCTTCGGGTGGCCGGTGGTGATGCGCTACACTTGCCCGACTCGCGTGGGATCGGTTCGCACGCGGTGACGATGCCGGCCGTGAATGGTCGTTTGTCTTATACGTGCCCCGCGACCGACCGGCGACCCGTTCGGGGCGTCGTCCGCCTTTCGGCCGACGTCGGCCGCCCCGCTCGAGAAAAGCGGCCTTGGAAAACGGATGGCCGTTATTTCTGAGGACATCTTTCACAAGCCGACCTGACTGGAGAATCCTCAATCGGTCCAAACCTTTCCACAAAAACAAACTTTGACTCGGTCGACGATACAATTCTTCACTTCCAATGAAAAAGGAGCGTTTGATCGATTCAACTCCGCTATAATTCTTAAACGGGGTCTTCTCATCTTTACAAATAAGTCAAGCACGTTAAGATTTGATCCGACTGCAGACTTAACACGATGTAGCATTAGCGCAATGAACTCTCACACGGGGAGGTACGCAGATTTGCGAGGTGACAACACGGAAAAGATTTGGCCGCTCCGCGAGAGCTCCCGGCGGCACGCGGCGGAAAAAAAAGAGCCGTGAAATCCGTCCTGGTTGGAGCCCGGCCGCCATTGCCCCCCGCGCCCAAATCTGACCTATGGCTCGGCCTCGCTCCTTTTGCCCAAACACGGTCAGAGGAGCTCAGGCGTGACCGACAGACAGCCAACATTCAAGCTGATCTGTTCCGCATCAGGTTGTCCGATGGCTGCGGCGCTGTCGTTTAAGCCCCCCCCCCCCCCCCCCCGAGTTATTCTTAGCTTGCCTCGCTACTCCTTTTTAAGGCACATTTTTTCGGAATAAGGCCGTTTGCAGAGCAGAGGAGGATCAAGGGTTGCCGAGGGGGTCACCTTTTTCCACTTTGCTCAACGCTCTTGCCGGTGTGCTTTGTCCAATTGGAGCATTTATCAGACACGCGACTAAAAACAGAATCTCCTTGGCCGCCGAGCGGTGGAAACTTGCTCTCTTCTGACTCATGCCCGTCAGCGTGCCTCCACTTAGTCAGTCAGGAAGATAAAATATTCTGGATTGTCTCAAAGCTGGCACGACACCAAACGCCCGAGTCGTCCTTCGTGCGGACGGAGCGCGTCAAGTCCGCACCGGCCTGTTCAAACGACTTTGTTTTGAGGCCATGAAAAATGTGGACTTTCCAAACTTTTCCCACCGTCAGCGCGACCGACAATACGATACGAGTCCGGCGTTTTATGTTGTACTTTTTCGGTGGCGTCACCCTATTTTGAAAATCAACACATTTTTTTTATATCTCGGACTTCTTTTGGTCTGCGTTCGTGGAATCCGCTCCAGTTCGGGACTAGTCCGCAAGCCAAACAGGACCAGGATTTAGCTCAGGTCTGGTGTTCAGCATTACTCTCCGTTCCACACCAACGGTCGTGTCTCCCATTCCTATTTGACAAACAAAACATAGTATGGCATATTTTTTTTTCGGTCCCACAGACAACCAAGCGATGAACGAATGAATGCTGGCTCGCTCTTTTTTATTTCTTCTTCTTTTCAAGCAGCTCACAAGAAGAGGCCACAAAATCTTGGCTTTTCTTTCCTTTGTCCCCCCCAGTCTAAAAGTACCACAAGGTCCTGGATTTCTGCTTGAGGCTCAGGTAAGCATCTGACTGCAGGAATCGCGGACAGGAGTCTCTTTCCATGAGCAGATAAACATGTTTCTGGGCCTCGTCGAAGCATCGCGGATCGGGTTGATCCAAGGATTTCTTGATCTCTTCTCGAATGCGTTGGTCCACATTGATCTGTGGGGGAGAAAAAGATACTTTCATGCGGTCTTTTCCCCAATCGGTGACCGAGTAAAGCCCCCTAGACCCCCCCCCGTTCACATCAGCGCAACGACGGTAACGAGCGCACCTCTTTGGAGGCCGCGGGCCGGACGAACTCCTCGTAGATCCCTCTGGCTTTCCACGAAAGGTTCTCCCGTGAGGCGCTTGCCCGGAACTTCTCGCAGGTGAGCCAGAACTCAATGTTTTCTTCGCTGAACTCGGATCGCAGATGGGAGCGGAAAGCCGCCAAATACGCTGTCGCCAAAGAAAGAACCGTTTGGCGACGACGAACCAAACATCGGAAGGCAAATGTCTCATTTTTGGGGAAGGGGGAGGCGGCGAGCCGCGCCGTACCTCCATCCTGCAGTAAGTCTCCGAGCCTCGGCTGGAGTTTGCGGTCATCGGGCGGGCTGGCAAAAAAAGGTCGTTCCCGAGACATGTTGGGGATAGGCCCGCTGAAAAATAGGAGTCAGACATGTCATTCTTCTACTGCCCCGCGACTGACGGAGCCATTGCTAAACAGTGAAGAAGAAAAGCGATTCCATTTCAACGAGAAGCAACCGGGAAGGGCGAGCCATCTCGGATGTGCCGTCCAGTCAGGAAGCGAAACCGCTCGCCGGTCACAAGGCATTCAGTCTCCATCGCGCTCGTGACATTTTCCCGACTTACCTTCTGGACCGTTTCGGGAGCTCTTTTATCCGGTAGAGACCAAATGTGGGGGAAAAAGGATTTGGCAATTGTCGCAGCATTCCCGCCTTATCCGCGGCCGTCGCCGTGTTCAAGAAGCGCCGAGGACTCCCGTGCTTGCCTTTAAGCTCACAGAAAAGCTACGGCGCCGGCGGGAAGGTGCGGCACCGCTGACGCGAAGGGCGCAAGCCTCAACGTGCCTTACGATCGGCAGCGGCTGAACGGACGACGCTCGCTCGCTCGCGGTTGTAAAAATTCCAGTGCGCTCAATGTGCGGCGGTCATTTCGCCTGCACGCACCCGGTCTTGGCCCAACGGGGATCAAAAAGTATCCATCCATGGGGTTGTGTGGAGCCCTAACTCGAATCCTAAACCCTTATCCTGAAGGCGAACCCAAAGCCGACCCCAAGCCAAACCCAAACTCAGCCGAGCCTTTACTCGAAGCCGAGCGCTACCCGGAACCCTGAACCTACCCTAGCACAAACCCGAATCTCACCTAACCCTAAATTTGAGCCCGAACCCCAAACCCAGTCCTTCTCAAATAGTATTAGCTCGATGGCGTAGGTTTTTTTTGCACCTAGCGGGCGATATGAAGTGCAGTAAACAAAGCCTCAGGGACAACATGAGTTTAACTTAACCCTAATTTGACCTAAAGCTTGAGTTCAAAACCCGAATCCTGCCTCGAAACCTTAAGCCAAGTTTAATTTTAAATCGCTCGTATCTGAAAAGACTAAGCGCCCTAAGATAAGACAAGCTAAGAAATCCTTAATGAGTCTCACAATGGAGAAAACTAAACTTAACCCTGGGTGAAAACACAATTTTCAATCGGTTTAACACCCAACTTTGCCACCGATGAAGGTTCAATGTGGTTTTCTGCCCCTCTAGTCTGGAGACGTTGTTTTTCCAGCCATGTTTCGAAGCGCTCACTTCAAGGTTGGTTTGAGAACACAACTTTTGGCGCCATCTCTTGGCCGCCATTGCACACTGAAGCACATTCGGCCTATGATCTTGTCACCCGTTCCATCTCGAGAGACGGCGGCGGCCAGCCCGAAGCGCTGGCGGCCTGTGCCGGCGCCGCTCGGCCGCCTCCGAGCGCTCCCTCGGTTGGCCGCCGTCCATCTCTGCTTCGCTCGCTTCTCTCCTTCTCCCGCCTCAATTTCCAATCTGGCTTCATTTACGTCTTGCCATGCCTCTCTCCCATAATATCGTCACCTTCCTCACCCATCATCGCTTGCCATCTCACTGTGCCCCCCCCCCCCCCCCCCGAGCCCTTCCAACGACCGTTTCCTTGCATTCCGCATCTGCTTCCCGCTTTTGGACCTTCTTCTTATGAAAGCGGCCTGTCCACATCGCCTCCACGGAAGCCAATGGCCACGACGCCTCCAGCGGGCAGACTTCATTTTCTGCAGGGACCTTTTTACATCATCATTCTGTGCGGCAACACGCACACACGCGCACACGCACGCACACTATCTGCACTGCCAAAGACAAGTTGAATTTTGACAACTAATTGAATTACTTGCAGAAACATGTTATCGTTTGAGATTGCCCAACTTGTCTATTATTTTATCTGTGTTTTACTATTGCTCTTGGTTGTACAGTGTCCTTGAGTGTTCTGAAAGGCGCTTGCAAATGTGATGTATTATTATTATTATCAACTTGATATTTGCATGCATTTTACGCAGGAATCGATTGAAAACACAACGGGCCAGACATTTTATGATCCTATTACAAAAAAAATTAAATAAATGTCAACGGAAACACACGAGCTTGTAGCCACTGGCAACAAATAAACAACAACAACAAAAGAATTGGCGAGTGAGACAAAGAGCAAGATTAAGAGGCGGCCCGCTGCCCCGTGGACCCGTGGCCCATATATGACTGTCAGAACGGCGTTGACGCTTTATCATCCCGCGAGATGTCCACGCATATTTTGAATGTCATCAAAATGCCACGACGCGAGACAATTCATCATTTAGAGGACGCGCCACGTCGGTCAGGGGCAACAGACTGAAATATTACAGCGCCACTAAATTGATTTAAGGCCTGTAATGAGAAATGGGGACGAGTGCAGAGAGGAAAAAAAAACAAAAAAAAAAACCGAATATGGAGCCAAGCGCTCCCGTCAGTCGCCGTCAAACGCGGGGCCCGCAATACGCTCAGGTGGAAGCCGTCAGCTTTTCAAGTGAAGAAGAGCCGGATGGAATCGTCCTACCGCATCTTTGCCGGGGCGACTCAGATTAGAACTCTCACGGCTGCCGCCGTCACACCGCTCGACTATCTCCTCCAAATGGATTTGATAAAGCAGACGGCAAAATGGATCCCAAATCCTCCCCCGAGCGTTGTCCGGGAGAACAAGTGACTGAAATCGCAAGTGCGCTTACAATAGGAGAAAAGAATTCAAGTGAAATTAAGACAAATGATCATTAACCGGAGAGTGGGGGGGGGGGGGGGGGGTGAGTCAAAATGGTCACAAATGGCTGCCAGCGGGCGCTCCAAATTTGAGAAAAAAAAAACAAAAAACAAAAACATTTGGCCTGAAATCAGAAGTTTGATGTTTGTCATTCAAACGAACGCAGAAAATGATTCAAGAAAACATGAAAGCGCTTACGAGTTGACACGGCTACGAGGCACACGAGGCTACGCCGTAATGGGGGAGCTCTGGCGTTGTTGGTTTTTTTTTTTTGGTATTGCGTCATGTTGAAAGAAAACACAGCTCAAAGGAGTCTCTCACATCTATTTGATCTTTTTTTTTTTTTGCGTCTATTGTCGCGGAGGGGGCGATGAAGGAAGGGAAATACAGCTGGAGGCAAACGCAGAACGCAGAGGGAGAAACTTTCAAGAACAACTTCACAGATCAGAGCAGAAGCGCTCAAAGAGACAACCATCCACAAAACACACCCTACTTTTTTTTTTAGCGACGGACATTCCAGTTGGGCAAAAAGTCAGCGCCATTCCAAACAAGGAGCCAGACCGGTGGAGAAGTCTGACATTTCAATCAGATAGCTAAACGGGATTGACGCTGCAGCTTTCAGTGGGAGTATTAAAAAATAAAATAAAATAAAAAATAAAAATGCCCGTTTTAAAGCACCTGTATGAAGAATAAAGATCGCTATTGCGTAATTCCACATTTTCTTATTATCCAGCAAGGCCGTATTGTGTGTCGGACACGACGGCACATCGCCTTTTTGATTACGATCCCTATTTTGTCATCGTGACGGTTGGCTTGAGTTCAACCTTTGTCGCGCCGTCCGATTGCGATCCGTGTTTCGACACATTCTGGACATGAGTGACGGAGCGGGGGGGACCACGTGACGCACTTCGTGAATAACCGGCGGCGTCCAAGTCTCCGTAGGCAGACCAGATGCTCAATTAGCAGTCAGAGGTGTGTGTGTGGGGGGGGGGGGGGGGCTGCGTCGGCATCCGACAAACAGAGAAAAGGCAAAGAGGGAGGAGGCCATGACAATGAGTGATGGGCGCGCAAATGGCGGCTCTGCGAGGGGAAGGGGCGAGCAAAAGGAAGCCAGGGACGGGACGGGGGGGGGGGGGCGCTTACCTCCCTCCCCAGCTATCTCTCCGGTTCTGGCTTGTCTGGGCCGCCGGGGAAAAAACAAAAACAAAACAAGAGCAGGTGTCGACAAGCGCTGCCGCGATGGGGATTTGCTGGTGTGACGACCCCGACTGGACGTCAGCCTGTCGGCCGAATGCAAGCTCGGAGCGCCGTTCAACCGCAGCGCGACATTGCAAACTTCCGATGGAACGTGACCTTGATGTCTGCCGACGATGGCGGCAGACCCCCCCATTCTTTGTAATTGGGACACCGAGGCTTGGTGAAGCTCTTTCCATGAAAGTCTTGATCCAAATAAATCCTGATCCCAATCCATCCCTTGCGGGTGATTTTATGAGCTTCAACTTGGCCGAGGCAAATGCGAAGGGATGAGCGGCGTCCACCCCCCCCGACATGCGCTTGGCATGAAAGGTTGAAAACTTCCCGGGCACTCTGGTCAACGAAGCCTCCGTTGACTCGCCCCCCCCCCATGAAGATTTGGAGATCAGCTTTTGTACTTTGCGATGGCTCTTCAAGTACATTCCACCCCCCCGCCCCCCTAATTAGTAGGAAGCAGGAAGCATGGAATTGGTCTATAAAAGCAACCAATCGAGGTCTTCAATAATTGACGAGACGCCGCCTGGACAACATCAATTGCAACCGTTGCATCACGAACGACCCCAGGCTCCAAAATAGCGCTCCCGCGAGGCTGCTTCCGACTGTTCCAATACTTTTGAAGGGGAGCGCGTTTGAATATGCTGCTGAACATTTACTATTGAGGAAGGCAGAGCGCGGGGTGGGGGGGGGCGTGGGGGTGGGGGCATGAGAATTCAATGAAAAATGTCAATCTAATGACTGGAAAGAGCGTAATTAACTTGGATTAGAAAGACAGTAATTGATTTGGAATCTTAAACTTATTCTTAATCAATTCAAGTCCCCCCCCCCCCCCGCGTCCTGCCCGCCACCGGATACTTTCAAAGGCTGTCTGCTGTCTTATTTTTCTCTCATTTTGTTTTGCGTCTGAGGGCACACGGGGCGGGCGTGCCCGCTTCGATGCTGACTTTGAATGCGCCGCCCTCGGCCTGAAGGGATTTGCTTTGACAAGCCGAGTCTGAAAAACATCAAGTTCAAGAAGCACGCAAAAACGCTCTTTTGCTCGATCATAGCGAGCATGAGAACGGGTTCAATATTCAAACGGAGGAACGGCCCACATTTGCAGTGAAAAACAGCGATAAAATATTGTGCCGTAAATTGAGATGTGAGAATGCCCCCCCCCCCCCCCCCCCCCCCCCACTACATTGTGTTGGCTGTGCAAGGCAACTCCACTGTGGGGAGCTGTGCCTCTGCGACTGCCTGCTCCTTGTTGTCATCCTTCTTGCCCGTTTTTACCTTTCGTTCTGTCTGCCCCTTTTTTTTTTTTTTGCTTTCTTTCCTTCACATGCCGCGGCCGTGCTTCGTTTGTGCTAAAAGCTCCAGAATGCTCCGTGACCTTCGCGTTCGTTTTACAGCTCCGGAGCCGAGACGCGGCTAATAAGTGGAGAGGGAGCGACCGGGAAGGCGCGCGGGCGGCCGCGCGCTTGCGCTTTTGTTCATTTGGAACATTCAATCCCGCCACATGCAGCCATCGTCTCATTGAAGCGAGGACGTATGAGCCGGAGAGCGACACGCGGAAAGTACCTTTCAAAAAAAAAAATAAAATCAAAAAAAAAACAGGACACGCGCACGCGTGTAACGGAGTGCTAAGTGAGCTTCATTCAATGGCGGCACGCGGTGCGGTACCCGCTTCCCGCCGTAGCGTCAGTCAGCGCAAAGAGGAAGGCGCATTCATACGGAGCCATCGCGCGCCGCCATTTGCTTTTCTTGCAAAGGTAAGAAAAAACATTTTGTTGGTCTTCAGAGAGACGAGAAAAAATGCACATTGATAGTCGTCCGGGACTGAATGCAGCTTCAGCATTGCATCTGCCATACCTGATATAAAATAGAAATAATCTGCCATTTGGCTGGCAACCGGTTCAGGGTGTCCCAAAACGGCTGGGATAGGCTCCAGCACCGCCCCCCCCCCCTAATTTATTTCCCTAGTTGTTGAAAAAGTGACATTCATCAGGATTTCGCAAGGGGAACGACTTCAAGACTTGACTTCTTGGAAAATGGCCGATGCGAATACAGCAGGAGAGCAGCCTGAGACACGTTTGGGCCGGAGCAGACTCCAGCCCGCCCGTTTCGAAAGGGCTCAGGTTTGGTGAGTTTGCTGTCCGATCGGGCCTCATTGTTATGCAAGCGCTTTTTTTGGTTTTGTTTTTTGGCAGTGGGGGGGGGGGGGGGCGCTTCATGAAATGAAAAAGTCAGAAATAAGACAACTTTTTTTTTTTCCTGCTTCATTCTGATATGCCAGTTCTGGCGTCTTTAGCTCCGGAGCGTCTCGACACACAACTCGATTCCATGGCTACATCTACGCCGCCAAAAGGGCCGAATGTGTTTTGCTTGGCAATCTTGCGTTTTTCTTTTTTCCATGTCGATTCTACTCTTTTTCGACCGCGCTTCTCTTTCACTCAACTTTGTACGGTGCCCTAAGAGTGCGGCCGGCGTCTTTTGTTGTGCTCGCCTTCCTTGTGGAGGCTGCCAACGAGTGTCTTCTGGCCAACAGTCAAGTCAGCAGCCTCGCGCACGATCGCGCCGCTCTTCCTCTCGACTTCGAGGCCGTTTAAAGGCTCAGGAAGGCTTTGCAGGTGTTTCAACTAATTAAGTGATTAGTGTGCTGTACCAGCAGATTACAAGATGGAGCCCCCCCCCCCCCCCCCCCCGCCCCCCTCACATTATGAGTGTTTTTCTTTTTTGCCCCACCTCACTGTAGTCATTAACACTGCAGGCTTTTGTGCATCTGGCTTGAGATACGGCATATTCCCAATTAATGTGCCATAATAATATCCGGGGTGTAAATCCACCTTCTACGTGGCTGGAAAAATTCACATAAAATGGTTGCATAGTTGTGCACACTCGGGCAAACAAATACTTTGTTGAACTGCACTTTACTCCTTTGTTGGAAACATGACATGAAAAAAAAAAAAAAAAAGAAGGCGAAGGTGGGCAGAGTGAAATGAATTGTAGATCTTTTTCTCAATTCAAAGATACAAATGAACCATTCGTGATTCAAAGAATACATTTTTTCTTCAATATATTGCGGTGAATAAATATAATTCAATTTTAGAGGCACAAAGAGTTTCTGCCACGGATTTATGAAGACGCCACATGAATGATCCTCAAGTAACCGTTGAAGAAACGCTCACCTTACGACAGTTTGTTCTTTTTTTTTTTGGGAGATCTGGCTGCTGCTCAGTGCAGAGCCGGATCTATTCTGCGAGACGGAGGGCTCTTGGCCACCCCGAAACACTTGAACTGAAAGCTGATGAACAATACAAACAATCTCGAATTGCCCTCTTGACTGACTTTAGCGTGTTTCAAAAAGTTGCCCAATTTTCAAGTGGCCCTTTCACCCTTCCATTTTTCGGTACCCCCCCAACGAAAACGTTTGGACACCCCTGGTTCAAAAGCATTCCTATTGCGTGACAGTGTCAAGGCATCTTCAAGTCTACCCATCGAATTTTTCATTTGACCTTCATTTGCACGTGGACCTCATGTGAATTTAGGTCGCAGCGGTCCGCATTGATTTGTGAATGACACGTCAGCGGCGAGGGTCCGATGAGACATCGAACTCTCGGAAAGGTCGATCTGCTTTTCAAGAACGAATGCTCTCTTAATTCTCGATGTTTGACGGATTGCCTATTTGCAACCCCCGCCGGATGTTCTGGAGGCGTTAAGAACGCGCTCTCCATCCGGCTGCCTCTTCTCCTCAGAGCCGTCGCAATGGAGTCGCATTTATCTCAAATTGCCGGCGTGTCCTTCCCGGAGCGCAGGACTCCAGGTTAGACCTTATTTCTACTTTTTACTTTTGGAACCGAGCCACACGCTCACGGCGGAATGTGGCAAATAGAACCTTAATGGCACGGCGGCAACACACCGGCAGACTTAATTGCCTTCTACCGAGCTTCGCTATCAAGTTGGCTGTCTCGCCTGACACGACAGACCGCAATCGTTCTTAAGGATCGGTGTGGTATGGGGACAACCCCCAAACAATTCCGTTTTGTGAGATCGAACGTGGACTGGCTGGTTTTGCTTGACAGCGCAAACAAAAGACACACACACACAATGCAAGCCTTATCCTGGTCGTGAGCTTGCTGCACACATCAGGGGGAAAAAACCCCACCGAGATGTCGGCTGAGGCAGGGACTCTCGTTCACGAGTAGGCTGGCTTGATGTGCGCTCATTGTTTTCTTGGCGGAAATTGCTGTGAAAATACCCGCATGTATTCAGCAACATCTGTCATTTTGGTCATAACACAGAAGAAAAAAAAAAAGGAAAGGCTCAGCATATATAATCGCTTCGGAGAACGGTGCGCGCGTGATTGACAGAGCTTGTCGGGGGGGCTCTTATTTTTCCAATCAGCAAAGTAATTAAAAATGGGCCTCATGGGCTCCCCCGTGTAATCTGGTCGCAGCGGTGAGATTTGTTGAACCCCCCCCCCCCCCCCTCCCAAGAAACGTTGGCCGTTTCTGTCTGCGTTCATAAAAATATCCCACCTGGGTTACGGTTCAACTATTTCTCCAGTTGCTCGGTTTTCAAAAATCGGCAACGCAAATCAATTGGCAATAGTGTGTCAGAATACAGTCTTTATTATCTTGGGGGGGGGGGGGGTCCTAAAGGGACTGTTGCTGTCAGATTTGAGAGGGTGGAGGGGTGTCAAGGTGGCATAGGGGGACAGACCGCTGCAATTTGACGATGCTCAGAGACTGATTGAAAGAAAAGAGGGATCGAAATAAATACAAAAAAAAAAAAAGAGGAGCAGGGCTGGCAAAAAAAAAAAACCAAAACAGTTGGAGGCAAAGCACACAGGGGAGTCAATGACTTAGGGAAACACATCGAGTCAAAATAAATCTAAGAAACTAAAATTGTCCGGACCAAAGTCATTCTGGACTTCGACAAGAAAGACAGGAGCCCAATTGGGGTCAGTCCGGTGGGGGCGGGGGGTGGGGGGTGTCTACGACCTCGGACAAAGTGGCTCGGCCAAGCCGGGCAGCGAGACGGTCGGGATGCCAAGCGTACCGGAAGCGTCGAGGCAGTTCAGGCGGACGGCTCCGAGGCCGGGCCCCAGGAAGTCGGGCCGGATGTCAAGTTTTAGCCGGCCACGGCTGTGCACTGCCAGAGCAGGGAGGGGGTTGACCCCTTTGCAGCAGCCGGTACCTCATCCTGCAGAGGAGATGCTAGGCGGCCGTGGCCTCCAGCTGTATCAGTCTGATCGGCCTGCCGCCCCAGAAATGGCAAGAGGACAGAAACAGGGACTGGGGGGGGGGGGGGGGGGGGTTGGCAGAGGCTAAAGGAGGAAAGACTGGCAGACGGACTTGCTCCGTCGGAGGCTTAAGTGACGGCCACGCAGCGATGTCAAGAAACAGATGCAGCGATGTGATTTCCACACTGATGGAGGATGAAGTGACAAGAGGGAGATACAATCTCTGAGCGACATGCGCTGAAAAACTGGCCCAGAATGAGGAGAGGAAGAGACGAGGAGATGACAAAACGGGGTCAACGGAACGACAAATGCCATACGGTACAAATGGCCTAGTCGGGGGAGACAGAGGAGGCAACTGGCAGCGTCCCCGTGGATGGCCCCTTATTAGCCCTTACGGACTCGTAGGGGGCGGCCCCGGCGTATGTCTGATATCGGTCCATATCAACGACAATCGCACCCCCCCCGGAGTCACATCATGGCACATCCGGATTGGTCAATCTCCCTCTTAGCACTTCTTTGCTGAGGGTCGCTTAAAAAAACTGTCCTTGGGTAGTTACTGCTTTTGATCATTTGTTGAAGCCCCCCCCCCGTAGCTAACATGAGCAGACCAAACAAGCGTGTGCCTTCCAATTTTCTATTGTTGGCTGTTCTATTTAAGTGTCAACAAAAAGCCACGTTTTGTTGACGCCATCTAGAACAGCGGAGAACCAACCGCGGAGATCTGTCACGGGCTAAGACGCCTTCCAACATTCCTCTCCCCCGTATCTTTCGTGGAAACAACAAATCACCATAAAAGAAGCCCACAAAGCAAAAAGACGTTTTTGGTCCCGCCCCACTTGGTGCGTGTTTTACACCGAGCCTATCAATATGGGCTTTTTTTTTTTTTTCTTCCCAGGTGTGGAGCGGGGATGGCAAACACGTTTTCATCTCGGTCCGCACTCAGATGATGAAACGACATCCGATGCGCAATGGCTCGGAGTACAAGAGGACACCAAAAATCTCGGTTTGGTACAGTAAGGGAACAAACTTGCTTCTCTTTCGAATTTTCTGTTTAGTGAGAGAGTACTGCTACTGGATAAGGATTGTTCGCTCAAATGTTACAATGCGCTCTGGAATTATTGTCAGTACCTTGAATGTGGCAATGTGGGTTGCAGTGGACACGCGTTGCGCCGCCGAGTTCTGCGGAAAGCTGAAGCAAAGTCTGCATAGAAATGCACGAAAAGGCAAAAAAAAAATTAAACATCAGACTCATCAGATTATTGTTTGCAGTTTGATGAAAGTCACACGATAATGACGTGACGGCAAGCTGCTTAATGTGAATTAAAATGCTCGACCGAGGGACGGCACGGTGGCGCATTAATTAGCAGAGCCGCCTCACAGCGAGACTGCTCGCGTTGGTATTTGCAGCGGGTTGACTCGGGCTTCTCCCACAGCGAGGTTAATTGGACATTGGAAATTGCCCATAGGTGTGAATGCCAGGACATTGTAAATGTGAACGGTTTTCTGTCTTCGGTGCCACCCCTGTGATTAATCGCTCACCGGGCTGGCGTGGATTTCGCTTCCTGCCCGAAGGGCATCTTCAATTTTTCAAAAGGTTCACACAGGCGTCGTCAAAACAACATTTGCGGACCGGAAAACGTCTGACATTATTTTGGGAATGGCTTTATGCGTTGTCATCCCCCCCGGTAGCAGTCCGGGGGGAGGCAAAGTATATATATATATATATATACTGTATATATATGTGTGTGTGTGTGTGTACCTGTAAAGTCAGCAGGCGTGGGGTACGAGTTTCTGTGAGAGAAAGCAGGCAGAGCACACAGAGAATTATTTGTTGTTCTTCACGAAACGTTCAGCTAACTGCCATCAAATGTTCCTATCAGTGTCCATGGCTGCGGTTTTACGCTTCAAACACATTCCTGTCCGCCAAAACGTAATCATCTCGCTTGGTTGAACACATTTCAATGTAAAATGAAGCCGACATGTTGACCTTTTTAAAACATCGACCTTTATCATCAAATGAATTCGTTTCAAATCTCTTCTACACGAACATTGGTCCTAACCTGTTTAAATATTCAACTTTTTAACAATAGAGAAAGGAGACAGGCAAAAAAAAAAAAAAAAAGAAAAAGCCCCCAACAAATAACGCAAAAGCAAGTTACGCCGATAGTTGTTTGTTGCCAAACGTGAAACACGAACGTCGTGTGGAGATTTCCACTGACAGCTTTTGGCAGCGTGAATAGAAGCGGTTCTATCTGACAATGCAAATCTTCAAACGGCCGCAGCCCACACACAGCTATCTGTCGAAACAGCATTCGGCTTGAAAAGTCGCTGGCAAGAACAAGCGAGCCGGGCGGCGCCTTCCGTATTTGAAGAAGACGATGGCCCCGAGCTACTTTTTAATGATCAAATGATCATGCGGGATCTACATTGCAAGGGTGGCACCCTAACGAGTCCCTTTTACTTTTACCAACTGCAGTTATTATCTCCGTGTTGCTTTGCGATCCTCAACTTTCTATAAAACTATTACAAATCGAAGCTGTTCAATGACATCCTTCAGGAGTGGAAAAGGTCAAATGAATGATCGCCACGAGAGTTGCGATCGCTCTTTGGCAAATGTACGTGTCGGGCGACTTTCCACCGTCACGGCACCCAAAGCGGCACTCCAAGGTTGCCTCGTCCACTCTGGAGTGAACGGCGGATGCGGCAAAGTGGAAACCATTTGACGAAAACGGCATGTGAAAGCCATCCGACCGCAGTTCGCTATTCAGCCTGCGTTTGAGATCATTCGTGCCCCAAACGACTCGGTACCCGGCGACGGCTTTTCGTTATTTTTGTTGGTTTAATCGGGTGAAGGTCAAGCAATATGTTGGGCAAACAACGAATGGGCATTGAACAACTGCGCCTTCACATCAGTCAGTTGGCCTCTCTCACAGCCATCCAGTGATGATTCCACAAGTGACATTCCGCATGATCCAGGAGCTTCATGTCCCTTGGTAACTGCCCTCGGGTCATCATGTTTACAACCACATTGCTATCCGTTGAGACAGATAGCATATGCTTGCTTTGCTGATTAAAAACAAAACATCTCAGTGACAAGAGCCATCTGCCTTCATTTGGTAGCAGTTGTCAGCTCTCTTAAAATACCGAGTGAAATGAAAAACAAATCTCTCCAGCGTCTGTTACCATGGCGTTACCTCTTCCGCTGGAATTGTTCATTCCCACTACGAGCAAGATTGTCAATGACCGCAGTGAAAAATGAATCTGTCAATGTTTCAACTGCAAGGCCGGCCGTCGGGAAGCGCCACGGGCCAGGCGTGTCGCCATCGGCGCGAGTCTTGCTGTCGCTGATCAATCGGCGGGCATTTCGATGTGATCAAAGCGCGCATTGTGACGTTCCACCTTCATGGGGCGCCGAACTGACAACAGCTTCCGGAGGGCAAAAGAAGAAAAGTGCTTCAGTCCACGGGGAGAATGCACGACACTCATATTTTCGGGTTGACAAAGGGGCCGGAAGGATGCGCACAAACGGGAGGTTGCGCCCGGAAGTACCTTCAAAGCACCGCCGTACTCAGTTTTGCTCCTGGTGGCCATGCATGTGCCGTTTAAGCTAGCGTACCTTTTACCGCAGCCGTGTCCGATAATACAATGCTCCTTGTGTATGCCTTCAATACAAAAATAGCAGCTGCGACTGACAAGACGCCGCATGGTCGTGAAAATACGGTCGCCGTTCACGGTTGTGAGACTAAATCTGAACCTAAAGCCATATCGCAGATTCAAAGGATATTTACATGATCGTTTCAAGTCGTCTCTTTTGCTGCTATAATGGAACCATCTGTTTTGGAGAGGGCTAACATGTAGCGTAAACTTTCTTGCCTGCCCCCCTGGAACTTTAATGAGGTCCTCCGGTGACTATTTTGCACCCTATTAACCAGAATGACCCAGAAACCACGCGGGGGAGCGCGTATTCATCTCACTGTTTTCACTCTGAGCTCGCTGAAAACTCGGAGAGAAAAACAAACAAACAAACAGACCCCCCCCCCCCCTCCTGTTATTAAAGATCCTCCCCGGGACATACAGTTTGTAAATTCCTATTGGCCATCAGCGTGGAGGATAAAACATTTTGTCATTTTATTTCTGCAGAGTAGCAAAGCAAAAGGCAATTTTAGGACCCGAGTAATTGTTACAAAAACCGATGAACCTTTTCAATCTTCGTGCATCCTGAAGAGATATAAACTGGAGTCCAAGGGGAAGAGACCAGAGTCCCATGCAGAGGTTCGAGGCCGTCCGGTTGGTAAAGCCCCGCCGTTGCCGGCCCTCCATCACGCAAACACAGGCCTGTGGGAATTGCTGAACGCCGAGACGTCTTGGATGAAATACGATCTGAATGCCTTTGCCGAAATGGGAAATATCACATTATGGCTGTACGGGTGCCCTGAAGACAGAAGGGGTTCATTACGCAGCAGCTTTGATGTATCCGAAAGAATTTCAATGTTTAGCATGTTTTCAGTCTCTTCCTTCATCATGACATGTGCATTAACGTCGCACAATTTTATTATTCCCGCTCTGCACTCGATGACATAAAAGCGGATGTCAAGACGAGAGGACGACTGGCTATGGTCATGGTAAACCGGGAAGTCTCTTTCCTGGGTTTGTTGGGTTATGGGGCCAATTTAAATACATTAAAATAGAAAAGAATCACAAGGAATTTATTCAATGTTGTTGTCGAGGTCATTAGCCGATGAGAAGGAGGTGTTACTTTGAACACAGAGCAGATTCGGAACATAGGAGCACGCAACTCCCTCAAAAGACATTCAACTGCCGAGTGAGTTACATGACAATAGCATTCCATCTGGAATCCCAACGACTTATCTCATCGTGATTATTTGCGGCAAGGCAGCAACCTTCAGACACGCAAGGACTTACGGGAAGCCCGTTTTAAAGTAATAAGACCGATTCCACCGTTCACCTTCGAAAAGCGCCTTGGAGATATTGCACACTCCCAACAGCTGTGGAATCTGAAACGCACACCGTTGGATATGAAACCCAACAGTTGGCCACTGCGTCCATTTTCCAGTTATAACTGACATAAAATGGGGAAAGTCCTTCCGAAAGATTTTTCTTGGCAGGCACGGTAGAACCGATGCTCAGTCCGATAGTTTGTGCAGCTATGCTTTACAAAAGCATCCTGAAGCAATCTCACATTCATAACTCAAGACCCGGATGACACTGAATTTCTTGAATTTCACCGAAATGATGGCGTTTGGTCCCAGTGGCCCTCGTACCTCCCATCCTGTGGACTTGGGACCCCTGGCTCCTTATTTTAAGCCAACAGTCTCCAACTTGGATCTTAAACTCAACTGTATTTATAAAGCCCTTTAAACTGGACAGTGATTTGAAACGGCACCGGCAAATCGCTTCTTTCACCTTATGCGGCCTCTCCTTTCTACCGGCGAGCACTTTGAAACAGTCATCCATGCCTTCGTCACATCTTCACCGGAACGCACTTAACCCTGGAGTCAGCCAATCCTCCATCAAGCGTCTCCAGTTGGTCCAGAATGCTGCTGCTCGCCTCTTGACGGGTACTCGCAAAGAGGTGCACGTGACTCCTACTCTGGCATCCCTTCACTGGCTCCTGACACGTGTTGAGATTCTGCTTATTTGTTTTCAAATCTTGAAATGGCCTCGCCCCACCGGACTTCTCCGAGTTCCTCCACACCTGCCCGCTGCCTGAGATCTGCGATCCAGACACAATTAGAGGTAGCGAGAACTAAGCGGAGGCTCCGAGGGGATGGAACCTTTTCCGTTGCCGCTCCCTCACTTTGGAATGACCTCCCGCAGTTCATTCTGTCATGATCCTGTTTTGCTTTGTTTCCTAAGTCCCCAGCTGGAGAGCGGGCGTTCCCCTCACGAGCGTCCGCGGACACCCGCGTTTTATACATCAACATTTTTGTTCACAATCTTATCGTTGTCTGCGTTTGTGGGATCCACTCCGAACCAGATTACTCCGGAGACTTTACTCCCACGACGACAACTTACAGGGTATGGAAAAGACTGACCGATGAATAGAATATGCAAGACTTTCCAGAGGCAGTCGAAGAGAGCACACCGGGCGTGTCGACAAGCCCGGTGGCTGTGATGAAGTCTGCCGGTGGAGCGATAACTCAGACTGCCCCGCAGTCTACTGATCCACTGCCCGCATTAGCCATTTGTCAGAGCCGACTGGAAACTCCCAGCAGCCGTCGCAGGCTGCCATGCAACACTTTCCACATGAAATCATTACGGATATGCTAGCGGCAGTCTACGGCATCGTATGGTAATGTGTTGGTAACTCTCCCTGGACCCGGGGAGAGTCTTTTCATAAACCCCGAGACCGTTTGGATGCAGAAAGGGAGAGTAACAAAAGATTAGCGAGCGTTCAGCTCGACATCTTTTGAACGGCATACGAAACCGTCCTGTTGTCTTCGGGTCGCAGGAAACCCTTGCTTGTTTCAATTGGAAAGTTACTAAAGTCACTCCAAGGTATTAAAAAAATAGCAATAATAATAATAATAATAATAACAATAATAATCAGTGAGAGACCACAACAAGCAAAAACAACACAGACACACATCTTCGGATGGAAGAAAACATCCCTGTGCCGATGTAATTACTTTTCAGTGACCCCCAAAGACAAGTTTCAGTAGACAAAGTTGAAATCATTTCGAACCCAACTAATTAAAAGATTGCTTTCCAGCACTGCGACGTTGAGCGTCTCTAAACACGTTGCAGACAGACAGCGCCCTCGGTTCTCTCTGAGGCCGTTGGCGCACGATTCCCAACCGAACAGACTGAAGAGCAGATTATTATCAGATAGATTGGAGTGGATGGGTGAGCGCGTCTCTGAAGAAGATGTGGTGCAAGCCAAAGCAGGATGCGGCTTGTTCCGTAACCTTTCAGCTGTTTTCGCAGCTAACGCCAACTGCAAACAAAACGCTGCGGAGATGACAAATTTGGAGGGTGTCCAAAACCCCGAAGACGGTCGGAAAGCCGTGGACAGCATAAAACAAAAAACGGTCGCATCTTCATTTTCGTGCCGGCGCAGTTGTCTAGTTCAGCATGTTTGTAAATTTGGAAGACGCCTCACTGGGCGGTACTGCCGCGCCCCCGGCGCATCTTGCAATTTGGTGACAAAAAGTCAGGTATTTTTGCATCGGGCTCGTCTGGAAAGGACCTTCGACTGGCCACGGAAATGTTTCATTCGGGATCAGCTGTGTCCGTCATGCAGTCAAAAGCCCCGGCCAGGATCATCCCTCTTTGTGCTTCCAATAGTTCCCTGAGAGTGTGAGAAAAGCAGGGAATTCTCTTGTCGTGAACACAAATCTTCCAAGTATACCTTTTGATGTTTTCACATTTGAAACAAAGATATCATTTATGTAGGTGGGGGGGAGGAAGGGGCAAATGTCATGAGCACACATGGTTTCAAACATTGTCCTTCACTTCCAAGAAGTACTCTTCGCCATAATTATACTGGAAGCAAAATGATTTTGAATGACGTGGCGCTTTTGTCTTCCACCTAACCTCAGAGTTGACCCTGTAATTGCGATGACAACAGCCGGGAGCAGCAGACAGCACAGACCAAAAAGCTAATTGCTTTTTTTTTTTTGCTTCACCATTATCTTTTAAATAGCAATGGCGATTGCATGTTGTTGTTTTTTTTTTTAAATCCGGGATCCAATGTCCCTCCATCGGTACTGTTAACCCCGGGAGAAGTCATTGAGAAATCTACTAGGCTCGGGTCAATTTGATTGCTCTATCTCGAGGACACATCTGAACAACTTCAACGTGTTGAGTTTGCTTAATTTCCCGCTTTGTGCAAACACTTCGGAGAGAGCAACTGGCTTCAAGCGTTTTATAAATTGACTGTTAAATGAGTGCAGCCGGAGCAGCCAAAAACAATATTATCTAACAGCGCTAATGATAATTTTATTTCAATTCCTACTTTGTCGAAAATAACTCCCACAATTCACTCCTCAGCACTGCAAATGCGAGGTGAGAGGCCACGGCTGCACACAAACCTCAAACATGGTGGAGAGTGACTCGGACAAGAAAAATCCAGCACGTTTGACTTTTGAGAAGATGCCATATATAATAACTAGTGCTGTCAAATGATTGAAATATTTAATCGCGATCAAATTTCATAGTTAACTCAGAATGTGCCGTAATTAATCACCGATTTTTATCTATTCTGAATTTCCTTTGATTTCCTTTTCTCCTATTTTCCCCATTTTTATGCTCCCATCAACATGGAATCGTGGATCAGTTTTGTTTGTTGAAAATGCAAATATTTACTGAAACAACAAGTGCGATTTTCAATTTTACATGAACCTTTTCACTTGCAGCAGTTATTCAAACTTGGAGCCCATTTTATTATTTTAGAGCCAAGTAACATCCGCTGTGATGTGGTGCCGCATTAATCTCACGATAAAAAAAATTAATCGAGTAAAATTGTTTCAAATTAATGCCGATAATAATGCGTTAAACTGACAGCACTAATAATCAGAATCAGCACTAATTATGGCGTCGTTAGCTATCGACGCCATAAAATCACCTTCATGTCCTGAGAATGAATCGTGACTCCGTGTACCAATAGTCAAAGGATGGCAACTCTGTGAGCTCTAAGAACAAAAAAACGTGCCTGCCTGCTATTGCACTTTCCACTTCAATAAGTGCGGTTTGGCAAAAAGTGATTGTGCAGTTTCAAGCTCTTTTTGGTACCCACCATATGATGTCGATACAGTGCTGTACTCCCTTTACATGTAATCAAATTCAATTTGTCATCTGTTGGACTATCACAGCCCCCCCACCCGTCCCTGTAAAATCGATTTGAAGATCACTCGCTGACAACACGAACGGTGAGTGGAGATTTGCCGTGGGAGCTCTAATAGATTGTTTCCTACCCATGGACGGCCATAGCATCCAATTGCGCAATGTTTATTGTGCGAGATGTTCCAAGTCGTGCTTCATTTGAGCATGATGATTTCGAGCACAGTTAACTATCGACACCATAAAACCACAATTTCTTCACACAGAGGTCAAGGAAGAAGAAATTGACGGGCGGTCTGCCCGCTGAAGTATCAGAAGCCGACGGAATCAAGATTTGCACAAATCGATGTTTGCAACCATATTTGGGGATCTCAGTTCAGTTTGAGTTGTTCGCGGTGTGCCATACACGCGTCGTACGACACACTTTCCTTTCACCACCATGACCCAATGGCACACCTCTCTCTGTTTTCTGTTGATTTTCCCCTGCATTCTTTTGTATTCTTTCTTTGGCAACTTTTTCCAAATTAATTTTTCGACTTTTTTCCAACAAAAGTACAAGTAAAAGCCTCTAGGAATACTTTTATTTATTTTATTTTTTTCGAGCCGGTAGTCCCTTCAAAGTCAAACCGTAATCATGACAACGGTAAACGACAGACGCAACGATTGGGATCCATCAACCTAAACTCTCGGCACGTGATCAATTTAGGACACGACTCAAAGCAGGTTTGCTTGGCTCATAAAATGTTGAAAGTGCCTCTAAATTAAACACAAGCAAAGGGAGCAAGACTGTATAATTACAATGCAGCCTCTTGCAGAGGTGCCTTCCTCTTCGCTTTAGGCCATTCATGAGCCGACTTGTGCAAAAAACAAAACAAAACAAAACACATTTGAGTTTTCTCCAAATAGCTTATTGAACCTGCAGGGCAAACATGCATAATCGGAATGTAATTCCAACCAACGTGAAGCCTGACAATATTCGGAGTCATAATGGCATTTATTATTTGTACTTTCGCAGCATATTCATTGACAAGGCCAGCGAAGAAGAAACGGGTCAAATCGAGGTATGCGGAATTGAAAAGACCCCTGAATGTAGGACGTATTGACTGGCTCATCTTAATCCCGGGCTTGGAGAGAACGCCCATCACAGCGTTGTGAATAGCTGCATCATAAGCGGGCTACGCGCACATTTCTCAAGCTGCATTACTCATCGGGGCGAAACACGGAATCGTCCTTGAATTGGCAATTCAAGGACACGATTTGTGCCGAGTTTTCCTCATTGTCCCGTGCGTCAGTCACACACAAACGCCAACGCCGAATGTAACAATAATGAAGAAAATAAAAGGCTGGAAACACGCAAGACGGCAACGCGGGGGACCCGCCGGCGCGTCTGTCCGCCCGCGTGCGTTTCATGAAATCACCCGTTGACACCTCCCCTTTTGCGAGCCGCAATCATGGCTCCGAGCACATTTTATTTTGGGAGGAGGAATTTATTGTTTTGCACCACTTGCAGTTCCAAAAGAAGGATGAGTCGCGGCTGGAAAAACAAACTGCGGTCAGAGAAGAAATGGAGTTTCTAAGTACGGCGGTAACTCAGCGTGCCTCCCAGCGCCACGGGAGAACATATTTCGGCGTCAGGTAAAACGAGGCCAAATGCGAGCCATGCGACCCCGCCTCAAGTTGAAAGATCGCGAAGCAAGTCAGGCTGTTCAAGGACATGCCCGGCCGGCCGTCTCTCTGGAGCAGTTTGAGAGTTGACTGACAGCGCTGACGCTATCCTTGCCTAAGCTTTAAATAAGATGTCCCGGTAACGTTTTTTTTTTTTTTTTTTTAAGGTCGCTTTCCTGTTCTTGCCCAGCAGCCATTTACCAATGGCCGAGCTTAAGTCATCCGAGTGAAATCGGGCCTGCGAGGTCTGAACATTTCCTTATACTGTAATCTTAATCAATATTTTAGACTTGAAGGAATTTGTGACACACAATCATTCTGATCAAGTCGACTTTTGGAGCCGCGGCGTTCCTCAAACAACATATTTACTTCTTGTCTTGTCAGAATGTAGCATGTAGCCGGTGGCTCCGATCGTCGTGTACCACCGTGAGGACCCCGGTTGAAACCGTCCGCCCCCAACGCCCACCCGGACACGCGGCTCCGGTGTCTTCAAACAAGACACCGATACTTTGTGTGCGTGTTTGGAGAGGACACCTAAAAATGAGTCCACGCCATAACAGCAACGCAACTTCTGATGGACGATGTCGAAAGGTGATTTATGGCTCATACTGCAAGATTTATTTCACCGCTAGCAGACAAAGCCACGTCAGAGCGCAACACCGCGCTTCACGGCTTGAGCTTGTAACCCTGTTTTGAAGGCCACCGGAGCCCCCCACCGATGACCTCGATTGATTGTTGAATGTTCTTCACTGAATAGCATTCGCTAAAGTGTCAACTAAGAAAATGGAAGGCAACCAATTGCATCAAATGATGAAGGAGATGCATCTCACATTTTCCGCGGGAGAGGTCTGGACTGCGGGGGCCGCCTTGAGCGCGAAGCAACACTGATGTAACAAGTGCAGAATGTGGCTTGGACATTGTCTTGCTGAAATCGGCAGGGGTGTGCCTGGAAAAAAAAAAGAAGAGAAATATCGTCTGAATAGCAGCATATGTCGGCCATCATGGTGCCAGATATGCGAGTTCCCTCTGTCACCGCCATGAACCCCCCCCCCCCCCCCCCCCCCAGCATCACGGACTCATGCGGACTCATCAGACCACAGCACTTTTTTTTTTCACTTTCTGTCAGTCCGGCTTGGGTGAGGATGAGCTATTCAAAGAGAAAGCAGACGTACGCACTTTCACACATACGAACCAAATTATATTCTCAACTCAAGTGGATTTCTGGAGCACTTTAAAACAACCCCCGCTGTACATAGAGCAAAAATAATTCATACAGCAAACACTAAATTCATGACGCAGACAGAAGAAAGCACAAAATACCGTGCAACTTAAGTCTCAAGTCTCAGGCGGCGTCAAAGCCAAAGAATAAAAATGACATGCGGAGGGGGGCTGCAGCATTGTGGACCAACTGGAGACGCTCGATGGAGGATTGGCATGACAGTAATCCAGCTAGGACAACGTCGCTTCTCACCAGAGCAGAGCAAAGCTTTTCTTTGACCGCTAGTAAGCTGTGCGGACTTTGCGGGGATCGTAATCATGCCCGTGTCGTAACTTCCCGACTATCGCAACGTGAGTTGATTGATATTGAGCGAGACCGGAGATATTTGTAAAATGTCAATGCGCTCACGCTTCTAATGAGAGTAACGACCGGAAATACGAGGATGCTAAATCTCCGCGCACGTCAAACAGCGCTATTTATTATCGGCCGCGCTCGGATGACGGATGCGGCTCGGCAAAGTGACACCTCTGTCGAGTAAAAGAAGAGCTGAGAATGTGAAATGCGGATGGAGTCGAATAGAAGAAGGTCAATGTCAATCATTAGAGCCTTGGAGATTTGCCCGATCAAATCCCGACGATCTACGCTGCGGCACATTCTGTCCGTGATGAAAATAAGATTGTAAAGAGAGGAGGAAAAGAAAATGCGCTCGGGCGCCGTGACTGGAAAAAAAAATGCAAATGTGAATTTCAAATACTGTAAGGAAAGGCGCAACATAATGATGTGGGCTGACGGGGGGGGGGGGGAAGTGCGATTGGCTGTCTTTGAGCGGCCCGAGCTACTTTGCATTCAGTGACAAACAGATGACTGAAGTCTCCTTGAACCCGGACTGACTCGCTTATGCGCTGATAAATGCTCAGATTGATCTTGAGTTCATTTCCTTGCAGTCATCAACCTTCTATAGATGGCTGTAATTGCTCCAGGTATATGGATTCATATTTGGACAGCCTCCAGCCAGTGTGTGTGTGTGTGTGTGTGTCTGTATTTGTTGAACTTTCGCACGAGGCGCGTTTGTTTTTAATCGATGAACAGATTGCATTCATCGATTCAGGAGAAAGTCATGATGGAATGTCAGATGGCATTTCGAAAAGACTTTGGTGCTAATTATGCGGTCGTCGACACAAATAGCAGATGATTCAAATCGACGCGATCCACCATTGAAAGTTTCCATCGCCGCTCATCGCTAAGCGGACGGACTCGACGTTACTCGGCGCTCTGTTTGCCGTGCCGCGTGAAGCTTTGAGCGAGAGAAAGCGTTCAAAAGGACAAACCGGGTGACAAGAAGGCCTGCCTTTCTCCCAACCTGTTAAGACGAGGCACAGCCAGTCAACTTGATTTCTATCACGCGTTTCATACGCAAGGGACCTCAACGTGCCTGACACAGTTCAAAGTACAACACTGAAAAGCACTTACAGACAGATGAGCGGAAGACTTTTCAAAGCAAAATCACGTCATAAAAAGTAGCAGACGCTCATCGTAGGTACTGGGAAGGGAGCGCGGTTTTGAACGCGTGTTGAAAAGCGGTGACTCTTGGGGCCCGACTTCACTTCTGTCGCCAACTTATTCCGGGGGCTGCGCAGCAACACGGCTAAATGCCGCTTCACCGTGTTTGCTTTGAACTGCGGCTCCACGAATGGACTGACGTCCGCAGACCTCGGAGCCCGACTCGCTTTATCTTCCGCCCCAGTTATAGGCGAGTAACGGAATTTAAAATTCCATTCCATTCTTACTACTACTACTAATAATACAATCCAACGGCGCTTGTGCGAAACATTTGAAATTGGAGCGCCTGCTCCTAAAATGACTTCAGGTCGGGTGAGCGGCCTCTCGCAGCAGAAAACGTTGACTAGCGCTCCATTGTATCGCTTCACCGAAAGCGTAAATCCGGATCGCCACCGGGGACCCGTAATGATTGCTCCGCTAAGTATCATAAAGCACGAATGAGAGCGTCTTCATGCATTTGACATTACCCGTTCGGGTCCTGACTGAATTATCAGCTTCCCCACGGGTACAATAAAATACAAAATCAAATATAAGGAAATGAAACGCACGTTGTTTCCTCGCGAAAACGGGCAGAAAAACTGAGACGCCCACACGACGGGAACTCCTAAATGCTGCATAATAGAAATCATTGATTGCCATAATATCAATTAAAAAAAAAAAAAATCAGCGCTTAAGACACGCTGCCAAAGTGCGTCTCATGCCACCTTAGTTCTCGACTAAGGTGGGCGGTGATTTCCTTTTCTCCAGCTCACAAACTCTTTTATCGACTTGATTTTTCTCTTTCGTTCGCGTACGAGGCCGTTGTGGCTGTCGCCCATCGTGGCGTGCCTGCGTGTGTGTATATGCGCGCACGTGCGGTGACGGGTCGATTGCGGGCGCTTGCTTGCTTGAAAAGTAGATCTTCGGTCAAAAGAAAAGAAAAACAAAATAGAGGTTGGGCACCGCTGGTCTTAAAATTGACTAGGAATTGGATTGTAAGCAGAATACATTGATTTCTTGAAAACGGCATTTAAAACCGGCAAGGGTGCGCGTTCTGTCTGCAGACAGTCCTTCGCACATTTCGATGCGACGGATGAAATCCCGACAAATGCGGAGAGCCATTTGCATACAATACATCATATCGAAAAGCTCGGGGACAAAAACGCCAAAGTGTCGCTTGAGAAAGGAACAGCGCTGGCTGTTCCGGTGCTCTTTCAAAACACCATCGATCCAATAGAAATATCGATTTTCACCCGCGTTCTGAATGTCATGTACATGCATTCTGATATTTTTGACAGAGTCATTTTTCTCTTCCCGCGCTTCTTATGAATCTCAAAAATGAATCGGATGTCACGTGAGCGACACCGTATCACGGACTTGACGAAGAGCTCGGACTTGATTTTGCAATCTCCCAGCCAGATCCCCCCCACGGCCGCCGCGCAATGTCGGTCGAACGGAGCCCGCGTCTCGAAGGGATTTGGATGTTAATGAGCGCCTGCGTCTCTTTTGGTCCAAATGAAGGCGCGCACTGAAAAGAGAAGCATATTGCTTGAATGGCCGTGACGCGTCTGGGGGGGGGGCTTCAGATCACCCACAAAGCTCATGAGGATGAGGCGCCATCGACATAAAATGCCGGTGTGCCTTTTTTGAAGCATTTGCATTGAGCGACATGAGTTCATCTGTTGCGGCTTTGGCGCCGCGTGGTGACTGTTCACGTCCCGCTATGCGAAAATGAAAACAACAACAAAAAAAAAATGGCGACCGTTTCTCGCCTCTTGACTAGGTACTCGTGAGAGGCAGCGCATAACTCGGAAAACTAAAACTGATCAACCATTTTCATGAGTGGATTGAAATCATAAACGCTTTTCAGAAAATGAAAAGTAACCTAAACTAAAGCTTACATTTATCAAATCAGCCAAAATGAAGAAGAGTTCCAGTGAGAATGTCTTGTTTTCATCTCTAGCAATTAAGATCAAACATGAGCTTTCGGGTGGGGGGGGGGGGGGGGTGGTCAATGTTTATATTTGGATATCGCTGTACGGGCGAGATGTGTAATTTGCTTCACTACATATTACGCAATACTTTGCGTAATAATAATAAATGTAAAATAATACGTAAAATAATACTCATGCGCTCGACAAATGCTCCAACGACTCACAGAAAACAAACTCATTCAAAAAGGAATAAAAATGAAACGATGACCAAGCTTCCTGAAAAAAAAAAAAAGCTGCTCTAAAAGCAAACTGACTAAAAAAAAAAAAAGTCAAAGCAAAATAAAAAGCAAGCTATGATGAAGGCCCCCAAACTATTGGCGGCAAAAATGTTGCCGCGCTTCGTATTTGCGCACGCGACTCCAAACTGGTGCATGCATTTGTGCGCATTTCTTTTCCCTCTTCAACGGCAGCGATGATTATTCATTCATTCAAAACAGAAAGGTACTTACGTACCGCAAATGATGAAAGAACAAAAGAGGAACACGGATAAAAGAATGACCTTTGAAAAAAAAAAAGAGAAGAAAAGAAAATCAAGGTAACCTTAGAAGTCGCGATCAAAGCGTCCCTTGTTCCCTGACTTAGGAGGCAACAAAATGACTGCCTTTGGCATAATTACCATAGCGCCCCCCCCCAAGTGAGATTCACACGGAAAATGTGTCTGGCGCCTTGTCAAGCAACGCGGCCTCCCACGCTGAAATAATCAAACAATTGATAAAGGTCATTTGGGAGTGTTTAGTCAGTCGTGAGCAGCTCGAGGGGAGCCGGGATAGAGAGCTGTCTCGCGGGGGCACGCCAGTGTGGGGGGGGGAGCGCGCCGGCACTCGAGGGGAGCTCGGCCGAGACGAGCCCCGAGTGGATCCTCCACCTGATGTCCGCATCCCTTTCGTTCGACTGATTTCCGGACCCGCCGGTCTGCGTTGACGGAAGAAGAAAAAAAAGGGCTTCCACTTGCGCAATCGGAGCCAAATGGCAATGGCGTGCGGGACTTATCGCCAGAGTCAACGTTTGTGCCTTTTACTGGCGTCGCGATTGGCCACAAAAACGCTGCGGCTGCAATGACAACGGCAGATGAGGCGCAGCCGCAAAACAAATTGGAGGGCCTCCTGGGTGGAAACTAGGAAAGCTTGGCCAATTGTTGTGCACCCGCTCAAGCCGACGTTCCATTTCTCACCTCGTGACAGATTGCGTTCCTATTGCTAAATGTCACATGGCTTGTCACCTCAAAACAAACCAAAAAAAAAAAAAGAAGAAATGTCAGGAATATGGTTTCACCGGCGAGAGAGTGAATGTAAATTCGAAATTGTCCCCCCCTCCAGCAATTCAGCCAGCTGCGACGCGTTTCCATCGGCGACAGCATTTGCTAAAACAATGGGAAGAAAAAGCCGAGATTGCCGCAAAGTGGGTGCGGGGAAGCGCAGCGCCGGCCGTGTTGAGGTTTTGTTAATTCCTCCTCGTCGGAGCCGATTGGCCTTCAATGGAGTCGCGCGCCAAGACGGCAAACACCAACGGAATCACGAAAAGCGTCCACGATGTCACGTTTGGACTTCGTCCGAGGCGGCGGAAGGCCAACCATGACTGACGTCCAAAAGTTCCTTCACAGCAATGTTTTAGTCCCGTTTGTTTGGTCCTTTCGTATGGAGCACAAGTCAGAGAATACAAAAAAAAAAAAAGGTTGAAAATGATGCTTGTTTACTGTTTATCATTGCTAAATATAAACGGACGTCATGGCAACAGTGGTCTGATGACATTTCTTGGCTCGTCTGACGGACGGAGTGTGAACTTTTGGCGGATTCGACACCGCGGATCAAAGTGCAACGTCATCGGTGCTGTCGTAAATTTCACAGGTCCACGTGAGCAGGAAGTCTTGACGTCAACATCCATTTCGGCGAGCCTCCGTGGCGGTTTCGTTTGGATTCCGAGGCGACGGCTTATAAGACCGTCGTGTCGCATCGCCGCGGGGGGGCGGGGGGGGGGCAGTTAAATGTGACGTGCCGTTGAGTGGGCCGAGAGACGGACGGAGTGACTTCTGCCGATGAACTCTGAGCGCGCAGACGCTCTTGCGGATGACTCCGTTGAAATATTCCAAACGGGAGAGCGACTCCGTTCGGTTGAATGACAGCATACGTCTGTGTCACATTTACCGGCAATGCCCCCCCGCTTGCCCCATATCCTCAACTAACGAGCGCTATTTTCACGTCAGACTGATCTGCACCGACTTGGGGCATCTCAACCCACTGGTGACATTTTGGCCTCGTCTTTTGAAGCAAAGGACGCTTCAGGACAACATGTCAAAGCCCCGAGAGCGATGAAGACACGTTGGCTCAATCTTGCTTCCTCCTTCTTATTCATCAGAATAGCGCGTGGAGTCGACGGGGGCCGCTCGGCATCTATTTTGAGCAAAGGCGCCTTTCCGCCTCGAGTTCCCGATTGAAAGGACCCGGTCACAACAGTTTGGATTGTGACGCGCAAAGGTCGGCGAGAGGCGCTTTTCCCGAGTGAAAGTGATGGGGTAGGGCGGGGGGGCGGATTTGGAGCAAACGGCTTTTTGCAAATTGGTCGCGTCCCTACAAAGGCGAATTGCCGCTTCCGCCGCAATCCGTCAATTAAAAACACATTCCGCTCTAACGACCTAAAGTGACCGATTGCTTGTTTTGCGGCCGATTCCCCCCCCCCCCCCCCCGTTCTTCTTCTTGCGACGCAGTAAGCCGGAGGCCGACAGAACCGAAAGCCCCGTTAGCAAAGCGTGCAAATTCACGAGTCGGGGCTCCCGCAAGCGCTGACGGACGTGACGGCTTTTCTTCCTCTTCATCTTATTTGTTTGGCGCGTATGCTGTCCTCATTCATATCCGGCGCGTGACAGCTTGTCGAGCGCGTGCGATAAGTTCTCTGACGTAAAAAGCGAAGCGGGCCGACGTGACAGCTTGTCGCAAGGATACATTTTAGGAAGAGCGAGTCTCTCTTCGGGGGGGGGGGGGGCGGCCCGCTTGGCTCGCTGATAGCCAATGTCATAAGGGGGGGGGGGGGGGAAGCAACATTCAGGAGACTCGGAAAAGAGATTGCGATTTGATCTCCAACGTACACGACAGTATTGATTGAGCGATTACGTTTTCGGTTCACATCAGGTGTGCCCGCGTTTGTGAGGTTGCTTTCCTCGCTTCGATTTTGTCGAAACCGTCTCCCTGCTTCGGGCCACGTGGACAACGCGCGCGTCAGCAGGGGGGGCGCACGCGGACGCGGCACCGGGCCGACGGAACGAAGCGGCCAATTTGCACTCGGCGCGATGGGCTTTGCTCTTGCGCGGGACATGATTTATTCCCCTTTGAAATGGATTCATTCACATTTCTGGGACTAAATATAATTGCGGCGCTGCCCATATTTCACGTTTGTGTTGGGTGTGTATAAAAGTAATTTCATTTGGTCACTGAGTGTTCTATTGAATGGGGAAATCATTCATCCTGAGGGTGCTTGAGAATTGAATTAGAGTGGAGGGGGCGGGGGTGGATAAATATTTGTCCGAGGATCATTTGCATGCCATTTTGGGGAGGCGACATTTAGTTGACTAATTAGGCTTCAACCTCTGATGGATATCGACATTGGAAAAGCAAAACATCAAATTCCACCGACCCAAAGTCACCGAAACAGTCGGAGCACATCAAGCGCAGCGCTTCATCGATTCGGCTCTGTCGTCAAATGTCAATAAGGTACTGTAGAAGCCGAGCGTCTCTTCCCGCTCGGGCGTTGTTATGACAATGTTTCAATGCCTTCCTCTCCCTTCGGGCTGAGCGGAAAAAAAAAGAAACGCGATTCCATAATATTCGAAACGGACGGAGAGCGGGGACGACGAAACTTGGACTGTCCTCGTTGTAATTATCAGGCCCTAAAAAATATGAGCGAGCGCAAGTGAAGAGAGTGAATCGGAGAGGAAGGAGAGAGGCGCGCACGACGAGCGGGGAAACATAACACAGAGGGAAGGGGGGCGGGGGCGGGGGGGCGTTGTGGATTTGGAAGAGGAATAAAAAGTGTGCTTATTCATTTGAGAAAGATTGATGGGCTGATGCAGATGTGGCTGTGAAGCTTTTAGTGCGCCGTCTCGCTCAGAATGCGCCCGTTGCGACATTCGCTCACTCTGCAGTCCCGCAATCAACATCCTGTCTCCATGTAAACGGGCCTAATAGCTCCCAAAACAACACAATCGATGGCCCGGCACGCACACCCTCACGTTGAGGTTCAAATATGCTCGCCGCGTGCCACTAAATCGGCAACGCGCGTGACTGCCGAGCCGGTGACGGACGTTTCAATAACGACACGATCAGTCCAAAATTGCAGTCGATTCTTTTTCCTTTTTCCCCCGAGCACATCAACGCTCCGGTTAAGCTAAATCCACCGATTGGCGGTCGCGAGAAGAGCTGATTAGGACCGCACTCTCCTACAGCTACGCGGCGACGTGCCTGTGCCGTCGCTACTGAGGGGCGAGGGCGGCTCCCGATCGCTCGCCGCGATCGACAGCTGCGAACAGAAAGCGAGCGGAGTAGGAAGGGAGACCAGACATGCCGGCTTATCATAAATTCATCTTTGTCTTTTGTTGACATACGATCGTATTTATTTCAGACTTTTGATTTTTTAAGAGAGCAAAAACTTGGACGCGGCAGAGACGAAGCGAGGTCAAGTTTTGGATTTCGCGCCCATCAATGGGTTCAAAACAACCGTCGGACGTAAATCGACACAAATTGCGTTCTCTGTCGAATACTAATTTGACTACAAACGGGAACGGCGAGCCACGTCTTCTCCGTAGATTGGCCCGTCTTTGCCGACGAAGGCAAACGCAAGGTCTACGCGACGTCGACAGCGAAACACTTTGGCTTTGAGACCAAGTAAGCGCGAGAGGCCTTCCCCCGGAATCAGCGCAATGTTAGCAGGCAGGCTCGGGAATGAGCGTTTGTATTCATTCGGGCTCTTGACAGAACAGGGCCGGTGTTATTTTGCACGGAGTCAGCTTTACGTATGAAGGCGCCGGTGCGGATATATTGATGAAGAGCAACCTCACAAAAAGCCGGACAAAAATCACTCCCTGACAGTTGCTTCCAACTTGTCCCAATGACGATTTGTCGAAGCAGAATAAACAAACGAACGATTCTTCAAATGACACGACGGTGACTCGACTTAACTCATTCACTCCCAAAGACGTTTTTAAACGTCTTTTCAGACTTGGTCTAGAATTGGCTGGTACTGAATGAGTTAATAATGATGATTTTTAAGAAGGGCGGTACGGCGGTCGACTGGTTAGCAGGTGGGCGACCGGGCAGCGAAGAGGTGCGGCTTTCGGTTCTGGCTCCCTGGCCTTCCCGTGTGGAGTTTGCATGTCCTCCCCCGTGCCTGCGTGGCTTTTCGCCGGGCACTCCGCTTTCCTCCCACGTTCCAAAAACATGCGCGGCAGGCTGACTGAACACCCCAAATTGTCCCGAGGTGCGAGTGTGAGCGCGGATGGTCGCCCTGCGATTGGCTGGCAACGGGTCCGGGGTGTCCCCCGCCTACTGCCCGAGGGCGACTGGGAGAGGCTCGGGCACGCCCGCGACCCTCCTGGCGATAAAGCGGATTAGAAAATGGATGGCTGGATGATTACGGTGAACTTTGACAGGTGGCTTCACCCCCATTTGTCGACAATGCTGACCAACGTTTTTCTGAATTCAATAGCGGTGTCTGCTGCGCAGACCTGAGGCGCCGGCCAGGTGTGTCTCCGAGCGGAGAAGCTCAGAGAGGTAAGGTGGCGCGAGGCCATTTCAAGATTTGAAAACAAATCACAGGATCCTCCAAAGAACTCTAAAGTGTAAAGGGATGCCAGAATAGGAGTGACGTACTCCCTCTTTACGAGTGTACCTGTCAAGAGGCGAGCAGCAGCATTCTGGACCAACTGGAGACGCTTCATGGAGGATCGGCTGACTCCAAAGTCAAGTGCATTACAGCAATCCAGCCGGGATGTGACGAAGGCGTGAAGAACTGTATCTCCGGGAGAGGCTCGACTTTCGCCAGCTGCCTAAGATGAAAGAAGCCGGATTTAACAATGGCACCAATTTGCCGGTCCAGTTTAAAATCACTGTCCACTTTAAGACCCAAGTTCGACACTGTTGACTTAAGATAAGGAGCCAGGGGGCCCCAAGTCTACAGGATGGGATGCACAAGGGCCACTGGCACCAAACACTGGCACTTCTGTCTTCTTTTCATTGGAATTCAATGTTCTGCTGGAGCGGGACTGTCCGGCACTTTGTGTGCAGCCGCGGTTGTTTTCAAAGTGCTTTAGAAATCAACGGGAGTTGATTTTTCAGTTGAAAAACAGAACAGCGGCGTTTTGCGTCCCTCTAAAAATGTTGACATCTCAGCCCAAAGGACCCGCACTTGAATATCTTACAAGAGGCCGTCGAATAAAACCAGCCGCTGAGCCGCAGCGTGCGAATGCAAAGTGCCGTTTGTCCGGCGAAATCGGACTGAGTTGGATCTTTCGGTGCGTCACTTTAAAAAGAGTTGCGCTCCGGTTGTACTCTCGCCACTTCTGTGCCTGATCCGAGTTGCCCGTTCTTGGAAAAAAAAATGTCCATTTCTCTCTCTGCCCGCTGCATGAAATGCATGAAGCAAATGTTATGTACATCTGGCGGGACTCCAGGGTGTTTGGCTTCAACTCGAGCGCCACACGCTCTCCGCCGAGCACAAATGAGGCAGGCAAACTGAGAGGACGGATCACCCGCACGCGCCAGATCACGGTCCGCGAACAACCCGCATCGATTATAGCCGCAACATCTGTTTGATGTAAGGTGGACTGCGGGAAAGAAGACAGACTGTTGTCAAGACTCCCGACCTTCTCCCAAGATGGGTTGGTCTAGAAAATCACGTCACCGAATCCAAATTCGATTGTCATAAAAAGACGAGGGAATCCAATTGCGGGGAGGATGCGAAAGAGCACGATGAGTCGAGTCCCAAAAAACACAACTTACACACCGAGGCAAACTACGGCGAGAAATCGAATGGACAAAATGTGAGCGTCTCAAGAATTGGCACTTGAGACGAGAGTCGTGAGCAAGGCGAATAATCCGACAGCGCCGACGACGAGGCCGATTAGCGACGGGTGCGGCTCGGGCGGGAACGCCCTCCACTCCCACCAGACACTGAACAAAACAAACAAGACGGGATCATGACAGACGAGGGGCGGCAAGCTGCGTGCAAGCAGGGCAGATCCTCAGGTTAAAACAAGCGAATTTTCTTGCGGAATGGCTGGCTTCCTCCTGCGTTCCAAAAAGATTTTATTTTTTTTTGCCACATAACGATGTATGGATGCCGATTAGACATCCGGGCTCTCGCAAGGTGGAGCGTATTCGTCTGTTTGAGCTGACCCAGGAGTATCCGCTACTTTGCACTTAAGTGTCAGTGGTGGCCCCTCAAATTGTCAAGTATCATCTTGAAATGTGCAAATTCACTCTCATGTCCGCTTTCAAAGGTTTCAAGGAGGAAAGGGAGAATGCTATTAGCATCCCCGTCTCGGGAAAAGTGCCAATGGTTGACCCGCGGTTTGGTGCAGTTCATGAATAATGATGTAATTGCGGATCTCAACGCAATCTGATGCAGGAAAGGGTTGAGGATGCTCACCGGGAGACGACCTTGCTTGAGTTCCAGACAGAATCGGGGGCTATGTACGGCAAGAGAGTTTGAATCTGTGGGTGTGGACTTTGGCTGGTGTCCATTTCTGTGGCTGGTTGGGATTGTCCAGGCGAGGTCAAACCGAGCGGTGCCCGCAATCCAACTGTCCGGGGTCTTCTCCGCCGCAGCTCTGTGAATTTACGAGTAGAGGCGAAATGTTACATCGAGCAAAATGTGAACATGAAGCGCTGGGGTTGGGACTGCAAGTGGTCGTTCATCAATAATTCCATCCAGATCTTCGTCTTGTAACTGGAACGCACACTTGCTCGCTGTCATCGACATATGAAAGCAAGCGAACCAAAGATTGCGCTCTCCTCTTAGTTCTTCCTTATTTCTGTATTTTCCATTCTCAACGCCACGTTGGAAACGGTACGTGACGTCAGGTTGTCGACTGGGCCGTTCCTTGGACCCACCAGTCGCTACTCAGTGATTGCCCCCTTGTCGATGTCAATCGGTCTTTGATATTCTTTTTCCTCGCTGGGTGACCCAATAAGCCATCGGAGGCCATTTTGAAGTCAAAATAACAAAATAACGGATGAAACGCGATCAGCGTCAGAGATAAGCTCCCGCCCTCGCACGCGGCGGCTGAATATTTATGATGCGCTGCCACACCAAGCCTGTTCGTACACAGAGTCAGCAAAACAGACGTCGTCGTCCGGTTGACGGACCCTCTGCCAGTATGGACTGCGGCGTTTGTGAGAGTCATCAGGATATGACCAAGAAAAATGCCGCATCGATTTGGGGAGACGGCCCGCCCGAAATGGCTTTCAAAGTCGCTCCGTTATGGATCGGCGTCTTGCCGGCGAGTATGGCTGCCGTTTCCACAAACGGGTCCCGTCGGCTATTATAAGCTTGCTTGAATCCAACTTGGAGAACCAACCATGCCTCTCTCTCTCTCTCTCTCTCTCTCTCTCGATCTTTCCCTCTGACCACCACAGGTACACTTGCACAGTGTTTTGGACAACGTAAACGGCATCCCTCTTCAAGTCAGGTCCCTCAAGACATCGTTCAGAGTCAAACGAGACCCGATAAAATCCGGCCTCAGAACGTGGGGGTGAGAATAAGCAGTGAAGAGGGTGAGCGGTCACGCTGCACCGATACTCTGCGCCGAGACCCTTCTCTGGTCGAAGCAATCAGCAGCAGTGTTGCTTTAGAAGAAAAAACACCACCAACTACCAGAGATGGGATGGGACGGACGCCCATTTTTGGAACGGAGGACAACCTTTTTTTTTTTTTTTTTTGAAGGACGTATTAAGCACGGCCGGAAGTGGGTTTTCGCCTGTCCCTTTATTCCCCTCTCAGGTGTCGAGAGAGGCAAAATAATAAGGCCAGAATGTAGCCACAAACGGTCTTTTCATCTCAACAGCATTTTTATAGCAACACTGCCGCCTCACTAAAGTGCCCGCCCGCTCGCCCGTCTCCGCTAATCACTTTGAACGCGAAATATTTGAAAAGACGCGTTGGGCGAAGGAAATTTGAATTTGGATTCTTAGAAAGTGCAGTAAATATGATGTTGAGCAACAAACACGTTTGGCTCCTGTTTTATTTCCATTCCAGACAATCACAGGTGGGGGGGGGGGGGGGAACATGACCTCCGCGCTTTCAATATAATGAAATGCAAAATGTTCTTCTGTACTTCCACAACGGTCACATTTATTTATAAATTTTTTTGGAGTTCCTTTTATGACATTCATCGCGGGAGCCCTGAATTCATTAGAGCTCCATTTTGCATAACTGCCACAGCCTCCAGTCACTCCATCTGTGAAACTTGCGCAGAACAAAAGAAGCAAAGGGCGTCGGGTAGGGAGAAGAGAAAGCGATTTGAAATCAACTGGAAGAGAGGACGGCGAGCGACAAAAAAAAAATAGAGAAGAGCGATGGGGGGCGGGGGGGAATGAAGGCAAAGGGCGCATTTCAGCACGATAACCTTGGACTCAAACGCAATCATTTAGCGCCGCTATTTGTTTACAAAAGAGCACTCGAGCGGAACTGCGTTTTTGGCCCGCCGCGTTAACTGGGCTGGCTGTTGTACGTAACCGGGAGTGTGTCAGAGCGCGCGCACGCCTGGCTGGTCACATGTAATTGAATTCGCCTTGAAATCTCTGCCAACAAATCGTCACTGACAGTGCACTGCTGAAAGTTGAGAGTGACCTCGTTCCATTCCTGTGATGCCTCACGACTGTCAATGCTCCGGCGGCGTCGGGGGCAGCACCGCTGATGGCGGTTCGCGCCTTTAATCATCTTTTAATGAGAGTGCGGACGATGTGCGGCGGGGATCGTTGCCTGGCACGCACGGGGGGGGGGGGGGGGGGGGGGGGGAAGGCCGCTATGGCAGACCGCAGGGGGAAATACACGGAAACGTACCAGACGAGCGCAACGGCACCTCAACCAAATAAAGGGGGTTTGAATAATTAACCGTGCCTGTATTATTTACTTGAAATATCTGTCCTAATTATGCCCCCCTCCGGGCGATCTATAACTTCCTTGATTGTACCTTTGGGCTACATGCCTCTGCACCAGGTCTAATATAAAGAGAGCTTTGTGAGAGCTCTTTGCCAACCACATTATTATCTTTCTTTCGCTGCAACCCGTCAAAAAAAAAAAAAAAAGAAAGAACGATGAAAACACACAATTCAGGTCATGGGAAGAAGTGTCTCCTGTCTGCATTGGTTGAACGAAATTTAGATTTGAAGTCATTACAGTATTGACAACTACATCTCAGTGAGAAGACGAAGCTGATTAGCTCAAGAAATGATTTGGTAGAGCCTATTTTTATGAGTGGGGTGTCTAGACTGGCAGTACTGCACCTGTAAAATGACTGACGATGTGGTCCGTTTCCACGTAAAATGTCATGTTTTCTATCGAGCTATCCAGATAGACAATTAGATACACACACAATCTATCGATGTGTCACGGAACTAACTCGACACAGAGTTAGTTACACAATCGATAGCTATCGATCTTGTTAGCGAGCTAAATACAACACCATATGGAGCTAGCCAGCAAGCTAGATAGCTAGCAAAAAACGATTTTCCTCTTCAAACCATGTTTTGTTTCACTCGAGCGAGCAAGATCAATCGGAATATGTTTTGAAGAGAAACATTGATTTCAAAGATGCACGGGCGTGAAACGGAACCGGACCACTTTGAAATATATCGAGATACGCATCAAATCGTCTTTTATTATGCTAGAAGGAAACGGGCATCTCATGGTACGTAGTTACTTAGTTCCGATTTGTTTAAAATGACAACAAACCCCCCCCCCCCGCATTTGTATACTCTGTCGAATGGAGTCGTGCAGCATCGAATCGAATCGTAATCCTTCTTAGTCGAACCGAATCATTTTCCAATCCTTCGATTCAAACAGAATGAATCGTTTCGCATCGTACGTCCGAAAAACCGTATCGAACCTTCTTGTGCCGAGAGATGCGCACCCCAATATAAACAAACATACACAGCGACTCAATTCCAGCTGATGATTCTATTGAGGAGCGTCAATCGAGTGGAACGGATGCGAAATTCCGTTTGGGTTTCGCATTGAATGCGGCAGCGGTTGCCGCATGATCCGCAAGTCGGAATGGGAACGGCGATGCCCAGCAAGCGCATCGGCGTCCGCATCCATCACTCGCCACCCGAGACTTGGAAGCCAAAGCCGAGGCCGGCGCGATATGGTCCTCTTTAATGGCAAAATGCTTCCCTTTGAATTTGGCTGATAAATCATCCTACGGCCACTAATCGCGCGGCTCTCCGCGAGAAGGAGTCCCCTCTGCCTCTTTCAAGTGAATCGGCATGTTTTCGCTCTGCTTATCGCTGATGAAGGAGGTGCAGTCTTTTTTGCCAGGAATCGCCAGAAATGTGCTTCGGCCATATTTGGGGGATGATCGCATTTGCATTTTCCGAACAAGTGCGTCACATTCCGTTCCGATGCAACGTTGTGAAAATTGCTTTCAGGCAATCTGGATCTATTTGTGTCGCACCATTCTTTATTTTTGATTTTTTTAAGCCGAGGCGTCTCTGATTCTTTCCTCAGCGAGATCACCTTGCTTTGTCTTGACTTTCTTGAGACGAGGCCTCAATTTATCCGACGGACACGTGAAATCTTTCTCCATTGCCGAGACCACCTGCAATTGTGGGAATCATTTCAAGGTTGTGTGCCTAATTTCACAGCACAGCGAACTCGAGTCAGAGCCAAGTGGACCCATAGGTCTAGTTAGGTGGAACCAAATGTCACCTGAAGAGGCAGGAGGGCCTCCATCCGGCATTCCTTTCATATTTGGGGGGGGGGGAGGGGGGGAATGCGCAGTCCACTCTGGTCAAACATGTTATTTCACCGAAGCTCCATTTTTTTCTCTGTCTTTTTTGGTTACTTCACACAAATTCTTCTTAAATATCAGTAACATTTGCGAAACGGAATTTTCGGCGCTCATCAAATCGAGTGAATTTATGCGAAAGCGCTAATCACTTCATTTAGCTGCGAAGATGTGAGCTCGCAAGATGACCACCGCCACGACAAAGAAACCGTCAACCTATTTCAACTTTGAAGAAGACAAGGCGAGCGTCACAGCGCTACGCCGTCAGCACCTGCGGCGGAAGAGTCTCGAGTGAACCGAAAGCCGACGATTCAAGTGAGAGCCGCCTTCCATGCCCCCCCCCCCCCCCCAACGCGAGCCTCTCCTCCTCCAATCTTGAGGAATGTTAAAGATTGAAAGACACGTGCTGTTGTCATCTTTGTCTCATATATGTAAGGTATAAATCCTCTTTGCATATTTTCACCATGCTGGTCCTCACGTACACATGCACAAAAATTCCCTGGGGGGGGGGGGGGGCGGCAAATCCTACCTCGCGGTTTTCACCTTTTGCGGGGGTTTCTGGTCCCCAGTAACTGCAAAAAACAAGGCATGACTGTGCTTCTAAGGACCAAAAGACATATCTGAGTCTAACCTTGGCAACGAATGGAAAACTCTCAGCTCGCGGAGAGTTGCACGGCGAGGCGGGGTGCCGATGCGCCCCTTGTGTTCTTCACTCTTGGAACGGCGGGAAAGGGCCGAGCATATGGCGGCGGGCCTCGGGCTTCAACTGGTGATTTATGTCGACAGCGTGGGGGGGGGGGGGGGGGGGGCGGAGCCTGGGAATCGCGCTGTTTTCCACCACCGCTTAGATTTTCTTCCCGTGAAAGAACTTTGTCAGTGGTGGTTCGGAAAGGGCTGAGTCCCGTGAGCCAGATGACACGAACAACGTGTTTTGCGCGCTCGCAACCGCCAGTAACACCCAAAGAGGACGAGGCCGATAAGTCTGCACCGAGCAGCTTTCGGCCCGGATCGCCGCAAGTATCCGTTTGTTCAGATCTTCAGCGGCTCTCTGGAAGTATCCTGTTTGTTAAGCGGAACGTGTCGCCAAAAGGAAAAGGCAAAGCGCGAGATCTGCGCGAACGTCGCCCGACAACAGACGGCAACGAGGCTTATTGATTGCGACAATAAACGACGCGAGTGTTGCTCCGGAAGCCTTCTCCGTTTTCTGTCTCTCCGGCGTCAAAGGTTTTTATGACGGTCGGAGTTTGGGCCTCAAGCATCCTATGTTATTGCAAAATCAATAGCTTCAAAACTGCGTTTGCACTTTGAGTTGCGATCGCGCCGCATGTCAAACAGGGACGGTGTGCAAAGCGTGCGCGGGAGCTTTGCGCTCGTCACGAGCTTTCTTGCGGTCAACGAGTCAATCGCCGTCGTCGTGACGTCATCACAACCGGATGATGTGCGAACGGAGTTGGAAAAGAGTTCCATTCGGTCACGTTTTCATCACAGTCTACTTGAGAGGAAGAAGAGAAATAAGCTCCAGCCTTGTCACGCGGTCGCAGCCATCGCTTGCGTGACACGGCGTGCCCGGATAGTCATCGCGGTGCCATTTCCGCGGGCTCCTAACGCCAAACCAACAAATATTTTTTAGGATAGCACATCGATGCAAATAGTTACGTCGCGATGACGCTCGACCATTTCAGTTCCGATAAAGTGAAAATAAAACCGCCTCCAAATTTGGCACATCAAAGAGGAGCGCCGTTCAGCAACCGCGCCAAATTTGAACGCATGTAAAGAAAAAAAGTGCGCCGAATGAAACGAAGGCGCTTAATTGGCACACTTAAGCCGGTGGGGGAAATCAAAGTGCGCCTCTTGTGACGCAAGCGTCCGGGAGCGCACGGCCCTTCGTGTTTTGGAGCCCGACAACGAGTCTCGTTGAAGGCCACCGAAATCCCAGGGCCTGCCCTGCCGCTAGTCACCGGCTAGCCGGCCAGCTCAAGTGCTTGCGGGGCTCCTCTTGGCGGGCGGGTGGGGAGCCGGCTCGTGCGCGGCATCGCCTCCTTGCTTGGGAATTGGGGGTGGCGGGGGGATAATAATAATAACTGCTCTGTCAATTATGGCATCCGGAGAAGATCTACTTTGGTGGTGTCGGCATAGCGAGCTACCATGTGTAACTAACGACACGCCATCGTGGTCGATATGGGCCTCGTCATAATTCTAAGAACTAAAGAACTCCCCGGTCTTGCCGGAAAGGAATCTAGAATCTCCCCTTTGACTCCAAAGTTCATGGAGGAGAAGGTCAAATACTCAACGCGGATTCAAATTGTTGATGTACTGCACCGCACTGCGTTCTCATCGCCCAAAGTACAGGAAACGCTGAAGATTATTCACATATTTGCTCAAAGTACCGAGAACGGCGGTTGCCGCGACCTTTTGCGCTGCCGTGCTTAGTGCGCGCGCTAGATGAAAATCGGCCTATTTTGCTGACACTCCAAATTCTCACCCGCTTGGGTCGGCGGTGATCATAATGTGTTCTCTGAAAGGTACTTTATTGTGCCGACGTGCGCAGCGAGTCCATAAAAGCGCGCGGCCTTTTCCTGGGCCAAAACAAAAGCGCATTGTCACGCCAGCCCGTACCTGTACATTATTCAGAGGAACACCAAACGCCGCTGCGCATAACGTTCTTATCAAACCAGACGAGGTTCGTTATGTTCCGGATCAGAAACTACCCACGAGTGCAGAATATTTGATCCTCTGCACTTCCGCCCGCACAGATCAAACGAAGCAAAATAAAACAAAAGCGTCTCAGCACGTTTCACTTGCGCCCCGGGCATTAATATGCTAATAAAACAAACGGCACTCCACAATGGGACGTGTATCGCAACGTACCATTTCCAGTACAAAATTGAAGGAGTCCTTCAAGCCTTCGTCAAGTCTGGGCTGGATCGCCGTACTTGACTTTGGAGGCAGCCAATCCTCCATCAAGCGTCTCCGGTTGCTCCGGAGTTCTTTTGAAGACCCAATTCTTTGTTTTCAAATCTTGAAATGGCCCGGCCCCGCCTCGCATCGTTTTGGAACGTGGGAGGAAAGCAGAGTACCCGGAGAAAAGCCACCCAGGCACAGGGACAACATGCAAACTACGCACGGGAAGACCGGAGTCGGAACCGAACCCCGCGCGCCTCTGCGCTGTGGGGTCCACGTGCTAACCGGTCCACCGCCGTGCCGCCCGCCTTTCAATCCGACTGTCGGAATCGTCGCCGAGGGTGCATCTGAATCTGATGCGGTGCAACGCTTCAGCTTCACCCATTGAGGTTTCATTAATTCTGTTTTTGAAAAGGAAGATCAACTTAATTTGCCCCCAAAGGAATGACCTCTCTGTTCGTTAAAAGGAACATCAGAGAGACCAATTAATCAGCGTTCATTTAATCACACAGGTAATGGAAGGCTTGTCAGGTCTGCTTTTTTTTAATGATGCTTTGAATTGACCAAACGTTCTCAAATGAAAAATGCCATGAACCATTTGCAGATTCCTCCGTTGAACCTCTCTGGCCTCAAAAGGGGTTCAACCAGCTTTTTCTGGACAATAGTCATGAAAGTTCCCATCTGCTTTCGGGCATTCCTCCATTTTTTTATACGTCTCAGTCTGTTGTGAATAGTCTTCTTTTCTCAAACCTCAACAGATTAAGAGGATTGTGCACTTGCACGAGTCGGGTTAATCCTCGGGTGCCGCGTTCATCGGTGAAAACAATGATATGCAATTAAGCGTCAACACCACGGCAACGTCCAGCCGTCCGACCGCTCGGGAAGGAAGGGAGACGGCTTCTGCGCTACGGTCCGTCCATCCGTGCATTTTCTGACCGGCTTTTCCTCAGGAGGTTCGCGGGCATGCCGGGGCCTCTCCCGGCCGTCTGCGGGTAGGAGGCGGGGGAACACCCCGAACCGGTGGCCAGCCCATCGCCGGGAACACATCGAGGAAAAACCATTGCCGCTCACAATAACACCTCGGGACAATTTCGAGTGCATGTTTTTGGAATGTGGGAGGAAATCGGAGTACCCGGAGAAAAGCCACGCGGGCACGGGGGAGAACATGCAAACTCCACACAGGAAGGACAGAGCCCAGAATGAGCTGCGCCCTGTGAGGCGGACACGCTAACCAGTCAACCACCGGGTCGCACATCTCCACGGAGCAACGACGAGGGCGCCAGGATGCTGAAATCGTATTCTCGCCATCGTAGCGTGCACGATAGCTTTTGCGTTGGCTGCTTTGAACGCAAACACCAAAGTTAACCAACGCTCCATTCATCATGCCGACCAAAGCATCATTTCATGGAAATAAAATGTTAATGCGGTCATAAATGCAATTCGTAACGTTTATTTTTTGCAGATAACCACATTCATAGAAGTCCCCCCCCCGCCCCACCTCCCCCGACCGACGTCTGCAATTACTGGGTGTCTTGTATGTTTAATGCTCCAGGCGCTAACAGACTAAAGACATTTCTGAGCTACTCCTGATCAGAGGTGACTACATCGCATATTCCTTAATGGGCTACCAAAAGCTAATTATGCTAAACAAAAGGGGACGGGAAAATTCCTTGCTTTTAAGTGATCTTCTGTCGCTGTTTTAATAACCGAGCGGTGCATTGAACACATTTTTATGAAGATTTCCACTTGGACTTGAATCCCCAGAAAGTATCTTTGTGCCGGGTCGAGGTCAGATTGATCTGATTTCCATTCACTCCAGTCCAACCGCATTACAGATAGAACCAATCTGTCCGTTATAAAAGGTCGCTCGTTGGAACCGTTTCCAATCAAATGGCCACCGACTCCCATTTGTAATCCAGTAATACAGCGTGAACACGTCAATTCCAAATACGTCGATATGAGGGGAAAAAAAAGATTTTACAAGACATGAAACAAGCAAGTGGAGCGTTCCTACTTCATCTCTGAAAACCTTCAGTCAGCGACTGAAAAGGGCCTCTTTTCCAGTTCAGGTTGTGCTGCGCGCCGAAGCAGTTTACACAATTATCTTTCCATCGGTCGGCCTCAAACTCTGCCATGTTTTTGTCGCCATTACGGATGACGGTCAAAACGGTTGACGTGGCATATTCGTCTGAGCTCGGTCTCTAAAATTGCAGCCTTCGCGGACAGCTCGAGACTGACAAGTTGCGCCGATCTCGTATCTAAAACGGAGCATCGCTGCCATCTACTGGTGGTTGTGTGTCGGGAAAGTTGTTCCACATTCCGGAGCAGCATTTTTATGCTTTGGCTTTTTGAGCCAGCAAGAGACTTGAGACTTGAACTGGACTGTTTTTGTGCTTTCTACCGTCCTCATTATCAATTTCACGTTGGTTTGTATTTGTTTTCAAGTGCTGGAGAACTACGCTTGAGTTGAGTTGAAATGTTTTTGGACCGACTGCAATCGGTCAGGGATTAGCGCCACCCGCATAAGGCATCGGGTGACTTCCTGGCGAAATGAAGAGGGCCGGGGAATCTTCATTAGTTTCAAGCCGCGGGAGAGAACACGAGCTCGACTTCCGATACGCTTCACCGCCGTTGAGCGTCATACGGGAAGGTTCGCGAGTCTTTTCCGCCGAAGCGGCGATTGAATGACTCCTTTGAGTCAGGTTATCTCGGCGGCCGTGACACTAGCATAGCTCGCGTCATTGCCTTTGTGGCTTTTTGTCAACAAGGCATACCACGGGATGTTTTTATTTTCCATTAGGAAACAGCGCACGAAGGACGCGAAGGGAGGCGCAGCCCTCCTACATTGCCGGCAACTATTTTGATTAACCTCAAGAACCCCTCGGCTGATAAAATGGCCCTTAGGTGTTTCCCCCCCATCAGTGCGGCATTTTAAACCACGAAATCATGAAGAGAAAAACCACGGACTCACCGCCTGCCCGGTGATTTGGATGAAGATTCAGAAGAGAATTGCAGTCGTGCGTCGGCGGGAGGCCTCTGCCGTCATGTCCCGGCACTTGAAATTTCAAGCCGACGTCTCTTCCGTCACCTTAACCTCGCTCTTCTCAGCTGGAAGGCTGAATGCATTTCCCCTGAAAACATTGACCACAACTTTTCTTCAAGCTCAAACAATCTTCAATTTAAAAAAACAAAACAAAACAAAATCTGCGTCGACTAACCGTATGATACGTTCAAGTACATGAGGTGCAAAGGATGTAGTTACTTATTCAAATATTCTTGAGTTGACTTTTGACAAAAATAAATGAATAAATAAATCAATAAATCATGTGGTTGTTTTGTGATCTTAAGACGCTAACGGTCTCAAAGTAGGGTCCCTGTATTGGACAGTGATTTGAAATTGGACCGGCAAATCACTGCCATTGTCAAATTCAGCTTTTTTCGTCTTTGGCGCCGCCCCCTACTGGGTTAAAAAAAAAACACAGTTTTTTATAAAAACTGTGTGTTTTTTTTTTAACCCACCTTGGTGACTTCAAGCCAGAAAAAAAAATGTATTTGACTGACACATTTCTCAATTGGATCCTTTCATCCTCACGCAGCTGTGTATTATTTCCAAAGTGCAATCGGCCCGTGCGGTTTGCATTCACCTGTCCGGAAATCTTCCCGTCAAAGCAATTTTAAAATACGCCAAAGTTATTTGTTTTTCAATTTGCTTTCGACCAGAAAAAGATACGCGTTCATTAGGACATGACACATGACGGAAATATCAGTCAACTTGAGGAAATGAAATGGGAGTTCGACTCCCGTGTGATCTGATATACTGGAAAAAGTCATTTTCGTTTTAATGAAGCACGGATGGCGCCACTTTTGAGGGCGACACTTTGCACCGTTGCCTTGCACTCTGAGAGCGTGCGATGTAGGTCAACAAAAACGCTTGGCGTTTGTAAATCGATGACCCTGAAAGGGAAGCAAGACGGAGGCCAACTAAAAATGTTCGCACAAAACTCGTTCGGTCGGCGATTAAAAAGGATTGGACTGAAATATCACCTGTTTGGATTCCTTTTTTCAGGAGCAGCCGAGGCACCCGATTCGGGAGGCTTCCTCCGCCCGAATCGCCTCATTAAAGCGGCCGTAAAGCTGTTTGACACTCACGGGATGCCAATCTATCACGGCGAGGCTAACGTCTGATGGGGGCGCGCCTCCAGGGAAGGCGGGCTTGCGAGAGCGGCTCGCCGAGGCGGCGGCGGCGCCGCCGGGGGAAATCCGTGTCATACTGAGATGTCGTCTGCTAAAGCGAGATGCCGACACTCCTGGGGCGGCGGAGTTGGATCCCGATCCGGTCGCAGACTAAAATGTTCCACAGGCTCGTGCGCGAGGCAATTAGCAGGAGCCCCCGTGGATACACTGCTCCTTTCACAACGCTTAGCTCCACTCTGCCTCATTTCCTTCCTTCCTTTTTTTTTTTTTTTTTTGTCCAATTGAGGACGCAATTTGCAGCCTTCAAAACTTGGAACGAAAACATCGACGACGACTGAGATCAAATTTGAACAATTCACAGCCTGAAACTTGGTTTGCTAAAAGGTGGCTTCGGACGGAGGCTGTTGTTATGCTAGCCCAGTGGTGGGCAAACTATGGCCCGCGGGCCGAATCCGGCCCGTTGGTCTTTTTAATCCGGCCCGTCGAAGGTCGGTCCACAATTAAGGTTCGATGTGAATGATTGCATTCATTTCAATTGGACTTGTAATGACAGGCATTTCACCGCTAGGTGGCGCATTGACTTGAAGTTGCAGAACACGGGGGGGCGCGGCAATCTTTTCGACCACCTAGTACCTCTGTATCGCTCTACTTCTACTGGTCTGATCACAACCCATCTGCAGCGATGCACAGGCTAAAATAGGTCATCAACAACACTTTTGTCATTTAAAAAAAGTATATTAATACCGTACTTTCATGCTTTTGTTCTGTTGATGTTTGATATGGACTGTCAACAAATGCAGTTTTTTTTTTTTAATGTACCATAGCTCGTGCTGACCTGGCCCTTCTGTCAAATTTTAAAAGTCGATGCGGCCCCCCAGCCAAAACGTTTGCCCACCCCTGCGCTAGCCACTTGACAAAGGTTTGAGTTAACTCAAAGAGGCCCAATTCATGGCGAGAACGACGCGACACCCTGACGCCTGTCCACCAAAACGTGGCCCTCGCTCGCTCTTTGGCAACTTCCTTTGTTCAGCAAATGCAGTCGAGCGAGGGGGAGGCGGTTTGCTGCGATGCGCCGGTGGGGCAAAAAGACAACAACGGCACATGATCAACAGAGACGCGGCGTGTCACAAACGTAGCCAGCGGTCGCCTGCGGCGAGCTCTCTTTCCGACTCCCGCCGGCGGTTCTCGAGAGTTGTGTCGTTTGTCGTGAGTGACATTTGTCGATGATCGGGCTCTTAGCGGGAGACCATGTTAATGACGCCCCCCGACGAAGGAAGACGCCGCCGGCCTTAGACTCCTTCCCGGGCTGTGGAGTTCACCTCTTCGAATTTTAAGGCCGAGGCCTGTTTCGAATCTGTGGGACCGGCGTGCCCATGAGCAATGCTGCCGCGGCCGTCGTGAGCCTTTTGCTCATCGAATTCCTTCATTCAATACAGCGGCAGTCCCAACCCTTTCACTTGCTTCGTTGTAGATTCCGTCGCCATATTTCAACACGGAAGCGGGTGTGCTGATGTTTTCCAATGAATATTCGATGGCGGCCCCGCGGGAAGAGCCTCGACGTCTGCGGAGTAATCGGACAACGGCCGCATGTTGAGCCAACAACGCCTGTATGAAGACAAAGGGACCTTGGACATCAACGTCGGCATCCTTTTTAAATATTGGTTTTCCGCCGCCGTCGCCGCCGCGCGCTTTCTTTGAAGCGCAGCATTTGCGAGCGGCATTTGCTCAGGCCTGTGAGGAGAGTCCACTTGCAAATCAATCTTTGTTTTAATCTGTTTGCAGTACATGATGGCGGCGATTCACTGCACCCGAGCAATTAAGACGGCGTCGGCGATGCCCGGGGGCCGTCAGTCAACGAGAAATACGATGCATTGATTTTCAAATACACCCCCCCCCCCCCCGTCAAAAAATGAGCTGGCAGCTTTCAAAAATGAAGTGCGCAAATGGGCACGAAACGCGGGGGTATTGCTCATAAATGAGAGTTCCCGTCTGCGGTTGGTGAGGGGGGGGGGGGGGGCATCGAGGGAGACCCGAGCGTGGCGAATGTCGGCGAGGAGGTCGTAATAAAGCGTCAGGATTGATCATCTGGGCTCAAGGGCACTTGGGACGTGGATGCGATGGCCCCGCCCACTCGACCAAAAAGCGTCTCGAGGCAAGGCGGCTGATTTCCACGTTGCCTTTTCCAGTTCCTGCCCCAAGACGGCCGGGAGCGGCTCGAGTGCGCCCGCGACCCTCCCCAGGAGAAAGCGGCTCCGGTCACGCGCGGGCGGGATACGATTCGCGTCAGATGGCACGACGTGGAAAATGGCCGGGCTTGGAGGAGCGGCACATCGGCTCCTAACACGAAACGTACGCACGCGGGACAAACAAAAAGTGTGAGTAGAAAGAGCCGCTGGATTTTGATGCCGTCCCCGTTTTGCCTCTCTTGATTGATGGCTCTCGCTACTCGCCGTGACACTGAAGTTATCGTCGTAATTGATGTCACCTGAAAGGAATCAATAATGCGGAGAAAGCGCCTCCATATTTCAAGGTATTGAACGGAGCGCAGTGGACATAGCGCGGGCGCTGTTCAACTTGAGCCGTCTCTTCTTTTCGGGAGCGAGGCGAAACATCAAAAAAAGAAATAGTCGGCCGCGTAATCGCAGCGGCCGTAATTACCGCTTCTGCTCGACGCTGAAAGCGTGCGGCCGGAGCGGCGGGGCATAGCGCCGGGTTTTCTTTCGCTTTTGGACAAAAGAGCGTTGGGAATAACATGGGCTGAATGGCCGCCATCTTTGCCCAAATGAAAGCGTTGGCGCACGACTGACGTCACCTTGAGAGTTCAACAACGGGGATCAATTTGCAAGTCTCAAATCGCACATGCAAAGTCAAGTCAACGGCATGATTGGTTGACACTGTGTTTTTATGCGGGGGGGGGGGGGGGGTCCATTTGGGCTTGCATTCCCTCCACGCCAGTTACAAATACACAGAAGAACCATTTTTCTCCAGTTCCGATTTCAATCACAAAACGAATGATCGATCATAAAATACACAAAGCTACAATTTGGTTTGTTTCCTTCAAGATCTTGTCCGACCCCCACCTTTTAATTTCCGACACTTCCCATGAAAAAGACAAGACGCCAGCCTATCGCTACCTCCAAACAAACCGCGAAAATTGCCTCTCACCTCCAGCCGAGTGCGGCGACGAATCATTCGCAGCCTGCGCTCGGAGACATCGGCGGAAGGTGGCGCAGGCGGGGGGACGAAAGGCGTCGTCGTCATTAAAAAGGGATGGGACTGCCGTCCCATCTCAATCGCCGAAGTTGGAGTGCGCTCGTCAACGTTCGGCCAACTTTGGCAACGACGGTCCGTGGAGGGTCGGAGGTCACCAGCCTGCGGTAAGGAGCAAAAAAAAAATTTTTTTAAATGTCATCGACATCATTTCACATTGAGCGCATCCAGCGTGCGCCGAAAGTCATTCTTGAGTGAATTTGGCGAAATGACAAGCGCCCAATGCTGACCTTTGCGCCATCAAACGGCCTTTGAATGAGCGCCGGTCGAAATCGTGAGCCAGGCCCTCTCAACCAACATCACTCGGCGCCCGACCTCAAAAATGATCCTCGCCGGAAGACAAAAAATAAATAAAAATCCGTCGATGCTCTAGCGGAGAGACGGAGCAATTGTAGCAGCAAAGGGGAGGCCCCGGCGCCATTTTTCACTTCCTGTTGGGTTCAGTTGAATAACTTGTGACCAGTAGGTGTTACTCCGGAATCGCAAATGGTTCCGCTGCTACTTACGATTCTAAAAACAGTCCAACGGCAACAAAGCGCGACGCAATGAAGCTTAGCCGCGAAAAAAAAATAAAATGTTTCAACCGTCTTTTAAAAGAGTCGTGATTTTTATTGAAAGAGGAAGATGAAAAGCAGAGTCGAGGAAGAGACCAAGACGGCCGACCCGTGGCAATAAATGAACTGCGGGCAGCGCGGCGCCAAAAGCCATCGGCGCGTCGACGGCGTCGCGTCCAAGTAGCCGTATGAAAATGATTCAGCGCTCCCGAGACGTGGAGTGTCCATTTGTAATGTCCTCCAAACACAGAACCACCTCCACTCACAGCAGCCGAGCGTACAGAGTTGTCTGAAAGCGGCTGTAAATCTTCTTTTAATGGCGCCGCGCGTTTCGCTGACTCATGCGCCCCCCCCCCCCCCCCCGTTCCACACCGTTGTCACAAAACCTTCCTTCTCTCAGTCTCTTATTATCGCTGTCAGTTGGAGGGGCGGCGCATCTATCAGGCCCAGCTGAGAAATACAGCTTGTGACAGCGCTAATGTGGACCGGGTCACTTCACGTGCCTGGACTTGCCCCGCCACCCCCCCCCCAACCCCCATTTTCCGGCGCACAATCCTTGACAAAACCACGGCTGGAGAATTCACGCGGCTTTTCTTTCATTTGCAATACTTTCAATTCTGGCTTGTTTGGGTGGCTGTTTTCCACTTAAGGAATTTCTTCCAGAACCAATTTCGTAAGTCGAGGTGTATATACACATATATATATATATATATAAATATACAGTATATATATATAAAGAGAGAGAGAGAGAGAGAGAGAGAGATTTATATGCAAAGAAATTTCTTTGCATATAAATTCTTTACAAGAATCGGAAAAAAAAAATAGGATAGATCGCGTGTGACATCATAGGATAGGATTGATCGGAATGATGGCTAAAGAGCGAACTACATTTCCACGTTATTAATTGCGTGGAGGGGGGGGATGAGATGATGATTAAGGAGCGTAATGGCCCGCGAAACGAAACTCTTGTCAGCGTAGTGGCGCTCGACTGACGTGCTGCCCTGAGGGACGCCGTGTGAAGACAACGATCTGTTTTTGCGTGCATGGAACTGGCGGGCAGTCGCTCCGCTCCGACTCTGGAACAGTTGCAGAGGATTTTGGTTGGTCTAGTAAGCTTTCTTAGTTTTCTCACAAAGTCCCGCGCTGGCTCTGGAGAACTTATTGCGGTCAGCAGTTTTGAGAAAGGGGGAAAGTTTTCCAACCGGTCGCCCCCGTCTGATGTGCAGCCACGTGCGCGGCGTCCTTCTCTCCCTCGGACAGGTCGCGCCTCTCCGGGAAGACATCAGTCAGTTCAGATAAGCCTCTCCCGGGGATGGCGTCTGGGCCTGCCTGACGGACCGACCTCGGCTGACCCCCCCCCCCCGACCGTCGCTCGTCCTCCGTGGCCGGTGTGACCAAAAACGAGCATCGAGCTGAAGAAAATAGGGCGATGAATAGCATGCACTGACAGGGGTGGGGGGTGGTTGCGGCGCACTGGCGAAAGGAAGATGAGTAAACAAGGCAGCGCAGGAGAATCGTAGCAAATCTATTCTATAAAGTAAACACAAGTTACGGCATGCGGGATCAATCTGCAAAAAAAAAAAACGAAGCTACTAAATGAAGCCCACCTCCAGCGCCACCCGCTTAGTTTTCGGCTGCGCTGTCTCTGCGGCGGACAGAGCGGCTCTGGAAGCGGATGACGGAACCCGGCGGGTTGCTCTTGCGTCAAAATCAGAGCACGGCCCTCCCTGATGTGAGCTTAGAACACATCCTGCCTCCGATGATTTTCAGATGGGGGTTTTTTTTGGTTTTTATTTAATTTTTTTTTTAAGAGTTTGAAATGCTCTTGAAGTGTGAAGGGGATCAAGGTTCGTGGGTTCAACTAATCATTTCAGACTCTTAGGCGAGGGTTGGTGACGACTTGGAACATCCGAGGAAAGAAAGTGAAACTCTTTGTTCAGGACCACGGAGAGCGCACGAAGCACGACAAGCGCTCGCTCACAATTTAGGATGGATTGAAAATCAATTTCAGATTTCAATGCGTCGTTTTTTGTTTTTTTTTATGCTAAAAGAAGCCAAAATATATCATCGGCAATATTTGCTTCTCGCTATATAAAAAGGAAGGCAAGCACTTTGCTCAAATGTAGGTTGGGGCGGGAAAAGAAAAGCCGGAGGTTTGTCAGAGACAAGCGCGCTTTCATGGTTCCGTCCCAATCGGACACAAATTACGAGCGCCAAAGCGGCGGCGCAGCTGAGAGAAGCAAATGAATGGCTTCAATTGTGACGCCGACGCAAAGGCGGCATATTTTCCTCACTTAAAAGGACGAATTGGACCTTCATTACCGAAGCGCAACGGAATATTTTCCTCCACAGCAAGGGCAGTGGGGTTTTGTTGTTGTTGTTGTTTTGGGCTTTTTTTTGCCATCCAACTTCCAGCCGACATCCTCGGTCCGTCCGGCCCTTGTTCAGACGTCATTTGAATCAAGACAAAGTGCCGTTGAGGTGACGTGACTGTCACATCAATGATGTTGACGCTTGACCCGTCCGCGTTGCGAGTCTTGTCGGAAGGGTTCTGTTGGCTTCACCCAAAGAAAGAAAATAAAGAACTAATGACAGTTTTACGAATAAGCCGTTGCATTTTGCAAGACCTGAAATGAGTGACACAAAAAAAAAAACAAGCGCAAGATCAATAGGACTCATTAGTAGCAATATTTAGTAAACACGGAACTAAGAGAGCAAAAAACGACGATAAACGAGATCCCGAGGTGGAAGAAAACAACGCTTGAGCATCAACACCAAGCAAGGGCAATAATGGGACGGCACGCGAGTTCTTCGCCGCAACGCTCGATGACGACGGGTCAAAGGTGCGCCGGCCGGAGGGAAACGAAAAAACCAGCGGCCGTTTCACGTGGAATTTGACAGAAGCCCCGACGATTTCGTAGCCAGACAACCGCAGCACCAAGCGGCATACTAAATGGCCGCGGTTCAGCTAGGAGCGGGTTCATTAGCAAGCCATCCAGGCGGATGCGCCTGCAGAATTCACAAACGCCCTGCTCTTTTTTGACAGATTAAAAAAAACGGTGTCTTCGGGAGAAATTTGTTTGGACGCGGCGCATGATGTTTCCTCAGAGAGTCGAACTGAGGCGAGAGTATCAGCTACATGGCGGGCCACTGCGGCGGAAGCGTCATTCATCTCGAATGGGAGAAGGCCTCTTCCCGACCAATTCAAATGTACCTCACGCGGCATCGGCATTTGGATTCACGCATCCTGAAATAAAACGGGGCTCACGGCACGGTTTTGTCGCCGTGGTCTTGACCTGTTTGCGTTTTGTTTTCTGCACGGGCTGGAGTGGAGGGCGTTCCCTCCAGAGTCGCCGCTGTCACGCGCAGCCGTCTCTCGCGGTAACGCGGTTCGCCTTTTACGGCGCTGTTGTTTCACACATTTTGTTTGATGGGGATTACGGGATTGGAACCAACGTCAGTGACTACTTAACTCATTCAGTAGCAGCCAATTCTGGACCAAGTCTGAAAAGACGTTTAAAAACGTCTTTGGGATTGAACGAGTTAAGGATCGCCATGCCGACAACCCAATGTCAGATGAGTCGCCTTGCTCGCGACACACGTGCCAAGCGCAGTTCCCTCAACACTCGTGAGCTTGTTCTCCCTTTTTGTCAGTCTTAGTTTGTTTTTGTTGTCGCTGTAGTTCAGCTTCCTAGTCGTTGCGTTATTTAGTTTGTATTTTTCTCGCAACTGGATTTCCTTGTCCTTTTGTCAAGATAATGGCGCAATCCCTCGCTTTGTGCGTGCGCTTTTCAATATTCACGCTTATCCTGGCCCTGTGTACCAGTGATCTCATTTGTACTTTGTTGTTCTTGCGCCCTTTCTTTTTGTCCAAAAAGATTTGATCCTTGTATCGGTTTGTGGGATCCCACCCCCGTTCTGGATGATAAGAGCGGCGATATCGGGGGGGCATACATTGGATGACGAGCGAGTCATTTGACTTTTTTTGCGCGCCGGCGCTTCGATTATGGAGAAGGAAGGCGGCGTGGGAGACGACGGACAAAACGCCGGCTTGCTATCATTCGTGCCGCGTCGCCCGCATTCGAGTCCCCTCCGGCGCCTCTTTACAGAAGGCTACTTTGTGTGTGACAAACGTGTGACTTGAGTGAGCGAGCGAGAGAGAGAGATAGAGGGGCCAGCAGGGGGAGGGAGGTGGGGGGGGGGGCGATACAGGAGGCGAGCCTGCGATGTGCAACCCGGCCACTTTTCTGCACACTCTGCCCGGCTGGTGAGCCTTTTCCCACCGGCGTGCGTGGAGCAGGCGGATCATAGTTGCGAGAAACGACGGCGGCTTGGAATTGCATTGGAATTCGCTCGTGCACGGGAACGCGGCGGCGACGGCGCCGCCGTCGGATTCTACCACATCTGCGGGCGAACTGCGTCTCCCCCCTCCTCCTCCTCCTCTTTGCTGTGCTCTTGACGACGTCGCCTGGCGGATGATATCATTCCGTCAAGTCATTCTCGAAAAAGGTCAAGGCTTGTGCTTTTCGGAAGTGGGAACGAGACGACTTGCTCCCGTCGGGCGGCGGCTTTCTCAAAGTTTCTCACCGGTGTAGAACCGCGCGGCGGATTAGTCGGAGACGTCAGCGTTTGTGGTCTTCCCGCCACCTGGATTGCCGAGCGCTCACCAGTCAGATTTGGGAGTTCTTCAACACCCCCCGCCCCCCACCCCCATTCCTCTCCGCGGTCATAGCACTGAACCAAGGGCGGGTGAAATGAGTTTGCATGCTTGAAAGGGACCGACATCTGCCGCCGCCTCTTCCGATCGGAAGCATGAACTTTACCTGATGCTGCTGACTGCGGTGAGTATTGTGTAACCGGCACTTGTCGAATTGGCGTCTATCACGAATGCTAGAAACTAAGAACAACAACAAACAATCAAAAAAAAAAAAAAAAAAAAAAAGCTCCGGCATGCATTCAGAACGTCCGCTCGTGGATCGAAGTGAGAACACAGACGGCAAATACTTGAGCCGGTGCGGCGTGTCTGTTTTTCGAAGGTGCGCGTACGCGAGGTGGGCAGAATTTGTCACAGGGCCACCCCCAAGCCGCGGCCCACGCGCACGTTCCCGCACGAAACAACAACAACAACAAGATTCACAGCATTTCTCGACACCGCCGACACATTTCTCAGCATGCCAGCGTGTCTGCGGTGTTACGTTTCGGTTTCTCCTTCAAGTCCCATTTAGCTGCCATTTTTCCATTTTGCCCCGAGGCTCCTTTGTGAAAGGCGCCCCCGACTTGCGGAAAGGTTGAAGCATGACTCCGCTAATGAGCCGAGCCATCCCTATTTCAACGACGAGTCTCCTGGCTAGGCTGGAGCCTAATTGCAAATGGGCGCAATTGAACTTTGCGTGAAAGCAGCGTACGGAGGGCGAAGCGAGCCGTTGGAGAACGCGATTGTCCCATGGAAGACAGCTGTTCATTTTCACCGCCGCTTTCCCTGTTTTTGGCCCAAGTGCCCGAGCGTCGGACTGTTTTATTGGGCCACGGCGGTTGCCGCTGTTCAGCTGCGCCCTCATCTATCGCGGGAGACCGGTGAACCCGAGCGTGTCCGAGTCCGAGAGAGGCGCACTCTCTCGCCTTATGAAGTGATGGATTTCTCGCTTCCGGCCCCGCGCAAAGAGAAAACCTGTCCCGTCGTCATGTATCCGCGTCGCTGTTGATGTGACAACTAGCTTGTATGCGCGGATGTACTGCAGGGCTGGACAAACTTTTTCTTTGTGGGCGGGGGGGGGGGGGGGGGGGGGGGCGCATCACAGAAAAAATGGAAGGACGAAAGGGCCGCTTGACAATTCTTTTCACGTTGAAGCAATTCTATAGTGTTTGTATTGTCGCATTCGTTTCATCAGCTTTCCGTTAGACAAGTCACATTGATTTGCGTCGCCCTTCACCACAAAAAGAGTCTCGAAGGGCTCCACCTGCCCACAGTTGACAAATATGAACAAGATCCTCTGACCTGAACCCCCAGAAGGGCAATAAAAGACATTTGGGGAAGAATGAGGAAGGGGCCGCAGACTGTTGAATCCCCCTGACGGGATGACCAGGTTGCAATGGATGCCGAGTGACGCAATAATGGACGATGATATCAAAGTCCAATGAACCAGATGAAAACGCTGCATGAGAGACGCCTTCGGAGAGGTCTTCAAGGTGTTAATGAACTCCTTCATTCCATAAGACGTACTTGTACGTCTTTTTAGAATTAGGCCCCGCCTACCAAGGACGTACTTGTACGTCTCTTTTTTTTTTTTTGCGTCATAGAGAGGAGGAAGGTCTGATGCAATCCGTGAATGAGAATAAGACGTTTGCGTTGTAAATCATGTAAAAAAGCGACCAGTAGGTGGCAGTGGTGCCTCACGTGCTTGAAATGCATGCTTTTAAAAAAGCTCCTTTTCTTCGTTTTTTGCCCAGGAATCGCCATTTTCATGAAACTGAGCCATTTTGTAATGCCGATTGCTGAAGAATGAAAAAAGACAGAAACAATTTTTTTTCTGCTGGAAGAAGAGAGTCCAAATTTTATTTTGGGAGGCTCCATATTTATATAGCATTAAAACCAAATATTCTGCGGGCCTTGCAAGATCAATCAAAATCCAGTCAAACGCTGGGATGGAGGGGGGTGAGGGGGGTTGCTCCAGTGAAAATGGCTGGGATTGAATGAGTTGAGGCAAATAGTTGAGGATTAATTTTTCCGGGGTGGCCAACGGCCCTCGAGCTCACAGCTCGAGCCGGCTCTGCACTTCGCAGCAGCCGATTCCTTTCTGCACATTCAGAACCAAACAAAGAACAAGCTGTACTTAAGCGACCCTTTTTCAAACAGTTTACTTGAGGATCATCAACGTGATGTCTTTCGAAATCAGCCATCAAGTGCAAAGTGGTTGGAAGGATCTTGAAATTGATATTGAAACCGTGCAAACTGGGCCGATGGCATGCCGTAGAGGGCTCGCTCCTTCTCACCCTTTGCCGCTGCGTGTCTGGCGCATGGCCGAAGAGAGACGAACAAAAGCGGTCGGGAACAAAACAAATCGCTGCCACCCTCCACCCACAGCTCCTTGAATAACAGTGCCGGGAAAAAGCCAAGCGAGAACATATGTGGAGGTGTGTCTCCCCCGCCAGCCCGACCCCGGACATGATGCGTTGATCTCTTTTGAGGCTCATCGGTTGTCGAGGTGGCGGCGCACAGCGAGCGTTTGACGCCAATAGCGGCTCCAGGGCTGACGTCGCCAAACATCTTTGATTTCATCCAACCCCTCGGATCCAACAGTTGGACCTCAAGTAACGAATTCAGCAGGCGTGCGGAAGATCCCGCTCGGTGCCACCAAATTTGCAGCTTACTGAATTTCCACATATGCAGAGGAAAGATCCGTAAACAAACTTTGATGTGTAAAATGAAGCGCGCGCTGTGAGAGATAGCGACGCGCAAGACTGTAAAGTCATTTACCGAGGACGTGGGAGTTGTAATAAGCCTGACATGGGAAGATAAAGAAAGGCAAAAAAATAAATAAAATGTGCCGTTTCACTCTTCTGCTCATTATCCGCAGCCCAATATATGATGATCAGGAGCAAAAGGAAAAGTTTTGTCTCCAATCGATAAAAGGTTTGGGAGCGAAAAGACCGACAATGGGGGGGGGGGGGGTGTATGAGAAGAACGGAAATGTGGAAACTAAAATATGCCATTTGGGGATTTGCAATTTACTTGGCCATTCAAATGGCGTCTCTTAGATGAAGGCAGAGTGGGGAATTAAACTGAAATCTCTCTCTTTTGGGTGACTAGTAATTGAATGTTGGGTCTGACTGTAGTCGGTAAAAGCGCAGATGCTGAAGAAGCTGCTGTCACTCACCAAAATGGAGCACACTTCATTTTCAGCACTGCGAAAGAATGTCAGACCATCAGACAGAAAACATGCCTGAACACAACGCCCGGCGACAGCAATCGCAGCGACCAACCTGATTTGAGATCGACCTCATCTCACCGTTCCAAACTTGGGGCGCCACTCAAGGTCGCGGTGCTCATTTGAACTCGAGATTCAATCGAAAGCAACGGTGGCTAACGGGCATTTGATGACGAGCAAAAAACAAGTCTCGGCTTCATGTGAAGCACCGCCATGTAGACGGTGCTACGCCCACGTGCGACATCCCGGTTAAACCACACCGGAGAGAAGGCGACCGGCGATATGCACGGCGGGGCGCATCAAGTCGGCTCTTCCTGTTGTGCTTGGTTGCCATGGTAATAGACAGAAAGGGCCAAAGCCAAGTGGCGAGCGGCGTGCGAGCGATGGCGAACAACCGCTCCGCTAAGCGCCGGAGGCAGACGCTCGGGCTAACGCGTCCGCTTGCACCGTTGGTGGAGCTTTCGCAAAATCCGACGTCATTTCTGAGGTCCCCCCCCCCCCTTCCTTTTCCTTTTTTTTTGGAAAAAGTGAAAGAAATAAATGCATGAAAAAGAAAATGAGATCATGGGAAGGAGTTTCAGGCAGGATCCCCCATTGCATGCAAACAAAGCATGTTTGTCAGCTCAAAGCTCGATGATGAGTCGACACTGGCGAACGTCGATCACGCGGCTCAATCAAAAATGTTTCTTTTCCGCCAGGCGACGATGATAAACAAACACATCAGGAACATGGAGTCAAGCTGAATCTATTTTTAAGTGGCGATATTGACGAGGCCCTCGCTCGGCGCTCGTCAGGCATCGCCGCACTTCAGGGACCACCGCTCCCTCCAGCTAGCGCTAGCCCACCAAATAGCAGCATCATTAATCAACGGCAATATGCTGTCGAGTTGCAACGGTAGTGGAGGAGTACACGTTGCGAATTTTCATGAGAAAGATGGGAGTCGCGGGCAGTGCCGCAAGAGCGCATCAGCGAGCCCGGGCTCACCCCCCCCGGAAAAGCGTGCCGAACAAATCGTGCCGGCCACGTGTGATGGGAGAAGAAGGTAGAGTACAACTCGATGGATGAAACGCCAGTCGAGACAAAGCAACCGACTTTCCGAGCAACATTTGTTCTTGTTTGTTCAAGGCCACGCGGCACAAGGATTTTCCTCGGAGGAATTGGCGCACGGTTGCGCGTCTGCGGCATTCATTGCTATCGCACTTTCGCGTACATATTTGCTGCAATTCTTTTTGAGGATCGAAAATGATAAACCGAGTCCCCCCCCGACACGTACGTATGAAACCGCTGATAAAAGATCGGCGGCTGAGATCTTGGTTGAAACGCGCTCAATAATTCATCTGCAATTGGTGCCCTCATTGGGCGAGTATTATTTTATTGCTTGTTGTCGCGCGACTTCTTTTAGCTGCGCGTGCGGCACTTGCTATCCGGCGGTGGTTGTTTACAAGCGCTCGACAACGGGACTTGACTTGAGTATCTGCGGCATACAAAGGCTACGGCTTCCTCATCTACTGATGTTCAACCTTCAACGTAACGCACTTTGCTCCGGATGTGGCCGCTTTGTAAAGCGCTTGCATCGAGGAAGTTGTGCCAAGTCTACGTCTCCGCGCAGAACACGTTAGCCGCCTGCGAAATGGGAGAAGGAAGCTTTGTTGCTCCTTGGATAACCGGAGCCATCGGAAAGGGAGCGCGTCACGCACGGCAACTAGACGTCATTCCGGCAGACAGCGACTGTAAAATTTGCTGCTCGTCGCAAACTATGCGAGGTCTTTAGCTGGCAACCGCAAGTTAGCCTGAAGGCCAATGTGCCCACTGAGACAATTCGTTGTCCACTTTCAAGGATAAAATCCATGTCCCGCCACATCCAAATTGCTATCCACATCTTTGTTTGTTTGGTTGGGGGTTTTTTTTTTTTTTTTTTTTTTGGAATGCTATTTGTGGCTCATCTGATCTTTCCATGTTTATTCACGAACACGAAGACACAGTGACACAGTTATCTTTGATGTCTTCCTCCCCCGACACCGCCGGAGCACTCTCTTTGTATCTGTTTACGGGAGAGCCGGATGAATGCGAGCGGCAGCCGTATTGGAGCTCAACAAAGGCTGTTTTACCCCGGGCGCCGGTATTGAAGGGATCGTCAACGGTTGTTGCCGGAAAGATAACTGGGTTAATTAGGACCCCGACCAAAAAAAACTCTTTTGTCAGCACAGAGGGGAAGATGTAAAGTTTGTCAGTTTCTGTTTTCCTTTCTTTTTCTTTTTTTTTTTTAAACAATGCTTTTGGGGTTTGCTCGCAGTCATCTTACAAAGTGGATCCTGTTGAAAGAATGTGAATGAAATGTTTTGATCGTGTCTAATCTCCCAAAGGCTGTACAACTTTGATCGTTTTCTTCACATACATTGATGGTGGCGCTAAGTGAACTCTTAAGGCCGTAGAAAACAAGAAAGTGGCTGCGGTGACTTTTATTTGATGATGCAAACTGTCGGAACACACTCATCATCTCACTCGACCTGACCTGAGACGCACTGAGCTCGGTGCGTCTCGGAGTCGGTGACGTCATGCTAGCTTGCCCACGTTGGACGCGGTTTGCTGGGCATCTGCACAGGAAGTAGCCTGCTGCCCCTCCCTCGTTTGGAGGTAAAATAGGCCGCAGCCGGACAGCGTGTGTTTGTCTCTTAACTCATTCAGTACCAGCCAATTCTAGACCAAGTCTGAAAAGACGTTTAAAAACGTCTTTGGGAGTGAATGAGTTAACTGCTTGCAATAAGGACGAGGATGCGAGTGAAGCGTGTGCGGCGATGCTACGCGGCGGACCGCAGCATATATGCTCGCCGTTCGGCACCTTTTGATTGATTTTCTTTTCCTATTTTAGTTCTTTGGGGGGGAGCCAACCCCAATTTGCATGGAAAATACATCTTGGGGGTTTATCGGGCTTTGTGAAGCTTTGGCCACACGGCACTTTGAGCAGGAACAGACCCAATGAACGGTTTTGTCAACGCCACACGATAGTCCGAGATTTCTTTCGGCCTCTGACAATCATTGTCCATACATCCTCCGATGTATGGAACAGATGTCGACAAGATTGAATGTTTTGGTTTGTCATCGTCTGCAAACGAACGGCCGCCGTAATTCTGGAGAAAGATCAGGCCAGTGAATTCTTGTGTCTCATCAACGCGCGGTGTCCTCAAAGAGGCGAGAGTGGAGCTCTCAAAACAGCTGGCGACCAAACCGCTGCAGGAAACTTGACATTTGAGGAGTGAGACAACAACAAAATTCAGGAACCGCCGCAAGAAATGAAGAAAGTTTACGGTGCTCGATGGTTCGAATTCATCACAAGCCAACACATTTCATCAGCTGTTCATCTTCCCTTCTTGGTCCGCCGCTATTAATAGGCGAAAGGCGACTTTTGAGTGGATTCAATGGAGCCCCGGACCTGATTTTCTGACTTCTCGAATTGAAAATACTTCATTTGCTGTTTCAGAATGGCGTGAACGTTTGAGATACCGTTTGAGGCAAAGCGCTTTCGGCACGCAATTGGAATTGTGACATATTGCGCGGCCTCGCAAACGGAGACTGTTGCGCATCTGATATCATTCAGGCATCTGACGACAAAGGCTCCGCCGACGGCTTTTGTCGGGAGATAACGCGATTATGAAGCTGGCGCCGACCTGTCCGAGGATGATGAATGCTTGCAGACGGGGCCGCCGCAGAGATTGCATAGAAAACATGCAGGAGGGGATTTGGAGATATTCCCGAACGCCGAGGAGGAAGCAAGTGGGTGGTTTGACGAGGGATGAGCCGGGGAAAAAAAACAAAAAAAGGACGACGGAGGTGTCGGCAAGGGGGAAGGAAAGCGGAGCAACATCGAGCAACGATTGGTCTGCGTCCACAATCGCTGACATCGGACGGCTGCCTGCCGGATGAAAGGATAAACCCATGTTCCGTTCCGTCGTTAGCATACCACACGCCGCGCGCCAAAACGGCTTCCTCTTGACAGCGCACGAGCCACGCGCGGCCGCAATCCCATTCAAAGCCATCCCCCAAAGCTTCCATTCAAAGGAATTCATTGTCAACGGCGGGAGCCGCCACGTTTTCCAAAAGTGCCGAACGGAGCCGATAAGAAACGCGCGATGCTTGAGCTTAAGCCGTCTCCCGAGACTCCAGATGGGAGTCAACTCTTGAACGCTGACAAAATGAGCGCGGCGCTCGCCAAAAGACGTCCAGGCCGGCAAATGCGGAAACCGGTCGCGCTTGATTTTCAGGTTGCTCTTCTGTCTTTGATCACGTGCTATTCCCGTTCCTTTTTTCATTGCGATCAGCGTGAGCGGAAGGGACGGCTTGGGGCGGAAGCGCTGCGCAAGTCGTAGCGCGTCTCCGTTTCCAAAAGCTCGCCGCTGAGCCACCACCTCCCTCGTTTCCTGCCGACTTGGTTTCCTGCCACCAAAATGGCCGCCAGCTGCGATGTATGACAGGGGATGAACATTTACAGATGTTTCATGTTTTTCCGATCGCAATCCACTCGCATCGCGCGACTGCCACACGATTTGGCTGCTCTATCGACCCCGTGCCACAACTTTCCGCTGTCTTTCCACGTTGCCTGTTTTTGTTTTGTTTTGTTCCTTTTCTGAGGCGAGGGACGTTTGGCAGTCACATGCCTGAGTTCACTTGATAGATTGTGAGCGGAATGCGACAATATAATGGGACCGAACGTCTCACTGCAACTCGCACGTTGCGGCGCTGCCACGTGCCGGTGAAGGAGAAACGCCTCGAAGGTTGGTTAAGCTGGCGGGGTGGAATACACGGTCTGAAAATCGCGCATGAACATTCTCAAAATCACGGGCTCGCGCATGAACATTCTCAAGAAATCACAGGCTCGCGCATGAACGTTCTCAAAATCGCGGGCTCGCGCATGAACATTCTCAAAATCACAGGCTCGCGCATGAACATTCTCTCGCATTTTCTCTTGGCGAACGCATTTTCGACCCACCCTGACCAAACCCATCCGATAAATAGCGTTGACGCCCGAGTCAATGAAAGCACGGCGTCATGACATCTGCACGTCAGCGGTTCATCCCAATTCCTCAGAGTGGCGTATTTTTTTTTTTGTATTCAGGTGCTTGTGGGCTTTTGAGGCGATGCAGGACTTTCTGCTGGACCAGCGGAGGAGCCAACTCGCAAAAAGAGACTCTGGCCATTGAATGTTTCCCCCAGCGCCATCTCCTGGACTACCAGCAGCACCCCGGCCCCTCAGCGGCGGCAGCGCCTTTCATCTCCGATGGCTCGATGGCCCGCGTTCGGCCTCGGCTTCCTCTGCTGGCTTTGTTTACGGTCGGCGGGAGCAGCGGCGACGGCGACGTTGCCAAACGACAAGCCCGGCGGCCCTTTGGACTGGCTGTTATCCGACAAGGGGCCTTTCCACCACTCTCCCGAGTACGTCGACTTTGTGGAGAAGAACAGACAAGGCTTCTCGACCAGATACAAGATATACAGGTGAGTGCTTGTCAATATCGCACGTGTAAAACTAGCCGCCGCCTAATCTGGATTTTGCCCATCAGAAGGCACAAAAGTGTCGTTTCCGAAGGGCAGTGGTGCCTCGACTTCCAAAATTAATTGGTTCTGGAAGGAATTTCTGAACTAGAAAATGTAAGTAGAGACGCATTTTCCATGTAAATGCCCTAATCCGTTCCAAGCTGCCCCCTAACGCAGACATAAATGTTTTCTGAAGCATAAAAATGCATCCAAATATGTAACAAATACAGGTTACAATGAGATTATGGCGCAACAAGTGAGAGTTGTGCAAAATGTCAAAAACAAAGAATTGTCAATCAGGGGCCGCACTGGAGCTGCTTAACGTTTCCCTCGCCGGCAAAAGGTAGTTGTCGGCCAGAGCCGAGCGGCACGGGCGGCAAGATTAATCGTTTTATCATGTGGGCGAGTGATTAGAGATCTCTTCGTACTTATTACTTCACATTATCACGGAATCCCCTGAGAGGATTCTGTCAGCTGCAAGGTTGTGTTTGAGGCCCTGTAGATTACCTCAACGCGGCAGTGATTAATAGCGATGACGTTATGAAGAAAAATGGACTTCAAATGTAAATAGACTGCGATGGTTGCCAAATTAAAACGACTCACAATCTGTCCCGCTCCATTTCAGCGACGGCGCCGACAAAACAGGCTCGAGATGCGCTGTTGAAGCGAGACCCGCCTTGTGTATCAGAGGCTCTTAAGCGAAGTGAACGTTCTTACTTTAGGGAACGCAAAGGAAAAGTTGCAATGGCTCAGGAAGGGAACGAAATGGATAAGGAAGCCAGTGAGTCTACCTCTCAGCAGGGTGCACTCACACATTAGTGGACTAGTTTTAATTTTAATTTTAATGTTCGAATGAGGCGGCATGCCGGTCGACTGGTTTGTGCGTCGGCTTCGCAGTACAGAGGTGCTGCAGGGTTCGATTCTGCGTCTGGTCGCTCCCGCCCTGCGTGGAGTTTGCACGTTCTCCCCGAGCCCGCGTGGCTTTTCTCCGGGTACTCCGCTTTCCTCCCACATTCCAAAAAACCAACGCGGTGAGGATAAGCGGATGACAAATTGGACGGATGGATGGATATCTCAGACAATAGAGGGTAGCGTGTTACCGTGGCCTTTCAAAAACCGTTGAAGGGCCGTTCGAAAAATCGATTGCAGTATGTGAACGCGCCATCCGATTTGGCACAGTTCAAAGCGTGTCCGACAATTCGGGTTATATGTCTTCAATGTTGGTATGATCTGATTTCCTCAAGCAAAGCCCGAGGGACCCTCCCCGTCATGAAGTTGTTACGGAATCAACCCGAGGCTCTTTGCTCAATAAACCGGCTCGTAAAGTACGACGAGCGTCGGCGCGTTAGCGAAAGCGCAGGGGAGCACGCAGGTGCGCTGAAAAGGCTTTCATGAGCCCCGTTCCTCAGGTGCCGCTTCTCAAGTCTATGAATATTTTTATTGATGCTCGCCGTCGTTTGCGGCCTCTGAATCTTTCCGCAGAGCAACTCTAAGAAGCTCCACATCTTCAATAGCCTGCTGAGAGCAGTGTAATTAGTTTTTCAACAAGTGACATTTCAGGGCAGAAAAAAAAAAAAAAAAAAAAAAAAAAAAAAGAGCTGTATGCTAGAAAGTGATTGGATTCACTGCACATCCATTATGAAATATGAACATCACATTGGATGGCTGCCAACTTCTCTTGTTGGAGCCAGTCGGGAAGAGGAGGGAGAAAACATTCTTTCCTTTCAAAAAAATGAAATAAATAAAAAGCCATTGTTTACAAGCTCACATGCAAAGCTCATTTGTTGCCGTCACTTTGTTCTGCCCATTGGAACACCCGATCGTGTTCATCCAGATTGCAGACAAAATGCAAAAGTGCTTTTGATCAAATGGCTGTGGTTTTTTGTTGTTGTTGTTTTTTTTTCACACAAGTGGATTCATTGTGAGACTATGGGGAAAAAAAAGTTACCGTAATAGAAAGTTCATACGTATATTCCAACCCCTACAAAAGACGTTCACAAACAACGGCAAAGGAATATATATATATATATATATATACACACACACTCATACACACACACACACACACACACACACACACACACACACACATAAATAAATAAAGTGTGTTGCCATTGCAAACAAAGTTTGCCAAGTCAGAAGAATGCATTTCATTGAGGTGCTCATGGTGGGCCGCTGAAAAATGGATGGCGGGCGACAAATGGCCCCGGGTCGTAGTTCGGACACCTCTACTGGAGTGTCGAATAGGTGGACAGAATGCACGTCTCAACCTGACCAGACCGCTCAGTAAGACATGCTCACTCCTTTATAGTTATGGATTTTCTGTTGTTGTTGTTGTTGTCTGTTAACGGAGAAAAAAAAATGTGGCTAAAAAGTGACGCGCAAGCTTCTTCGGTGTCTCGACTTTGCGTTTTGATTTTTCTATTTAAAGTCTTCTGTCTTCCAGGGAGTTCGGAAGATGGAAGGTGAACAATTTGGCATCAGAAAGAAGAGAGCTCTCGCAATCGCCGTTACCTTTGACGCCCGAGTTCATCAGGAACACTCGCCTGCTTGGCCGCAGGCCCAGCACCCAGATGATCACCGAGAACCTGATCAAGAAATATGGCACTCACTTCCTGTTGTCCGCTACACTTGGAGGTAAACGGATCAACTGATTTGGAAAGTATGCTGGTCATTTTTTAATTGTTTTTTTTTTGTGGTACACGTCAAATACCCGAAGGCCGTTGCTCTTCAATGAAGCCGGCGGCGTAACCGCAGCTCGTGGGCTTGGCCAAGCCACACATTTGATTTTTTTTTCATGTTAGGGTGAGTTGATGCTAATGTATTATTTTTTTTGGAACATCAATTCAAAAATGTGAATTTGGCGAGCGCGACAGATCAGAACAATTTACGAGCATTTGGTTTTGCCAAGGCGCGTTCCATTTTGGGTGAGCATTCGTAGTCCTCCAGAATCAATCCAGTCATTCCGGTGAACATTTTACTCAAGTTTAAATGTGAAATCTAGTCGAAAAATCTCGACACAGAGGTTCGCAGGAAAGCTAATATTAGAATGCGGGGGTGTGGGGGAGGGACCCTAAGAGAAGTTCAAAAATGAGACCCGAGGCCAAATATTGAAATAAAACAAGACCTGATTCAGGCAAGGCACAAAGGAAGCGCAAAACGACCGAACGAACCCCGGGAACTAAATACGAGCAAACTGTGGAGACACGAGTGGCCGAGGGAGCGGATTGGACGAGCGCAGGTGGCAACAACTCGCAAGACGTGGCATGTTTTGACTAATGGAGTTCAAATGAGACATAAGATTGGCTGATGGCGAGATTGCTGGCGCGTGCACCACAGGCACTGATTGGCACACGAATGAACAATCTAAACAAAGCTTTTCCCGTCGAAGGGGGTTCTTGGCCGCACTTCCCATTCGTTCATTTTCGGAAGGAAAGAAATTGTCTTGTTTTTTCAATCATTTCTTTCTTTGAATAGAGCGAAAAGTTCTAAAGTCCAGCCTCCCTTCTCAATCTGCCCACCTTCACCTTTTTTGACTCGGCTTGCGGCCCCGCGTTATTTATTGATGAATTTGTATTCGGTCATGTCGAGGGCGCTGAAAAATGGATGACGGTCCGCAAACGGCCCCCGGGCCGTAGTCTGCGCAACCATTGCGATTTTGGGTCTGGACTTTGCCCGGGCCATTACATGAATATTCTTTTTGCATGGTAACGCCGAGTGACTTGTTGTTTCGGTCATTTGCTTGCATAAAAAATCCAGTGAGGTTTGTGAGGTGTCCAAAAAGGGTTTGAATACATTTTCAAGCCGCTGTGAATGAGGACAAAGGGTGCTTGTCCTGAGGCGAATGCTGGTAGAAGATGCCACAGAGTGCCAAAGAAAATGTGCAACGTCGCTTCGGTTTGCAGAGGAATAACTTTGGACATGACTCTTGGCTTTAAGGTGGTTACTATTGTTCGTGGACGTTTCTACAATGCCGCTCGACAGGCCGCCCGAGCTCCTTTGGATGGCGGCCAGTACTTTGTGCGATGAAAAGAGGATGCTTGCCAGATAGCTGCCTGCGTGGCTCCAAATGGGAAAACAAAAAAAAAAAAAATAAAGAAAGAGATGAAAAAAAAAACTGATGGACCAATGAAATTCATAAATAGACAAATTAAGAGGGTGCCCTTCAGCAGCTCAGACAGGAATGCTGAGGGAAGAAGCATAACACTTCAGCATGAACACTGCATTATGAAGAGAAAAAAACATGATGTGTGTGGGGGGGGGGGGGGGGGGGGGGGGTTGAAGGGCACTCAAAAATCAACCCAGTACGGCAAGTAGTGCATTCTGTGATCAGCACTTAGCGGATAAATGGCAACTCGAGGGATCTGAAACTAGGTTGAATATACCAACGGGGGACCTCGCACCCCATCGCTCTTGTCAACAAGCTTTGCTGTGCAATTACTGTCCTGCTAACGATAACAATGAAGCCGCTTTGATTTTTCATACCGGTGAACTCCTTTGGGCGAGGCACACGCTGTTCCAACAAATCCAATTGACTGCAGCGTCAACAAAATAATTCAGTATGAACGGTCAACGACTTCCTGACGAAACACATGCTGCAGCCCGCCGCGTGCATCGGCCCGTTATCCGAGCCGCTTTATCCTCAAACTGTTTGGGTCGGACATCAACATGAGACAAGAGCCGCACATTTTAGCTTTCAATGCTAGTGGGTCCTCGCGCGACACAAAACGCGGATTGGCCACCGCCGGAAAGTGAATTCCAAGGCCCTCAGTCGATAACATTTAAACGCTTCGGCGTGAATGCCAACATCGCTTGGGGTGTGGCTCCGGCCGATCGGAGCGCCCTTTGACGGGCAACTTGCCCCGCGCAATATGGCCAGCTGGACGGTTTGGCTTTTTTATTTCAATGTTGTTATTTTGACACTTTCAGAGGACTTTGAAAGCTTTGAGTTGCGTTGCGAGAGACGTTGTGCGCTGTGCTTTAAAAATGACAACAACAACAACTTCTTATTTTTGTGCAGGGGAGGAAGCCTTGACGATATTTGTGGACAAGCGGAAACTCAGTCGGAAAGGAGACGCGAGCGATTACGCGACGAATTCGTCGACGGTCAATCTGGAAGCTCTGCACCAGCTGGCCGCATCCTACTTCATTGACAGGGAGAGCACGCTGCGCAAGCTGCATCACATCCAGATCGCCTCCACTGCCATCAAGGTAAAATGAGCACCTCCTTTGCTTTTGGGGTTCTCCAACTTTTCTCACCACCAAGAAAAAAAAAAAAAGTACCACCATGATCATGTTAGTGTGAACCCTAACTTTACTCTCAATGTGTGGTTCTCAAACTTTTTCTAAGAATAAGTGTACTTAAAAATGATGACTAATATCGATTTTTTTTTTTAGCATTTCAATATGCCGAGTATGCTCCCTGGCTCGTTAGCTCGCAGGCTAACAGTTAAGTTTCCATTTCCATGTCCGGAGTGCGAAGCTAGTTGGCCCGGTACCGAAGCCGGCGTGCTAATGGCGGCGAAGAGCAACTTGCCACAGGCGGCCTAGCGGGGGCCGCGAGGGAGGGCCCCCAGAGACGCGCTCGCCCAAATCACGCAAAACACCTCGCAGTTCAGGGAAGGCGGATTATTTCAGGGTGAGCTTCATGCTAACCGAACGGTGCCAGGGCAGAAATGCAAGTGGGTGGCCACGGATGGAAAGCGAGGAGCAGTGAAGTCAAGATGCTGGCATGTGGAATTAGCTTTGCTCTTAACAATTCATTTGCTCGCCGCTGTAAAAAGAAAGACGGCAAGGAGATGACACTCTGTGGTCAGTGCGCTCGTGAAAGGATTTAATCTCCGGCGGCGCATTGAGTCAGCAGGAAACACTGACGAGCGCATCTGGTGAGGGGGAAGATAAATGAATCTTGTGAAGCCGCGCCAGTGACAGGTTGCTGCCACCGGTTGTCACCTTCAGGTAGCGCGCGGCAATTATGGTGACAGGGGGGAGGGCGAACCCTCTTCCTGTCTTTTTTTTTTTTTTTTGTACCACAGCTACAGCCGATGTGGAACCTGAATTAGCCCACCTACATGAGCCTTTCTCTGGGCGTCACAGAGCCGTGTCTGCGAAGAGATAAATGCTCGCTTCATTTTCGAAGCTACAGACGGGAAGCGCCGAAGAAAGAGTGTTTGCTTTGGTTTGGAGGGTTTTTTTTTTTCCAGTTATCTTGCGTAGCTGACAGGCGAGAAGTGCAAAGAGCCAGAGTGGGAGATTCACCTCCATCACTTTTAAAAAGGAGTCAAAGGAGAATAATTCCCCCCGCTCCGTGTATCATTTCCACGGGGCGGTGACCCACACGGGAGCGGAACGGATCCCTCTGGGCGCTCTCTGCATGATTTGAAATCAAACAAGTTGAGGAGGGGAAAAAAGGAAAGAGGCAAAGCCTGCCGTGGGCATGCAAAGGTGAAATGGAAGCTCGTTTTGAAGGAAAAGCGGCGGGCTCAAGAAGGAACGAATGGAAAGATCTCGGCTACTTACGAACGGCTCTTCGTACGAAACGTTCTCGCTACGAAACGCCTCAACAGGAAAATAGTGCCTCTTTGTTACGAAAGCTACGAAAGGTAAAAATAGGATATGGGCCGCTCCTCGCAGCTCCGACTTTCCTGAAGGCAACGTACTTCAAGCTGTTCTGCGAGTGGCTTTTACCTGGCACGCCATTGGCTAAGAGTGACCTCGACCGAATGCGTGTCGACAGATAGATACGTGTTGATGCAGCGTCCTCGGGGCATGGGGGCGAATGACGTTTGACGTAAATGTGAATCGGCCAAAAAAGGGTTTTCACCAGTCGGGCCATCGCTCACGATGCTCATGTTCGCCTTGGACATTGGAGTTTTCTTATCTTCGTAACACTGTCAGCAGGTTCCACCTCGGGCGTCTGCCGCGGGCTGAAACATCTTCAGCGGGCTAAAAATTAAACTTTGGTGATGTTTCGGCGAAGGGTAGCCATCATTAAACCCGCTCCCAAAAAAAGCTTTCGGTTGGCCCGTAATGGTCAGTCAATCGGCTGACCTTTAGTGCGCTAAACGTAACGGAGGTGCTCTTTTGGCTGGATCCATAGCCCTGGAACAAACTTTGCCTTCGTTTCAGCGAATCACCACCGCAACACGAAACGTGTGCAACCCCCCCAAAAAAACGGAACTTTGATTATTTGTGTTAAGATCGCATTTCGCTGGCGCACTGCTCCCACGGCTCACTTTTATTTTCGCGGAATGTGCCGACTCCTTTACGCACGTTGGCACTCGGGTAAGAACGGAGCACAGACTGAGGCAATTTCCCACAGCGCCGATCCCTCCAAGCAGCCCCGCGTTTCGATACATTGGGCCAATAATGTTCGAGTTAGTATTTCTGATATAATAAGCAGCTGCCATGAAAACCGGAAATTGAATGCTCTGCTCGTCACTCCAATTTTTTTTACCCCCTTTGGGGGAGGGGGACCATATGCTATATCACATGGCTTATCAAATAATACCTTATATCCTTTCAATAATTCATGGCCTCTGAATGCCAACGCTGTATCTCATTTCCTCACATTGATGTGAGCAATAAAATTCATCATGAAAGAAGCAGGCCATTTATGATACGATAGAAATAGTGGAGGAGAATTGAGTCAACTGACGTTTGTTCTTGTTTTTTTGGGATGCCTCCCCCTTTGCTTTCCCTCAAGAACGCCTTTCTGTGTACTGCACTTGCCTCTGATTGCGTGCGGCGTACCCGTCGTGCGGCCCGCGGTGACTCATTTGAGTTTGAAAGGTCCCTCTGCAATTTGGGATTGTGACCGATCGGCCCGACTCTCTTCGGCCGGACCTCCTCCATCGGTCATATTACGGCAAGTGGCAAATGACAAGCGTGATTAGGACAAGTGGCTCAACAAAGTGCGATGTCTCGGCGCGCAGAGAGAGAAAAATGGGGAGCACTTTGACGCGCTGCATCATGTAATATAAGTCATCAGCTATCCGCTCGCTAATGAAGCCAAAGAGGATGCCGCGCCCGAGCCGCTTTATTCCGAAAGGCCACGTGAAACATCCGCAATCAAACACGAGTACGAACAGGAATGTGGCCTCGCGTCTTTACCTCCGTTTTACAGAGTCTTCGACATACTTTTCCTTCCGCGCGTTCACGGGGCAAACTGACGAGACGCAGCCATGTCTAATACGCCGCCCGCCTCAAAACGAAGTTGTTTTTCCACACGAGCCGGGTATAATACGGGACCCTGATTTGCCGGTAGCCACAATTATCATCCGGACCGATTATGCGTGTTTTCAATGCTCCCGTAAATAGCGTCTCACGATGTAACCCGATGGCTGAAAGTTGCCCTCTTTTGAATTGCTTTCGCCAATCTTGGTGGCGACAGGTTGCCCTCGTTTTCACTGTTTTGGTCAAGCTCGCCCACTTGCACCTCTCCTATTTTGAAGAGAGCGCCGGGAGGGTGTGCGGGGACAGGAAAAAAAAAATTCCTTTGGATTTGAGCATATACGTCACTTGCGCCTGGTTAAACGGTGTTAAGCTAACATGTTGGCTGTAAAAAAAGTGTGACAAACTGCTTTGCATTTTATTGTTGCGTGTTGCCGTTGAGGGTTTGTTATAAGCGTGCCAAGCTAAGTACTGCAATGTACGAGCTCGTAAACGAGCTCGCACATCACGCTCACAGTAGCGATTTTGCCGGCGGAAACGGCACATTTGAGTAAGCTCGGGTAGTTAAAACACGATCGGTCGGAACGGCAAGTGTGTCAGGCTGTCGGTACGCAGTCATTTTCGTCTCATAAACGGCCATTGAAAAGTAACCTGACAACTCCGCCCCCCAGTGCCGGTGGCCCCTAGCGCGGCCGCTGCCAGACGACAGCAGCAGGTGCCGCAGAATCTTTTTTTTTTAAAGAACCTTACGTCGTTGGAAAGTAGCAACAGTTTGTGGCGACTGGAGTCTGGAAAACAAGTCGAGCCAGCCGCGACAATCCGCCGGAAACAACTTCAAAATAAAAGCTTGCCGAGGCATTGATCGGTTACGGTTTATTTTGAAGTTGGCCTACTCACGCTAAGCATGAACTATTGGAGGTACTGTCAAGGCATTGGTAATTGTCGAAACAAGGTAAAAATGTCTTGTGTCGCATTCACACACGTGTACAATACGCCCAATACGGGATTGTTTTGGGGGGGACAAAATGCGTATTACGCACGGGATTTTACGGTACGTCTTCACTTCGACGCGGCATGCGAGGTGAAACAACACAATACAATCCGTCCTCATTTAGATGGCGCTCGCACAGCTGCAGCTGTCACGAGGAGGTCAAAAAGGCCCAGGCGTCCCCATTTATTGCCGTTTGATGTTATTGATCTGTACTTGATGGAAGAGTGACAGTGGAACGTATTCGTGCAAGATTTGTGATGGAAAAAACCAAGTACCATTAATAGCCTACAAAATGACCCACATCATCAAACTAACTTGGTTGTTCAGAGAAGGCTGGGCTAATGTTTTTTCCTTCCCTTTCTTGTTGCCCAGGTGACCGAAACTCGCACTGGTCCCCTTGGATGCAGTAACTATGACAACCTTGACTCCGTTAGCTCAGTACTGGTCCAGAGCCCTGAAAACAAGGTCCAGCTGCAAGGTCTGTTTTCTTTCGACACATTTCTCATGATTATATTTGTAGATTCATTTTCTTCCCCTAGAGGAAATAATTGTTGTACTCCGCTGGATATTTTGTATGCGTGCGTGACGGAACACAAAGGAACACATCGGCTCCCGGGCGAGATGCAAGCACGGGAGAGATCTCACCGCCGCGACGCCACATTAGCATAGTGGAGCCTCCGAAGTTGAACGTCATTAACGTCGAGGACGCTCTTCAAACTTTGATGCGTTGTGATTTGCAAACCCTTTTCCCGTGGGAGCAACGGAAATAGAAACACAGTCCCCTCATGGAACGCATACTTTTTTGGGGTGGCCTCCAAAATGTTGATCACGTGAGGCCTTAATTGAGCCGCAGATTTTACTGCTTGAATGTACCTCTACTTACTTCATTTCACTTTCCGGTGTAAATAAATCAATCAATAAATAAATGGGGGAAAATAGAATAGACACAATGATCCTATCGTGCGCGCAGAAAAATCAAGCCGCATCCCGCACGTAAAGTTTAAGAGTCTGCCAAGTTGTTTATCGACGAGTGGCCCACCACTCCTGCACGAATCCATTCATCCGGCAATCAACCATCTCCGCGTCACACTGTAGCTCGCTAACTCGCAAAACCTCGAGCGACTTTCCGCTTGGCGGCGCAGGTTTGCAAATCCTCCTTCCCGACTACTTGCGAGAAGGCTTCGTGCGGGCGGCTCTCAGCTACATCGCCTGCGACGGGGAAGGCGACTTTGTCTGCAAGGACGACGACTGCCGGTGCGGCTGCGACGCCAAGTTCCCGCAATGCAACTGCCCGTACGCGGACATCCAAGCCACGGAGGAGAGCCTGGAGAGGATCACGCAGACCTGGGCGCGCCTTTACAAAGATTTTGAAGAATCAGGTGAGAAGGAGAATCAATTCATCGGTTCCACGCGCAACGGAGCCTCGGTATTCATGGACACGTTGCAGATATCAATGATTCAGATGGAAAAAGGGGACGGAATATGAATTGCTAAGTGTTGCACCGTCCGCGTCAGATTTCCCATCCTTTGTTAGAGTCCTTGATCCTGCAACTCAAAGGGGACCGACAAGGAATTGCTGCAATGTCTGCATGGGACGCATTCAAAACGCATCCCAGGCAAGCATTGAGACTTGGCTTTGCCTCGAGTAGCTCACCGTAGGTCAGGAGGAGATTAACTCATTCAGTACCAGCCAATTCTAGAGCAAGTCTGAAAAGACGTTTAAAAACGTCTTTGGGAGCGAATGAGTTAATCAGCAATACAAAGCCATTCATTTCGACTTTGGACTTTGAAATGACAGCAAAGAAATGCTCGAATGGAGGCTCTCAGCGTCACGTTCGGCGAGCATCGCCGCGCTCGGCAAAATCAAACGGATAGGCCGTTTTGGTTTTTGGTCACCTCTCACCGGAAATATCCCCGAGCGCAATCTCTTTCAAAGTTGATGCTTTCATAGCCAGATGGAAAGGGAGTGCGGGGCGCATGCCCGGAATCCAAACGTTCAAGGTGTCATTGTGTCCTTCGGCAGAGGATCTCGCTCATTTCCATAACGCCACAGCTTATCAGCACGAGGCCAGTCCGCAGCGATAGCGGGTATCGCCGCTAATATCAGCGGCAAAAATGTGAACGGGCAAATGCTGAACGATTGTTTTCGCAACTTCATGTTGTGAAAGATGAAGCGATATCGTCATCGTTCCTGTGAAGTGTCCCATGTGGAACTCCGATAAGGATCATTCCGCGTTTCTTTTTTCCTCTCTTCAGTCAGCAAGTGAAAAGTGCCTCCTCTCCTGTTCGGGATGCGCCGCGCGCCGAAGCCGTTGACGACCGTCTTAAATCGGTCAGCCTCAAACCCTGCCGTGATTTTCTTGCCATTACGGACGATTGTCGAAATCGTCAACTCGGCCAATTCGTAGTCTCGGCCGAGCTTCGTCTGGGAGGCGCGGGGGACCGCGACGCGAGGGCACAGTCTCGCGCCCCAAACGGTCGGAGAAATAGAAAACGGGATCGCCGAGTGCGGCGATGGAAGCGGGACGAAGCGGTCTTGACGCAAGGCTCGATGGGTTGCATTCAATTAGCCGAAGGGAGGCGTCTCCGTGAGGCCTTATCGCAACGGTGTGCCTCAATGTGCCCTTTTCTGTGGTTGCAGACGAATTCAAAGCCTTCCACGCTACGCTGCCCCAAAAGCATTTCCTGAACGTATCCGCCATCCGACACCTGTGGTCCCTCGACGCTTTGCTCCACGGGCGCTACGAGCAGTTGGAGAGCAGCGCGCGCGCCGTCGCCAAGCGTGCGGAGAGAGTCGTCTCCAAGCTTTTCGGTTTAAGTAAAAGATGTCGCCGGCAGCCGCAGGTTCGCTTGCCGAGAGAGAGGTGAGCAAAATTGTCAAAAGATGCCCCCCCCCCGATATCTTATACTGTACGTACAGCAGATAAAACGGGGCTCCAGACCAGCTTAGCCCAAGTTAAAATTCTTCGTCTGCATTATAGGAGGCATTTTTTTTTTGGTTCTCTTCATATTTTCACATTCACGTTCAATTCCCGCTGCTGCACAAGAGTGGCTTAGGAGGAGCGACGCCTCGCATCCCGCAAACATCTGAGGATTAACATACATTTTATTCCACAACAAAGTCCCATCTTATCTTCAAAGTGAAACAAATGTGAAAGGAAGAGATTTAAAAAAAAAAAAAACCAGCAGTTGCCATGCGTTTCCCCCCCTCTGTAGGAAGCAACGAGGATCCGAGGCACAAAGGAATCCGTCAAGCAAGACGTAATAAGCCAGAGACAGCGCGCGAAAGAGCACATGCCTGGAGCATTCTCCGGTCACAAATCCCCCCCCAGAAATGCTTTCATTCCCTTTCATTTTTGCGCACTAATTATTAAGCGCGTAGCAAACGGTATCATGAACCACCACAATCAATATGAGTAGAACAACACGATGATCGTTCCGCAGTTAGCAAAGGCCAACAACTGCAAATTCATTTCACTGAATAATGCAATTATTTGTTTGTTTGAAAGTACGTGCTTGACCTTCGAGCATTTGACCTTGTAAATCTTTTAAGATACGTTTGGGTGATTTTCATGTTGTACAATTATTTTTAGAAAAAATTTCAAAAACGGGCGTCACAGCGCTCAACTGGTTAGCACGTCGGCGTGCCGGTGCAGAGGTTGGATTCGAGCTGCGGCCTTCCCGTGTGGAGTTTGCATGTTGTCGCCGTGGTTTAAATGAGCGGGACTTGAAGGCTCCCTTGCTAACCTTTGGTCCACGTCCTCAAGCGGCCATGTCATATGGGTGGTATGGCAAAAAAAGACATGCCATGGGATCTTCGGGCTTGCTTGTTTTTCAACTGTCAAATGAAGCTGTTGAAATACGACGCGATCTGGGCCACGGGTCTTTGAAAAGGATCTTTGTTTTCCTTTTTCATCGATGGGGCTCGCCACGAAAGCGGTGCCATTCTGCGCTTTGGCTCCAAGCCGTCGAATACGTTCACGCGCCTCGCATGTCACGACGGCAAAAGCGGAAGGATAACGTGCGTCCTTTGTCTCTTTCCTTGCATTCCCTCCCGCAGGTCTCAGTCCTACTGGCTGAGCCATTTGCAGTCTCTCCTGTATTGTTCCGAGAACAACCAGCTGGGCGCGTTCTCCGAGGAGCTCCGCGGCTGCAGCTGTCGATACCGGCACGTCCCCTGTCAGCTCCCTCCGCCCTGCGTCGTCGGCGAAGGCTCCGCTTGCGCAGAGTGCGCGCCGGACAACAACACCCGATGCGGGGGCTGCAACCACGGCTTCGCCCTCGTACAGGGCGCCTGTAAGCCGGCGGTGGCAGATTCCACCGAAAACTACCTGGGCTTTGAGACGGACCTCCAAGATTTGGAACTGGGCTACCTTCTACAGAGAGCCGATCGTCGGCTGGAGGTATTTGGCCAAAATCCAAAACTGGGCCGCCCAACCTTCTTTCGACCGAAGATCTGTTTTGCCTCAAACAAAATGACACTTGACCTATTTTGATGATCTCATGCCTCCTTCTCCACACTTGTTTGGTGCAGCCATATCCAAGTGAAGGGAATTTGTCAGTTCGGCGCTGGAGCGCGACGCCCCCTCGAGATTTGTGCCTATCTAGACCCCGGTGTTTTTCAAACTTTTTTGAGCCAAGGCACACTTCTTTCATTGAAAAATCTCACGGCACACCACCACCTGAAAACGTGAAAAAGAACCCCCGCTTATTTGAACAATTCATGTGTTATATTGTTACTTTAACCGTTTTTTACATTGAAGAATGATGTTATGACAGCTTGAATTGGAATCAAATGAACACAAAGACAAAAGCATTTTATCATCATTCATATTTATCGTTTCGCCGTCGTCCCGCATTCATGCGGCACAAATTCGCTTGCCTCTGGTGGTCGAAGCAAAAGGCAACCGGCTAGCTGTTGCTGCTCCCTGGTGGTATGCGAGGGTACTGCATGATTACTTTCTGGGCGATAGACCGCACGGGCATACAAATTGGATATTTTCGTGTGCGGCGGCACAGGGTTTGGAAAAACGCTGATCTAGCCTCGGCCTCGGTAGACCATCCGCAAATGAACGTGAAAGCATTGGTGCGCCATTTTGCTCATGTGTTGATTTCCCTTCTCAGGTCCACGCGATTTTCATCAGCAACGACATGCGTCTTAATAGCTGGTTTGACCCGTCGTGGAGGAAGAGGATGCTGCTGACCCTGAAGAGTAACAAGTACAAATCCAACATGGTGCACATGCTGCTGGGAATCTCTCTTCAGGTTTGCCTGACCAAGAACAGCACCTTGGAGCCCGCTCTTACCCTCTACGTCAATCCCTTTGGCGGGAGCCATTCGGAGAGCTGGTCCGTTCCCGCCAACGAGAACCACTTTCCCGACTGGCGGGCCACAAAGCTGGACCTGCCCTTCGAGTGCTACAACTGGACTCTGACGCTTGGGAACAAGTGGAAGACGTTCTTCGAAACCATCCACGTCTACCTGCGGAGCAGAATAACCACGCCCAACGGAGCCAACGACACGGTGTATTACGAGCCGCCGGAGATGACGGATCCCGGACGCAATCTGGGCTACATGAAAATCAACAGCATCCAAGTCTTTGGTTACAGTATGCACTTTGACCCGGAGGCTATCCGGGACTTGATCCTGCAACTGGACTACCCTTACACCCAAGGTTCCCAGGACACGGCGACGCTGCAGCTCTTGGAAATACGCGATCGGGTCAACCGGCTCTCGCCGCGCGGTCAACCCAGGTTGGACTTGTTCGCCTGCCTTCTCCGACACCGACTGAAACTGACCGCCAGCGAGGTCGCTCGCATCCACGCCTCCTTGGAGGCCTTCGGCGCCCGTCTGCCCAATCCCGTGGACTACGAAACGGCGAAGCTTTGCAGTTAACAGCCGCTTGGAGCCTCGCTCTCACGTTGAAGCGTGACGATGAAGCCGACTTTCCCGCACGCACCGTCCGCGGTGTTGTTTCTTGACTGGCGTTGTCCTCTTTGAACAGATGATGACCATGTGGCGCGTGGCCTTCGAAAACTCCACTCTGGAGACTCCCGTCACGAAAATATCAAAGGAATCGTGTGAATTGGCGACAGGACGCATCGAGCACGGTACCGTACAACCGCAGTCGGAATTCTGATTGGAGAAATCAAGAGGCAAACCGAAGCGCTCTCTCAGAGACCGCTCAGTTTGACTGTCAGCACCAAGACCAGTGAATGGACAGAAACGGATTCCTGATAAAATGTCGCAATCTGTTTGTTTGTCATTTTTTTGATGTGTCCCTTTGCTTCGGTCACAGTGCCCTCGCCATGAACCCCAGAATGCAGAGGTGTCCATATTTTGGAGATCGATTGATATTAAAACACACGTAACAGAAAGCGGCCGGTGGACTGATTTTTCCCAAACTGCTTATCTCGTTGTCATCATCCGATTTTAAACGTCACTCAAAAACGCATGTGTACGGAGTTCTGTTTGTTTATCGGGACCGGTCGCAGCTGCGCTCAACGTTACTCTCGATATCATACCGCACGCACGGTTTTGAGAAAAGCACCGCATGACATATGCTCAGTTTTATCTTTGACAAAAATGGAATGAGGAACACACTAAATTGTCCCGAGATGTGTTTGTGAGCCCTGCGATTGGCCGGCAATCAGTTCAGGGTGCACCCCGCCCACTAACCCCAAGACAGCTGGGATAAGCTCCAGCACGCCCGCATACCTCATGACTCATGACATGACTTTAGGGACGAAGACACTCTCTTTGCAGGAGCAGCTAGCCGTGATTCATCGCTTTTTGAGGCGCCGCTCCACGCGGCATCCATTCTTGTTCTGTAAGTGAAAGGCAAAAAGCACCGTTTAATGAGAGGAGCTCTGCCCTTTAAAAGTCTGCCAATAAAAGGTTTTGAGGACTGAAAATAACACTCCATTTGCCACAAATCAACTTGATATTCTGCTTGGACTCTACCTGTAATGTGGCTTTGAATTTTTTCTTTGAATCATTTCAAGAGTTTTTTTTTGGGGGGGGGGGGGGGGGGACAGTAAGAGTGACACCGTTGTAGCATGTCGATAAAAACCAATGCAAATAATAACGTCCAGTGAATAACACTCAGTACGGAATCTTATACGGCCATTTGATCTGCAAGACATCCATAAAGAGACTGAACGATTGTGGCCCATTTCATTGGCTTGCCACCTCTGCCCCCCATTGTCAATTGCTATCTCCACGACGTCTTGCAGCCTAAGTTCTCGGATCTCGCGCCTCAATTGGAGCCGGGGTTCGTATCCCGTTTCTCCCGAGAACGGTTCACATTTGAAAAGTTTGGCTCCCCGTTCCGTTGCCCTCGGGGCAGCAGATTTACAATACATAGACATCTCTATTGAAATGGCGCTTTCACAACAGCCGCCGCCATAACAAAGCACTTTACAGAACAGTTAACATAAGACAGCAGAAATAATTGAACAGAATAAAGCATAAAACATGGCCAGCCATACAATCATAACCACTATTCCTGCACACGCCTCGCTGTTTCAAGCGGTTCTAGATGAAAGAGGAGAGAATAAAATTCTCCTTTCACCATGCTCAAAACGGAGAGATTGGTTCACTTTTCCTGGCCCATCTTGTTGAACACTTACTTCTTTGACGACACTTTCACCGCTCGAGCTTTCGGGAAAAGCGTCCACAGCTTCATTCAAAAATTGAGCATATGAAAATAAAACTGGCCGTGGCATTCAACAGTTTTCTGTGACAAAAAAAAAAAAAAAAAAAGACCAGAAAATAAGCGTGCCTGAAAACATCTTCTCACGGTCTTAGTGAATGAAGTTCAGCGGACATGGGCATTTTCTTCTGTTCCCACCTTCATACTCTCCTACTACTCGACGGGGGGGGGGTTGACTGCTAGCATTAGCCCGGTTAGCATCTACCTGACGCTCGTGTTCACACCCTTTCACCTAAAAACGACCTCGATCGCCATTCGTGCGAATATCACGTGCTCGGTACTCATTTTTCAACAACGTTGACGACAGATTTTGAGGACTTTGTTATGCATTTTACTCACGCGAGGCAAGAACAGGAGACACAGGTGGAGCCGTTGTCATCACAGAGGGAGAAGGTCTTCTTCCTCGGTGCTCAAACGCTATACTCGATGCCACCAGTGGCACTCCGCCTCCTTGTGGACAGCTGTGGAATAGGTACATGGAAATGGGGAAACTGCTGAGAAAATAAGCATAAATAAACGAAAAAAATGAGAAGGATCTCTCTTATTATCTGCTGTGTGCTCCGAATTCAGCTTGTTACTAAAACATTTTAAGAGATCCGACTTAAACTCTCTACACGATCAATACTTGATTGTAATGACACACGTCATCTGGATGTGCATCAAGCAATGGCATCGTCAAAAGCTTGCACGAAAGCAAACTTTTTTTTTCAAGGTGTCAGGGGTCCAGGTAGCAGAACAAAACAGACGAGGAGGAGGCAAAGGGGTACGCGTCGCCCACCAATAAATCAATAGGCTTCTTTATTACTTCAGGGAACAAAAGGACCTGCACTGAGATCAATATCAGCACTGAGGATCTCCGATTTTTTTTTTTAAAAAAGGGAAAAAAATCATTCTCCGAGCAAATCTTTGTGATCATAACTATTCCTAATAATTTTTGACTGCTGGTTATGTGCGCACAAATCAATCCTGATTTTATAAGCTGCTATGATGAACTATAAAGTAACAGAGATGGATTCCATTCAATGCAGCATCAGCTTGTCGATGTGTAAACTGAAAGACATATTGAACCAGTTTTTTAGCGTTGTCTTTTTTTTCTTTTCTTTTTTTTTTGCATCAACATCGATGTCTCCAAGACGACCTCCTCTTCTTTTTCTCGAATCTCCAGCATCACAGATCGCTTGATTGGCGCTGGCTCTCAGTCCCTCCAATAGCCTTCCTTTGCTACACTTCAAGTGCCTTGAAAGAGGATTCATCCTCTTGGCTTTTCTTTCTTTTCTTTTTTGACATATTATGTTTCATTAAAACCTCTAATTTAAATATTTTTAATCAGAATATTATTTGAATGATCTGCACAAAACAGCCCAAGTTTTTGAAGTGAACTAAGAAATATACCGCCGCAATAAAAGTTCACACTGCAATGCGGTGTTACAATCTGCAATAATAATAAACAAGAATACAATTGTTTGACAACAACAATAAAAAAGAATTCCAAAAAGGCGCCGAACAAATGAGATCGTTGGTACTCAGAGCCAGCAAAAAACGTGAATAACGAAAAAGCACTGGCAAACAGAACAACGTAAATAGCTTGTCGGACAACGGCGGTTGAAAATAAAAGTCTACCATACGTTGATCACGACTCTTGAAATTTGTTGCCAGAGACAAGAATGAACTTCTAATATAGGTCATAAGAACCGCCTGGACATTTACAAAGCGATGCGACAACGACGTGCCTGAGCACAAATCCGCGCGACAAGTAAATCGGTCACATGCATAAACATACGGTATATCCGCCGCATTTGCATCGAGCAAATCAGAAAACGGAGGGGGGGGGGGGGATGAGGAGAAAGAAATGTAATTACTTTTACATATTCATATCCTTTTAATTATAGATAGCATTCAATATTTAACAAGAGCAGGCAGGCAGACTTGACTCGCGTTTGATGTCGCACGGGCGCTAAATGCTAGTGACTGTCAATCATCACCACTCGAAGTGAGGCCAGTTCAAAGTGATCGAAACTTCTCGATGGGACGAGTATTGAGAGCGGAGAAACGTATGGAAGCCAAAGCGCACCCAAATCCAATCAGGCTTAATAGGATAACTGAATGTGAAACTGGCATTCCAACCGGATGAAGGTGAGGCTTTACAGCTACAATGGGAAAAAAACAACAACAAGAGCCACAAAAAAAAAACCTAATCAGCCGGGCCCTGGAGACTGGTTTTAGGCAGCAACATCAATTACCAAAGAATTGTGTTAAGGGGGTTGGGGGGTCCTCGAGCTCGGCGTTCCGATGTTCGCCGGCAATATTTTGCCGTGCGACACGAGGGGAAATAAAAGCAAACATTACTCATGAATTATTCGGTCGTCAAATCACAAATCACCTTTTCGTTATCAACGGTGAGTGTTTCTCGGCCAGGTTTGCATCAATTTAGCCATTCGGACACACGATTTGCACCCGCTAATGAATAAAGGGAATGGTTTAGTTGTTTGTAGGGTTAAAATAAAACAAACGGTCCTTAAATTAGCACAATTGTTCCTGAAGGCCATGTCGATGAATAGAAACATCCGTTCTGTGCAGATTGAATGAAATCAAGTTTGCGTGTTTCATTTGTGCGCTGTCGATTTCATGGAAAGAGCGTTTCCGGGAAAAGATTGGAAAGACAAATGACGACAGGACCTGCTGCGATCTTTTGGCGCAACCCCTCGATGAAAGAAAACGTAAAAGTAACGCGTGACTAATCACAATAACAATAATAATAAATAGAAATGATACATGACGTTTAGAAGTGCCTTCAAGAACATTTGATAACTTTTGTATGCCTTTGTGACGTAAAAGATGTTTCCAAATCAAACTTTGGATGCAGCGTCGGCCTGCTTTGCCCTGACGACGGGGCCTTCAAATGAAATATGTCGGAGCGCAGGCGGCGGCGTGTATATCAGTCGCCGCACTCCTACACGGGCGGGCCTTATCACGCACATGCACAGGAACAAACAATAAAAGGCAGCCCGTTGAATTGAAAGCTTTTAATGCTCTTGTAACACTGCATTTGTTTTTTTGAAGGGCTTTTTTTTCAGGGGGGGGGGGGGGTGCAAGGTCAATTTTTCACTTACGGATAATAACGAGGGCGGTTGACCGCTTCGCGCTTGCTGCCCGGAGACCGCTGGGATGGGCTTCAACATCCCTGCGACCTTTGTGAGATAAGATAAGATGAGATAAGGAAAGAAAACCTTTATTAGTCTCACAATGGAGAAATTCCCAATTCACAGCAGCAAAGTTACGAAAGGAAGAAGTAGCGGAACAAAATATCGCAGCTGCTATAAAAAGAGGAGAAGCCAATTGGAAAAATGGATGGATGATCGTGACGGGGGGGCCAAAATGCAAATTCCGCTGTCGGACAGCTGTCAAATGCAGAACGAGGCCATTTTGTCGGAGCTCGGACAATTCTTCGCTTTGATGATGAGAAAATACTCTTGATGGCAAAAAACATCCCATCTCACGTATCCGCCGCCTCACAAACTGTCGCGCGGGGGCAGCATTATCATTCGGGGCATCGGGGGGAGGGGGGGGGGGCACTCGAGACACGGCCGTCCAACTCGTCATGTACGGCATGCGGCGCTTCGCCAATCAAAGGGAGACGACGCATACCAAAAGAGCGTTCTTCATGAAGCGGAACCAACAAATTGGTCTGATTGGTGGTCGTCGGCTTCATCATCGTTCCGACCGCGCCTACCTAATACGAGCAAATAGGGAGCCCTTGAGGCAGTCATGTAGCCCCGCCCCCTTTCATCCAGATGATTTTGCATCATATTATTCTGCTGCGAGTTTCATGATGAATACATACACGAGACGGCGAGGCAACAATTGACCAAACAAGACATCCAATTTGCATTTTCCTGTTACTATTCATCTCTTTGCTTTGGAAGAATGATCACGCCTTCATATTGGAACGTGAGCGGTAAACAAGAGTCAAAATCCATCCGCGTTGCTTTTGGGGGGACGTTGGATGGATTGGAGGCAAAGATTAGAAACGAATGACCCGCACGTCCGAGATTAAATAATCCATTTGTGTTCTAATCGATTTCCCAATGCGGCTGCTGTGCGAGAGTTGCCGAGATCCGCGTTTGTGCTCTTCATTATTCAAGCTTTCGGGGCCATCGCTCCCAGTGAGGTCGTGCGGAGACCGCGCCGTCTCCAAAAGCTCATGTCTGTTCAAACTTGCAATTGTTTTGTGTTCATTCAAAGTCAAGAAGCCAAACGGATGGTTGAAGATTTCTTGTTTGCCAGACAATTAATTGGCTTTTATTTGGTGACGAGGAAAAACTCGAACATGGCTGACCGTTTCGGCGGTCGCTTCAGCCTTCATGGGAGCTGTCAGCACTCCCATGAAGGCTGAAGCCAAAACCGTCAGCCAGGTCAAGTCACGCTGATTTGTGTCACCCTTCACCACAAAAAGACTTTCCAAGGGGTTCGCACTTGCTCACAGTTGAGAAATATGAACCACATCCCCTGACCTGAGCCCCCGAGAGGGTGAGGAAAAACTCCAAAAACCTCATCTGGGTTGGGGGGGGGGGGGGGGGGGGGAAGAGAAACCTTGAGAAGGGGCCGCAGACGGGGGATCGCCGATGCCAGGATGAGCAGGCGGGCAAACATTTGACACAAGCTCGTACGCAACAATGTTCGAACGATATCAAAGTCCATTGAACAAGATGAAAACGCCCCCCCCCCCCCCCCCGCCCCCCGCCTGAACACCGGCCCGGTCGGTCGATGGAGAAATCCTCATTGCGGCGCCTCCGAGCGGGGCCGCCCAGTTCCTGTCCAGCTCGACCGGTGCAAATCATGACCACGTGTCCTCTGATTACATCGTCGAGCCCTCCCTCTCGACTCTTCTTTGCGGTGACAGTCGGAAGGTGTTTGTGAGTGGCAGCTTTGGCGCACGCAGCCATAACTTGCGTACCGTAGGGACGGAAACAACCTCCCGTGAGACGCACAAATGACATCGTGAAACCGAATGGAATGGACGGGCTTTATGCTAACATCTCAATAGGCGTGGAAATAGCAAAGCTGTTTTCATGACCACAATCGCACACACACACACACACACACACGAGTGACAAATGGTGACGAATGCTCCAAGGAACTGAACTGAAGACAAATCATTTGCATGTATTGCTATTCACATTTTTGGCAAATGGCTCCAAAACGAATCTCAAGTGTATGTCATGAAATTGCTCCTGGAACGCAGTCAATGAATTGGACAGAATGACATCGTTGGTATCCAGCAAAAAAAAAATTAAAAGAAGAAAAAAGTGTGTGTGTGTGTGTGTATATATCTCAAGAAATCCCCCAAATCAATCCTCAACGGTGACATTCATCAGAGACAGCAGTTTCTCTCGTGGAATTGGAAAATAAATGCACACGTCAAGTGAAAAAATGCCGTTCTCCTTTGAGATGTGAAATTGTATTTTTCCAAGATGCATTGCGGGGAACTTTGGAATGACGCGGTTGTAAAATGTATCGGGGGAGTTCCGTCATTTCAAAGAGGAGCGCTCTCTTGCTTACACTTCACTCGCGCCGGGTAAATTGTTCAATGGGCCGAATCCCATCACGCCAAGTACTCGGTGAGTAATCGTCTCACCCGCTCATTTGCCGCATCCGGCCCGCAACCGACGGTGACTTCGGCTTTGCTTTCAAGTCAAGGTCTCCCTCAAGTATTCAGTGTTTAACTTTTAAAGTGCACCAAGAAGCGATTTTTTTTGGACACGCGGGCGGCGTACTAGATGGCTACAAATTACCTGACAAATACCCCGTCGGCTGGAAAGGAAGCCGGGGGGGGGGGGGTGGCTATTGCGCAAGCAATGACGACCGACGGCAATCGAATCTAAACGGGGCCGTTATCAACATCGTTATTTACGCCGAGTCTCATCTTCGCCGGCACAATCGATGCGTCATCCGCAAGCATTAAATCGTGATCAAAGATTCTCTTTGACCCCCCCCCGAGCATCTGCGAGTCAGCTCGAGCACCTGGCTCCTGCTATTCATTTCATCAGCTATTCAGATCACAAATTCCTCTTGGCCTTTGTTGAAGAAATGTAGCCATTCAATTCATCTTCAAGAAAAATAATCTTCAACAACAAGCTATCGAGCTAATCACCGCAATTGCACTGTAAGTCCGAACGTTTTCGCGAACAGGACGTTGACATGAAAAGAATCGCCACCCTAAAGATCTTTTGATGTGCAGAAACAATGCAAAACTCGAGAGTCAATCTCATACGATCCGCAAATGCACTTTAGAGAACCCCAAATAATTCCGCCGAAGCTCAAATGAAGACGACGGGCAAAAGGTATTTAGGAAGGCAAGATTCAATCGTTTGAAAAGACAAATGCTCGTTTTCAAACAGCAATTCACAGAAGCAATCGAACGTGATTAGCACCATTAGACGACATGAAATACGCATTTGCCAGAGGAGCTGCCGGCGGCGTGTCGAGCCTCCTAAAACGTCGGAAAGCTTGGAGAATTGTGAGCGCTTTTGAAACGACCGACCCAAGTGAAGCCCGATCAAAGTTAATTGCCCCCCCCCATCGGGCGATGACCGAGCATGACAGATCGAATTGCGACATACATTCTCATTCCCGGCCGCAAAGCGGGAATGGATCTCCGCGGGTGAAAGAGGGCTTGCCGAGGAAGGCAACGCGATCCATCGCGTTAAGAACGCGATATTTTTGAGAGCCATTGATCAGGACTGATGATCAACTGCTGGGGTGTCACGTTGCGAGGTGGTGGTGGACCCCAAAAGGCAGGCAGGGAGGAGGAACGGGTTGTACTTGGCGAATTATATTGATAAAAACACAGAAAACGAAATCCAAAACAAAGTCCTGAAAACAAAACCGATCCAAATTAGCTGTAGCTAAAAACTAACAGTCACCTAAAACATGACCCGAGAACAAACCAACAATGACGCCACACTGAGTGGACGTGCCGCAGTCCTTTTAGAGCAATAATTACATCACGACCAACGGGTGTGCAGCTGCAGGGAGAGCCCAACAGTGCCACCTGTCGGTCACAAACCAAAACATGACATGAGGAAGAAAAAAAAATCGCAACAAACACAAACAAAACACAAAAATCACATCAGTCCTATTCCCTGGCACGGCTGGCGCTAATCCGAAATGTATATTAGCTTTTTTTCTGAATAATATTGTTCAGTGAGCGCGAGAGAAACCATAAGACCGCCTGTCACACGTCTGTGTTTCTAACAAAGCCCAGATATCACAAGATATCACATTCACACCTGTTGTGTCCAGACCGCATGCCTCCCCAGTTATTGTCGCATCGACAGAGTCAAGTAAATAGCAGAAGTGCGGCCGGGACCAGAAGAGGAAAAAGACAATGTGGGAGGGCGACAGCCCAGCAGCCGAAGAGGCGCAAGAAGGAACGGGATGTGATATGTCCTACTTTTTGAACGCAACTCACGTGTGAGAGGAACTGAGGCGGCTTTCCATCCGAAGCTTATTTAAAAAGTGAGCCTGACTGCGAATTATCGTTCCTGTTGAGGGCGAGTGTGCATATGTTTGGAATCATGCGTGTGTGAAGGTTTCAGTATTCAGCACCCAGCTTTTCGGTGTCTACATGTGAGAGAAAACGCCCGCCCGACATGCTCGGTGCGACTGAAGTGTCATGTCCCCCCCGCCTGATAACCCCCCCCCCCCCAACTTCCACATGCGCAAGTGTTTCAGTCATTATTTGTTGCGTCTTCTATTCATGTGGCCTTAAGGGAGCACAGTTTGCGGCGTTTGGTCCCCCCCCCCCCCCCCCCCCCCCCTCCCTGTTCCTTGTGTTTTTCCTTTTCATCTAGAAAATGGGGTCAGGCTTCCCTTTCTTTCTCCTTGGGTTGGTCATGCCGTGACCCGGATCAAACCAGTGAGCCTTCGCTCGTTTGATCCGGGTCAGGGCACCAACTGGATGAACTTACACCGGTCCTTTTATCTTGAACGCTTGCAACATTAAAGCGTCATTCACGGCCCGAAGACCCCGCGTTCTCAGTTGAACTATTTTATGGACGCCAGAAAAAAAAGATCAAGACGCCTCCGTGGAGCTCTTTTCTATCAGGTGCGGGAGAAGGTCTAATCCTGCACACGGGAGGGTGGCGCCGCGCCGCGCCGCCTCGCCCGCGCGACACCGCCTGACCCTGAACCGGATTCAACCGGTAAGGGTGCAGAGAGGAAGATGCCGAGCCGGACGAAAAAGGGTCACGGCGACACAACGGCCACGCTGAAGTCATCGAGCAACTTAATGTTTGGCCTAATCTAAATGTTCGGGTGTCTCTTGCTTAGGTCGCAACGATTACATTTGGCCGTGCTCGGGAGAGGCGCAATGGCAGCGAATTCGATTGCATTTCATTTCCCTAATCCTGCATTGACATAGAAGCTAATGAGAATTCTGTTGATCTTAGCACTGACTAATATCGCCCGCGATTGGACCTTAAAAGAAGAATCGAAATGTTTCTCCGAGGCAGCAGGGGTTCTTGCGCGCCACGCGTAACCTTGACGTGTCCCGCGGCTTTGAGATAGAATCACTATCCAAGCTCCTGGGAGTCTCCTCTGTTGATGACCCTGAGCTCTGAATAGGTTGACTTTCCCTCCAAGGAATGTGCGAGACTCCCTCGCTTACGCAGTCGCAATCGTTTTGCCTTCTAAATTGATTCGTGCGATTGTCAGGCAACTGAAGACAACGTTTGGCCCATGCGACTGTTTCTCTCCCGAGGACTCTGACCTTCCTCGGCAAACGAGGGAGTCGAGCGCACTCCTGTGTGGAGTTTGCATGCTGTCCCACCGTGCCCGCGTGGGTTTTCTCAGGGTATTCCGCTTTCCTCCCATGTTCCAAAAACACGGCATGGCAGGTTAATGGAACACAAAAAAAAAAAAAAAAAGATGTTTGCCCTGCGATGGGCTGGCACCCAGGTCAGGGTGTGTCCCCCGCCTACCGCCCGAAGACAGCCGGGATCGGCCTCGGCCGCCCGCGACTCTCCTGGGGTGAAAAAAGCGGTTTCACAAAACGGATGGATCTCCGCACGGTATTTATGAAGCACTCAGTTTTTTTTTTTTTAATCAATGCGACAAGACTTGAAGATGAGAATTCAATTTCAGTATAGACAATAAACAAATAAATAAAAGCGAGAGGGAGCTGCTGCGGCCACAGCAAAACAAGGAAGGTCGATCATTCGAGTGGAACAGCAATGAGCCACAAAGATGCGACTGGGCATCGCACTCATGTCAAATGGCGCAAATACTGCGAGAGGAAACAAAAAGGAACAAACTGAGAGGAGTCTTAATGTGCGCGGTGCACCGACGGCATCCGGTCGAACCGAGTCCGCACATGCAGCGTGGGCATTATGCGGGTGCACCTGCGAAAAGAAAAGGGGAAACAAAAAACCGGGAAGTGACCCGAGGGCCCACATGCGGTTGCAAGTAATGAGCGCAACAACATTCCTTGAGACGTCCTAATTGCCGGTTTGATGAGGCTTTTATTCAAGTGCTGCACCCGCTTATCAAAGCAGGCCTTATGTTACGGCAGCAGCGGTCATGTGGAAAAAGCCCATCTGGCTGCGTTTTCAACAACAGGAAAGGGAGGCGGATTCATTGACATGTCGAAAAACGGAAGGACCGGAACATTCAAATCAAAACAACTTGATTCACTTTAATGACTCCTTTTCCAAATATGCTCAACGGACAAAAGAAATGATCAATCTTCACACTCTAAAATTACGTTACATACGCATTGTTTCGAAATGCCGCGGCAAGCCAGAGCACCCGCAATTCCAATCCAAAAAAAAAAAAACCTGCTCACCACTTCAATAACTTCATCCTGTGAATAAAATGAGATTTGTTCGCATCAGAAAGTTTTTCAAACCTGACCATTTTTTTGGGGTGTGAAATTGGGTTTAGTGTGCTGATCTGCCTGTTGCTAGCATGCTACACGCCCCCCCCCCCCCCCCCCCCGGGCTCATGTGATACAACATTGTTGATCACCGACGATAGGACATTGTCACAAAGCCATCAATCGAAATGCGCAACCACATCGAAACTAGTTGCAGAATCGCACACACTTGCACGACAGACGGACACGGGTGGCGATCTTTGCCGTGTGACCTCGACAGCTTGCATCCAAAAATGACCTTGACGTCTACTGGCCGGCTTTCAGAAAGCTAATTAATCCCCGATGACCTGAAGTTCGTCGGTCCGTTTGAAAAGCATTGCGAGTCTGCGGGTAGGAAGCCGCTGCAGGTTGGCTCCCAATGTCCATTATTTTATTTTTTGGAATCTGCTATGAAATGTTTCAGAGGGCAGGCCAGTGTCCAGTGGTTAGCACATCGACCTCACAGTGCAGAGGTACCGGGTTCGATTCCGGCTCCGGCCTCCCTGTGTGGAGTTTGCATGTTCTTCCCGGGCCCGCGTGGGTTTTCTGCGGGTACTCCCGTTTCCTCTCACATTCCAAAAACATGCACGGCAGGCTTCTTGAGCACGCGAAATTGTCCCTAAGTGTGAGTGTGAGCACGAATGGTTGTTTGTGTCTGTGTGCCATGCGATGGGTTGGCAACCGGTTCAGGGTGTCCCCCGCCTACTCCCCGAAGACTGCTGGGAAAAGGCTCCAGCACCCCCCCCCCCCCCCCCGCGACCCTTGCGAGATCGGAAAATGGATGGATGGATGGATGGATCCAACGATCTGAGTGGTCTTATTTAGCTTTTTCCTGACATGTCCTTCGTAACATCCAAACATTTTTTTTTCTCTCCGTATTTTGAGCCCCTATCAGAGCAAGGTGTCATCAAAGTAACACGAGCATGTGTTTCGGTTCAATTGTTTCATTTGAAGAGCGACAGGAAGTGGAGATCAATCCCTGGCAGGTTGTTAATTTCCTTGGCAAGCTATGAAATGAAAATGTGAGTGTGTGAGCGTGAGAGAGACATTAAGGAAGGAGGCTCTCGCCTATAAATGCGTATGATAGATGTCCAGGTCCCGGGAAAAGACACGTATCATTCGCAGCATCCGACACATCAGCGGAGGCGTTGCGATGATCAGACTTGCACTTGACAGCAGACACAAGTGGCAACGAGTCCATCTTAATAGAATCTGGAAAATGTTGGCCGCCACTTCATTTTAGCCTCATGCATAAGCAACGCAAGAATAAACAGCTGCGGACTGTCCAAAAAAAAAAAAAAAAAAAGAGGCTGGTCTTTTATGTAACGCGGCCTGAAAAAACAGGAAGCTTGGGGGACTGGAAAGTGGCCCGTTGGAGCCCAATATTTGCTGAGAAACCCCCCCCCCCACCCCCCCCCCCCACCCGCAACAACAACACGGACCTAGCATGGAACAAGTCCTCAGCTCGCTGGAACAACCCAAACTCAGGTCAGTTCCGTTCATTGTTAGTGTCTAGCAAGAGCGATGGCGTCGGTGTCTTGCTCGCCTTTAGGTGAGCCGCCCGGCCGGCAAATTGAGATTGGGAAAAAAAAAATCTCACCTTTTTTTTTTTAAGTGTCATAAAAGCCGCCCAGGTGGATTCAAGCCTGAAATGAAAGACATTTATACTCGTCTCGATCCGAAATGCTAGCGGCGAATCGGTGGCGATGTCGAATTCGGCTTCTTTGGTCTTCGGCAGCTGGCTCGAGTCAAGAACGGAGAACGGAGAGGTCCGTTCTCAGGTCTGCACGGCGGACATCAATAGAGGTAGCGAGAACTGAGCGGCGTTGCCGCTGCCTCCGTTTGGAATGAACGTTGGTCAAACCCCCTCGTCGCCCATTTTTCAAACTCCTCATTTTTGGTCTTTGGCTTTGGACTCAGCATGAGACTTGATTTTTTTTTTTTTGTTGCGCGGTTTTGTTTTCTTTGTTGTTGTCTGAATCCTTTTCGCTCCATGCACAGCACTTTGGATACACGCAGCGGCAGTCCCCCAAACTCTGGCTTTCATGTTATTTTGGTTGTACTCCAACGTGCTCACGCCGTCCAAACGCAGTCGCTCGCATTGATGTCGATTTGAATAACGCAGACCATCAGGGCGTGGTTGCCGAGGGGGGTGTGGGCGGCGGCGGGGGGGGGGGGGGGGAGTGGTCCTTTGTGTCGGAACCTCAAGACCAAATATCGATCGGGATCAACTTGAGTGGTTCGGCCATCTGAAATCCACGTCGGCAAGCGTGCGGCTTGTCTCCCAGACAAGCCGCAGAAGTCTTGCGAATTGGACTCGCACAAAAGCGGCTGCGAACGATTGGCCAACAGTCACGTTATCTCGCCGCGCAAGGCTGCAAGTCCTCACAAAGAAGCGCAGTGAGTCCAAGCTCACTCGACTCGCGTTTTCCTTTCTTTCACCCTTGGAAAAAAATAAAAAATAAAAATGGTCTCAATGTTATCAGAAAATTATGCGCTACAGAATGTAAGCCCCTAATATCTCCATATGTTGAAAGCCACTTTTCTTCCCAAGTCCGGAGCATTTGACTGATTCCTCTTGGCCAATTAGCCATCCTTCAGCCTTTGTACATGTCGGACAAAAAGAAAAGATGAATGTTAAATGGACTGATTAGTTTGCAGTAATTATAGTATGTTAAAAAAAAAAAAGAATTAATTCCCTCTCAGCACATCACTGCTTTTTTTTTTTAACCCAAGTCGAATAACTGTATTTGGTTTAAATGGTCCCTGAACCAACATTTAGTCGGAACAAAATTATGATTGTTTTTTTTTTAATTCCAGGCCACCGATTGTACAACGTAGTCTTGAAAATATATGATCTGACGTTTCAACCTTCTCTTTTTTTCTGCTTGAACTTGCGACCTCAGACTTCCTTGCAGTTTGGAAAACGGCATCGATAAAGAGGCTTCAAGATGTTTAATACCACTCCCGCAACTGAATTGGACCGTCAAACTAAACATCAGACGAAGAGAATGAGACCTTTTGTTTTTGAAACTGCCTCAAGGAAGGCCCAGCTAGCTTAATGCCAATTTAAATTAGCATCCGCGTTGTGCTGTTTTTCCTCATTAACATTTATGTTCATTTCAAAGCACTTTGCGATCGCCCGACTATTTTATGAATGGTCGAAACACACACGCATATTCTCAAGGTCACTTTTTGCTGTCCTCTTACTCAGCGTGGATGGAGGCTAACGTGTGCAGAGGGGACCGCCTGGCTGAGCTGACTCGAACTGTCAGTGTGTGTGCGAGTGCGTGTGTGTTTTCTTTTCTTTTGTTTCTGTTGGAAACGGTGAAGTTTGACCAATAAAAAAACAAGCACAATACAATTAGACTAGAATTTATAGCTCGGACGTTTCTGAAGAAAAAAAAAATAATCCACCTGTTTGCCAAACTTAACCCTGAAGCTAATGCGGTAGAGGAAACTCGTGGGGTTCAGTGCCAAAAAAAACCAAAAAAGAAATAAATCCAGAAAAGTTGACTCGGATCTCTGATCCAAGACATTTTTAAAAGAGTGTCTGCTGAGCGGCGTTATTGAAGGTCAAAAGATGGAGGAGCCCCGAGTGCCCGGACCAAACTGCCAACAGAAAGTTGCATAATCCATCTCATAGAATACTTTTTCTGGGAGCTAAATTCATTTCACGGACGTGTAATGCGCAGAGGCGCCTTCCTAAAGACGCCGTTTCATCCATCAACTGACGGACAATCTTGGCAAGGTCACCGAGCGATGCCTGTCAGAATACGAGACGAAGAAAAAAAGTCATTACTTGCACAACGGAGCGCTCGTGATGGGGATCCATTTCGCTTCTGGCCTCTGACGGCAATTGCACGCCGGCCACATCGCGGCCGACGAGGACTCCGACAGGGGGGCCGAGGGGCTCCTTGCGCAGCTTCGACCGGCAGGCGCGTCGCACGTTTGTTGCACGAGTTGCTTCTGATCTTTAGCGCCGGCGGTAATTGAACACCCCGTCCGGCGGAACGCAAACGCGTCCAAATCGTCGGCGGCTTTTTACTTGCCGAGTTTGCACCTCTCTGCAAAATCGCTCAGATGCCTTCCGTTCCATAGGCGAGGAGCGCAAAGATCAGAATTCGTGCGGTTGTCACGTCTGGCCTCGTCGATGATAACATGCTGCTTTCCGGTCAACCCGCGTCTCGAACTAAAAGCCGTAACGCTGCAGCAACATGGCTCCTGACAAAGAAAGTTTCGTCCTATTGGCCCGAGCCTGGCCAACTTGTTTCAATCAATCTCGTCTTCATCTTCATTTTTTTATACTCTTGAATTTAAATCAACAGCGCGAGGGGCCTGTTTTACTACCGCTTCTCCTCCCGCGCGCCCCCTCCTCCTCCCCTGCTCGGTGCTCACCGACCAAGAATGAATCTGAAGCGGATGACGCTGCGGTACGGATTCTTCTCACTCCGACCGGGACAAGATGTGAGGTGAAGGCGTTGCTACGAGATCGATCGAGAAGGCGACCTTACTTCGGATCAGGTCTGGGGGAACAATTTTGCAATCTTGAATGAAAGGCAAGCGCTGCAATTAAGATGTAAACGTCACGGTTCCGACACGCGGCGCCGTGCTCAAAGCAACAGTCTGTGTCTCAACGTGAAAAGATTTCTTCCCGACACGACGTGAAAATGCGGAACCGCCGCTTGCTGAAATAAGCAAGTTGAAATTTGGACTCTGATGATTTGAAGGAAAAAAAAAAATAGAAAAGATATTTTTGCAAAGATTATTGCATTGGAATAAAAATTTGACAGTGAAAGAAATCGCCTTTCACAAACAACGTCGGCACGGTGGCGATTGACGGCACAGATACGGGCAGTCGCTTGTTAAGAACAGGCAACAGGAGGGAGAAGTTCACTCACGTGGGTGAAATTGAAGATCGCGGGCTGCCGCTCGATCGCCATCGACGTATCGGGCACCACCCCTGCTTGAAGCGGAGAAGAGCAGACCGTGATTCAAAGCAGTTCTGATGGAATCGGTGGCCAACGGCTGCGCGGGGGGGGGGGGGGGGGGGGGGGACGGACTGCGCGCGGGTCTCCAGAGATCTGCGCCGATGGTGAACAGCCGCTGAGAGGAGTAGTGGCCGCTCGCGACGCCGTCGCGGCGGGGAGGTGGCGGCCAGCGATCTCTCGTGCTGTCGTGATCGCTCTTTAGTTCGCGGCTGATCACTTTGCTGCGGCGCCGCGCGAGGACGCTTTAAATGGCAGCTCGGTAAAAGGTCAGCAGCAGTTAACCCTTTCGATTGTTCTCCCTCGGTACTCTCAAGAAATGCAAATGCCGACTTGCCATTTTCCTAATCGGGCAGGCGACGGCAGTCCAGGTGAAGTCGGGAGTTGTCCAAATCTCAACGTGGCGGCCCTTGCCGTCCAAACACTCCCACCGTGTTTGCCATCTGACGTGTCTTGCCTTCAATCGTGGTTTTTTTTTTTCCTCCACTGTGGCTTTTTCCTCCCGTCATTCCGGTCAATGGTGAGAATAGGTCACGTCATTCTAGAACAGGGGTGGGCAATTATTTTCCCGGGGGGGCCAAATGAGAAGCAGAAAATATTGTGGAGGGCCGGGCCAAAAGTTAGAAATAGAAATAGAAAATAAAGAAGATAGCGCAATGTCTTCGTATGCCGGTAATAATGTAACATTCTCCTCCATCATCACACTCAGCACCGGTTCTCCTCAAGGTTATGTACTGAGCCCCCTGTTGTTCACGCTCTACACATTTGACTGCTCTCCGACTCTTATTAGCGGTCCAGTTTGCCGAAAGTTTTTAACATGATAACAATCAAACCATTCTAGGCGGGCCGGATTAAAAAGACCAACGGGCCGGATCCGGCCCGCGGGCCGTAGTTTGCCCACCGCTGTTCTAGAACATCGGCAAAAGCCGGTCGAGACTTTCTGAAGGCACATTTTGGAATCGTTTTCAAGGGCCTGAGTCAGTAGCCTGGTCTGGACCTCACGGAGCATGCTTCTCACTTGACCGACATCGACGGCGGAGGCCTTGCAAAGGATCCGCTTGGAAAAACTCGGGACTGGTGATTTTGTTTCCAGTTGAATTTCCAGCTCTGTCCCGACGCCCACTCGTGTTCTGCTCGCCCACAGTCGAGGACATGCAACTTCTCGATCGTGGAACCTAAATCTCCGCTTTGCTCTTTTGTCGTTTTTCTGGACTTTTTCTCTCTGCCGTGTGGACCCGGTGAAGATGAAATCACCTCATGACAACAATGAGACTTTTTCTTACAAGACTCTTGAACCGCGGGAAGATTTACCCAAACAGTACCCCGGAAAGAACCCGCACCCGCACTCCGGAATGGTCAGTGCCGCAATTGGAACGGCAGCTTGACCCAAATCCTTTTTTTTATTTTTGCAAGCAGCACCACCGCGCTGTCCCACTTCAGTTCTGCACAGCCCAAAATACTCGAGCCGCTCGGCCTCCCGCTACAAATGCTGCTTTCAATCACTGCTTGTGGTGCGCGGCCAAGGGAGGCTGACCCATTTGCAGGAAAGCAGCACATGCTGAAGAATTACCGCCCCCCACAAAAAATAATAACAACAGGGCAGGCGAAACTAACCAGAGCAGATGGGACAGACTAAGGAAATGACACCCTGGCATCCATCAAAGGAAGAATGACTTTGTTCCATTCAACGGGGGGGGGGGGGGGGGGGGGTGAAAAAAAACAAGCAGCATTTTTCCCGATTGCCGGTCCAACCCAAGCTCGAGGTAAATATTCGGCTGTATGCTGAGCAGAAAGAATAGATGACATCAAATAGCCTGATGAGACAACGGGGTCGAACGAGCCTCCCGATGCAAAACTGTCAACAGGACCCCCCCTCCCCCACCCAAACAGAAGCAAGGTCGTCGGCATTTTACCTTGGTGGTGTGGACGGCAACGGCTTTTCCATCAGGCCTAGCGGGACGCTAACAACATCGGGCCTATCAGACTTCGATGCAACGTGACAGGCTGAAGTGGGGCGGAGGGTGTGGGGGGGGGGGGGGGGGGGGATCAAAGAGCGACCCAGCTTGATGTCTCGCACGAATTCTCCAACTCACCGAGACAGAATTGTGACAGATGCTTGATGGAGAGCTGCAAAAAAAAAAAATGGAGTCTTATCAGCTGGCTGCACGGAGCTCTCGGCATTTGTTCCTCCCGATTCTCCCGACGACGAACGTCCGTGATGTTGACGCGTAGGAAGGCCTGAGGAATTTCCTTCGCTTATCTTTTCAAGAGGGGGGGGGGGGGCAGCCGTAAAATAAAACCTCCAGTGCTCACTTGGCTCACCGTGAAGCGACGTCTGGCCCGTGGTTACAGTGAACGCTCGGCTCGGTTTTATTTCCGTCCTGAAATTTTTGCGGCTTCGGAAATCGTCTGGCTTTTAAATGCAGAAGAATCGAACGCAAGATTTATTTGTATCAGACCGACACAAAGGTCCCTCGGTGCTCCTTCATAATCAGCTTCTCTCTTTTTTTATCTATCTGCCCCCCCCCCCCCCCCTGCCAAATGCAACCAGCTGCAACATTTTATTCGGCCCACCGGAGCGCTTATGAGAAGAAATGAATATGGATTCCAGCACTTATCATTTGCCTTCCTGCCCCGAGAAGGAGGACCCCCCCCCCCCCCCCTCGCCTCGTTAGATTTATTGACGACATAGTATCTATCTGTAACACTGCGATCCCCCCCCCCCCAAGGTCCGGCTGCGTACCGGGCGGCTGATTAATTGACGGGTCAACCGTTCCGGCGTGCCGCTTGTCCGATTGATTGCTTGCGGAGATCTTTGGACGCAAGTGGCGAGAGAGCTGCTGAGAGGGAGATTTCTCTCGCGCGGCGATCCGGCAAGAGAGTCACCCAGGGAGGAATTCCACCTCTGTCGCCGTCTTGCCATTGCCATGAGCATCAAGCGGGCGCGTGTCACACAAACGTCACACGCCGTTTGCAATTCGGCGTTTCAAGGTTTTTTTACGCGATGTGCAAGATAGGAGCACCCGCCGATTTGAAGCTTGGATTCATCCGACTTTCCAAGGTCGGAAGGACCGTCCGAGAGAAGCCGTAACGATGACGCTGCCCGCAAAATAAATAAATAAATAGTTGGACACGTTATCCGATCATCAAGTCAAACTCAACACGACGATTGTTTATGGAGCCCCCTCCGTGCCCTTTGGTGGGGGCTTTTCTTCATTCCAAGTATGTCTTTGGAGCCGAAATGACCTTGGGATGCAATTCTATCTGCAATTCAATCTCTTCTCCCTATCTCGAGTCTCAATTAGACTTCAGGCACAAAAGGACAAAGTAAAAGCGACTTGCTCCGGAGCGCGCACAAACAAAGCAAAAAAAAAAAAAAGAAGAATCTCATTAAAGCGGGTCGCTGACCCCCCCCCCCCCCAAAAACCCGCCCCCCACCCCATTTGGCGGCTTTCGTTTGCAATGCGCCTTCGTCAGTCAAGTCATCCGTCGTATTGGGCGGATCAATCCCAAAACCTGTCCGACAGCGGAAGCCACTCCCGCAACCGCAACCGAAGTCGTTGACCAACTTTGGTTTGTAAAACGTGCGAAACGTGTCGTGCAGACGGCGGTTGAAAGTCAAGGCATCACCGGAGATCATTTGAAGAACCGCGCGGCCTCCTTCCACTTTCGGTGGGGAACCGGTAAGCTAAAGTAAGAATCTAATGGGACTGACATTTCGATGACAGGAATGACTTCTCCTGCTCGCCTATCAATGTCATGTGCAAAATTCAATGTTTTTCTTCACATTGTTTTGTTTTTGGGAATCAATTTCCGGCCGAGGAAGTGTCAGCCGCTCCTTAAAGGGCATCTGAACACAAGAAAGGCGCAGATCTTCCGCGTGCCTGCTGGTGACTTCAATCTATGAGGCATTTCTGACAACAAAAAAAAAAATGTTATCAAATACTGCGTTAATGTGACACGTCCAGTTTCGGCTCAACAAATCATTTTGTAAATTCTGCCATTGAACGGAGAGGCGACTGCCTTGATGCAATAAGAAATGGAGCATTCCCGTCACATCGTCTCTGTCTTTTTTTTTTTCGAAAAGGTGACGGAGCTTTCCAGTTTCAGCGACCTTTGGTTTCAGCCCGGAGCCGCTTCCTCTCCTCTCTTGTCGGCAGCTCAACTCACTTTTGCTACCGTGCGATTGTTGTCGACCGTTTTTATCATGCCGGCGACTGTACAATCGTAAACTCAAAGTTGTTGTTTTTTTTTTTTGCAGCGGGTTTGCTTTTCTTTCTTTCAACTCGATTAAGTTCTGACGAAGTGGGCTCCTTGTGAAGATGGCATTACGATGAAGACGTGACCGCTTTGCTCAGTCGTGCGGCGGCGGTGCTTTTAACGACATCATCTCTGCGGGTGACCCGTTGTTTTTTTTTTTAAACACGCGTTCCAAGTTGGGAAAGGCCAAATAAGCAAAGCGGCGCTATTTGAATCGGTGTGGCGGGACGCGCTGTGCCACGCGTGATGAAGATGAAGATGAGCGGGAAATGAAGCTCATCTCTCACTCTGATTAATCTCTACCGAGTGTAATTAAAGACTTGAGTTAATTCCCCCGTCTTTTCGCCTCGCCATCCATTTTTAATCATTTCCTCCTGTTGGCTTTTTATAATTGAATGTCTCCATTATACGGACGTGAGCGTCTTCCATTTTAGAAGTAGGAGAGAGAAAGAAAGGCAAAAAAAAAAAAAGTGTAAAGGCGCACGTGGGGTCAGGTCAGTCGGCGCTTGATATCGCTTTGTTGAAGTGATTGAAGACATCCGTGAAACGTTGCGCATGACGCTTCCCGCTGCTGGTGCCCAAAATCCCTTGAAGGAAAGGCCCGAGTACGTCGCGGACAAAACGAGCCATTGAGCCTCGATTCGACGTTTGTCATTAGCTTTTTCTGGCGATCGCGATGCCAATGGCGTTCATTGTCATTGGTTTCGAGAGAGATGCCACCGTCCCAAAAAAAGTGCATTTTCCAGCCCTTCGAGAGCTCCGCAACATTTGACTGTCGCGACATGACAAATAACAATGACATTCCTCCAGGATCTCGTTGAAAAAAAAAAAACGGACGCATGCATCTGGCGAACGACTGAATCGCAGGGCACACCGAGAACAACAATCATCCGCGCGTGTTTTTGGAATGTGGGAGGAGACCCGAGTACCCGGAGAAAAGCCACCCAGGAACGGGGAGAACATGCAAACTCCGCACCGGAAGGCCGGAGCCGGAATCGAACCCGGAAGCCGTTGTGAATTGCTGATGTGATTGCGGCCTATTATTTTGGGTAAAGCCGTCGCTCCGGCTGACGTGAGAGGAAATAACAGGCGAAGGGAATCGGTGGCGTCGCATTTGCAATGCTTCACTCGGAAAGCGACGGAGCCCTGGAGAAATCCTTCATCGCGCTCGAAATACAGACCCGGACACATGATGGCTCATTAAAGGAGACGACTTATCGGCAGGCACACGCGGAGATAAATCAACGCGCTCGCGCAAAGACCCGGCGCGTATTATGCTGCTGTTGGTTCTGTATTCCATTTTTTTTTTTTTTTTGCGTGAGAAATAACAGCATTGGGAATCGGCAAAAGGGCTCCGTTTGCCCGGAGCATCCAAGACTGGCTCTTCGGCGCCATCAGGTGAGAAGAATCCACCTCGTTTCTACTCTGCAACTCTGGCACCATCTTAAAAATGAACCGTTTTCAAATGTTTGGTCTCTTTTTGGTCAAATAAAAGGCGAGATTGGGCGCTTTAGTTGCTGCTGTTCAGAATGCTCATGTAGGTCACACACATTATCGTATGCCTGCGCCGCAACTTTTTTGCTCGTTTGCCGTTCGACACACGTGCACATTACAAGCGGTACGTGACAAACGTTCCTTTTCTACGACCGGGTACTCGCTTAAAGTGCACCTCCGGCGGCCCATTTCCAAGGATTCATGGAGATGGGGAGCAATAGTGTCACGTTTGATGAATATCGTTTTTGCGACCGGCCTTAAATTTTCCCAAATCTTCCCCCTCGGCGAATGTTACTGCGCAGAGCCACGTCGGGAACCGATGCGACGTCAAGTCGTTGATCCGGCTCTCCCTTTCCACCCGCCGGAATGCCAAATCGGCAATCGGATTTCATGACCTTACCATCGACTGCAATTGCTCAGCTTTCTACGGCACCAAAAAAATTTTGGTGTGTTGAATTTACTCCATTTTTGGTTGAAGGTTTTTTTTTTTTTTTTCCCAGACAATTGTCTTTTTTGGGCGAGGTGGGGAGAGGAAAAACTCTAATCTGGCTAAGACACGCCCCCAGGAAGTATTGACAGCTCTGATGAAGGCTAAAGTGACAGCCGAAACTGCCAGCCAGATCAGAGTTTTTCTCCCTTCACCAAAAACAAAAAAATTGTCTGGACTTGGACCAATTTCACCGTTTTATTTTGTCAAGTAGTTTAACAAAAAAAAACAAACAAACATCTGGATCTAGATACATTTTTTAGTACATGTGTAATCTCTCTCGATATATATGCACGCGTATTGTGATGAAATAAAACGGAGTACATTCAACATCTTTCAGGGTATAAATTGGAAAATCAGTAAAAGGCTATCTACCTTGTACATCAGACAATGATGCAGAGGTTTAAAAAATAAAAAAAAAACAACAGGAAATTGAAGCTGTTCCGAGTGGAGCCTAACTGTGGGTTTTTTTTTTTTTTTCATAAAGGAGAAGATAATTATCCCCAGTAGCTCTAGTGCAAACACACTACATTATAAGCCCAGCAGGGTAAAATCCAATAAACCCCAACTGGATTGAGGAAGAAAGCGGCGGCAGAGGAGAGTTCATCTTCCCTCTTCCGCGATTTTAGGTCACTGAATCGAGGGCGAGGCACTTTCACGTGTCATGATTTATGGCAAAGTAAAAGCCTTGTTAAAGTAACTCCAATTACCAGAAAATCTTTACCCGGTCGGGCTCATCGCTTCCTCGCAGAAAACGCCTCCGAAAAAGCCATTTAGGTCAGACAACAAAGCGTGGCTGCAAACGTGACTCTATTTGGCCAAGGCTCGCTTCCGACGACATCTCGCACTCAACAAACGACGGTGAAAAAGGGTCGTCGCCGTATGCTGTGATGTTTTTTTTAAATTTTTTTTTATTGGGACACATTACGATGGCAAATCGAGTTAGTGGAGTTCACGGGGTTGTTTTCTGGAAAATGAGTTTCCTCAAAAATGATGCGTTTATCCCCTCTCAGATGAATTGCACGCTTTATTGTGGAAGAACTAAGCCAATTTGTAATTAACACTTGAACCTTTTGCTCCTCACCTTCCTGTGTAACAGTTAATCCAGGCAAGCTTGTTCCGTTTTGACCCCATTAACCCCTCCGTGTATCCAAACGGAGGTACAAATGCAGGATCGCAGCACCGGTAATCAAGGATTACATTCTCCAACCGTTTTATTCAATGAGTCGGAGAGAGCGAGTCAAGAGTGCATTTCGTCCGACGGTAGTTTTGCTCTTCTTGGCTAACATTGCGGATAACTCCAGCCATTGGGTTATTTTAAAAAAAATATTTTGTCCAGGTCTATTGTCTTGTACGGTGGAAACAATGCGCTGATCGTTTGCAACTAAGCACTTTGTGTCGCGTGTCGGGTGGCCCGGACTGGTCAGCACGTCCGCCTCGCAGGGCAGAAGTCGGGGGTTCGATTCGAGTCGGGTTTCCATGCCTGCGTGGCTTTTCTCCGGGTACTCTGGTTTCCTCCCACATTCCATTTGATATGTTGTCATTTTTTGAAGTCGACCGCAGTTAGAACGTAACGTCACCTCCACAGCCGCCGCCAGGGCAAACGGACAAATCAGCTGTGACGGACGGAGGCCGCGGGCTGTTAATGAACTCATAAATGGACTCGCAGTTTCGCCGACATTGTCCGCACAGCCATCATCCTTGTCAGGTACAGCTGCTAATGAGAAGGAGAAAGTCAGAGAAGAAGGTGTCCTTGTGTGTGTGTGTGTGTGTGTGTATTTCAGAATAATACATGACTCTTGGATTCATCTTACCCCAGACCCTCACACAATGCTTCAATGCTCTAACATCTTTCTACGTGTTGGAGGGGGGGAGGGCGAGAGAGAGAGAGAAAGAAAACAAAACGCTTGAAGAATTGCTTGACATTCCCGTGTCCTGTTAATACGCAAGCCAATGTTTTTCAGTGCATGCCATTTATTAAATGCAGGACGCACAGACTGAATGATGTATGCCGTGTCAACATCTGGCCGCATCTCGCCCTGTAATTAATCTGGACTGAGACGAAGGGGCGTGGCCGCTCACGTCAACAGGCGAGCAAACAAATTACCCCGACGCTGAAGGAGTCGACACATTGAAACAACGTTCAACAATTCATTAACAGCCGGCAAACGGGCGTTTGTTGACACACAAGAGAGTACCGAAGACTTTGGCACTCCTCCGCAAGCGACACGCACTGTGGCTAGTCCAAAAGCCAGCTCGCAGACAAACGCCGACGTTCATGAACGCCGAGGCACGCGCCATCACTCGAGTGTTGCGAGAAGACCATTTCAACATGCGGTCGTGGCCGCGTGGACGACACGGCGTGCGCTGACGAGCTACGTTTGTCATCCACATAACAGGCGGTCGTGCCACAGACCCGGCGCCGTCCGTGTCTTTGTGGCCTGCTTGCAATTAGCCACCTCGCGGGGGAACGAGTCTTCATGTATGAAGTGGGCTGCCGATATGATCACAATCGAGTCCGATGAGCTGCGGCTCCACGAAAGGCAAAGTCGGAGGTGAAATGTTTGTTCAGCCCGGACTCGCTTCTCCTCATCTGTTCTCGTTGTCATGGCGCTGATGTTTGCAAAACAAACACTGAAGTCATAATCAAAACTAATTTCTAAAAAAAAGGGGGGGGGGAGCAAGCACTCTGAAGCTCACCATCCGTCTTCAAACTGGGCTGCCCTTGAACGACGTGCATGGAGTCCAAGCTGCATGTGTGTTTATTATTATTATTTGTATATGTTGTATGTGTTTATATTTATTATTATTATCCGATGGAGAAGGGAATTAAGAGGAAGACGCTTCAGGTCCATCAGGTGAAAGGGAAATATATATATATATATATATATATATATACACAGTATATATAAAAGCCTAGGTGGCGAGTGGTTAGCATCCACATGACGCTCGTGTTCACACACTTTCACCTAAAAACGATTTCAATCGCCACTCGTGCGAATAGCAAGTTCTGGCTACTCATCTTTCAAAAACGCTAACGACAGATTTTGAGGACTTTGTAGTGCATTTTACTCACGTGTGGCAAGAGCAGGCGAGACACACGTCAAGCCTTTGTTGTCATCTCAGAAGGGGAGCGTCTTCTTCCTCGTTGCTCAAAGGCTTTACGCTATGCCACCGGTGCCAGTGCGCCTCCTGGTGGATAGCTGTGGAATAGCCACGTGGAAATGGAAACTCCTGAAAGAAAAACATCAGTGAAAAAGTCCTAAAATGATCGGCGTCTCTGTTACTATCTGCTTTCGTCTCCTTATTGAAGGCATTTATTTCAGACATCCGATTTCAACGCTCGACAGGAGCTGCCAGACAGACACTTGATGAATCACACTCCAGTTTGCCTCTTTCAGATATTTTTCCCTCATGCACTCATCATGAATTCTAACAATCTCAGCGAAGGACTGCAGTCAACTTTGGCCAAAGAGAAGCCTCCTATAGAAAGGACCGTAAAAACACAGGAGAACAAAACCTTCCGCTTTTCATTCAGGTCTGGCAGCCAAGCACCGAGACAGCACAGAATGAAGAGGCGTGAGCTTCAATGCTTTGTGCATCGGCGGCTCGAGCGCTGAACCAAGATAGAGAAGGAAGGTGCTTCTGTGATATCTCAATGAACTGCTACAGGGCCACTTGGACTTGACCAGTGGACTGAGTTTTTTCAAACGCTTTAAACGCAGTGGCGTTCCGTCAGGGCCAGCAAGGCCTTCCCTGCTGGCCCAAACATTCTCGAAATTTAATAAATTTACTTTTCGGAGAATAACATAAATTTAATTGATGTTATTTTATTTTCATAAAGATGTAAACAACATTATTCTCTGTATTCTTTATGTCATATAATTTCCACTTAGTCGAGTGGCTTTCAATGTTATTTTAAATAACATTGAAAGCCACTCGATAAATAACTGATTTATTATGGTAGAGATTTTAACCAATCATATTTCAGAGAGCTTGTGTTGCCAGGTAAACTAAACTTGCTCGGGGCCTTCAGATTAAACAGAGCAGTCCCCTGTGCGCTGTAAATGAACGTGCACAGTCAGCTTGCAATAGCCAATCAGATCACGAGTCTGCGTACCAGGGCCAGCTAGGGAGGGCTTATTACGTCGACACTGGACGTGCGCGTTCGGTGATTGGATTAGCGCCTGCTAGTGGGAGCTGCTGCTGCAGTTTGACCCAAAATGGCCGAAGGAGAAGACGTTGATCTGGTTGCAGGACTACTTTCCACACAATTTTCAAGACGGACCTTCCACTGGATTTACCAATTTAAGTTGTTTTACCAAGGCAGCAAGGAAACATCAGAGCACGGCTGGCCACTTACAAGCTACGGTGCGTTTAAAAACGTTTGGGGACACTCGCGTAGATCTGCAGCTCGGTGAACAGGCACTGCATTGGTGAGTAAATGAATTTTATTTTACATTTCTTCTTATTTTATTTCGTTCGTATTAATGGTAACGAAATAAAATGACAAAGATACAAAAATGTATCAAATAAATCAGCTCACCTGCAATTTATAATGGCGCATTGTAGTCAGCTTCGTGCACTAAAATTCGTTCAATCTCAGCTGCTCAACATTTTCAGTTATTTGCTGTTGTATAGCCTATTGTCAAAATGCAAATGATCTGTTCATTTTATTTTCAAAGAATAGTTTGTTTTGTTATTGTGTGGTTGGTGTCTTATATGAAACTGCGACATTGCACAATTTATTGGACAGACTTGTTTATGATCACACAGCGTCATTTGGGTGGCATTTTATTTAGTATTTTTTTAAATCTTTTTATTTTGGACAATACCTGTCAATTTAGTTTCCTGCTCTTAATTGTGAATGCATACTTGATGGTTTTAAATGCTCCTGAAATTAAGTGCTGCCTGACGAGCCTATATTGTGTTCATGTATGTGACGTCACTGAAGGCCAAAGGTTGAACTGTTTAAACTGTTTAAACGGCACCGCTACAGATTCCAACAACAACAACATTTGCTTTCAACATTGGAATAACTCTCCCACGGACGCTTTTGCAGCCATCGTAAAAGAGTCCATTCAATGACGACGTGAATGCGGGTGAATCGGTCGCAATGCTCATCAACGGAGCTGTGCATTTTGTTTGGAAGCAGTTGGCTTCATGAAGGCCTTGTCCCTATCCTGTGGGGAAAATCCGCTCGATAGAATGACGTTTACGCGATTCAAGCGTTGGTCGTACGCCATATCGGCAAATGGAAAATGAATGACGTGAAAAGTTTGAAATGGGAACGCCATAGGGATGGAAACGTCGAAAAGAGGTTCAACTGTATCTGGGTGACAGTGTACGGCAACTTTGTTGGCATGTGGAACAGACTCTTTCAAATTGGTCCGAGCTGCGCAACTGCTGACAGAGAACGGAGTGAGGCGCCTTCCAACCTGAGCTGTCACGAGTCAGGCCAGGAGACGTCACGGGCAAAAAAAAGAAGTCTTGAGTGACAGCGAGGGCAGGAGGACGTGTTCAAAGTTGGATGCCCGAGGGAATTTTGCCACATCGAAGGCAGGAAGAGATACGGACAGAGAAGCGCCTCTTGGTCAACTCTTTCCAATTGTCTGACCAGAATTCAGGAGAAAAATACAAAAAAAAAAAATCTAAAGTATGATCCAAATGATCCAATCCCAACAATTTATTACAAATTTCAAACACGTTGGAGTTATTTCATTGTTCGATGGTGTTCCAGATGCGGTGTGCGGCCGCGCAGTCACCCCCGTGGCGAGCATGTGTGGCTCGCAGATCTGGGGTTCGAATCGCTGCTCCGACCTTCCCGTGTGGAATTTGGTGCTTTCCCGTCCTCCCACATCAGGATAAGCGGCAGCGCTGTCATCTTTCTTGGCATTTCAAAATGCTTTAAGGTCAGCTGCAGCCTTATATTTGATGCAATGCTGCGAATGTGTGTGAAGTTCAAGTATTTATTTGTACGTGTGTGAGGGACACACGGAGAGAAAGAGACTGAGGTGACCAAAAAAAAAGCACCGTCTTAATGGACGAGAGACATTGAGAGATAGCCGGTGAGAGAGTGAGCGAGAGAGTTCAAATTTTCATCAAATCTGCCCATCCCGCCTGACTTCTGGGAGGTGAACATTGTCTGCTGAACAAACAAACAAACAAAAACACTTCAGTGAGCTAAAATCAAGTTGACATCACTTAAAGATCTTTTGGCATTTTTTTTGCCACGCCGGAAGAATAATACACGTATCAATAATAATGTTTAAAAAAAACGTGAGGAAAAAGATATATGAAAGGATGAGGTAAAACTTGGATTGTTTGCATTGACGTTGATGTGGTCTTTGTGCCGTGTGGCCATTCCACCGAAAGGTGGCAGTGTTGGTTCACTACTGAGGCTCGCAGCCAACCTTCGTCTCACGCTGAAGCTTCCACAATAAAAGTGTCCAATACAAGACAAGAAATATTCGAAACACCAAATATCCTGTAAAAGAAATAAGGCATATTCACGAATATGTTTGTCCCTCATCCGGCTTGGCCTTGTTTCGCGGGGCCTTTAAAACAACGTGTAATTGATTCTTTTTACAAGGAGGAAGCTGGCATTCTTCTCACTTGACGTTGCTATTCACAACTGTTGCCCTCTGCCTTCCACCCATCGCTGCAGTAAACACAGCAAGGAGGGGCAGTGGGCAACTTTTGCACCCGGGTAGCAAACAGTTGAGCGTTTGTCGTGCTCTTGCTTTCAAGGCCCCAAAACCATGGCAAACGCCCAATGTTCAGAACAGAGGGTAGATGCGGATTATCCATCGCATCGTCAATATCTTTCCCTAATCTATAAATCAGGATGTACAGTATTGTATTGTATTGTAATCCAGAGAGCAATTGTCAAGAGCGGAAATACGTCAAAGATCTTCTATTAACAACAGATGCGCCTACATTCACACTTTCATTTCTAACAATCAAGATCAATTCAAATCACTTTCACACCGTAGCGAGCAAACAAATGGCTGACACAAAATCGCCACCCCACTCGAAAACTTCCTGGCTCCGCTGCAGAGTCACTATTCAACACAAATAAACAGAGTTCCTCATTTCTCGTCAAAAAGACATTCTCGCCCGGAAAAAGACATCCCGTTTATTATTTTTCGGTTCCCAAATTGAATCAGAATTTTGACGCCAGGAATGTGATGTGACGGCAAACTCTCGACTAAAGCTCCAGTACGGAGCGACGTTTTTGCAGCGCTCCGTGGAACCCATAGTTACACGACAGTCCAATTAAACGCCCGTTTTGACATCGCGCCCGAGTAAAATGACCGAACTAACTTGGATGTGAAAGACTCAAATAGATGTCGCATGAATATTGCAAGTGCGACACTAAAAGCCGCGCAGCCCGTCTGCCAGGATGACACGTGGGCAGCCATGGGACAAAGTCGGCTCTCGTATTGTATGCGTGCGTGGCTTCCGTCTATTTTGGGGGGGTTTTGTTTTGCCTTTTGTAATGTTAATCAAATAGTCACTCTGGAGGGAAAGTGACACATTTTGAAAAGTGACATTTCAAAGCGTTGGGTCAGGGCAGCTGCAACGGGTGCGATAGAAACTCTTTTGCTTTGTCTCCTCTCTTTGCCCACCGCGTCGCACTCCCTTCTGCTCATCAGCCGTCAACCGAGCAGAGCCGCCATTGCCTCCGCGCTCCTTGAGGTCGCCAGCTCTCATGGCCCCGCCCCGCCCCTTTTTCCTCTTTGATCTACGCTCCAGAAAGGTGCCTTCATTCCGTGCAAGGGAGCGGTGCTGTGACAGGGGGTCCGCCTCCCCACCTCCATTTTGATTAATTTGCAGCTCCAAAACAGTCCCTTCCTCTGACGCTAATTTCCGATGTTACGTGACGTCTTTGCAGCTGGAGGCCAGAAAAAGTCCGGGGATGCTCGAATGCCAAATTCTTTCCTGTAATAAATCATGAGGCGGCGGAGTCCTTTTGCGCCTTAACTGACTCCTACAAATGAACTTGTCGGCTTGAATAAGACCTCCCATTACCTGAACATGTGCTGTTTGAAAGCCGAGGAAATGTGAAAAAGGGAAAGCGGCGCAGCGCTACTTCCAGATTTCCGAGTATGGACATAAAAAAAAAAAAAAAGTTTGATCGTGAAAGAAATGTTCTTTGGGAAAACTGTCGTGGCTCTTTGCTTGTTTTACGGTCGGCCTCAGCATTTTCACACGAGGTCGAAAAGTGGTCAGTGAAACGACGGTACTGAAGGGACATCGTGGCGGCAGGGCAAACATTATCACCAAATATCTTAATAGCGAAAGGAGAGCGCCTGGAAGGATGTCAGGACACGAGTGTGGGCAGATCATGCTCTCCGGTTTTCCTAAACAAAAAAAAAATATATAATATATAATACATATACAGTGTATATTGTTTTTTGACGACAAAATGGCGCCGCCTGAGTGGCTGCTGCCTCTCCAGCAGCTCCTATATTTTGTTGTTCTACTTCTTCCTTTCATAACTTTGCTGCTGTGAATCAGGAATTTCTCTACTGAGAGACTTATTAAGATAAGATAAGGGTTTCTTATCTTATCTTATCTTATATACACAGTATATATGTGATGAAACTGTGGATCAAATGTCTTGTTTTGATCGAGGAAATGTGATTTACCGTTGTTAACTACCCTATCCACCATCTGCGGCTATACCGTTTCCTTAAAATGTTCACAATATTGCAAAGAAATGGACAATATTTTACTTTATTTTAACTGTTTTGTTAAGCGCTTTGTTACAGCTGCAGCTGTTGTGAAAGCGCTATATAAATCCGCATGTATTGTATTGTGTGTATATATATATATATATATATATATATAAAAGGAAAAGTGTAGAATGGAACACCCTCGTCCCTATTTTATACACGGTGATGGTGAATGATATTTTTGTACAGTTCCATTTGATAAGGGAAGGTCTTTGTTTGTTGCTGATGGGACACTTTAGAAACAAGCAAGTTAACATCGGAAAGGCTATCAAAAGAAGTGCAGGAGGGGGTTCGGCAGGTTGTGGAACGGGCTACAAAATGACGCTTTAAATTCTCAGTGCATAAACAGAAGTTGACAGTGAGGTGAAACAGTACTGGAGGAACCTTGAGAGTGCAGAGTTTCGTGTTTAGATATCGACGGAACGGCGCAATGGACTGACGCGCCCACCTCTGCAAACGCCATCATCAAGTCTGCAGATGACACCGCCGGCGGGCGACGGGATGACGAGATCAGGGCGGATGAGGGAAGATACATTTCCCTCGTCATTTAAGTATATTTTACCTGCGATGTTTTGCACTGAACGACGGATTCATTGTGATTGGACTCGGGTAATATTCTACCAGGTGATTCGAACTTGTTCCGTTTCGTGTGCAAGACGAAAAACTGCGTGAAATGAAGACAAACTCGAAATTCCCTCGTGACAAGTCGGGAGCATTTGATTGAAATACGATGATTGGCCGTCGGATAGAAACGATCAGCCCTCGAATGACCGAGAGTGGACTCTTGTTCTTTTCCACTTCTCCGTGAATACATCCGAGCAGAAATTGGTCGACAAAGGGCTGCTGCTGGGAGAAAGACGACGGTGACCCTGTGGGAAGGGTGATTGCTCAGTCCCAATTCTCACCCATGGTCGCTTTCAGGCTTATTACGCGGTAATCTCCGGAAGTTTCCTCCAGCTGGGGAATAGCCTTGCCAGCATGACATACCATAAAAGAAGCCGCGATCGGCGAAACCCGCGAAGAAGCCAGTGTAACCGCCCCGAAGGATTCTCTTGCGAGTTTAGAACGACTCGGCGCGTCGACCGAGTACTGTAACTCTGAATCAACTCGATGCGACCCTCGAATGTCACAGCCGACGGGGAACAAGAACCCAAATAGTCTTCAGCAAATAACATCCATTGGCATTTTATCCACATGTAGAAAGGTGCATTATTTGAACTTGGAATCATGACGGTGGCAGTCAGCTTTATTATTATGATCATTTTTTTTTTGCAATTATAATACAATACTGTCGTGAACTATGGAATGCAACCAAAGATCAAAACCTGTTTTGGTTGCAAATATAAATTTGGCCAAAGACGAGGCGCCGAGACTGTTGACATCGGTCCGCAGTCCCTCAGCCAATCAGGATGCAGAACACAATGCACAAAAAATAAAAAGAGAACATCCGCGAAACGGCAAAGGTATGAAAGGTGATGCTCGTTCTCGCGAGGGGTCACTGTATGCGTTGCGAGTGTGTGATGAGTTCTTCTCGGAGAGCAAAATACTCCATGCCTCCAGCATCACGGATCGCCGGCTGGTGACGGCAAATCATTCTTCACAATGAATGCCCGCTGACATATTATAGTTTGAATAAGTATGACTTCTTTGCAGAAGAAAGGAAACAACAAATGTGATGATATTTCAGATTGATTCTACCATTCTAAAAACAGCAAAGGAGAATTTATTTTCTGTTTTCAACAGAATGGGAGAAAAAAAGATACTGGGCATTTTGTTCTTTCTTTTTTTTTTTTTTTTTCTCCTTTGTCTTGACGAGAACACTACCCGAAGTAGCGACAACACATATCCATGCATTTATAAATACACGTCATGGATTCATTTGTGTCTAACTGTAGGGAGCGCTGAATGAACTACCACCTTGTCAGTTTATTCATGCATTTTGCTGGCTTGCTGATGACTGCCACGAGTACATAATGGGATGCTTACAATTGCTTTGCGGTGTATCTGCAGCGACAAACAAACTACCAGGAAGCAAAAATCTCTCTTTGGTCATGAAGGTCCCAACGCAAGAGAGAAAACTGTCAACCTTGAGCTACCCATCTTCACGACCACTTCTTTTTACAAGTGGAATTGTATTGATTACTATTTGAGTTGAAGGTTGCGCCCACACCTACCTACACACCAACACACAAAACCAAAGTTTGACAAGGGAGCAAACAAAAGCAGGCTTTGACAAAAGACACATGAGAGATACAGTGTGTGTATATTAGTGCTGTCAGTTGAACGCGTTATTATCTGCATTCATTTAAAACAATTTTAACTTGATAATTTTTTTTAACACGAGATTAATGCGGCACCACGTCACAGCGGATGTTACGTCGCCCTAAAATAATAAAATGTGCTCCAAGTGAAAAATGTTCATGTAAAATTGAAAATCGAAATTGTTTTTTGAGTAAATATTTGAATTTTGCACGAAGAAAACTGATCCACAATTCCGTGTTGATGAGGGCATTAAAATGGGAAAAATAGAAGAAAAAGAAATCAAAGGAAATTTAGAATGGATAAAAATCTGTGATTAATTACGGCTAATTCTGAGTTAACTGTGAAATTATAAATTTGATCGCGATTAAATATTTTAATCATTTGACGGCACTAATATATATATATATATATATATATATATATATATATATATATACACACACACACTAAAAATGACATTTGACATGGGCAACAATGTCAGTTAAAAAAGGTGTAGGTGGGCAGAGTGAGTGGAGAGGGTGTCAGAAAAATCATAAAATAATGCCATTAGTTTGAATCAATGTATTGAATAAAAAGAATGAATTAAAAAATGAATAAAAGAGAGAGAGAGATGTTTACTAAATCCCCAAATAACCCGAGAGTTTGATGCATAACTTGACAATTAAACGACTTTGCATACGGGAATGATGGAGCCTAATTTCTTATGTAAAGTCTCTCACTGGACATTGGTGAGGTACTACTTGCCTATTTGCAAAATGTTTCGGAACCATCACAGTACACGCCAACGTCACACAACGCATCATAGAGTTGCAAGACACGCATACCGTGCAGAGATCGGATGAAGCCAAAAAGCTGTAAGACATCGAGGGAAGTCGTTTTTTTGGGGGGGGGGGGGGGGGTTTCTCAAGTTCCAACAAGAAAGACTGGTGTGAAAGAAAGGTGCAGAATGGAAGTCACCTTCAACATCACTCGTAACACGATAAAAGAGATTGTACAATGGTCCTGTCACACCGGTATGGCATTTGGCATTCTGTCGACGGCCCTCCGTCGCACGCAACGAGACCGCGATGGTTCCGATAGTGTCAGACTTTCAATGCGATGACACAAATAGAGGAAGGCTCGGCAAACTTTCAAAAGTGGCAGTTGATCGTCGGCAAAGGACGTCGGCACTGTTGAAGATTCCAGCATTTGCTGTTGTCCGCGATGCCAACGGCGCCGGTTGATGACCTGAAAACGTAGCCGTCACTCAAAACAAAAGGACCAAAATATTGTTTGGGTCGCTTGAACGCGGGCCTCTAATGCGCAATATTTGTTGACACGTCAACGCCAAAACTGAAATGCTCGCCGATACGCTCGTTCATGCGGGTCATTTCTTTCTCGGGGCACTTGATCGATCGCAAAACACGAATGTTCATGTAACGAGACTACGACGTACAAGTTTGGAAAATTGGAATGAAGGCACAGCTATTTTGCAAACCTCAGCTAAGGATTTGAAGTGTGTCCATTTTGAGAAATGATGGTGTCATTGCAATGATTTCAGAAGGAAACAAAGCGTTTTCCTCAAACTGTCCTGACTGCAGTTGTTGAGCCAAATGAATCTAATTGAAAGCAGCGATCCGCCTGGTGTTTCCAGGATGCTCTCATTGTCCCTGAACTATTGCCCTTTTCCTTCCCCGCAATGACATCCATCCCATTTGTCAGTGAAATTCCTGCGGACATGATGAAAATCAAACCGGTGCGAGCACGATGATCACTTCTTCCTGACAATAACGAGTCATATGCGAGCGATTCACAGAGGTCACTTTCAAGGCCTCTCCGCAGTTCTTGCCAGAGGTCGTACGGCATGCATGAATGCCGGCAAGCGCATCAACCGAGAGAGCAAATTATTAAATTTATATGGCGGGGTGAGCGAAATCACCTGAAAAACATGCTTTTGCTTTTAGCGTAATGCCTCGGGTTGCGAACTTTGCTGCCTGAGACTACTCGGAGCAAATTAGATAAAACGCCTATCAAGAGGAAGACGTGCGCAGTATAACATCACAAGTCCCTTATTTGAGTCCTCCCCATGCCCCATTTTACACATGAAAAGAAAACGGATGGGATTCAGGATCTCAGAGGATCATAACTGATCTAGGTCTAGGGCAGCCCGTCCGGGGCTTCTTAGCCAAAGCTTCCGAAAGAACTTTCTGACCACGGGCGACAATAATATTGTCTCAACTGAATCAAATTTTTAACGGCAGGAACTGGTGGACTAGTCGGCATTGAGGTCAAGACGAATATTGTGCGGACGCATCCTGGATGAGCACCTGCTCCGGAGTTCCCTTTGACCTCAAATGTAAGCGTTACAGTAGGACAACGACCCTGGACATCAAAGAAAAGCCTCGCGGACGACTCTCAATGTCCCGGAGTGGCACACTTCAATGTGACTGAACAGATCTGAAAATGTCTGGGCACCGACGCTTCTCACCCAGCATGAGAGGAGCTTGAAAGAGGAGCGGGTGAAACCGGCCGACGGCACACGTGTGCCGAGCTTGTGGCGTCATATTCAAAAAGGCTTTCGTCCGTCATTCTCGCCAAAGGTACAACCTAAAAAGTCATTTCCCCTGATGCACTTGATGATTCAACCTCTGCCCACTCTTGCTTTAAGAGACCTCACGCTTGAAATCCAGAAATCCAGCGTTCCAACGGAGTGTTCGTTTGCAAACAATAAAAGGCAGCACATGTGAGACCATCACAGGGAAGGCTACTGAAAGCTAACACGGCTAAATCGTACCCTGGAAAGAACAAGGAGCGGAGTGACTCCAAGGGCTCCATTATTGATTATACGCCGCTGCATTGTGAACACTTATGCTCATCTAATGAAGGTATGGATCCAAGGTGTGTTTTCAATGAGTGCCCATTAGCAAGGATTTACTCCTGTATGTGAAGGATTTGTGAGCACTTAGGACACTCTGTGTGGCGGCTGGGGCTCCCCCCCCCCTCCCCCCTTCTTGACAAAAGAAATACAAATTAGCGACAGGGCAAGGAAAGGTTACATTTTCCAGGAGGGAGGCTGCGAATGCAAGACGTCAATTTGCGGTCCTTGTCGATCGCAGTCAAATTACTGGACATGTTCTGTCTGCAATTTAAGTTCAAATGTTGCATTGAAGTTCCGCTAAAGTAACGTTGATTTGTTGAGAGACGTTTTTTATGCAACTTCACTTTATTGGTTTCGTTCTAAAGCCGCGTAGTTCGCAACCGGAGGTGACGTCGTCAAAGCGCAAGACGCGTACGCGGAAGCAGGAAGTAAAGCGATAGATCGTCAACAAGAGAGAAACGTGATGGTGGCTGAGTCTAATCCAGCACAATCCAGACACCTTTTACGCCTTTGGTAGCATCGTGGGTATGAACAAGTTTGTGTTGTTATCATGCTTAAAAAAAAAAAAAAAAAGTTAAGATTTATGCTAGCGCTTGCTAATTGCGTAAGCGCAATGATGTCTCGTTACTATAGCGGTTGCGGTAATGTTAGCTTGTTTTGTTAGTTGTGAATGAGCGGCAATTTTGCCTCGTACTGTACGTTACAGTTTCACGTTTTCCGCATGATTAAACCTGTGGACCAAGAGTAACGTCTTCAGAGTCGTGGTGTAGAGGATGAGTTTAGCTGACTGTGAAGCCACTTAAACTGACAGGCGTGATGGTTCTTTCGGTTCAACGTAACAAAGGCAACGGTAACTGAAAATCTACCATTTGAAACGTGTTCTTGCTGTTCGTACACGTCGTGTCTGCTTATCGTTGAAGAGTCACCCGGTGAAGTCGTCGCCGAAAAACCAGATTTTTTTTTTCAGTGATGACGTGTCATCAGGTGCAGGCGCAGGTGGGATTTGTCGATGCGGCTGACCGCCTACCCCGACACAAACGGGCGATAACGGACTTTTTGTCACGCGTACCTATGCGCATCTTTAACGAAGAATTTCCGTGAGACGATTGGCAAAGTTATGAGGAGGTGGCGCTGCTTGCCGCATTGTCTGTGCGCACTCGGCTCTGACCGGTACCAGCGGTGATGAAAGGGCAGCTGTCGCCAGTGTGATTTTTATCTTCACCAAACAGGTGTCGAGCAGAGCTGACAGCGGCAACACGAAGCCCTCACATGGGACGGGCTCCACCGCGACAAATTGAATTATGTCCGTCTCCCATTTTGTCGAGCGGAATCGACGTGGCTTTCTCTTACCCGCGGGGAGTGCGAGCGCGGCCTTTGCCGGAGATACAGTCAGCGGGCTTCTTATTCGCCTTTTTTCAATGAAACCTCTTCCTGGTGAGAGAAACTTATTGATATACCAATGAGGCAACTTGAACATTAATCAACACATCAGTGGACGATACTTTCAAGGATGAGGATGGTGATGATGATGATGAGTCTTCTGGGCCAATATTGCCATTTGAAATCGAAGTCGTGTGACAAATTGAATTGGTTTGTGTCCACAATTCCGTACCTCATCTTCTTTTAGTTACTATCATCGCTCTTTTGCTGCTCCGGAAGCAGGTGGAAAATAGACGACCGTTCACAGGAAGCGAGCTCCCGCAGATAAATAAGCTAGCGCTAGCCGGCTGGAAAAGACGTTTCTCATTAGGATGAGAAACGCATTTCTCCCCCCCCCCCCCCCCCCCCCCCCCTCCGGGTCATCACCGCACCTCTGTCATGGCTCAAATGCCATAACATATTGACGTTTTCTTGAATGCAATCAATAAGTCATCCAGTGGCGGTTCCCAGGAATGAAACGCCAACACAAATCCGTGTTGTTGTGCTTCCATATTCAGCAGCGCAAATTGAGAACCTGATTGCCGCACTCGCGGTTACGCGTTTAAAGAACCCAATCGACATGTTTGTGTCAACAGAGGCTTGTTAGAGGCAACTTTGGGATTCTCTGTCATCAAAAAAAAAAAAAAAAACGAGCTGTGGTAAAGGCTGCGGTTTGTGACGGTGGCAATCTTGAAGCGGGGCGAGCAGGATGTCATCGGTGGGTGGCTGGAAAGTAGTGCCAGAAGGGCGGCTTGGAAAACGTTATCCGGCAAAAGCCTTGGATGGAAAGGACGCGCCTGTGCAAGGAGCAGCTAAAAGCTTAACGAAGACAAGAGGCTGAGATGCTCTGCAGGCAAATTGGAGAGTATCTTGAGGAGCTCGAGAGTCGTGCCCGGAAGCCAGAGAGATGCGATTCACCAGTGGTGCCTTGTACGCTAGCTGCTGCGTTACGACAGTTACCGCAGGGCCAAATGCAAAATAACAATAGAGTTGTGATTACAAATGTTCCCCCCCCATCGGTCACGTATACGAAGAATGTCCCACCCACACATATAAATTGATCGAAACTATTTTTGCTGGACGACCAATTATATTGTAGTCGTGAACATTGCTTTTCTTTGCGCATTTGGAATTCTAATATGTATCCGCCTTTATATTTCCCTTCATATCTCCGACCACGTGCCTTTTAAATGCAGGTTTTTTCCCTGTGCTTTCTTAAGCAACATCAATGTTGGTGCGCGTGCGTGACGGCGCGCCAAACCTTTTTTCACTTCCTTCACGTTTGCGTCCTTTCACTCTGCTTATTCAGAAAGCCTCCATTTCCAGGTGTCATTTTTTTCCCCCCTTTACACGGAATTAAAAATGAGATGAAGACGACTTCTTTTGCCATTTTCCAAGTGAAGAGGGGCTTTGTCACCCTGAAATTAACCCAGCGCCCGTGCACCTTTCGTCGCTCCGCCAGATGGACTTGGGCATTATCTGAGGCGGAGAAACCCGAATCGAGAGCAGACTTCGCAACCCAGAAAAATGACTAACATGCATGAGAGAGATGGTCAAGACAACACATGAGCCGATCTCTTGTCCAGCGCGCAACAGACATTTTCAGGAGTTTGACTTTCTTTGAAAATCTCGGAATTTCAACCGATGCCCGGAAGACGCGGCGAGCGCCTCAAAATGTAAGCCTGCGGGCGCTACGTTCCTCCCACGCATGTCAGCCGCGGAAGCTGCTTGCGGATAAAAGAATGAAACGAGTAAATATTACATCAGAGCTGATGTCTTTCGGAAAATCGGTGTACGTTTCCGTACCCCCGGGGGGGGGGGGGGGGCGTTTCCATACGCACGTCGGTATTACGTGCGACCTTATGCGCACGCTTTTCAAAGCCGACTTCATCGTGCTTTGATGCGGGGATGATTAAGGAGGTGCAATTCGGGACCCTTTGCGTTACGGGAGGTGGAGCAGCCAGGGACAAAGTACATGCGCAACGGCACGGGAAGGAGTGCTGGGAAATGAAAAGGCAAACGTATTTGTGTGAAAGAATTGCTCATTTCATGCTCCGAAGGAAAAGCTAATCTCGCCTTTTGGTACCTTTTTGGAATTTTCAAAAAGGACGTAGTAAGGTGGTAAAGAGCTTCCGTGTCATCAAACCGGTGACGTCATTGTCATCGCTTCTCAAGAGAGTTATCGTCCCACTTTTGGACAAGTAATTAGCACGTCTGATGTTTCACGAACGCGCGGACGATGACGTTTCTGCCACGTCTCGTCATCGTCTGCAGTCGGTTGGAAAGTTTACAGTCACCAAAAGAAAACCCATCGAAGATGTTTTCCTCTTTGGGCTCGTGAAACGCGCGTCGCGGAAACTCTCCTATCATCTTGGCTCAGCCTAATCTATTGACGCAGGCAGGCGGTTTTGTATTCATCTGGCATTGACATTATGTGCCGGAAAGGCGCGCAGCGCTTTGTGGATTTATCTGCGACTCCCACGCAGTTCTTGGCTTCTAATTTTCTGATAACGCCTTAACACGAGTTTTCTCTGTAAAAAAACACAAGTTGAAATCCGAATATGCAATTATAGCGGAATGAAATCTTGGAGAACACGCATCTACAATACATGTAGAAGTACATATTTTGTCAGTTTCTGTATTTGCACTCGGAGGAAATAGATGTCGCGTTGATTCCCCAGATTTATTTCCACCCGCTGTTAGGGAGGAAACTCTTCACAGACGAACAGTGGATCAAATTCCAAATCCTCTAAACGCAGACTCCGTTTTTGCCCCGGCGAGCTCTTATCTTAGGATGCAGGCTGTTTCCAGCATCTGACAAAATCCAGGCAGATTAACTCAGACCAGAAGTTTGAGTCTCCACCCGAGCCTCAAACATTAATCGTGTGTTATCAGTGAGCAATGGATACTTTGAGAGCGCCGCGTACACAATTTTGGAAAGAGATCACACCAATTGAATTCGATTGGGCCGCGAAGAGGGAGGCGTACTGCTAAATGCGACATTCAATGCTTAGGTGGGCGCATCGGGAAACGATCACGAGTCATTTGCTAGCGGCCGCGCAGCCCGGTCGTCGTCGTGGCTTCCATTGCGATTTCAGGCTGAATTCAACCGCCGTTGTCGTTATTTTAACCGCGTGTCCGTCAGTGAGGGAGCGGTGGGCCTCGGCGCTGTTGTCTGATGAAAGTCAAATCGCGTCGAGTAGAAATGATGGCCGCCGGCCAAGTGGGAGACGTCAAGGCGAGCGCTACGCATCAGACGCGCGTGTCACCAGAGCAGCTTTGGGTGTTGGCGGTGTTCCGGCGCGGGCGGGTGCGTCCGGTCGCTACTCGAGTGCCCTACACTTGGTGACAAGCCCATCCAACCTGAAGAACGGGATTCGTCTCGCGATTGTGCCCCGACACGACCAACGCGGGCCGAATGTCGTCTGCGCTCATCGGGGAACGGCTGTTGGAAACCAATGGAGTGGCCCGCGTGCGCTCTCTCCAGACCCGAATGCGATTGCGGGATCGGCCGAGTCGCCGTGCCGACGCTCAAATGTCTGCGCCCCCGGAACCTCGATGACCCGGGGGCTGCCCATCAAGAAGAGCGGGATGCCGTGCCTCAGCTCCACTTGAGAGCAGCGCGCAAGCTGTCATGACATTTTTGGTTTTGGTGGACCCAACGTTGTTGTTCACTCTTCTTTCAATGAATGGTTGAAAATGAGCACATCTCACTAATGCACTCATGTGGACAAATGTCCTGCTTTCATGATATATGATCAACTTTTTACTTTCTCCATGAAGTTAAGCCAAATAGCCCTCACTTTTTGTGAGTTGTCAAATCAATGTTCTGGCCCGAAAGCAGCTTTGGCTTCATTCTATAACAAGAACAATTTATCTTTTTTTTTTTTTTTTTTTAATCTACAGAACCAGTGAAAAACAAAAGTGTATTTTTACACAACTCACAACGGTGATGATTCCATCTGTTTCCCACCACTTCACCTTTCAGGGGTGGGAAACGGCTCATTCAGGGTCAGAGGGGAGCTTCTGATGTCAGCTAACGGAACTGTCGCCAAGCGATCGCAAGTCACTTTGCTCAAATCCACGACAAAAGTAAAAGTAGGCGTTTTTTTTTGTTTTTTTTTTTTCCTACTGCTGTTGTGAAAGCAGGAGTAATTATGGAATTGAACTGATGTTGGTTGTCATGAGCAGTTTAATCCTGCATGATGCTCCTCATCTGCATCACACTGGATTATACAAAAGCAATGTGCTAAATGGAGACCGCTACATTATTCACAAGAAGGCCTGACAGTTATTCCTCACATACATGCAGTGAACGTGAGCCGTCGCTCACGACTCATTTATTAATGTACAGCCACGTTGAACAATTACGGTCCAAGAGTCCATTTGCAAGCAATATATTATTTCAGCCGCTCTGCCCAGTCGGGGGGGGGGGGGGGCTTTTGAATCACTCTTGAATGTGGTACAAGCCAAGGAAAGAGAACCAAGATGAAGATAATAACAAAAACAACAACAACAAAAGTGCGGCTTCAACCAAGCAACTGACACTCCGACATGGTGACGAGGGAAAACATGAATCATTACAATTTAAAAATGCCTTCAAGCCTGCGAGCCACTTTATCTTCTTGACATGCATATTTCCATCTCAATATATATATATAAAATCATCCTCATGATGATACAACGGCACAAGCGAGATAAGGAACATGGTGGCGTCTGAGAATTTCAGCGCAAATGATGATGATGATGTGTTGAATTAATTCTATAACTCATCTATAATTCGACAGGCTCGTATCCAGTCATCATAGCTGTGAAAAGACAGACGAGATCTCTGTGATTTATTGATGAGGAGGTCATCTTTTTGATTGCCCTCATTTGTGGCTCAGATGCAGTGGCCGCAGCAACCCTCCTCCTCATGAATGGATACTCGGTGCTATCTACATATATTTTTTGAAAAAGGTTTTGCATCCTTTTCCATTGAGCAAACCACTCACGGGGTGAAAGGCAAAACTATTTTCTTTTTGATTGTTTTGTGTTGCCATCATGGGCGTTTCATGAACGGAGCTCAGCCATTCGGTCTTCAGGCATTATACAAGACGGACGGATGGGTATTTTGTACGTTTGCTGAATTGGATCGTCCTTTTTGCTCAGTGATCAAAAGCAAAGTCCATCCAAAATCCAGCGACGCACCGCGGCGTTGTTGACGTCCTTTTTGGGCGGCGCTCGAAAAACACTTCGCGTTGGATTTCCAGAACACGGCTTCACGTGATCATCTTACAAGTGGGAGTTTGCAAAGGACATTTTTCAAAAGAGAAATCTGCCATATTAATAATTCACAACCTACCCATTTAAGTACAACAAACTTCAAGCCATCTGCGGTGTCAACATTGCTGGCACCGAGCAAGGAGACTAACCGCAACCCCATTTGCAATTCTAATGAGAGCTGCCTTTCGCTACAAATAATTTCAAATGGACCGTACCATCCACAATCATTCCGCACATTTCAAACCTCCGACTGAGGATATTCATTGAAAGGTGGACTTTTAATCAAGTCAACACGACACAAAACCGTTTTATTTTCAAAGACATGACAGAATAATCACCACCTGGGACACGTTGAGTCGGCTGTGATCGACTTGAAATCAAACCGATGCCTTTCAAAATTGATACCGTGGAAGTGCATGGGGAGGGGGGGGGGGGCTCGTCCGTACTCTCATTTTTTAGTGGACAGATTTAATCGGGTTTACTGCTGCACCGTTGCACCACATAATGAAGCGGTCAGTTCATCTGCTTGTTCCGTTTTCTTTTCGCATCGCCTCAAATGAACCATCGCAAACGATTCGGAGTACTTACGATAACAATAAATTTGGATTCATGGCTTGCTTGGTACAGGAGAAGAAATGTGCAGTTAGTCGAGTACGAACATGCTCGGGATGGCTAAATAAGTTCTCGTTCGCATGTGCCGACAGGTGAGACCTGTTTCCCCTTCATGTACTGTATGTCAATAGTCTCGAGCTCTTCCCGACCACTTTCTTGGAAAGGTAGTTGCGTCCCTCAACTGTCACACAGTGCACTTAGCATTCTTTATTATAAATGTGAGCAGATCTTTATTAAAAGCACAATTATATCTTTATGCCTGCAATGAAGAACGCCGATGCTTTTAATAATCGATTCATCTTAATCATATGCAAATGTATGAAAACTAAAAATCCTAATCAATTGAACAGCATTCTGTTTCGTCAAAGGAGTGATTGTGGGGCGGAGGGGGGGGGGGGGGGAGAACAAAAACACCAACAGATAATGTAATTGGAATCTGCCATGGTGAGAAAGATATGCCCGATATCCAGATGGAAAGTTTCAATCCGCTCAAATTGGTCTGTCACCATCTTGTTGGAGGATGGGCAAAACCAATTACCCATTACATTTCTTTTCAAAGCCCCTTTTCTTTCTTTTTTATTGGCTGTTAAAAAAAAAAAAGTGGGGTAGCAGCTGGGGTGGCAAACATTTTCATTGGTTGGCAGCAGCCATCGCAGTAAATCCACCCACAGTCATTTTATGAAGTCATCATGTGATAGGATCCCCGAGAGAACCGTCCCTTCCCCAACCCACTGCCGCCTCCCCCTCCCCACTGTCATCTCAAACCCACTTGTCAAAGCAACGCAGCCTCCAACCACACCTCCAAAATGGAATCTTTTTCTTTGTCTCCCTTTAACTGTTACCGCCTTGAAGCATTGTCTTGCTCATCAATGCGTCGGGATTTTATTTCATTTGGAATTTGCATCTGTATTATCATTTCCTGTTTGGCGCGGTTCGCAAAAAAAAAAAAGGTAAAAAAAAGGCACGATTACGGATACCCGTTGCTAAGGTGTGAACAACAATATTATTCTGCGTGACTGACACCTTGCAGCAGCAAATGCGTCGTGATTGGAAAAAATCTTCCAAATATGCAACGTAAAGAAACGGGTGCGAGTATAAAAACAAAAGGGTGAAAATTTGGACCGCGATAGGAAACAAACGTATGCTAGCTAACAGCGCCCTGGCACGCGGGGGATAGCTTGACAAGCGAGGGGAATGATCGGCGGCCATATCATAATTGCTTTTCATATTGGTTACTTGGCAGTCATCAGCTGGGAGGAAGAAATAGGTGAAAATAATGATGAAATATCAACCAGATGATGAAAAAGTAATCACTGCGCCACGGAAGCGCAGAGCTGAAAGGATTTAAGTGCCACCGTTGAGAAATCAATATGTCTGATCCAACGGGGGACAATTTACACACGGGCTCATCACTCATCGCTCCATTGTAAATTCTCTTTCCAGCCGGGAGAAACCACTTTTGCTGTTTAACAATAACCCAGCACGCCGTTCTTGCAGTCGATCATCCGTCTGCAACAATGCGGCCTTCTCGAAGAAGAAAATAAATACGTCAAGAAATAAGTAAAATACACTTCTGGCCAGATTGTGCACAGGCGTGAACGTAACGTGTTTGTGTGTCATCGGCACGCTCGGAGAGTGACAGCCAAACTGATTTTTTTGAGCCTCCGTAGTCCAATGTGGAGCCAATCAGAATCGGATTCAGATTCTGATCTGAAAGGGCCAAGGAGTCGATCACACACTTTGCGTCGAGTTCGCTCCGACGGCAGTTTCAAACCAATTTTAGGGGGCAGAATCCAAAATGGATGCAAATTCCCTCCGGACCTCTGCTAGGATTGAAGTCACAGTTGGCGTGTTTCAAATCCAACTTTAGTTTAATTTGCGACATTCATCAATGGGTCTCGTGGAAATTGCACCGTTTTGGGGATAAAACTGTTGAATTGGCCATTGAAGATGAACCAACCATGCCATGTCATGAACCAACCATTGGCTGATTGATGAGAGACAATGTCTTTATTGGTTCATGAAGCTTCACTTTGCCCATCAAAAAAACAAACAAACAAACAAACAAACAAAAACACAAATTCCTGGAAAGCACAACAAGCCAAGTAATAAACAAACACCGATGACAAAAGCGTAAAACAACGTGACAGCCCCACGATGATCCGACCAAGACTGACAGAACTCGGGGAACTAAATCCAAGCAAACCGACGAGACAACGAGGAACACGTTGACAAGACACAAAGGGGTGAGGGAGCTGATCGGCCGACACAAGGGACTCGCGTGAAAACCAAAAGAAAACCAAGTGATCAAGACAAAAGCACACAAGGCAACAAAACCAAATCGAATCGAAACAAAAACAGAATCATCATGTCCATTTGTTTGTGTTTGTCCAACAAATTCAACGTGACTGCACATCCACCAAGGAGAGGTTTTAGGATGGTGCCCCCCCCCCCCCCCCCCATGAATGCAGGGTCTTATTTTCTCTTGTGTTTTCTCCCTGCCGTTTGGATCTCGGTCATCCACGATACGCGCAATGTATAATGGCGCAGGACACACATCTTCTCTTTCTGCCGGGTTCCCAAATAAAGAGCAACACCGGTAACCGGGCTTGACAGGTATTCCTTTGTGGCCAGTTCAGAGAGTGGCCACGGAGCCCCCGAGCACCTGCTATCAAGCCGTTGCGTCACAGCCGTTGTCACCGGCAGTTGCATTCCCAAGTCGAAACCCAATCTTTGTGGGAAAGTGAAGCTGTTGTTTATCTATGCCTCCATTTTGGTATCCGCTTCTCCTTGCGAGGGTCGCGGCCATGCTGGAGCCTATCTCGCCTGGGATTTCTCCGGTTCCTCTGCTTTCTTCCCAAATTTACCAAACATGGGCATGAATTTAAGACTATAAACTGGCTATTCCTTAGCTAACATTATTTGACTTTCTCTCAATTTCTGAAAGGGAGACGCGGCACACGACTCGCATTCCAAGGATGCGGGGTTCGATTCCGGCTCCGGCCTTCCTGTGTGGAGTTTGTATGTCCTTCCCGTGCCCGCGTGGCTTTTCACCGGGTATTCCGCTTTCCTCCCATATTCCAAAAACATACACGAGAGGCTGATTGAACACTCCAAATTGTCCCGAAGTGTGATTGTGAGCGCGGATGGTCGTTGATGCATGCGTGCGCCCTGCGATGGGCTGGCGACCGGTTCAGGGTGTACCCTGCCTGCTGCCTGAAGACGGCAGGGGGTTGGCTCCGACACGCCTGTGACGCTCGTGGGGAGAAGCGGATTAAAAAAATGGATGAATGAACTTCTGAAAGTGCATCTGCAGCGGTTCAACGTCTCCGTACTTTTCGACACAAACTTGCTGTTATTTGGCAAGCAGCTGGCTGGCAAAATTCACAACTCCTGGCAAGTCCCCCTTACCTGCGATGCCAGAGCCAGGTGGCTCATATTTCTGCCAGGGGGCTGTCGTAGTTTAAGGCGCTCCCTTTTGGATGGGGCGATGCACATCTGCCACGTTGGAGAGGCTGACGGACAAGGTGTGCGGCATTCCCTCCCAGCGGTGGAACGAGAAGGAATCGAGCAGCGTGTGCGGCGTGGGCCATGGACAACTCGAGCCTATCCCACTTGACCCTTGGCCAGTCACGTGTCGGGCACCCTTAAATTCACACCCGCGGGTCATTTAACATTTTTATTGAAACAGGTGGACGTTTTTGGAAAGTGGGAAGAAACCGCAGTACCTGGATGAAATCCAGGCAAGCACGGGGAGAACAAACTCCCAGCCCAGATCTACTTAGCGTGAGGCAAACAAAAATCGATCAATCAACAAATAGTTTTGGGTGTTGAAAACTCTTGTGGCCCATATACAGGATTCTAAACAATTGGTCATCTCCGTCTGATTTAGATTGACGAGGTTTTCACAACTGGCTTTACTTCTTACTTTGTCCAAGTGCATTTGTGAGCCACTAAACAAAATAAATGACACGAGACAGTTCATTGATGCTATTATTTAGCTTTACTTGTGTGTGTGTGTATTTTACCTCCTTGAAAGAACCTCAATCACAAGATGAATTTAATACATTTGAAATCCTTGATGAGCAAGAGTGAATGAACTGGTGGTGGTGAAACAATCTGATAGCCACCGACAGGCCAGAGCAAGTTTTCTCAAATCGGTCATAAGACGGATGAGCTATTATATTGCCTGGGTCTCACTTTTGCACAAAGAATAAACCCTCTGAACCTTCCTCTCCTCTCTATGTATAAACTTTGTGAGCTCGGTCAGAGGGACCATTAAGTTCCTGGTTTTTGTGGCATTTGCCGTAATGGTCTGCCACAGTCGTCGCGCAGAACTGTCCCAGCTGTGGGGCAGTAAGTCTCATGTGGAGTCAAAAAGCCAAAGAATAAAGATGAGTTTGAAGACAAGTTTTCAAGATGGACAGCGAGGGGGCTTGCCGAACGTTCAAGGAGAGCCCCCCGCTTCCTTCTTGGTACCTGTAATTGTGTCTGGTCCGCAGACCTGAGGCACCGGCCGGGGCAGGCACGTCGGAGCTCCGAGAGGTAAGATGTGGCCAGGCCAGTTTAAGATTTGAAAAAAGAACTCTAAAATGTAGGCAGTGAAGGGATGCCAGAGAAGGAGTAACATGCTTCCCTCGGTCAAGAGGCAAGTGGCAGCATTTTGGACCAACTGGAGACGCTTCATGGAGGATTGGCTAATTCCAGGATGGCTATCAGGTTTCTGCAAAGCTTGCTGATGAACTGATCAGGTTTGTTGGAGGAGAGAAACATCCAACGCATGCAGGATAGGGCTCCTTTTCTAATTCCAGCAGTATTGCACTGCTGATGGGGTTGATGAGCGGAATGTCAGTGAAAGTGGGGAGTGTACGCTTTCGTCCGATCGCTGTTTTATCCTGCTTGGAGCAACAGCATTGATTCCCACTCATGTAAATGCCGCTCTGTTGCCTTGCCGCAGCATTAGCATCACCCTGCATCCTGCCAACGATGAGGCTGAACCCCACCCACCCCTAAATAAATAAATAGATAATGCGGTCAAGTGGCAATGTTCTAATTTTGGAAAAAAGTATTTCTGTCTTTGCGTTGCTAAAGAGAGCTGGCTGCAAGGCAGAAAAGATGGAGCTTGATAAAAGCAGGCAAATGCAGTGGGAGCGTGAAATCAAAAGATAGATTTTTCATTCTGTGCACACCGCGAGGGTGTCTGTCACTCTGCGTGATAAGGAGGAGGCCCGCTTTAGATTAATGACCTGCTTACAGTCAAGCACAAAATAAGCGCAGATGTTGTGCAGAAAGATGACTTTGCTGACAAGACAAGTGTCCTTTCTGTCAACGCCACAGACTCGTGACCCCTCGTATAAGCGCAACACCCGATGCGCTGATGAAAATCTTCCCTCTGAATATACCTCTGGTGTTTTCCACTCAAATCAATGCTTTAGTGGTCCTAACTCGAGTGTATTTCTCTAAACCAACCACAAAGTGCTGTATATGGAGCAAAAAAATCATTCATACAAACAATGAAACAACAAAAACCAATAGAAACCACAAAAACAGTCCAACTCAAAGCCAAGTCTCATGTGCAGTCAAAAGCCAAAGAGTATAAACTTCGTTTTAGAGATGGGCAGCGAGAAGGCTTGCCTGACGTTCAGCGGGAGATCATTCCAAAGAGAGGGACCGGAAATGGTAAACGGCTCCATTCCCCTTTCATCCTCCGCTTAGTTATCGGTACCTCTAAGTGTCTGGTCCATAGACCTGAGGCACCGGGCAGTGGGGGAGGATCTCAGAGGTGGGGCAAGGCCATTTCAAGATTTGAAAACAAATCATTGCATCTCCAAAAGAACGCTAAATTGTTGCGAGAGCCGTTGAAAGGATGCCAAAGTCGGAGTGATGCGCTCCCTTTTATGAGTCCCAGCCAAGAGGTGAGCAGCAGCATTCTGGACCAACTGGAACTGCTTGATGGAGGATTGGCCTATTTCCAGGATTGCTTCATGGTTGATTGGCTGACTCCAAAGTAAAAGTGCATGACCGTCATCCAGCCGGGATGTGACAAAGGCACGAAGGACTCTTTCAAAGTGCTCGTGAAAAAAGGAGAGGCTTGACTTGAGCCAACTGCCAAAGATAAAGCAAGCTGGATTTGACAACGGCACCAATTTCAAATCGCTGTCCAGTTTGTATTGCTGGACAGTGATAGGACCTTTTAGATGACAAAAACAGTCTTCACAACAAATCGCACTCCTTACTTGGTGCGGGGATCTTTCTCGGAAGGACAGTTTCCAAAGAGTATTCATTCATATCGTCGTGGAAACAGGGCGGCTGGCATGCCTTATTTCTACTTTATGAGGTCAGTCACCATAGCATCACAAATGTCAACTCCATACCACAATTAAACGAGTGGAAGAATATTCGTTTGGAATCATTTCAGCCACTGTCAACATTCAGAAAAAATTCAGAATAGTCAGCAGCCGTTTCAGAACTAGCTGGCATTGGCGGCAACTTGAGATGAAGCTAACTGGTATTTGGGTGACCAAGAGATTGAATTGCATCTGGCAGAGGCGAGAATTCCGTTTTGGTTTTGATGAAATGGCTGGACCGCCTGCTTCACACAGTTGGGTTGGCAGTACTTGTCCCTCGCTTACTGGCGCCTCTCCGGGGCAGCTCTTTCCTCTCCCATCTGGCATCACCAGCACTGCCAGTAAGCTTTTCACACCATTTTGTAGTCCCGCGTGAACTTTTCCTATGAAGTATTGCCTTGAAACAAAGTCAGACATACGGCATCCCATTTGAGGTTCTTCAAGTCTTTTGAAGTCTTCAAATGGACACGTGTCAAATTGGGACAAAAATATGTGACCGGCACTCGGGACGCAAAGCGAAAAACGCGACTGTCCCGGTGAAACCGGGGCGTCTGGTCACCAAAGCCATGATACAGGGCGCCACGCAGCTTTTCCGGTTACATCCCGGCCGATCCGGATTACTACTGGCGCCGATGCGTCAACTACAAGAGGAATTAGCGGGAAGCTACTGAAGCAGTTTTGGGAGGAAAATGAAGCTTCAAAAACACAAAATTTGAATATTCATGAATTGTCGCCGGTTTGGCACATCAATGTCGTCGGCCAACCTTGGCATGGATTTCAATTGGAAATACAACTTGCCAAGGTGGCCAATGGGAGTTTGCTGGCATTTGTTGGGGTGGCAAGTGACCAGCTCATGATTGAGCATAACACCATGGCAGCACCATCCGCCCAACTCGGGAACGAGCTCCAAGCGGTGTTGGGCGTGCCCTCGTCCTACGAACAGTTCCCAGTCAACAGCCGACAACTGGGTCTGCAGGTACCCGGGTCGCTGCGGCTTTAGGAGCCGCTTTGGGACCCGCTTGGAGGTTGCTCAACAACTACAACAACAACGGCACCATCCAAATAAGGAAGCAACACACCGTGTTTTTGTTTGTTTCTTGACAAAGGATGCGGAGAAGATACCGTCTGCATTTGATTGCATTTTCTCATCCCTTTTTCTGAGTAAGATGAGGTCTTGCTTTGCTACCTCGGCATCGGCATGACGTCTTTCACTCAACGTGTCCACGTGCCAAGCTGTTCGTCAGATACCCCTGACGCAACGCTGTCTTTTTTTGACGCCTCTACAAAAGTGCCCGCGCACCCCCTCCCGAGTGTGGAGACAACACTCTGCATCACCTCTCTTTATCTTCTTGTAAAGTGCTCTGGCTTTCGAATGCCCTCCACCAGTGTTCCCGCGATCCCTGCCCGCGTATTATCCGTGCATCTATCCATTCATCAGCAGCCATCCATCATCCGCTCCCTTCCCGTTGAAACTCATCCACGGCAGAGGACGGAGGCTCACGGCGAGATGATGTCTGCGTCTCTGGTATATGCCACCCGCTGTATCTTTACAGAGTTTTAGTTTCGAACCGATCACTCCGCCACGACCGAAAACAACAACAAAAAAAAAAAAGACACATACGCAAACTTTGGCATGATTGACACTCATCTCAAGTTGGGACATTTATGTGTATTTTTTGGGGGGGGTGAAAGGGGGGATTGATTTTGAAGTTTCGCTGACCTTGTTCCGTGCGTGGGCTAAGTATTTCCATTTGAAAGACGCACACTTGCTTTGGATTGGCCGAAAAGTCGCGATTTTATCGACGATGCCCCGGATGGTGTCGGGTCCGCAGACCTGAGGTACCGGGAGGGCGGGGGCGGAGGAGCTCGGAGAGATAAGGTGGAGCCGGGCCATTTTAAGGTTTGGAAACAAATCGTAAGATCTTCAACAGAACTCTAAAATGTAGCCAGAGTAGGCGTGAGGTGCTCCCTCTTCCAAGTCAAGAGGCGAGCGGCAGCATTCTGGACGCACTGGAGACGCCTCATGGAGGATTGGCTGACTTCAGGATGGCGATCAGCCTTCTGCGGAGCTTGATGATCATTTGAATCAGGGTGAGAAACATCCAAAGCATGCAGGATAGGGCCCCCCGGTGGCCCCTACTATAAACGATGTAAGAGGCTACGTTCAGTCTTACGAATGTATTTCCTTTCAATTCGATATGCATATTTACAACTGCGCCGTCATCCGGATTGAAAGAAAGCGCCTTTTGAGAAAGGAGAGAACGTGAACAAATACGTCAAATCCATGGAGGAAAAAGCCCTGGAAATGTTCTGTGCGGCCATTGACACCGCGCGGCTCGTGGCTCATATGTCCTTTTGAACACACCCCAGACTGACTTTTGAGTTGCTGATGGACTGGAAATGGTCCCCGTTGTCATTGCACAGCCCCGCTTTCACATGTGTTCTGCGGGCTTTTGCCACTTGCTTGTCCACAGAGACAATCTGCTGCAAACAGCGCCATCTGCTACGGACCAAATGGACACACGCGCAAAAAAAGAAAAAAAAAAAAAAAAAAGCAGAGCGCATTACTGAATAGATGTGACAGCACTTGAGAACTTGTCACATTTGATTTCCTTTGGACTATTCCACCAGTGTGACAGGCACAAACTCGCGCCCAAGCCGCCGACGTGCACGAGCCCACCTGCGAGGCATGTGATTCACGCAGCGAATTTCCGTGTCGGGTGCTGCTTTTCCTTTTTTCTTTTTGTATCTCCTCGCTGCCCTTTCTCATCAACCTTCATCGGCCCACCTGCAGGAAGAAGGCTTTACCACAGGGTAGAGATCAATGAACTCCTGCGCCGCGTTCAGCCGGATCTTCATTGAAAGGCCCCGGCAGGTGGGCTTAGGGTTCGCATGGCGCGGAGGGAGAACAGGCAAAGTCGGCGTCATTTCTTTGTTCCGACAGCGGCGGCCGGTCGTCCCATTTATTTATTCAAAGAGTCAAGGTCCGGGGGGTTAATTCTATAAAGGGGGTTAATATTGGGAGCGTAATTGGATTCCTGCACCGTGGGAGCTGGGCAGATAAGGGGTGTGTTTACAACACACTAAGCGCCGCCGCTTATAAAAGATCTATTTACACCGGCTGGTGTTTGCTGTTATCTGAGAAGAGGGTGGCCCGATAAAGCTTGTAAATCCACTTCCGTCTCATTAACGCACTCGCTCGTGGTGATCGTTTCCAACCTATTTTTCTCGACGGCGCGAGCGACGTCGCTCAAAAGCGGGCACGAGTTGTTCATGGAAGCGCTCCGTCTCTTTTGGCGATTCGATTTGGAAGCGACTGACGTTCATGCGATGGCAACTCAAGACTCTGAAAGGAGTGTTCGCTGGTCGATATGTGACGTTAGAAATGGTTGGTGACCGGTCCGGAGTCGAGCCCGCCTCCTGCCCACCTGCGAGCGGGATCGAAAATGGACAAATGGACTTTTGCCTTGTGAAATTTGTCATCCGGCCGAATGATGAACCCGCACGTTATTTTGGCGCTTTTGGGATATTGCAAAAAAAAAAAAAAAAAAATCGCCGAGAAGTTTTAGGACGCTAATTTAGGACCACAAGCAAAGTAGCGACGTTGCGCATCTGCGGCATTTCCCGTTCAAAGCGATCTCGGTCACATGACACGTCGGGGGACCCTTCGCTAAAATATACGATACCTTCATTATACCTGTTGACGCCTTGCTAGCGAATCCGGAACAAAGGCATAAAAGCAGCAAAAACCAGTCGGCGCAGCTCTTGCGCTCCAACTCTCTAAGGCTCGTGGCCACGCCTCTCTCGATTTGACCGTTGTATCAAAAGTCTCCGAAGAAGCTGCGCAGCGGGTGAGTCTGAAGAATTTGAAGCCGCACGATAAGCTTCCACTCAAGTCATTTTCGATTCATTGCTAGTTGGTCTCGGGACGTCTGTGAAAACGACACGCACGGTGCGAGCCCTGGCGATTGCTTTGGTCACGCAATTCGCAACAACGGGCAAAAAGACCAAAAATAGACACGGATATTTTCATCTACTTGTGCCCAGCAACAGCTGCGGGAGGTTTTGGACGCGAGAGGCGATCATTTCTTTCAGAAGCTAAGTAGGGAATCCCATTTCGATACGGTACCCGATGTCATTTTCAGCACAAATGAGGACTTTAGTCTGGGATGGGCAGGGCGGCTCTCAACAGTACGGAGCTCCAGATTGAAGACGAGCGACACGGCGGAGGCCGCGGCCACCCCGTAACCCGGCCGTCCTTCGGCAAATGGAGTTCAGCCGTCGCGCTGACGAGCGGAGCAGCCCGCTGTGGCCTTGCTGCAAATTGCATGTCGCGTATTTACTTGAGAGGATTAAGCAGAGGCCCGCAGATTGGAAAGTCGCTTTCTCTTTAATCCCCGCATTGCTGCGACAGTCTGGTTAACATGCCCGCCTTCTCTGCGGACGGCACACTTTTCCTTTCGGTGTGTGTTTACCGGCGATATGTGACATCATTGTCCTGGAGGAATAACAATCGTAATTGAAAAAAAATGACCACACTTTTGGAGTTCTGGAGCATTTCAGCTTCCCTCACACACACACACACACAATTTTTTTTTTGTAGCGGCTCTGGCTGAATGAATGTGACGAACATTAAGAGAAGTATTAAGAACTAAGCTGAGGCTCCGAGGGGATGGAGCCTTTTGCGCTGCTGGTCCCTCTCTTTGGAATGATCTCCCACTGAACATTCGGCAAGCTCCCTCACTGCCCATCTTTAAAACTCGTCTCAAAAAACTCATTTGTATTCTTTGGCATTTGACTCGGCATGACTCAGACTTGACCTTAGTTTCGCTGTTTTGTGCTCTCTACTGTCTTTGTTCTTAATTTCTTGTTTAATTGATGTATATGTGATATTTGCTCCATGTACAGCACTTTTATGGGCTGTTTTAAAGTGTTGAGAAATGGCGAGCATCCACCCTGGCTTGAAGTGACAAAACCCGGACAAATGGGTAAATATGCAACAAAAGCAACAAATTGAACAAAAAAAACTGCGCAAAGGCCCATTAGATGGCGGGGAAATCGTCTCCATTTGCCTCTAAGCTCCGTTACAACCTCTTACATCCTGCAAGGTTTGTTTGCGTTGACTTCATATCACTCTGTCTCACGAGGTTTCTCGTATTTTGAGACAGTTTGGAAATGTGAGGGTCATCCATCTCGTCTGCATTATCTTGCGTCCTTCCACTTTTGTCCTGAAATGTGATTTCCATGGTCGCTAGGAACGTCGCGTGATGAGGATAAGTGGTCTGGACGACGGACGTATGTTTCCATGTTCGGACCGCTCTACTTTGTGCTTTTCTTCTGTGTCTTATCAAAGCGCCGCGGAAATTAAGCTATGCAAAAATAGGCTATTGAAAGATGTCTACTGAAGTTATGAGAGAGATCGCTCTGCTCGATATGTGAGGGCCTTCAACAGCTGTTCTCAAAGTCATCAGTTATTTTACAGGCTCAGCCAAAGTCAATTAGGGTTTTTTTTTTTGAAAGGCTCAGGTGAAATGGACTGCGATCTTCATTTTGTGCTGCAGATATCCGCGTGCAGAATCCCTTTGCTCCTCCGAGGATGCGCTTGGCTTCAACCATCTCCTTGAAATGCCGATAAGAATGCGAGAAGGTCATCTGCATCTCCGCAGTCAACATTTGGTTGCGCTCGCTGTGAGCATGCAGCTACATTTTGGTCAGACACAGTAGCACATGGAGCAGGGGTGTCCAAAAGTACGGCTCGGGGGCCATTTGCGGCCCGCCATCCATTTTTCAGCGGCCTGCCACATGAAAAAATTGTGTGTGTGTGTGTGTGTGTGTGTGTGTGTGTGTGTGTGTGTGTGTGTGTGTGTGTGTGTGTGTGTGTGTGTGTGTGTGTGTGTGTGATGTGAGCGATTACAGCGGGGCCCGTTCCTCTGGACGGCCGCCGCCGTTTCTGCCGTGTAATGCGAAGAAGTGTTTGTTGCTGCAAGCCGGTGTCACCGGTCGCCGAGCCGAGTGCTTTCAAAGGCCATCGCCTCCCTTCGGATTTCGCCATTATCCACTCGGAAACCTGCTCGCTTTTCTTTCGCAGGGGAAGAATGAGATAGCCCCACGCCGCCTTTCTTTGCGAGCGAAACACAGATTAACTACCCCAAGCTGGGCTGTGACAGAGGAAGGGCTGGCCGCTAAAGCTTTTTAATATCGGCACAGTATTGCGCAAGAATTGAATCGCGTGTGTTTTCTAGTCCGGGCTTGGACAATTAGGAGGAATGAAAGCAATAAGAAAGCTCATCTCGGTCCACGGGAGCTTTTTCCGCCACAATAAGCCATTTCCGGCCACTGGACAAAAGCGAAGTTGTTGATTTCCTGTGGCGGCCAACTGATTCCCAAATACACACAGCAAGCAGTGGCGACCTTTTGGACTTCATCGATGGCCTTCTTGTCATTTTAATGAGCTCTTTAAACCCCCAGGCCGTCAGCTAATCGCCAAGCGGAGACGTCATCAATGCGGCTTGGAGCTGCTTTTTGGCTCATCTGCGAGAAAGCCTCGCTCGCTTACCTGTTGGCACCCTTAAAAATCGAGACGTGAACAATCAGGAGATTTCTGTGGACGCAATAAATATGGCGAGGAGCAAAAAGCGGACATGTGGCGCAACACGAATGAAAAAAGAAATGGCGATCTACATAAATACAACGGAAACAACAAAAAAGGCGAGTGTACTCAAACTTTCAAGGCAACAAACTTTGATCAGATTTTAAATTGGGGAAATTCAACCAAATATGTTGCCGTTGTGAAAATCGACGTTCCCTTATTCCGCGGCAAACAAAGGTTGACCCAACTCATGATTATTCAAGCTTTCAGTCAAAAAACAACGGAGCAGCTTGCTGGCTTTCTTGCGCTTGCTGACAATCATTTCGATTTCTGTTTTAGCCCCCAAAAACACAAGTCGTTTTTTTTTGGTTGTTTGTTTTTTTACAGTGCAGTTGTCAAGAACGAGGCACAGGTGGTTTGGACTCGAATGGATGACTCCGAGTTGGTGAGGGCAAGAGACGGGGAGCAGTCGTAGCACAGATCGTGCTACCGTACAGGCGCAGTACCACAGGAGACCCCCCCCCCCCCACAACCCCCCTTCAATCTCCATGGATTTCCGTGCATATGGTGGCATTAATAGCGTTCTATTTTAAATCGCTCGTTCGGAATACTTTCATCGTCGCTAAGACTTTTTCAGTCGTGCGGATGGAGTCCAGGGTGGAATCAAGTCTTCCGAGACATAACTTGGATTCTTCGCCTCGCAGTCCTCCCAGCCAGCAAACATCTTAAGATGTTGCCCGAGAAAAAGAAATTGTTTATCTTTATCTTCACCACGCGAGTGTGCGAAAGACCGCCGTCGTGACGTACGCGGCCGCCAATGCCGCCGTCGGCTGGGCGGCGCGAGCCAAACGCCGCCGGTTTTCCGTAGAGGTAATCTGCAGTGGCAGAGCCAGGCTGGATTATGGATGGGAGACGAGACCGCGGGCCGGCCGCGGGCGTCCCCGCGAGCTTTTGTCTGTCACGCCGTTTCACTCGTGTGTAAGGCATTGCTTTTGTGGGGGGCGGATGAGAGGATCTTGCGTGTCTGTCACCGAGCTCGCTCGGAGGATGAAATGGATTTGGCTGAAGATGGCAAGAAGGGAGAAACATTTAAAAAAATAAAATAAAATAACATTAAAATCCGCGCTAGCCTTGAATTGGGAAGCAGATGCCGCGAAAGATCATCGGGCTCCAAAAGGCGTCTCCGGAGAAGAGCGTGCGGCGGCCGCAAGGATCCGCATCGGCCGCCGCCGTAATTTGTATCGGGTGAGACGACTCAAGCGAGCCGTAGCCCGGACCTTCGCCCGTCTTTTTCAAATCATGCGGGCGATTCTGAAATGTTCGTGCTGCGGCCGGATGAAATCACGAAGAACACTTACGGAACATGACAAAAAATGGAGCAAATGAAATGATCCAAAAGGGAAATCATTTCCCGTCAAAAACTAGCAACTGAATACGATTGAAATATTATTTCGCACGCTATTTGGGGTTCATGGCATGCAAGTTTTTCTTTTTTTACATTTTGTTGACCTGCGATGATTTCACATGTACGGCGGAGGTCACGATTGACTGGCCAACACGATATCGATACGGTGTCAACGGTTTTTTGTCACGCGTCAACGCACTGCTTGAGCTAGCATCGACCCGTCACTACAACAGACACATTTCCATGAAAAATCTGTTTTGACAGACAAAAAAAGGTCAGAGGCTCAGAGGGGGCGGAGCCTTTTCCGTTGCCGCTCCTTCTCTGGAATGATTGGGCAAGCCCCATCGCCGCCCATCTTTCAAACTCACAAACTTTTATTCTTCGGCTTTTGACTCGGCTTGAGACTTGAGCTGCACATTTTTTGTGCTTTCTACTGTCTTTGATATTCCTTGATTGTGTGCATTATTTTGGCTCATTGTACAGCACTTTGTATCCAATTGATGGGAGTCCGTATTTTTTCTTCAAAATGATGACTGAGGGGCAATGAGAGTCAAAAAGAAAATTGCTCCTGCAATAACGACATTCGGTCCCGAAACAACCCTCAGCCGTATTAGTTGGGTTGTTCACAGGCTGTCATTTTCCACATCGCGTCCTGCGCAAACGACTTTTACGGGATGCGGAGGCTTAAAGTGAGTCGGCGCGTTCCATTTCATTTTCCTTCCTTCCTTCACTTTGCCAAAGCCCTCAAAGACAACCGAGTCGGCGTGCGCGGGGAGGGAGCCGCCGTCGCCCGATAGCGACGCTGATGGAAAACGTGCCGCGGCGCGTTGGCCGCTCGCCTGTTGTGCTCTGCCGGACAGCCATTTGCCAACAATTTCACGTGAGGCTTTTTGGTCATCAAGCAAGGACGTCCTGTTCAGGAAGAGGAGATTATTCGCCTAATGTCAAGGAGGGATTTTCTGTCCCTTGCCTACTTAGGGGGATGCTGAAAGCTCAGAGACAGCCATTTATTCCCCCCCCCCCCCCACATTGGCTTTTTTTTCCCCCCGCCAAATAACACTTGAGATAATGACATTAACGTTGGATGTAAAATGTCTCCACGCCAGCAAAGCTGGATTTAAAACTAAATGATGATCCAAGGTACATGGCGGCGCAAAGGATTCAACTGAAATGAAGCCTTCCAAATCGGGCCAGCTCGCCTTGTTTCCGCGGAAACTCCACTATTCTCACGTGCCCCCCCCCCCCCCCGTCCAAAAACAAAATCCAGTCCGTGCGCTGCAATGTCGATTGTAGAGGTGCATTTTCTGTTTGCGGAAGTCTGTATGAATGTTACGTTCGTTAGTAAACCAATTGTGGTATGGCCATGCTCAAGTTAGGGTGTGTGCGTGTGAGCGTGTGTGTGTGTGTGTGTGTTCCTCAAAGGATTGCGGTCTCCTGCCAAGTCGCCCAGCCAGTTGACTTAGTAGTCCGCTCACACTGAAAAAGCTTTCTTCGATGGACAAGTGCCGCAGTCTCCTCTGTGATGGATGTGGGGACTCTGTGCTCGCACCTTTTTTTTTTTTTTCAATTAAAACCCCAATTTCAATGAAGTTGGGACGTTGTAAAAAATGTCAATAAAAGCTAATATACATGATTTAGAAATCCTTGTCAACCAATTTCAACCCACTTCAAGGGCAAGATATTTCATGTTCAAACGGACCAACTATTAGTAATATCCATCCATTCATTCTCTAGCGCTTATCCGGGTTTGGGTTGCGGGGCCAACAGCTTTGGCAAGGATGCCTCGACTTCCCTCCCCCCAGCCACTTCTTCCAACTCTTCCTGAGTGATCCCAAGTGACATCGTCTGTCCGGCGTGTCCCGAGTCGTCCTGCCGGTAGGATATGCCCGGGACGCCTCACCTAAGGAGGCGTCCGGGAGGCATCATATCAGATGCCTGAGCCACCTCATCGGTCTCCTCTAGACGTGGAGGGGTAGCGGCTCGGCCCTTAGCCCCTCCCGGATGACCCAGCGTCTCGGCGTATCTCCAAAGTGGAGCTCAGGAACTCATTTCGGCCGCTCGTATCCGGGATCTTGTTCTTTCGGTCACGACCCACAGCTCGTGACCAGAGGTGAGCGTAGAAACGACCGGTGCCGTTTTCATCCCAACCGCTTCACGTTCGGCTGTGAACTGCTCCGAGGAAAGTTCGAGATTTCAATTTGCGGTTTGAAGAAGCCAACAGCTCCATATCATCGGCAAAAAAGCAGAAATGCGACGAAACCGGACCCCCTCGCCGCCTCGGCTGCGCCTAGAAATTCTGCTCATAAATATATATATTATTTTATGCGATGCCTGCAAAAAGCTGATACAATGGCTACCTTTCTCTAGGCCAGGGGCGCGAACGCTGAGCAGTCAGCACTGGACATCATATTAAGTGCGTGTGGTTGTAGCATCTTCATCTTCATCTTCATCTTCATCTTCATTGCAGTTAACTTGCTTTGATTCTTTTTGGACTCATTGACTTGACATTTTGGCGTCTTCTCAATTCACGCTCATCAATAATTGATTGTATTTTTGGCTAATGGAGCGCCAACTAAGAGGAGAAGACCTCGGGGCTGAGCTGCTGGAAGCTTCTTTCGGGAGAAGAGAGTCCAAGTGGCAGACAGCGATGAGTCTGAGCGCTACTGAGGGGTGTCAATATCGTCAAAGCGTCATTTGGGAAATCGTTACCTGCCACTTATGCAGTGGGGGATTTAGTTAATTAAGCCAACATCCCCTCAGCGAATGGCCTTCATTTCAAGGGTGACTAAATGCAATGGGCTGGCTCGGAAGGGGCATTCAGATCCAAGTGGATTCTCGAACCCAGTGCCTGAATTTTCGAGACGCTCCTCATTGCCGCGTTATTTGTATTTTTGACTGAAATCTCTTCTCGGTGGGTTTTCTTGTTAATATTTGGATTTCTCTTGTCCTTTTGTGGCAAGCTATTTGTATTTTCTTCCGTGCCTTTTGCTAGCGCTTTTGATTTGTCGCGTTTTTCCTGCTTCGTTGTTCACAGTGTCTTTTTTTTTTTTTAATCATTCCAATTTGACAGGTTAAAAAAATAACATCTCTGCGCTGTTTCAAATTTACAAGACATGTTTATTTTTTTTTCTTTACAGGGTGTTGAAAAAAAAACTCTGAACAGAAATTCTAGCGCTAAGCTGCCACTTTGACATCCCACGGGTGTAAATCCAGCGGGACCCAAACAGGACTAAAGCGAGGACGCAGCCGGAGGGATTTCTTGCTTTGACCTCTCCGATCTGCACCATCTGATATGATACCAAGGTACTGTACATTTACGGGAAGCTCGGCAATACAAAAGAAACTATGCTGAAACGGTGTCCACAAAGAAGGATTCTAATTAAAAGCGTTTTGGAAAAAGATGCATCGCTCATTGGTCGATTGCAAAATGAACACGGTAACCGCTGATTATTTTGACCGTGTCTGGGAATCTATATTATATATTTATATATCTGGATTCTTCTTCATGCTCATCGGGGGTGGGGGGGGCGGGGGGGGGGGGGGGCGCGGTTAACTTAATAGCTTTGAAGGTTCATTCGACTGGCTTAGTCCAAAATTGAATTCAACCTCTCCGCGTGGATGAGATTTGCATGCGGTTAGCACGTATCCCCATCGCAGTGGCGACTCATTAGATTTGCAATTTGGGATGCGATCCAGGCAAACGGCGAGCATAAAATTACAATACAATTATTCGCCCTCCCAACTCGTCAAATGTTGATCTAATTATTTTCTTTGCTTTAATTTGAGCCGTTGTTACCGGCTCCGATGCTTCCTTTTCCATTCAGGCCATGTTTTGGAATCATGCATAATCATCATCATCATCATCATCATCATAGAGACAATACTCGTTCCATCCGTCCCTCCATTTCTTATATGGATTATTCCTCATACGGTGACGCCAAAGAACTGGACAGAAAATGTTCCTTCACTCATTCCGGTGTGCCTCCTTCTTGAGAATCAATTTAAAAAGGGAAAAGATCCAATTACTCTGAGAGGAGGAAACATATGTGAAGCGTGCAGCTGTGGAATAAAGAAATAAATAGATACATGAAGTTTGGGCTGTTGGCCGTTGAATAAAATGCTACAACAACAACTGCAAATCCATTGTTGGCAGCATGCACATCGGTGGAACAGCAAGGCTGTCTTGTGGTCACTATGGCAACGCTTAAACTTGCACCAGGCACCGGCACCGGTTACTGCTATTGATAGAGAAAGAAACAATGCCTTTCGTGCCCTGCCACTTGGTCTCCGGAGGCGAGGATCCCACAAACGCGGACAAGGATAAGACCGTGAGGAAAAATATTTATGAACAGACCAAGTACAATGAAGGATGCGGGTAACAAATAGCCAGGGAAAAGTGAAACAAACCAAAAAAACCCTCGCAAAAGGCAAGGAACAAGATAAATGTCTATAGCTTGTCATGCAAATGACAAGCTAATCCAATACAGGAGAAGGGAAACCGAGAAATTGCAACAAGAAGTACTTCTGAGTGGAAAAACACAAACACGAAAAAAACCCAAGAAACAACCCCCCCCCCCCAAACCCATGACAGTAGCACAAAACAACGGGAGAGCAACAACGTGGCCGCCACTTTGAACAGAAACAGCGAATGGCACGATGAGCAACAGGTGCGACGCTGGAGGAGGAAGCTCTCCGATGCCACCTGTTGGTCACAAACGGAATACAACCATGACAGTCAACTACGAAAGGAAATCGAATCTAAAGCAAATAAAAACAGAATCGTGACCATTTCAGTTGCTCAAGTTGATGTTTTAGTTTTGACTGTGCTCGGTCACATTTGCAACGATCATTTCTTCTCCTCGAAATAAACTCAGCAGTCCGAGGAGTAGTCTCCAAAGTGTATATTAAGTTCAAAGCGATACAAGACTGGATCGTTTACACATAAATGATCCGTGTGTGTGTGTGCGCGTCCTACAGAATACACGCGTGTCAAAATCGTTCAGTGTGAAGGGAGCCAACATGCAGTGAAAAGCATCTTGCGACGAATATACCGAGCTGGTGCCTCTGTGAGGAGACGGCATTATTTCATGATTTATTTTTATTTTTTTCTATTTCAAGGTTAAGAATAGAAGTGCACCGTCGATACGGACTGCAGTGAAGGGTTCCTCATTGTGATTGATCCCCACGTGGTGTTGTTGGGGTTTTTTTTGGGCAGCCATTTTCAATTTAGTCCAAAAAGGCTTCTTCGTTTTAGTCGTTCTCAAAAATAAGACGAGAGAGCCCAAACGTTTGCTTTGGCAACTGCAAAATGAACGCTAACAACAAACAACAGAATGATGAGACGTGCCCGTTGTTGGGGCAGCTCGCTTTCTGCACATTTCGGACGTGTGCTTTTCACAGCTGTCTGATGAATGCGCCGTTTGTTTCTGCCTTGACTGGCAAGTGAGAAACACGCGTGCCGCTTTGTTCGCTGGATTTCTGAACGAACGTGATTGTCATCGTTTCCGACATTTGACACATACCCGCTCCAAAAACAAAAACAAAAAAACCTCACACAAACGTTTCCGATGAAGGTTTCATTTCAACATTTTGCCCATTGTTCTCGTTTTGTCATGATCGCTCTCACTAATGACGCCACCAAATGAGCGCCGCAAATGAACCAAAATCACGAGGGAAAGAAGAGGCATGAAGACGTTGCCGTTAATGCCGAGGCATTTGCGCGCACTTTTATTTTTACAAGGGAGATGCCCTCACGCCTCGTTGAATCCTCCTGCTCTTGATTTACAGCGAGGACATCGGAGCAACTGATTAACGCTTTGTTGGGCTCCTGGATTTTTAATCGCCACGTTACGCATGCCTCTAATCCAATATGTTGGCCATCCGCAAAGCGATTTTTCTGTCTGCGCTTTTGTTTTTTTTTTGTTGTTATTTTTTTAATTCCACCACTGATTGCAAGCGCTGTTTTTTTTTGTCTGTTTTGTTTAGTTTTATTATCTTGCACATACAACGGTAGTTAACTGGCATCAATAGGCCCAAAGTGCTTTTCATCGGAACAAAACCAAGGTCCTAAACGCATCTTGACGGTTGTAAGGCGAGGAGCGTAGATCACAAGAGGCGCCACCAACAAACAGGCTGACGGCTTTTCAAGCTAATTAAAAGCGCGAGCTTCAACACTCGGCTCCCTGATCACTCGGCACAAAGACCCACGAGTGGCATCAACGAGCGCGCGAGGGCTTAAGTGAATGTTGACTCCCTCTAATGACTGTCTGCCTCGGCGCCGAGTAAATGCAACTGCCAGAGTCCTCCCTGCCACTCGTTGACTCATCGCACTCTGACCGAGTCGCTCAGCCCGGGATCTGCCGCTCAATAAATTGCCGGCCGTTATTATTTGGCTGCTGTCTAATGATGACTTCGAGTGGAGGAGTTAATTAGAGAAAAGCCGTGTTTGTCAACCGAGGGTTGACGGCAAAGGGCGCTTCCGCACCTCGGTCCTCCTTCTTCGCAGCCACATCGTTTCGGACAGAAATATGTCTTGTGTTCTTGCTACTGCTGCCGTCTGGCGCCTCATCTCCATGTCTTTGTTCACGTGAATCTGCTATAGTGAGATATCTGGACAAATGAATCTGCTATACATCGATAAATATCTATTTCTGTAATGTGTATGTATGCATATATACAGGTATGTGTGTGTGTGTGTGTGTGTGTTAGTGCGCTCTGCTCAAGTGCAAAGCCCCTCGTGGGGCAATTTTTTTAAATACATATGTTAATTGGTCGCTACTTCGCGGATTTTCATTTATCGCGGGTGGTTTTGGTCCCCATTAACCTCGATAAACGAGGGATTACTATACACACATATATATATATATATACAGATATATATGTGTGTGTGTGTGTGTGTGTGTGTGTGTTAGTGCGCTCTGCTCAAGTGCAAAGGCCCACATGAGGCAATTATTTTTTATACATACGTTAATTGGTCGCTACTACGCGGATTTTCGTTTATTGCGGGTGGTCCCCATTAACCGCGATAAACGAGGGATTACTATACACACATATATACAGTATATATATCAACACCTCTGAAAATGGAGCTGACCAGTCATCCACTGCTAATCGAGAATTATGTTTTCAAAGATGAAGAAAACTTTTCCAGTGGAGATGTGCAATCTGTGTCCTGTTTTGCGCTGGCTAGTCAAAGTCGGCAGTAGTTTGCCCGTCCTTCACAAGTCATCGCGGATGCAGAGGGGCAAAAGAAAAGCCGCCCAATCCCAAGACACGCTGATGAAACTGTGACAAATCACCTCTTTCTCTCGCTCCCCTTTGGACGAGTGGCCGCGCCACGGGATTGCGGCTTCCCTTTGAGTTTGGGAGTCGACGAATCTCGCGGCTCAGCGGTGTTCATTTCTATAATCCGATCTCGGTATAAAACCGTCCTTTGAACGTCGACGGCAAGGCTGAACGACGGCACGTCTGGCCTCCTTTCTCTCGCCCTGATCCGCACGCGGCGTCCGAGGCGCGAGCCGGGATGAAGCAGATCTAATTAACTTCACTTACGGCGAGAGTGATGACGATTGCGTCGGAAGAATGAGTCGAGGGAAGAGGGCAAAGATGAAAAGTCAACGGACTTCATGGTTTGATGCGGTTGCCGATCACAGGCGCCGTCAGTGAGGCCGACCTTTGACAAATCATCCGACACGTTTGGGATTCATTGAGCCAAATGATATTACCCGCTGGAAACGGACATTATGAAGACGAAACCGCGACGGAGTCGGATGCACTTGCACAGAGAAAGACCGACCACCTTTGTTCTGCTGCGAGCCACTTTGCCACTTTCTACCCGTAAAGGTGAGAAGGTGAGAAGCTGGGCCATCCGGGAGCGGATCGAGCCGCTTCTTGGTCCACGTGGAGAGGAGCATGAGGTGGCTCGGGCATCTGATTAGGAGGCCTCCTGGATACCTACACGGAGAGGTGTTACGGGCACGTCCCAGCGGCAGGAAAATCCAGTACACGCCGGAGAACAGACGCTGAAAAATAGCAACAAGAACTACGACGACTACTAGAGTCGCGAGCAAGGCTGAATAGCGCCAGTTAGCAGCGTGGGCAGAGCTTCTGAAGGCGGCTGGATAAGGAGGATGATTAGCGACAGGTGCGACTCTCGGGGGAACGCCCTCCACTCCCGGCGGAAACTGAAAACACAAACGGGGACGAGATCATCACAGCCGCCTCCCGTTTGGAGGCAAACATTTTTTGCCTCGACCGATCTCATTTTGTTTTCCTCCCAGGCAGACAGATTGATAACATATTCGGTACTGCCAATAATTATAATCACAACTATAATTTGCAAATGTGTCATTTAATAAGTGTGTATCAAACTGGCAGCCCTTGACACGAATCAGCTGCCGAGCATTAGCTGTCACCCTCAAAAGGTTTGGTCCCCCCCCCCCCCACCACCACACACACACACTGCCCACACGCAAATACACAAATGTCGGCTCCACTGTCGTCCTGATCTCGTGTGGATTTGTTCTGGATCTGCAGATGTGTGTCTTGAAATCTGATCATGGAAGATGACCGCAAACAACAGAAAGTGCAAAATTGATTTCACGAGCCGCTTATTGAGTATCAGAAGTACGCCGAGGAAAAATTAGACTGCATGACTCCAGCGCTAAATGCTCACGCCTCCTCCCCTCCTCCGACCACCGCCTCCTTGTGAACCCCCCCCTCACTCTCACGCCTTCCGTCAGGCGTTTCAGCCAACGGGGAGTGCTCTCGCTGCTGGAATAAATTACAAAAAAAACGAGGCTGAGCGTTAAAGTCGCGAGGGAGAGGGCGCCGTTCATGCTCTCCACGCGCACGCACGCGCGCAAGCACGCTGTCAGTCGGCGCGCGGCCAGGTCGGCGTCGCGTTTGCGCCTCGAGCCGCCGTTGATCCGACTTGGTGCAACTTGCACTCGACATTTTAGCCGAAGCCAGCGAAAGAGTTGCACGAGACGCGGCGCGTCGAGCCGGAATGCGCTCTTGGATCGTGCGCGACTCCTTCCGTGGGATTGAATTGACGATGCCCATCGCCACATCATTTCAACCGGATTAAAAAGAAGGAGGAGGAGAGGGGAGTGGGAGTGGAGGGGGGGAGCGCAGCGGCAGAAGAAGGAGCGAAAATGGACCCACAAGGTCGGGTAGCCTTCGACTGAGCACTTTCGAAGGCGCGTTTGTTGAAATGTTGATGACAAAACGGCGCTAAAAAAAAAAAAAAAGTACTTTTCCTTTTCTGCCTTGTCCGTTCGTCTAACCATCCGCAACTTCGCTCGCCGATCGGAGGATTTAACGGGGACCCATTTCGGCAAGTTACGGACCGCAACGCTTCCCGACCAGGTAACGGATTTCAATTCAGATCAATCAATGGAAAATGTGTACCGTCCGATAGCATTATCGACCCAAATGATTTGTTTTTGCATTTCATTTCAAAGAGAACATAAGTTCCGCGTGGGCATTTTGTTGATCGTTATTTGTTGATTTCTTGCTGGACTGTGGAATCGACACATTTGATGTGATTTGGTCTGTTGGGGCACTCAAACGTGTCCCCGCGTTGTCCAAACCCCTGACCGGGGGACCAAATCCATTCTTACTCGTCATTTGTACATAAACACAACTAATTCAATGTATTATCTAAAAACCGCAGTTCTCAATCATAAGGTCGAAAATAATAATAATTTTTTAATTAAGGTGGGGGGGGGGGGGGGCAGCTGCAATCCTTTTATTTCCTTTGCAAAAGATTTTCCGCGTGTCTGTCGCGTCTGTCTCACCTCGCGCTCTCTTCTTGCTGATCTTGAGGACCGGACGGAATTGCGAGGAGAATGAGGAGTCACCGGGGACGGTGGAAGCAACATGAGTGGCCCCTGTATCCTCTTTAGACTGACGGCCCTCATGTTTCTATGGACGTGGCTGACACTAAGCCTGCCGGCGAGCCGGAGGTCGGCGGGGGTCGAGGCGGCCGAGCCCGCGCGAGCCGGCTTTGCCGGCTCGGCGGGGCCCCTGGGCTGGCTCCTGACAGCCAAGGGTCCTTTCCACCGCTCGCAGGAGTTTATCGATTTCACAGAGCGCTACCGGCAAGGATTCACCACCAAGTATAAAATTTACAGGTAAGACTTGGCAGCCCTCGTTGGTGGCAAATGGCGACATACTTCAAGATGAATGATCACCAATGTTTGAGTTTGCCCAAAATCCCGGCATCCTTTTTTTTCTTTTGCGCATGCATTTGATGATCGAAATAACTCTTCGAGTCATCTGAAAAAAAGTCTTGGGTTTATTACTTTCTGCAAATGAAAACGAGGCGCCTTGAGGTTTCTCTTGCGCTTTGGACGCATTGCTCCTTCTCCTTAATTTTCAGAATCATCTGCGGGTAGCAGGGATTTTATAAAACGTGAAGCCAGTCAAAAGTGAAAATGGCGCAGGCACGTTTGAGCAAGCCGATAGCCTGCTGAGCCAGCTCAAGGGTGACACGCTAGACTGAATGGCTTCAGAGGTGTGTGTGTGTGTGTGTGTGTGTGTGTTATGAAGCACAGTGGGTGAGTGCACAATTGACGCCACAGGCTATTGTTGGAAAGCTACCTTCCGCTACTTCTTCAGGATGAAGTGAAATAAATATCAGGACTCAAAATCAGCCTTTGCCAAAATACTTCTTACATCAGTGGTCTCCAAATTATGGCCTGGGGGCCATTTTCAGCGGCCTGCGACATGAGCCAAAAAATAAATTTTAATTTAATTTAATTTTTTAAAAATCTCAACTAAAAAGCATGTTTGACAGGGGCTGCAAGGTGAGTTGAAAAAGGTGAAGGTGGGCAGAGTGAGAAGGGAGGGCGGCAGAAAAACAGCTGTCGTGAAGAAAGACAATTCCATTGTCGAGGCCGCGCGCGCGTCCCTGCTAGTGGCTCGTTTCCACCCGTCAGAACAATTTGCAGAAAAGTTGTTCCACTGTGAGCTCATATGGACGGAATCCATTTCAGGTTCGGCCTTTCCTAAATAGCTCACCGTAAATCCACGAAATGTAAAATATGACATCCATCGGTCCCCCACCTGCCTCCCCCTCCCAAAATGCTGGTGAAAAAGGGAAGAATAGAAAGAGAAATGCAAGAGAGCCACGTAAAAAAAAATTTGCTCAGCTCTAATTTGCTGTCTGGAGACATAAATGGACTGCTTCAAGAGGCGGATATGAAACGCAGGTATGACAGCACGTGCGGGAAGCCATTTCACCGCGACGCGTGCAGAAAATGTCAGGCAATTAACGTCACTCCTTCAGTGACGATTCTTCCCTCTTACACTGACAGAATGAGTTTGACATTTTTTTGGGAGCATCAGAGGTGGCGATGCGGTGGAGACGTGTTGAAAGAGAGCTTCTCACACAGCGTACCAACATGAGTGTGTCAAAATGTCAGCTCTTCATTTATCCGCTCCATGGACCATCACTTGGACGATGAAGATCTCTTTTTTTTTTTTTTCGCGAAAATCCACTCACTCAAATTTTTTATAATATCGAGTGACTATGTACGTCATTCCGAATCCGCAACGAAAAGTTCAAGCCTACTCACAAACCCGGTGCAAGCATAGCTAAGCCGCGTGTGTGCCATCTAGTGGCCAATGCTGATATTACAAATTCAACTATCCAGTGAAATCTCACTATCCCTGAGGGAAACCAACTGGGCTTAGCCACGTGTAGCAAGAATGCTTTCAGGTCTTGCGATGTCGGTTGTGTGAAGCGCACTGAGTTGCCTTGTGCATGACACGTGCTACTTGAATTTAGCGTCTTGGTTTTCTGTCGAGAAATTTTAAGCGTGACGTCGTGTTTCGCCGTCTTATTGTCGCTACGTGCAGTCTTGAAGAAAATTGCACACTCGCTGATGTACTGCCCTTGTCCAAAGTTTGGAAATTGCAGGCTTTTTGTTTTGTTTTTTAATTGCTTGAGAAATATTGCCGAACACTGAAAGCGTTTGGCTACATTTGGCGCTAGCTTGATTCAGATTCCGATCGAGAGTATGTCTCCGACAAAACAAGTGGCCCAGATGATGAGATGCAAGAGCTTCCATTTTTGTTTTGTTTTTTTCACACCAGTTCGTATGTACACACAAATGCCCGTACGGCTTGTCCAGCGAGAACCAAGTCAGTCTGTATCTTCGGGGGGGACCAAGCTGAGCAAAGTCCTTCCCCTGATGACCAGCAGCGATAGCAATGACGAGGACGTCAGCCAGCGCGGAGCTTATGACTTGTGACAAGTGTGTGATGGAGGAATGATCCCAGCCAGAAGTTCTTCAAAGTAGACCCCCTCCCCCCCACCACCACAACCACCGGAAAACTATCGACTGTATCTGGATCCAGATGCTTTCATTTCGCGCTACCACTTGACGAAATCAAATTGAGTACAGTCAAACTTCATTACCACGCACCTCGAGGGGACATCACGAAAATCTGGACGCGATAACGGTCGGTCAACAAAATGGCCGCCACCTCCAACGCGGAAGACAGTACAAACATTTAGAGACATAAAAACACGAACATGCGCTTCAGTATCGACATGAGATTTGCTTCCGTTTAGCAGACGCGTTTTCAGACCATGTGCGGCGTGCCTCACGAAGTAGAACGACAATGTCCATCGGAGGCGTTGCGAAGCAACCAAGGGGAATCCTGTGCTGGACACTTTGTTCATAAGCAAAGTCGCGCTGGCAGTTCGCTTCCCGCGGTTCGTCGCAATTGAAGGCCTCTTCACCATTTGATGGGGAAAAAAATCCGGCCGCTATACTGAAGTTGAGGTTGGAAAGGCGCTCGTTGTCAGCAAAATCGGCAAATGGAAAATGAATGACGTGAACTCGGGACTCGTTATAAGGAGGGGGGGCATTAACGAGGTATGTTGAAAAGAGGTTCGATTTTTTTGTTTTTGTGCACAGCCACACAAGTGACCAACATTATCGATATTGTAGCTTAGTTGATCGTTTTAGCTTCAAATCGATACGGCATACGCCGTATCGTAACGTGGCGCAAGATGTTTTTGTCTTGCGGTCTTGCACATGACGTATCGAGTCATGTATCGACACGCGCGGGCGCTTGCCGATGTCTCGTATGAGTCACCGCATCACTCGTCAAAAGCGCGATGACAAATTGCAATCCGGGATGGATCAGCGGGTCGGCTGTCGGCGCGGCCTTGCGCAAATCTCGCTCTCTCGCCGACTCGTGTGGTTTGCTGTTGTCGGAGGCGCGGTGGCATTCACGGGAGCAACAAATCAATACTGCAATTTCCTTGCGTAATAAAACGCTCTCCCTGCACTTGTGCGGTATTGTCGCGCTACGCGGGATTTAAGCGTTTCGTCCGGCTTAATTGTCTTGTTAAAAGAGAGCGGCCGTGGATAAAACAAGGTCGCGGGATAAACCTCCTGACGTAGTCTTATTTTTGTCCGTCTTGAAAGCAATACGAATGCCACGGCACGGCTCGCACCGCTCAGATGCTTTTCACTAGTGGAGCCGCTGCCTTGCAGATCAGCCACACTATCGGGGGGGAGGTGACAAAACACAGTAAACAGGAAGGAAGGAATTCCTCTCCGGTCCTGCTATTTTGCCGCGTAACGTTTGGGCCCGTTCCTATTTGACGCGGTTCCAGGCAGCCCCCTGTGAGGTGAACGCGATCGCCCGAGCACTTAATCGCGGCGTTATGATGCGCTAGCCGTTTCAATCATCGGTTAGCTTAGCAATCGCTTAAAGCTTATTTGTCGTCCACCCGGGCAATGATTTTGGTCAAAGGAGCAAGGGCGCAAATATTTTTAGAGGACTGTTGACCTGCCGAGGATGGAAATGTTCATCACGGAACAAGGTTACAAGAAAGCGCGCGGCAAAACCCAACGGAAATGACCAATTATATTTGCTGCGCTTCTGTGTGACCTTTAAATAGTCCTGTGATGAGACGTTTTGGGAATAGATGGTGTAGGTCATGAACATGAGCATGTTTGAGAAGCAGGCAGCTTCACACTTGTCAATTGAATAGCTCCTGTTGACCTTGGGAACAAGCACCTTTCGGGTCTGCTCCATCGGGAAACGGGCATGTTTGGTTCCTTTGAGATCTCGTTTGTTTCTTCGCTTTCGGCCCTGCTATTGACTGGCGAATTGACTGTGTTGAGATCATCTGCGCCCACCGCACGAGCAAAACCGTTGTATGGCTGATTTCGTTATCATTGTGTGGTGTCTGCCAAAGTTTGAAAAATCCAGTTGGAAGATTCTAAAAATCCTTTAGTGCGCACCCCGGCCTTGGACTCCTGGAGGATTGCATTGTTGGACGCCTGTCCTGGAACTTTTCAGACACACCTCATACGCGATCCAATGAAAAGGGCGCTTTTGTTGTCAAACTGGGACTTGATGTTTTTTCAGTCACTATCAAGCTGTGGCTCGATCTTGTGCAGGCTTAAAAGGTTATTCGGACTCCTTGATGGCTGCAAGCGCCGAAATGCAAATCAAAGCTTCCGGGCTTCCGTCATTTCACGCTGTTGAAGTCCCTGGTGGGGTTTTTTTCACCTGGAGGTATTTCCACACCGAATGACGACAGTGAGGCTGATTCAAACAAGAATGCATGGAGGTCACTGCCAATGTCATTGTTCCTGCGTGCGCAAGCACAATCACCGTCGTTGCATTTGGCGTGGCGTGATCGAGCACAAAGACTAGGCGGGGGAATTAAAAACAAAACATCAGTCCACAAGAACAAGATGGCACGTCATGGCGCGCTTTAAAGGCCAACACTTTCAATTTTGGGGAGTTCTTTCTGTGTTTGTATTTGTATTTGTTCGTTTGGTCGGGTAAAGTAGGCTCTGAAAATGGATGGCACGAAATGAGTTCAAAATGGTGGCCGGTGTGCGCTGACTGACTCTCATTCAGCCTGACGCCGGATGTGATGAATTCCGAACAGAGGCACATCATGGAAAGCGTTTTCCATTTATTCTAGTTTTTTTCACGCCATAATAAAAAAAAAACTAGCATTCGAACAAAGGTTTGTCAACTTTTTACGTCGCCCGCATCCAATCAGGAAGCATTCTGTTTCCACTTTTCAGTGAGCTCCGCCGAGTTTTTATTCGCATTCGTGGGTTGCGCTCGGTGTATTTTTAGCGCGTCGGTGAAGTTGGCCTGCCCAATTTGCTGTGTTCAGCAAAGAGCTGCGCCCTCGGGCTGCCTGCCTTCATGCCGCGATGGATCCGAGGCACCTGGGCTCTGACGGACAGGTAACGGCTTACGACCTCTTCCGCCCATCACAGCCCTTGAGCTGTCTCCCGCCGATACCCGATGCTCCAGCTCGCCGCAAAAGGGCCGCCGACAGGTACGAGTGCATCCGGGCCTTTCGTTCAAGCTGCTGTCTTGGTGGGCGCTCGTCTTTGGTCATGAGAGCTAGTCGGGATCTCGCCGGGAAATCGGCCGGTATTTCGCAAAGCTCGGTGGGACTTTCTGTGAAGTTCCGCTTGAGGTCTTCCAGTCAACATTCTGCAGTTGCGGGCTCAGCTGGATGCGAGCCGCAAATCTGGCTCGAGTTCTTCCATTTCAAGTCGCTCCCCATGGACGCAAATATATAAAATGGCGGCCGGTCACGAGGACTGGGACGGACATGAAAGCGGGTTTGATGAGCTGTTTTCTGTTTGGTGTATTTATTTCCCAGGGGGGGTCACTGTTATTGGTGGGAAATTGATTGGCGGCAGGCCCGCACCCATGGGGGCTGAATGATATTCCGGGCAATCGAAAATTACTTTCAGCAAGGCTAGCGTTGTGTCACTGCTCGCTGCTGCGATACTGGAGACGACGTTTGTCTTTTGTTTTTGTTTTTTTGGTGTGTGCAAGGGGTGTCTTAAGCATTTGGAGGTTGTGGTTCATATCGTCACTCCTTCTCCACTTTACCTGTTTCGGCACAGCCAAAGTCTTTGTTATCCGGGATTCCAAGTGTGTGTGGTTTTGGAAATGTAAATGACATCATAACTTCTCCTCAGCTGCCGGTTAACCTGGCTGATCTTTGACCCACTTTTCTCCAGATTGTCGCTACATTACTCCATTTTCTGTTATCTCTTCAATTATTTTCTTCTCTTTTCTTTCTTACCGCTATTTTTTATTTTTCTCTTTCGTGACACGGGTTCACTTTGGCCTGGGGAGTCAAGTTCAGCATTCGCTTCAATTATATCTGGCGCCATCTAGCGTCGTGAGTGGGTATAATGTCTAGGCCCCGAATATTCTCGGCCCCGAATATAAGACGACCCCCACTTTTTCAATCTTATTTCAATGCAAGAAACACCGTCTTATATTCAGGCCGATACGGTGTGTGTGTGTGTATATATATATATATATATATATATAATATATATATATATATATATGTCTATATATATATGTCTATATATAATCAAGCAATGACTTCCAACTAGTATAGTATATTGGAGTATCGTTGGACCAAAAAAAAAAATGGATTGAACTTTCCGATATACAATAAAAGATGTTGAGTAGCGACCCGATTGCAAGGTGTTTCATTTTCTTTGATCCGCTCAAATACAGCGTCCGCAGTATTTGGGTCATATTCATCTACAGTATGTATCAAGCATCAGGTTCTGCACCCCGTAGATAAAGACAGCTTGGCATGCTCCAAGGACAGGCTGAATATCAAACGCTTTCAGACCAAGCTTGCACCAAAAGAGGTGCTTAGAGCAGCACGGGTCTTTCCAACAAATGAGGGGGGGTGGGGGAAGTGGGGGGTGGGAATCACTCGGTAAATGCAGATGAGATTGAGCAATGTTTTTGAATAATCCCCTACAGAGAAACATTGGGTTTCTCTGTAAAAAATATGTATCTCCTACAGAGAAACATTGGGTTTCTCTGTAGGAGATACATATTTTTCACTGTAGTGCAAAGCTATTGTCGCAGCCAGAAGTATCAAAATATGATCGTATGTGCAGCACACTTTTTTTTACGGGGGGTCGGGGGGGGGGCTCTCTTGATCTAAAACAATGATTAGATGACCTTGTGTAGCACATACTTGTTTTTTTTAAAGACATGTATACCTATGTCTGATTTGCGTTCTCTCCTTCTCTTTGTCTTTTCAGGGAGTTCGGACGATGGAAGGTGAACAGCCTCGTTTTGGAAAGGCAAGCGAACAATGGTTTGCCCTTTCCGCTGGACCCCGAGTTCCTCCAGGCCATTCGGCATCTGGGACGGCGGCCCAGTCTCAGCGCCATCACCGACAACATTATTCGGAAATACGGAACCCACTTCCTCGTCTCTGCCACGTTGGGAGGTAAATAAAGTCAACGGGACCTGGTTCGCTTGTCGTCTTCGGTATTGTCCTACTTTGAATCCGCTGCTGGATAAATGTGATCTTCAGAGCACGCCGTCTGGCAATCTGTGACATTTTGGTAAGTAGTCGTTGTAGTAGCGTGCATTTCATTTGAAAAATAGCAAAGAAATGTACAGGCTGGCAGCACCAAAAGATCCTGAGATAACAGGATGCCATGAAGGAAAGAAACACAAGGGACTCACCACCATAGATGGCAGACACGACACGCATGCTGAAGGACAATCACCCGAGATTGGAAGAGACCGGCGAGTTAACGAGGCACACGGACATGAGATGAGAAGTAGGAGAGAGCCGAATGGTCGACGCAAGGAGCAGCGCTGATGGGACAAAGTCATTGCAAGCAGACTAGGAAGACGACGCAACAAAACTAACGGCGTGCTGATTTTAAATTTCGACCTTTGACTTGTGCTCGTTATTTTCTCAAAACGACAAATTTCATGCCCGGCGTGAATCTAGCGCTTGACGCGGTCTCACGGTGCGCCTGGGTGGAGATTTTTCACTGGACTCGCGCAGATAGAAGAGGGCGCCGTTGTGGGAAGGAACGCAGGCCAGTCGGAGCGTCTCCCGGCTCATTCCCTTTTAACTCGGCTCAGAAAAAGGCGCGCACACCGGAAGGACTCGCGGAGATCAGGGCACACCAAGGGCATTTACAGTCAACTGCAAGATCTCCACTTGCGGATGATGTAGTTTTAGCCGCTATGGATGCACTCTTCTACTCCTGATCGTGCGTCCGTGCATGACAACACCCCCCCTTCCACCACCACTCCGGTGTGGGGGGGGGGGTTCTTGGTGGGGGCGCCTTGGTCCTTCTTTCTCGGACTCCGTAGGGGATCGAGAAATAGCCTTTTTTTTCTTGACGTCTTTTGACTTTCTCCTTGACTGCCCGTGTGAGAAGCAGCTCTATTCATGCTCTTCTCCGCTTTTTGAGCGATATCATGAATGCAACACTGTGAGTAAGCAACATCCAATCAATATAGTTAATTACAGAGTAAGGGGAAAAAAAATTAAAATGTATAAAAATGTCAAAGTCCAGCAAAATCAAAACTCAAAATATAAATGAAAGTTGTGAGTGCAGTCTCTTGAAATTGTTGGGCTCTGTCAACAGCTGAACGTCGCGCCAGAAGAGCACGGCAATATTATGACCTTGATTAATTAAATCTCCTGCATGCTCAGTGGGCCAGACATCTCTGGCGATTGTTTGTTGTGTTCTTTTAATCATCCAAAAGGTCACACACACACACACACACACACAGTTCAAGATCTTGTTTTGTAGTAAACCTCTTAATTATTCCTCAACTTGTCAGGCAGTGTGAGCTTATTTCTGCACCAGGGATGCATTTTGTGCACCTGAATAGAGCCCAAATTGACATTCTTCTGATTCGTATTTTTAAGCATATATGAAGTCATGTCTTTGCATTCCTTATTGTCATTTTTGATTTCAATGTAAAACGTGATGTCTTTGTTACCATTTTCCCATTGCTGGATGCATTTGACTCATGGTATAGCATTCATTTTCCCACTACAACGTGACGTAAAGATGATCAATTCGTCTCCACGAACTGACTGAAGCACAAAAAAAAAATGCCTGAAAATGAATCCGTGAGCTGGATCGTAATCTATCATCTTCCCCCTTGAACAAACTAATAAGAACAATACAACGTGACTGAGATTGTGTTAAAGGTGACATATTACGGATATGAAAATAACTTTTTAATTGCTTGTATAATAATGTTTGTCTCTGCGGAGTGCTTGCCCGCCCATCAAGAGCGGATTAACCTGCCAAGCCGAGATTGTATGTGAGCTGCTTATTTCCGTGTCCGTAAGCGAAGAATGATTGGTCGCGACATTTGGCAGATCCAAATACCCGCAGACTGTGTTTGTCCGCCCATGACTTAGTAGCTGGGCGGAGCAAAGATCCTCAATTGTCAATTAATGGATTCATTGTTGGACGTGCAGCTCACACGCTGAGCTGGTCGCGGCCCTCGCGCCACCGCCCTGAGATTCGATTTTTATATATTTTTTTTTCAGTGTAGAAGAGACTCAGATGAGTCTGTTCGCTGCGGGGTCTCAGGCAATGAAACGAGCACTGCACCCGCCATTAAAGCTCATTTTGTCTGGAGAATTTTTCGATTGCTAACTCTCATTGCATCTCAGAGTGCTGCGACGGCTGTAGATTTGCATTAAAACAGAAAAAAAAAATCCATTGGGCTCAAACAGCGATGATGTGAAGGTGGCTTGATACTCGTTTGTGTTTATTTGTCTTTCTTTTTGAATGAATGTCCTGAATGAAAATATCTCATTTTTCAAACCTAGCATTTCGACGACGCTTTTTGTTGAGCGTGTTCCTGCAGATTTTATTTATTTATTTTTTTTTTCAGTGTCCATCACCTTGGGTGCATGGTTACAAAATCGTCTCGTTTGAAATATATATATATTTTTTTTTTGGAGTTTTGTTTTCATCTTTTTTTTCTTTGTCCCTAAATTCGCTTCAGATTGTCCTTCAATCATGTCGCTGTTCCTCTGGGGCCACTGAAACATTATTTGGATGAACGATGCTTCCATGCGTAAATTACTCTCTGGTTGTTCTTGTTGTGAACATCTTTACTTGTGCTTAAATTGACTAATGATATGTTAATGTGTCTGTGTTTCAAATTGGCAGGAGAAGAGTCTTTAATGATCTTTGTGGACAAGCGCAAGTTGAGTGGATTGAGTGAGTTGAGTGACGCGAATGGCACAGCGGTGACTCTGGAGGCTCTGCACCAGCTGGCGGCCTCCTACTTCACTGACAGGGAGAGCACCCTGCACAAGCTGCACCACATCCAGATTGCCTCCCCTGTCATCAAGGTAAAATGCGGCCCGCTCCTCCGTATACGGACATGTGGAATGTGCAGAACGGTGCCTCCGGAGGCCATTTGCCAAAAGACGGCACCGACTTTTTGAAGTTTTGTCAGATCGACAGGGATATGGAAATATATATCCCCCTTTTCTGGGGGGGAAAAAAATTCAAGCGGGTGGGGGGCGGGGGGCATGACACAAGGGGCTTCATAGGAAACATTTTTCACATTGTTTAGACGTTGAATAGTATTTTCACAGGTTCAACTGGCGAGTTTTATACATCCCGATAATGTTTACGGTTTCTCTTTTTCCCCAAACAATGGTGGGGTTTTTTTTGGGGGGGGGGGGTGAAGAGAAAAACTGGTATCTGGCTGACAGTTTTGGCTGTCGCTTCAGCCTTCATCAGAGTTGTCACATCCTCCGACCCGGTCGAGGCTGCGCTCCAACCCCCCGTTGTTGTTGAAGCAATGTCCTTAAGGAGGCGCCGAGATGGCATTATCAACAGAGGCGAGGGGGCTGACCTACTCGGGCACACCTGCCACATTGCTTCAGTGGCGACAGGGGATTGGAGCGCAGCCTTGACCGCGTCGGGAACCTTATTTGGAAGGTTTTGGAGACTCGTCAGCAGGAAATGGTGACAGCTCCGATGAAGGCTCAACCGAGAGCCGAAATGAGCAGCCAGGTAAGAGTTTTTCTCATCACCTCCACCCCCCCCCCCAAAAAAGACAATTGTCTGGAAAAAAAAAGAAACTTGGTTAGCCCTTAACTCATTCACTCCCAAAGACGTTTTTAAACGTCTTTTCAGGCTTGGTCCAGAATTGGCTGGTACTGAATGAGTTTTAATTGTCGGAATGGGACAATGGGACGTGTTTGAGCTGCATTGAAAGGCATTTTATTGCCATGTTTTGAATCTTCATTCATGGTATTCAGTCTGATCATAAATGGGAAATCTTGCTTTTCACGGGTGATTTGGGGGGGAAGGCCGTATCATCCACGGCCGCGTGTTATTGTCGGGAGAGGCTGTCTCTTCAGCCCCTGATGGATCGGTGGTGCTGTTCAGGAGGCGGCGGGTCCTTGGAAGCAACAGGACGTGAAGCTCCCCTATCAGGAAGCGCGGAGGGCGGCCGATGATCTTTTGCGCTCCTCCTGACCACTCGCCGGAGCCGCTGTCGTTCCGCCTCGGTGCAGCCGAGTCAAAACGCTCTCCGTGGTCACGAGCGGCTTTCGGCAGATGTTGTTTTTCTCGAGCGGCCTCGGGGCGCGCAGACGCCGCCGCGCCGTCTTGATGACAGCCGAGGTCCAGGAGAGGTCGGAAGAGGTCACCTGAAACCTGAAGACGCGGCGCGGCGCGGCGTGTCTTGAATTTCTGCGTGTTACTGTCAGTTCTCAAGACAAACGAGTCGGTGTGGAGTCAAATGGCTTGCCTGGTGTCAGAAAGCACAAAGGCGAAGATAAAAACAAAACAAAAACATCAGTCTGTTCAGATGTGGCAACCATTTCAGCTCAGGCATTTGGAAAATAGTTCAAGAATTGGCATCGAGGAAATATATTGACGTTCTGCATCCTGCCTGAGAGGAGGAAGATTTTATTTTTTATTTTTAAGGTAAGGCAAGGTAGCAGCTAAATTGAGCCTGGATCGTTAGTGCATGTTGCGCATGTACTGGATTTGCCTCTTTTTTTCTCTCAATATTTTAAAAGTTTTTTTAGAAAAATCCCAGGGTTTCTTTTGGAAGATTTTTAGGGGGGCTCGTAAAAACAATTTTTTTTTTCTTCCCGCAATGCATTTCAACAGATTATCAATTATACGCGGCTAGTTAGCCGGCCCGATCCCCATTGCCCCCCCCCCTCCCAATTCACGGGGGTTGACTGTTTAGCATTTTAAACGGCAAAACGAAATACTTATTTTTTTCCAATTTAAATGTTTTTTTCCATAATTTGCGTCAGGCCGTGGTCCTCATCTCCACGCCCCCGTCAGCCGGGGATTATCGTCCCCACTGGAGCGGATGAAACCGTTTTGATGTACTTGAACAGTATCCGCCATAATGTCGTTCAAAACCATCACGCTGCTTTGGTCTCCGATGCCAAACGAGATGGGGAAACATTTTCCCAGCTCAGCTAACGGCCGATGATGTGATGTGTCATTGGAGTTGACATCCACAAAAGGAGAGAGAGAGAGAGCGGCGAAGCGAGCGGTGCTGTTTGCTCATCGCTCGTGTGCGCATTCGCCGGCTTGGAAGGCAAACAGCCAACTTTGCATATCAAGATATGCTTGTGTATGTAAATATCACGGTGCATCTTTCACCGCCGAATACCTTCAGGGTGTTTTCATTCATCACTCTGTCACTTCTTATCGTGCCCAATGAATTCAATTGGCTGAGTTCGCCCTTTGCACCGCATGCCCGATTGTCATTATGGTTCCTCACACTACAAACGCATCTCGCCGGCTGTGTAGCCACAGCAAATTTTTTCGAATTGACTTTTCGTTGACTTCCTGAGCGATGTTGTATTGTACATTGTGCCCAATACGCTGATCACAATCGACCGGTCCCAAGTTGATCGCGAGGGCTGTAGGGGGAAATTTTTGAGCATATCTGCTCATTTCACTTTCACCAAAAAAGTATTTCGAAAATAAAATAATAAAGCAGGTCCGTCGTTAGCGGTCCGTATGCGCGCACGTGCGGTAACGGGTCGATTGCGGGAAGCCGGTTGCTTGAAAAGTAGATCTTCGGTCCAAAAAGTTTGGGCACCCCATGATGAATCCAAACTTCCTTTCATCCATCCGTATTGCATCCCGCTTATTGCGCAATTGCGTCGCCTATTCCGACTTTGGTTTGCTGCAAAATTATCAGCCTTACTCCAAACTCTGGCCAACTTCCAGTCACCAATTCACCTGCCATGCACGATTATTGGAATGTCGGCGGAAATAAGCACGGCGAGAATGTGCAAGCTGCACTCAGGCAAGTCAAAGCCCGGATTTGAACCCACGTCCTCAAAAATGCGAGGCGGACGTGCCAAACACTCGTCCCCACCGCGCGGGAATCAAAAGTATCGTTTCTGTAACTGCCTTTGAGAGCCTCTTTCATTGGTCCAACATTTCGTACTTTGCGCTGAGGTTAGGTATGAAAGCGATTTGACGAGGGAGGAGATGAGCGCAAGCGTGTGCGATTCAGCAGGGCTTCAGCCCACCACGGAATGACATCGGCTACGCCGGAAAAGCCGCATCAATCAATGCTCATCCCTTTGATTTGCAGCCCAGCCTTCGCTGGATTGAAGATTCATTAAAGTCAAGTTGGGGGGGGGGGGGGTGGATTTCATCGATGGGGAGGAGAAGCGATAAAAAATGTCTGACCCAATTTGTTCGGCGTGCCTTGAGTGTTGAGTCCGTCGCGCGGTCGTCCGCATCAACCGTCGGAGCGGGGAAGGAACACGACTCGGACGGAACGTCAGAAATCAAATTGCGGCCGTTGAGGAACGGGCGCGGCTCGGTGGCCGTGAGCCAGCGCACATCTCCATTGCCGCCCGCTAGCGCCGCGGACCGTTGTCGACTTGAGACGGAGTGAGAAGTCGTGGGCGCCCAGAGAGGGAAGCCCCCCCCCCCTCACTAATATTCACCAGACTTGAAAAGTGCTTTGAGAGTTACTTTCTCATCTGCCAGTTGGCATTTGTCCGACAAAGAACGACTGGACTTGGCAACGGGTAAATTCTTTGCACTCCATTCTGGTATTTTGAAATCCGCTTTGTATATCGCCTGACGTGACAAGATCATCGTTGCCCATTTTGCTTCAGAAAGTGATGATGTCATCCCTCGTCTTCAACTCATTCAATGCCAAAACGTAAAATGACGTTGGCAAAAACCCTTTTCCTCGAGTGCCAAAATAACATTACGTTATTGCGGTTTTTTAATTCCAAAAATCTAATCAAGGCCTTAGCGCAGCTCTTAAGTCCGTATCAAAGCCTTGGGAATGATTTCGGTGTGATAAATCACCAACCACGATGCGGCAGGAGTGGCTTTGATCACATCCTGGTCCACACATACAGTACGCGTTGCAATAATTCTGTCCCGTGGCCTTCAAGGCCTTGACAATGTTGTGTCGTGAGATTTTGAAACGGTTGCATCCCCGTCCCCGTATTTGCGACGTGATGTCATCCACGTTCTTTCCATAAAAGACTTCCTTTGCTCCCGTGTGGCTTTGAGCTTTCCTTCATGGCCGTGGAGAACGCGCAATAATCTCATTCGCGTGCTACGCGGCCCGTTTTATTTGCGCGTGCCGTTGAAAAAGCTCATCTCTCCCCCGCTCGACATTAGACTGTAAGCCAGTGCTCTTAAAATTCCGAAAGACTGCATAAACAGGGCGCAATTGTCGCCGAGATGCAAATGTGGATTTGCGCGTCTCGCGTGCCCGAGTGATTAGGCAAATGACAGTTTGGGAAGGTGTTGAAATGAGGCAATTTTGAACCAAGCGGCGCTTTTCATGAACTATTAAAGCCTCTTCTACTTCTTCTTCTTCCGGTAAGCAAAACATACCGGCGGTAACAGAGCGCATTCGAGCTTTGTAAGTGACATTTTATGCAGTTTTTTTGGAATTATTCATGAGCGTTTCTTCGCGCAGCTAAATGTTCATCAGTAAAATACACAACACGTGTAACTGGTTCTCTAATAATTTGTCGGCTAATTCTTTTCCTTCTTAAATAATGGATGGGCCTCAGAGCAATCGGTCTCCGCGGACCATGTTAACAGTTTTTAAATACTGCCAAGGCGTGACTCAGAGGAGACGCTTCATCTGGGTATGGCGCAACACCCGGTAAGAAAAGAATTCTCTTACCTGCTCTGTATTTCTTGCGTTCGCAAAGCATTAACACGTGACGCGGAGGACTCGTTTCTGGGGCAGACGACGGGGGCAGAAATAAAAGTGGTACTCAACATTTTTAATCAGTAAAATCAATTATCCGAAGAGATAAGGGAACCGAAACTATGACCGTAAAAAGATTCAAGAAAAAAAAGAAATGAACGTGCAAAAACTCTTAGTAAGCTAAGTAAAAGCAAAAGCTCCCATCGCACAGGGTCTTTTTAGGGATGTTCGACACGCAGACCGATACCAGTTTGGATACTCAACACCGACGCCGATCCCACTAATAGTTTTCATACATTAACTCCCCCCCCCCCCCCCCCCGCCTAAACGTATCGACAGGTAACTTTAAAGACCTCTACATCTTCAAATTATATGAAGGCAATTTCCATTTCTAGACAGATATGAACAGAAACGGCATCTTAATGGCCATCTGTCAGACAAGTGTGCCTTTAGTGGCTGATCGTTAAATGGCTGCAAGAGGGGCGTCGACGCTGGCGTTTTTGTAAGTCTGACAAATGACATTGTGCCATCAAGCAAATGACATACTTGAGTGCAAGCTTCATCGCGAGGGAATTTGCGTCTATATTCCGTTGTCCGATGTTGACACTTTTGGATCCCAGGTGAACCACCCCGTCCAGACGCTATTTTATGGCCGTAGCCATCCCCCCCCCCCCCCGCCCCCCCAGTGTATGAATGGGGAACAAAAAAAACGCCCGTCCATCAAGTTAGTTTATTTAACAATCCGTGTTCTCCGGTGACCAAGTCGCGTCTGTTGAAGACGCTTTTCATCACGCGTACCTTTGGAGCGGTTGCCGCCGTGACGCAGTTTGAAATGCATTTCATCGTACATGCGTGAATGCACAGCACTCACAGGCGTCACCGACCGCGTGTTCTCAAACAGCCTCTAGGCTTAGTTAAATATTCCATTAAATGTAGTCGTTGGTTACTTTGCCGCCTCAATTATCTGGTCGTCAATTATGGCGCCTTAATAATCACTCTCTGCCGTTGCATGCATTCCATTGAAATTTCACCGTTAGGGACACTGTGTGTGTGGCATGGCATTGAGAGCGGCGGTGTCCAAACTACGGCACGGGGGCCATTTGCGGCCCGCCATTCGTTTTTCAGCGTCCCGCGACATGACCAAAAATAAGACGGAACAATCACGTTTGAAAAGAACAACATTGTATCTTCAAACCTCTGTGGTGAATCAAGATAAGTCCATTTTAAAGGCCAAAATAGTTTCTTCGACTTTGTGCTCTATGGCTGATTGACAAAGACGTCGCATTCATGATCCTCAAGGAACTGTTTGAAAAATGGTCACCTGACTCCATTCTTTTCTTCCTTTTTTGGTTCTGAATGTGGAGATGGGAGTCGGCTGCTGTCAAGTGCAGAGCTGGATCTATTCTGTGAGATAGAGGGCTGTTGGCCACCCCCAAAGAAAGCCTCAACTGTTTGCCCGAACACCTCAAACAGAAAGCTGATGAACGGAAACAAACAATCTCGAACTGCTTTCTTGATTCTTTATTGTGCTTCAAAGAGTTGAGGATTTTTAAAGTGCCCCTTTTGTCATTGCATTTTTCTCTATGCGACCCTCCAATGAAAAAGTTTGGTCACCCCTGATTTTGAGGAACAGCACACATCAAGACATTAAAAACAAGAAATGAAGTTCAGAATGTTTTTTGTTTGTTTGTTTGTTTGTGAGTTAGGTAATAGTAACCACACACACTGGTTGATTTTGCAATTGTTCTGCTAGCATGACTGCTTGGAAAACTGTTGAGGTCTGTTTTTAGTACAAAACCAACTGACACGTTTGTGTTACCTAACGCCACCGAGTAGAAATGGCATAAATGTATGCAAGCGCTCATTTACCCGCCAATGCCCTTGTCCGAACCATGGTATCATTTGCTGTATCGGTTGTCAGTCACGCTTTGAAGCACAATCACCGAGCAACGAACGCAATTAAGCAGATGGTTTTTTTATCCTCCATCCACAAATCTCTTCATCCAAGTCAAATATCAGGTCACAGCAGTCCAATAAAATGTTATGGTTTGAAATTAATCAGGTTCATCGTTGTGCTGAACAATTGCTTATTTCTCTCGTGACAAAAGCGGAGAGGCGGAATTTTTTTTTTTTTTGTGGATTCATCCAAGCATGGTAACACTCAAATATCTTCAGTTGAGCGGCGGCTGTATTGCCTGCAGCACGTGAGCGACAAAGGAAAAGGATCACCTTCTTCTGAGTTTTTGCCCACACGCTGTCTTCCCATCCTGTTCCTCTCTACCTGTATTCTTATCTTGATCAAAATATAAACGCAACACTTTTGATTTTGCTCCCTTGATTTGAGCTGAACTCAAAAATCAAAGGTGTTTTCTTTGTACTCAGAGGCCCATCTCTCAATTGTCTCACACAGATCATTTATACATGATATAGTAAAAACAATAAAGGTTCTAGCATAGACCCCATGGGGACACCGCAGTTTTTTGATCATTGATGATTTAAAAAAAATAAATAAATCATCTAAATCTTTTCAAGGAAATGCCTCTCTCTTATCGAGGTGAGAATCTGCGTGCAGTCCCGGTTTTTGCACGGCCTGTGTACTCAACAGACATGTCACCCAATGAGCAAGTTCGCGATGCTCTGGATTGGCGTTTCGTACGTGACCGTGCGCACAAGCAAATGGTGCTCCCAAAGTGGGACACTGGTTGCGGTCATGACAGCGCTGGTAATTTAGCCAAGCTGTCTCTAACACATTCCCAGACGCAAATATAAACGTTGTGCTGCGTTCTACATATTACTCCGACGAGACTAGGACGACACAACCAAAGTGACTTGAGATGCCCACCTCTGAAGTTGATCTGCCGCCCACAAATTATAGTTGAAGATTGCATAAAAGAAATGCATTTTACTTGAGGTCTCTCACTTGTTGAAACTTATGATACTCTGTCATTTTTTTTCCCCTTTTCAATCGAACCTAATTGTGATGCATTTCTGTTTCCCCCACGCCCCGTTAGGTGACTGAAACAAGGACAGGCCCTCTTGGATGCAGTAACTATGACAACCTCGACTCTGTCAGTTCCGTTTTGGTTCAGAGCCCTGAAAACAAGATTCACTTGCAAGGTTGGACATTCATAATTGAGCTCACATGATTTCTGATGGAAATGTCACACTGTCTCTTTTCTGGCAAACTCATAACTTTAGCACAATAGCGTCAGAATGAATCTAGCTTCAGTCACCCCCCCCCCCGGCCCCCTCCCCACAATCCTCGGAGGACTTTGTGTGCAAAGTGTAAACCAGGCGGTCATGACCGAGAAGAAAAGCAGCGGAAATGCGAAGCGTTCAATCAGCATATTGCATGTTATGCTCAGAATATGTCAAGTATGACAGAACGCATGCCGATATGAGTGTTTGGTCTTCAGTGCGACACATGGACCAGATTTGCTACCGTGGGTCATTATCTCGGTGACATAATGTTGTCTTGCATGACTCAGGCCTTCATGCCATACTGCCAGAATATCTGCGGGACAAGTTTGTGCAGGCGGCGCTGAGCTACATCGGATGTAATGAGGAGGGCCAATTGGTGTGCCGGAACAATGACTGCTGGTGTCAGTGCGCCGCAGACTACCCGCAGTGTAATTGCCCCCAGTTGGATTTGAGGTCCATGGAAGACAGTTTGCTGCAAATTCGAAATTCTTGGAACACGGCCAACCAAGACTTTGAGGAGTCAGGTCAGTGTTTTCACTTCTCTGACAGCGAGGGCGGGAGGGCGGGAAATTCGGGACGGCTCCCGAATGGCCAGTCTATTCCGGACCATTCTGGCCATCTTGTTTTTTGTATTGGCTCTATTAACAGATCACTTCACGTCATCCCCATCATCTAAACCTTAAGATGCAGTTTTTAATCTGATGGGATGGGCGTGCCCCATCACATATGGGGTCCCTCAAAGCTCAGTACTTGGACCCCTTTTTTGCAATATGCTACCCTTGAGTCAAATGATACTGTAACTGTGGTGTTGACAGTCATGGCTATGCAGATGACATGCGGTTTGATCAAGCAAATGACTACAGTTCAATTCTTCTTTGATTTGAAATACTTTTGACATGTTGTACTTTTCATCATGCAAAGCACCCACAGTTACTTACCTTGTGTATAAAATGTGCAGTCTAAATAAAGGAGCCTTGCCTTTGAATTGCAGAATCATCTTGCGTGTTATTTAAGTGAAGCTATCACTTGGGCAGACATTTTATTACATTATTAATCAAATGTTGCCTCTTTAAGCTCGTTTGACTGACGGCCACCAAAGCAGTCATTTCATCATCTGACTTTCAGATCAGTGAGAATAAATAAATTGTTGATGACCACCCATGGAAATCAATCTGTTCATCTTAAATGGTGTTTTTATTTGTTAGTCGCAACTCAGATAGTCTGTGGGCTCCTTCCTGTGCCTTGTGCTCCATGTCAAACCTATTTTCTCTCCCAAAAGAAATAAACTCTGGAAAAGCTTTTGGCTGTTCATGAGAAAATAGAAAGGAAAAAAAAAAGAAGAAAAAATACCCCAAGCCCTTATTTAGCTCTGCCGTTTTTCATTATCATATGCATCAAACAATTTCACTTCCAGTTAGCCTGGGAGCTGCCCGGGTGGCCTGCGTGAAGGGATTCTCTCATTTAGTCTGATTAAATTAGCCAAATATAGTTGGAGCAAAGCAGAGAAGGCTTGTGTGTGTGTGTGTGTGTGTGTGTGTGTGTGTGTGTGTGTGTGTGTGTGTGTGTGTGTGTGTGTGTGTGTGTGTGTGTGTGTGTGTGTGTGTGTGTGTGTGTGTGTGTGTGTGTGTGTGTGTGAGTGAGAGAGGGAGGGAGAGAGAGGGAAAAAAAAGAGTGCTCACGTTTTATTTTCCTGCTTTCCAGACGAGTTCCAGAACTTTGTTCGAAGGCTTCCCACATTTTATGCTTTGAACACATCTGCCGTGGAGTATTTCTGGAAAACGGAGCCGGAGATTCATCAACGCTACAAACAGCTGCAGCTCACCACCCAGCAGCTTCTGAGCAAATCCGGGCGCATCATCAACAAGCTCTTCACCCTGGGCAAGAGGTGCCACGCCAAGCCCAAAATCGTTCTGCTGAGAGAGAGGTGAGAAACGCTGCTCCCTGTTGTTGTCAAGTATTCTTGCTGACCTTGCTCTTGACACGCGTGTGCGCGCGCGCGCGCCGCCGCCGCCGCGTGAGGGGAATAAGCACAAATTCTCCAGCCTCCGGCCACACATCACACGTCCCGTTCAAGCCACGCAAAAATGGCACAGCTCATTTCTTTTCCTCCGAGAGCCTCTGTGCGCAGGCAGCACTTTTGCGACGGCCTGAACTCGGCGTTATGCTAATCCGACACACAATCTACTGGGCCTTTGATTTTTAAGGCACCGCCGATGTTGGCGATAGTCTCACACCTGAAATTGACTAGAAACTAAGACTGTACTCGTGATCTTTTTTTTCTTCACATTTCTATTTTAGGTGAGAACCCAAATAATCATTCACTGTGATTTTTAGCAGGTACAGTCGCTTTCTCGGTTTTGTTTTTCTTTCTCATTTGGGTAAAACATTTCATAACCATATTTGGATCGATGAAACAACCCAACATCTGTTCATCATGTACCGGTAGTTTATAAAAAAAAAGATCTGATAAAAACTCCGGGCCTCCTAATGTTGACATGACATGATTTTATAATAGCAAATGCTTTGAAATACGTCCCTCCGCACGAATCTCTCCCATTGTTGTTGAAGTGAATTTTGCCATTCACTTGCCAATCACTTTGTTTCACTGGAAACAAAAAAGGACAAATAAACGATTAAAAAGTATACACAATTGTTTTCCACAAACTGAAATTAGAGCAGCGATCTGTGTGACAGGAGCTGTAAGTGGAGACGAATAGTGAGGAGCTTTTCTCCTTTACTCACCGTTCAAACTGCGTCTCCGTGACAGTTTACATGTCCCGCTGACACGGTGTGCATCCGGATGGCGGAACAGCTTCCTCTCACCTGCTGTGCACAGCCGAGACTGCAAAGAGATGTGCGTGACAAGCGGATGGCTTTCACGGGAAACATTCAGCACACTGACTGACAACACAATCTGATTAATTGGAACGTGTCATGTTGTTCGCTTTTTAAATTTTTCTTTTCATTTAACACATCTAAAGTACAACGATGTCTGTCTAGCTCGCTCTCCGACTTGCTAGTTCTCTTGCTAGCTGTTTAGCTGGCTATCTATCTGACTAGCTAGCTAGCCGACTAGCTCCAGTTCCATCTCAAAATGACAAAGATATTCAATTGAAAAATGGGTCCAAATGACCAATTAGATGAACAGGACGACCCCCGAATGGTGGACCATGTTTGTAATATTGTTAGCAGTGAAATGAATTGTGGAGATGAATCAGATATCGATTCTCAAAGTGGGTCGGCGTTTGAAAATGACGCTGTAGCACACTTTCTGAGAACCACCCGGTACTGAACACATATCTTAAATCAGTTGATGTTTGGCTTGTTTATTTGGTGGGAGGTGGGGGGGGGGGGGGGGGGGGGCTGTATACTGAATTTATACTGTATGTGGTATGAATTCAGTATACATACTGTAAGTGGTCTGAGCGGTAAAACTCAACTTGTTTCCATGATTCGTGTTTTTGTTTGGTGTCATGTCTTGTTTTCTCGTTAGGGTGTTGTGTCCACTTTATCGTGTGTACAAATCAGCTTGCTCACCACTTGTGTCTCGTCAAGGGGTGTACTTTGTCGTCTTTTTAGTTGGCTCGTTTTGAGTCGCCTGCTTCGGTTTGGTCTTTGTTGGACGGTTGCATCGGTTTGTTTTTGCTCTCAGTCGCAGTCCAAGCGTCTTGTCCCATGTAACTTTGATTGTGGTTTTGGAAGTATTGGATTCCCCATGCTGGTTTACTTTCCTTTTTGAGGTCTTTTGAGGGAGAAAATTCCCCTTTTTGGAGCACGGGCCTTCCTCGCCTTCACTTGGGTCCTCAACCTCACATCCGACCCTTGTAACATAACACGTGGGTCGCCGCATCATACTGGCCGTGGCCTCCAGATTTCATATGCGCACGGTGCACACTACCAGCACTACCATGGACTTGATGAGCTGTGACAAGAGTTACGATGTACAACATTGAGTATGAATTTGTCGGCGTGGTCCTGAAAACTGAAGGGCGCTCCTCTTGTCTCTTTTCCAGACCCGTGACCTACTGGTTGAACTACATCCTCTCCATAATGTACTGCAGCGAAAACAACCACCTGGGCGCATATTTGGAGGAGACCCGCAGTTGCTCGTGTCCCTACGAGCGCCCGCCCTGCCAGAGTGCGATTCCCTGCACGGTGGGCGAAGGCACCTCCTGCGGCTCCTGTTCCTACGAGAACCGCTCCCGCTGCGCCACGTGCAACCAGGGTTACATGCTTAGTCAGGGCACGTGTCGCGACGAAGTTCCGGACTCCATCGACCATTACCTCGGCTTCGAGACGGACCTGCGGGATTTGGAGTTACGCTATCTTCTGCAAAAAGGGGACAACCGCATCAGCGTCCGCGGGATCTTTGTCAGCAATGACGTCAGGCTCAAGAGCTGGTTTGACCCGTCGTGGAGGAAGAGGATGCTGCTGACTCTGAAAAGCAACAAATACAAGTCCAACCACGTTCACATGCTTCTGGGGATTTCGCTTCAGATTTGCCTGACCAAAAACATCACGCTGGACCCGGTGCTGTCCGTCTACATCAATCCGTTTGGGGGAAGTCATTCGGAGAGTTGGATCATGCCCATTGACCAAAAGGACTACCCCGACTGGGAGAGGACTAAATTAGAGCTTCCCCACGACTGTTATAACTGGACCTTGACTTTGGGCAACAAGTGGAAAACCTTTTTTGAGACGGTCCACTTTTACTTGCGGAGTCGGATCAGGGGTCCTTCAAGTCTCGGAAACGGAACCGTATATTACGAGCCCTTGGAGTACCTGGAGCCAGGGCAAAATCTCGGCTACATGAAAATCAACAGCGTCCAGGTGTACGGCTACAGCATGCACTTTGACCCGGATGCCATCCAGGACTTAATCTTACAGCTGGACTACCCGTACACTCAGGGATCCCAAGACTCGGCCCTGCTGCAGCTGCTGGAGGTCCGGGATCGGGTAAACCGGCTCTCCCCGCCCGGAGCGCAGCCTTTGGACCTCTTCTCTTGTTTGCTGCGGCATCGGCTCAAACTGTCCGCCGCGGACGTCGCCCGCATCCAGGCCGCGCTGCAGACGTTCAGCGCCAAGCAGCCCAAGTCGATGGAATACGAAGCGACCAAATTATGTAGCTAATAAGAGGGCGGATGGAACGCGGTTCTCGCAAAGGCCCCCGATGACGGTGCAAAGGATGCTTGAGGGACATTCTCAATGTCATCGCGAATCTCGAGAGAGCACATTCAGCCTTCATCTACAACACGAGAATTTCATCACTATCTGGTTCATGAGGATTATTTTTCATGGACTGGCACGTCAACATCCGTACAGGCGCCATACAATCAGACAAGTTGACGACACGGGCGCACAAAGTTCTTTTCCTCATCGAGAAAAAAAAGGCCGAGCCTTTGTTAGCCTTCAAACAAAGTCACGCTCTCGCGTCTACTTGGGCCACCAGCATATTTGATATTTTTTGTTGTCATGTTTTGCAGCTTTTGCAGCTCAGACAAACATTATTTGTTGCCGATATATCCTTGACCTTTTAATTTTATCTTGTGACTTGATTGGCAGCTCACGGTTTTCAGAGTTTCGATTCCATTTTTTAAAAAAACGAGGGGAAAAGTCTTACGCATATTTGTATGAACGGAACATATACAAGAACGAACATGTACTCCACTAGAATTGTTCAAACTACATCATAATCACGATATGTTACATGTGTGTTTATTTTTATAATATAGTTGTTTGTTGGGGGACGGGGGGGGGGGTGTATAAAATTGTATTATCTAAAATGTGTTAATACACGAAATAAAAAGCTTTTTACACGTGATGTGTAGAAAGTGCATTTTGTGGGGGGCACGACAGTGATCCCTCGCTTCATTTATCGCGGCTTCAGTACGTCGCGTTTTTTTTTTTTTTTTCCAAAGTACTTTATTCAGAAAAAAAAATGCCCAATGACTCTGAGGTTTTGTACATGCCCGTACGCATGATTGGTTTATCCCATGAGCTGATTGCCGGGCACATATTCGATCCAAAAGCCATCTGGCCAGCTAAGGTTTAAGCTAACCTTTGCCTAGGCTAACCTCACAGCTTCCTCCGCCCTCTTCTCTCCCTTTAGCTCTATTGCTCTTTCTTTTTGTGCTGGCTGAACTTGACAACCAGCTACTGGACTGGACTGTCTGCTTGCTTGAGTGATTAAAGGGAGCTTGGGGCCGACAGTCTCGCCACCCCCGATAGCGGCGCGGAAGTATAGTTGTGTTGAGTGAGGCCGAGCGGACAAAAAGAGGGTCGCTTGGTGAGAAAGGAGAGATCCACAGGCAGATATGATAGAGATGAGAACAAACACACTCAACCAGGCGGCGATGCTCATTTGGTAGAAAAACTTGAGACGAAGGAATCGGATCAGGCGTGAGCCGCTGATTGCTTTTTTTTTGTTACGGGAGCTGAGTTCGGAATGAGTTACGGTTCTCTGCGTGCGAAATCGCTCAATCACACCCGAACGCAAACTCCTGCCTCTAACTAGTTTGTACTTTTTCACATTTTTCCTTTTTAGTTCAAAATGGCTTCCCCTAACGCACATTGCGGCCAAAGGGAGAGCCACGGTCGGTTATTACATCGGAACTCTTGGCCCTGGAAATGCTTGCTGCGGCGCTGTGGGTCCGAATGCCGGTTGCCATGACTACTACTTCTTTCCTTGCCTTGAGTTAAAGAGTTTTTCTCTCCACCGAGCGACACTGTCACTGTTGTTCTACATTTCAGACCATATAGATATGTAGATGCGGCTGGTCCTTTCTAGCGCCGCAACCTGTGTCCATTTCATTTGAATGAAGGAGCGTACAGGCCGCATTTCATTCAAATGTTTGTAACGTCTTCCCACCGTTGGAATCAGGAAGGTCCTACATAACATTGCAATGTAATACGCCAGCTAAAAGCAAAAGCTCAATCGTATGCGGCATAGAATCGGAGCCTCACCGTCACGAATCATTTTCTTGGGATTGTATCGTATCAGCGGTGAGAGGCACTCGAGGCAATTTGAAAATGACCGAGCTCCACGCAGTTGCAGGTCCTCATAGAAGTCATTAATTGCTGACATTTTGCCAGAGCTCCTGGAAGGAGATCATCAAATGAAACTGTCTGTCTGTTGCTTATGTTGAGCTTCTTATGAAGACGGGACTGAAAACCAAAAAGTCATTCATTTCTGCGATTGATCTTTCCTATTTGATCAAGGGCATCATCCACTTGACGGCTGCTGCAAATCGCGGGAACTCCACCTCAGCATCTGACCATTAACAAATATCAAAGGCGCCGTTTTGGATTCCGGACGACTGGCGGGGACACTTCTTACGATCAAACATTCTGCTCATGTGAAATTGGTTGAAGAAATATTTGAAACGATGACGCTAGCTTCTCTGCGATGCGCTACGACAAAAGCAGGGGGGGAAAAAAAAAAAGATCCATACCCGGTGACGACGAGAGGGATGAGCCTTCGTTTTTTTTATTTTTTTTATTGTTGTTGTTGTTCAGTGGTGGTCCGAAAACTGCCGTCACAGAGTGTCATCAGCGGCAATCAAGACAGAACGAGAGTCACCGAGAAAGGCTTTACAACTGTTTCACGTCATATATTTGAAACCTACCCGGCAACGCTAATGAAGGTACTGGAAATTTGTCAACCAAAAGCGTTTTTTCTTTACACGGAGGCCAAAATTCCAGGAAGCGAGTGGCCCTCCAGCAGCTGCGAGGCTCACCCAGTGACAGCCGTGAACGATGACACTGGCGGCGGCATATTTCTTCCAGACATTACAACGGTGATGATGGATGAAAGCGGAGGCGGGCTATGGAATATTTTCACAGTATAGATGCCTGAAATGGATAGCGCTTAGGGCCGGAAAGGAAACAAGCGACTCTCTTCTTCCCTACGTTGAAGATAAAGAGACATTCACCTCTCGCTAACCTCAGGTGTCAAAGGCGCGTGAAGAAGTGAGGCCTTTCCCCAAGGGACGGGCTTCGTGATGATGATGAAATGCTTTTAGAGCGCCACTCCTTCTCCAATACGCCAGCCACTATAATATAGAGTAAGGATATATAGAGGTCACGACCTTCAGCAGGGGTGCCCAATACGTCCGTCGCGATCAACCGGTAGCCCGCGGACTGGTCCCGAGTCGATCGGGAGGGCTGTCGGAGGAACCCGGTTCTTCATATGATCGATTTTTGCGTTGGTTGCAGACCGCACCCTCAGCATCCGATCAGTTTCACGTTCACAAAAAAAAAAAAAGGATTTAAAAGATGAAATCAAAAAGCAGGTCACCTTGAATCGACGACGGAAGTTGTTGGAGGCTAGCCGTCGGCAATCGCGCCTCTGTCACATCAAAGTCAGGTCGCGGATTAGAAAGGCACCCTCACTTTATGACATATCGATGTATTTTTTATTTTGTTTTGTTTTTTGTGATACGCGGTAATTTTACAGCCACAGCCAGCAGGACGGGAGAGAGAAAGGAGGAGTCAGCAAGGGGGCCAAATATGAATCCATTGTGTTGGCTGCGACTTAAATGTGCAGTATGTTATGCTTCCCATCCAGCCATTTTCTCATCCGCTTGAATCCACTTCTCCTCGGGAGGGTCGCGGGTGTGCACGAACCTATCCCAGACGTATGCGGGAAGCGCCCTGAACCGGTTTGCCAGCCAATTTTGCCTTGTCCAAATTGGTTGGAATTTGTTTTTTGGCCGTCCCTTTCGGTCTCCTCCTCAATCGCCGTCCCCCATCGCATATGCATGTATTCGTCGTGTTCAACGGCGGCTTCATGCATTCATGCATATGTTCCATGACAACACATACATTACGATGATGTTTGCTGAGCGTTCTCTCCCCCCCCCCCCCCTCCCCTAAGAAAACAAGCGCGGATCCACAAAACACAAACAAAGCAAACGCGAGCAATCCATTATTTTGCCGGCTGGTTGTCTCTAATAGAGAGGTAAAAAAATACTTGGGTCAGCTCTTTATGTCTTTGGGGATAATCGCGAATGGGCGCGGGGGCGGGGGAGAGGGGAAAAAAATGGTGCAGACAATTTGATCCCACACTCCTGGGCAGGAGCTCTCCATTACCTGACTGAAATAGCCCCTTTCCCATGAGGCCGCTGGCCTCATTGAGTGAGCGAGGTGGGGACTGTAATTATGTCTCGGGCAAACCCTAAATCGTACGCCATTTAGTCTGCTTCCAAAACACGGCCGCAATCTCCTCAATATGCCCCCTGCAGCTCATATCCCGGGCCATGTTGACATGTTGGCACTCTCGGCCGTCTGCTAATTTATCAGGGCCTTAAATGTCTCATGCTATGTTGGTTTTGGCCCGGCGTTGGCGCAAACGGCAGCCTTTCAGCGGCTTCCCAAATAGAAACGCACGACCTTGGGGAGGTTTTTTGGTTGTTGTTGTTGTTGTTTTTAGGACTCGTTTTTAATTTTCTAAACCACCCCAATGCATTTCCGTGTCAATTTAGACACGTCAATGTAAAAATAACCACAATCAAACGGAGGGCAGTGCCGGCATTTAACTCATTCAGTACCAGCCAATTCTGGACCAAGTCTGAAAAGACGTTTAAAAACGTCTTTGGGAGTGAATGAGTTAAAGACGCAAAATCAACCATCGCAGTTGCTCATCTCCTTCCTCTTCATACCTGTCCCTGAATGTGCAAAATGTACGGCAAGGCTATTTAGGCATTTGGCAGATGCAGTCTTGGGTGTGCCTGATTGATAATAGTTTGGCTTCTGCTTCTATTTGAGAGAATCTCAGCCCGCTGTTTTGAGATGGTCGCCATGCACACGCGTATGCCTTGAGCAAAAGCGCACTATCCCGACTTTGCTCGTCTGGTGTCATCAGTGGCAGGCCGATTTGATGTGGAAAGTGAAGGAAACAGTCGCGGAGGTCCCGTTTAGAGCTTCGAGCGGCGGTGGCCGACGGAGAGAGCGGTCTAATGGCGCGCTAAGCCGCAGCGGTGGCGGTAAACGCGACCCTGAGCGGGTGACCTTTAAACCTGCCTTGGGAGCAGGCCACCTCGCTGAGAGAGGGAGAAAAATGGCACGTTGCGCCCCCCCCCCTCCATTCCCCCTTCACCGATCCAGGAGAGTGATAACAGTTTACCCGCTTGTGCTCAGTCAGAACCAGACGGCGTCCAGAGGCCTGGTTATAAGATAAGAAAACCTTTTATTAGTCTCGCAATGGAGAAATTCCCGATTCACAGCAGCAAAGTTATGAAAAGGAAGAAGTAGAACAACAAAATATAGGAGCTGCTGGAAAGGCAGCAGCCACTCACGCGGCACCATTTTGAAGTCAAAATAACCAAAATAACACAACACATAGGACCCAGACAGTCGCGCAATCTTCACCACTTTTCTGCATACACTTTGTTGTCTGAAGCGGTTCTAGATGAAAGGGGAGAGGATCAAAGTGTCCTTTCACCAGTGGATCGGAGACGTCATGCTGAAAATGTGCACACGTCTGCTACGAGCTGAGTTTTGAAAGCAAACGCGAAGCTGGAGCGTCCCTTGACGAAAAAGAGATTGGCTCACATCTCCTGTCCCATGTAAATCCACTTAACTTTTATGCCCGCCCCCTCAAAAACAAAGAAAATTGGCATTTGAACAGGGAGGGGGGGGGGGGGGGTTGATGAATGATTTTGTTTCTTTTGTATATCCGCATTATGCACATTTAAAGCTCCATATCTTGTGCTGTTCTCTTCCAGAAAAAGCATTTAGAGAGCCAACACCGCTCGCATCTCAAGGATAAGAACGAAAACTTGAAGGGGGCGGGGGGGGGGGGTGTATAGTCCACAAGCGGCAGAGTCAGTTCATCATTCTATTACAGTGGCAAGCACAACAATTTTATCACCTCTTCTCTTATAAAGCCCTTCGCAAGGTCAGGCCAATCTCATTCTCGCTATCTCCATGACGGCTTTGACGAGCGGGACGCAACTCTGGCCATTATTATTATTTTTTTTTTTTAGCTTTTTCCGTCTGAGGCTCGAGTCGTCACGGCTTTGCGAGCTCGGTAAGTTTTAAGACCCGTCAGGGTGAATGGAAAATTGTTGGAATTGATGTGAAATGTGTCCGAGCACCTTGGACTTGCTCGCCTTTTGAGGTTTTGCTCCCCTCCGCTGCTCTTTCTAATCTGCGTTCCACACCCGCGGTAATGAAAGCTGCCATTGCGTTCCACTCTCAGATAACGTAACGGAGTATCGGACGGCGTTCGCGCAAACACGGTACGAGCTGGTCGGAAGCGGCGAGAAGTCAGCTTGGCTGTTCCGGGCGTCGACCTTGGGAGGCCCGCGCTGCCAATCTGCGTTGAAGTCATCGGGGTCATCCTCTTTCCCCGGGATAGGCCGCAACTGCCTTCTTAACTGTCAGAGAAGATCGAGCTTCCAAGTCACAATGAATCAAGACATTCCGACGCAACGAGCCAAGCGACCGTGTCACTTATCTCATTAAGATTCACTTGTCGCCCTCCGTAAAAACACCGCCTCGATGGCCGCCGACTTCAGCTTTTTTGAATTTGGTGTTGAAGGGCGTCGTCGTGTACTACTTCAAGTGTTACCCGCGGTACTCCGAAGCAAAATAAGATCAAATGCCCGACGTCGTTAATTCTTGCGATTGACGACCGAGCGACCGGTGTCGGGTGCGCGCGCCGCTTGCCCGACGAGCGTTTCGCAAGTCACGTTCCAAATGTTTGGACACGTCACGCTTTGTCAATTCGGCCGCTCCGTGATATCGACGGTCTGACCTCATCCGTGACGGTTTCAGCCCATGTCGGAGTTGCCGTCTCTTGACGAGACTGGAATCCAACTCCCGTCATGTCAAAAGACAAAATGAGTGAGCTGCCACTGTAATTTTTTTGTTTTTAGAGGTCACACTGAACTGTTTCGTATTAGTTGTCACCTTCCCATAATTTCCAGTCATCCCATCTCCGAAGGGCTCCGATCCTCGTGGCGATTCGGAGCGGCGCGCGGACGCATTTCCTCAAGCTAATGAATCCGCCGCGGGGGTTGTTTATTCCAGCTTTCCGATACAATAATGAGGCAATTTTACAGCGGCCTACACATTTCCTCGCACGAGTCTAAACTGCACGCCGCATCGCCCTGCCTTGCTCATTTGTCAAAATAAAAAACTAATTGACTATGTCAGGCGAGTTCTTTGAGAACACGAGTCTCATCCCGAAACGGCGGCATCGTGCAGTACGCGCCATTTCCCAGTAAATAACGTTGCTTTAGGCGCGAGGAAAACTTTTTAAGCGCGTGACTTTATTTGTGCTTCTATTAGGCGGAGGCTGGTGACCTCATCGCTGAAGGGACGGCGGCAGCATTTTAGAAGCGTTTCCTGGCTTGCTGCACGTCGGCACGCGTTGGTTTTGAAACAACTTTGGAACAACGGAGCGCTGCCGGTACTTGGCTCTTTGCCGTTGGAAAAGCAAACACGTTCTTCGTCGGAACTCGTTAAGCACGAGCTAAGCGCCCGCGCTGGCACCGCGTTTTTTTGGGGGGGTGGAAAAGGGCTACCTGTGCTATGCTATCGTCTGCATGATAGCACCAAATTCTCGTAGCAGGGCTGACTCTGTGCTATCCGTTCTCGATATTATCGCAGGGAATTCAGAACATAGCACGCTACCTAATGGCTTATTGCAGGAGGGAACGCTAAATTAAACATTTGTGCCTCTATAAATGTTGCATGGCATTAACCTCACAGTGCTTCATGAATTGCATTTTTCTTTCCCCCCCCCCCCAATCAGCCCCTTTCTTGAGCCTGACTTCTGATGTTCGACAGTCCTCATTTATTCGCAACCGCAAGGACGGCAACCCTGCCCACCATGACCAAGGTACGGTGACAATATCTTTTTTCATCTCTTGGGTCAATAGAGTCTTGATTTGTTGGAACAGTTGGCAACAAGGTGGCACTCATGTGAGCACCCGGCAATTGTTTTTGTCCTGGCTTCTGTTCTGTCTGTCGTCTTGCTCGCGACTGTCGTCCGAGTGCTGATTTTCTCATTTAGACCTTCGTCAGTCTCGCTCATTGTCATCGTCTCAGTATTGTTTCTCGTTTTGAATGATTCTTGTGTGTAGTGTTATCCTTGGAGTGTTTTGGTTGGGGGGGGGGGGGGGGGGGTTCTTGTTGATTGGCCTTTCCTTGTCTTTTCTTGACACGTGATCGTTTCCCTCGCTTTCCACTTGGCCTTTTTTGCTCATATCGTGATTATCCCGGTTTTCGTTACCAGCATTTTATGTTGAACTTTGTGCCATCTTATTTTGGAAAATTAACATTTTTGTCATCCGTCTTATCGCGGCGATTTTGCGCTTCAAAAAGAACCCCAAAAGACATTTCTGGCAAGTCAATCGTGCTATTTGAAGTCAAGTCTTGGTTCCGATATGACTTCATCTATTGCCTGTACAAGACAAACACAAAACAGACCAAAATATATATATATATACAGTATATATTTGCCGGAACTTGCCAGAAATGTCTCTCTCTCTCTCTCTCTCTCTCTCTCTCTCTCTCTCTCTATATATATATATATATATATATATTTAGTGTATATAATAGGAGGTGAAGGCGGCCGCTCAGGCATTCATCCAGTACCCCGAGGACCTGCCATTGCTCTAACTGTATTTTGGGTCCAGGCCAGAAATACTTGCCGGTCGGCGTACAGCAGACAAGCGACCCACCGGTGCTCATTATGTGGAAATACTGCGCGCTTGTGTGGAGATGACAGTCCCGCATCCCCAAAGGTCCGTGTTTGCTCAGGTCATGACTGTGAATTAGGTGGCAGTGCTCTCCTGCGAGCCATTACCAACTTCAGTGTCAACACACTGTCCGCTTAAATCCGTCTCCAAGCGCCGTGGGCCGGCCGCGTTGGAAGCGACGGTCATTTTGTCCCTCGACTGCTCCGTCAACAAACGCGGGCAAAGGCAAACTGGCACCAACTGATCGTATCGAGAGTATCTTGATGAAAACTGAAAAATCCGAGCTCACCGCTCATGTTGAGGAAGTCTGCGCGCACATCTTCTTTATCTCCCAGGCAGAGGTTGACTCATTTTCAGAGTCACGTTATGCAATTCGGGCACCGTCGAACATCTTTTCTCGCATTTCCGCAGCTCTTTTCTCATTCTTCCATGCTTCGAAAGTATAAGAATTGAAGACCTCACGCGGGCGTTCCGATCTGACGCTTGAACGTACCTTTCAAGAAAGTGCCGGCAGGCTTCCCCCTGAACAAAATGACGGCCGATCGGCAAAGTGAGCCTTGATAGCGACATCACAGTCGCACGGAAGCGCAGCGGTTTGAGCACGGCGGCGTCATCGCACCCCGTCTCTCGGGTAGCTCTTTCAACTCTTGCTAATTGCATATCAAGACTGCGTAAGACTCCGACGAATGCATTCGAGGCTGCTATTATGCTAACTACGCCATCACGCACAATATTTGTCCCGTTTTCCTTTGGACTGAGGTTACTCCTTGTTTATGTGTAAAGCCAAAAGTACAACGCTGCTCGGTGGAGGACCTGGAAGCTCAAGCGTTGCATTTTCTCGACGGCGGGAATTGTGTGCCGGTTCCTGTGACTTGCTGAGCCACGGTTAGATCCCGGGAAGATAAGCGTGAACGGTTTTGGCCGAGCGGAAACGTCAGAGTAAGGGAGCGTCCTGAGACAATTTCTGCTGCGATTTGGCGCGACGTCCGTCAAAGTGAATCGAAACGATCGGCCAAGTCCCGGACGTAGCTTTGCTTTCGTGTCGAATGGAACGAAGCCATCTCACGTTGAATGGGCCGTCGCTCGGGTACTCATTCATTCACCTCCTGATGACGCAACACCAGCGGCGACCGGGGGCTCGGTTTCTTTCTTGCTCAAGGACACTTGAACGTGGTCGCAATGGCTGACGTTGCTCATTGACTCGTGACGTGAATTCCGATTAAAAAAAGCACGAGACAAACCTCGAGGTTTGTCAAAGAAGGCCTTGAAAATAGCCTTCGGGTTTCCGAGTCGAATGACAATAAAACGTCGCGCAAACTCTCGATCCTCGCGCCCACGATTTTCATTTTTGAACCGCCGCAGAGTCGCACGTTCAATCGGAACATGATAACAGCAGCATGAGATCACTTTGAACATGCGGAACGAAAAAGAAAAGCAAGGCGTCACGTGAAGATGGCAAGATCCTTTTTTTTTTTGCCAAAAGAATTGCCCGCCGGTGCCGCAGCCGAGCCTCTGTTTCGCTTGCTATTTTTAATGTCAGATTGTCTTCGTTGGATCTGTCAATCAAGGATCTCCCCGGCAGGCGCACGAGCCGACTCGTGCGAGAAATATGAAACGAAAGCCCGACGCGCCTTCTGCCGGGATACGATACGGCGGCCGGCGAACGGGAGAGTCGGCGGTGGCCGAGAAAGGAGGAAAGGTCAGTCGCTGTTCAAATTGCTCTTTTCTCGCTCGACAGCAGAAGGTAATCAACACGGCCCTGCGATATTTCATTGAAGCCAAAAGAAAGCCGTGCGGCCGATCCCTTTTCTGAGCGTCACAACTGATCTAGCATAGATGTGTTTCGTTAGTGAGCCGTTCGGTGCGAAATTGAGCTGGATACAGAGCGTGGCCCCGTGACACCGCGTCCCCCACTCAGACAAAAGTTCAATTTGCCACTTAAAACCCCCAGACGAGTCCAGAATTCAAAGGTTTGATAACACATTCTTTTGACCTTCCGAGATGGCAACGGCCATCGCGGGACACTGAACCCATTTTTTTTTTTTTTTTTCCTGACCAAAACTGTAAAATGGCCCCACCAAATCCGTCTCACCCAGCTGTCCACACCTTCGGCTTCACCGAGCAATTTTGTGATGAAAATTTAAACGTAGAGTTCGAAAGAAGCAATGAATGACCAGTCCACCTGCACTTGGAGCTTTTCACTTTCGGCAATTCGCCGCAGAGAAACAACATGGCGGTGGCTGAAACGGGGGGGGGGGGGGGGGGGGCTGGTTCAGCGGTCCAGTGTGTACGGCGCCTGTCGCCCCGAAGTTGCTGGGTTAGGCTCCAGCTCTCACTCTATGACCGTCAACACAACAAATGGGAGCAAAATTCCGACAGGTTAAAGAGGGCGGGGGGGGGGGGGCGCACCTCTGCTTTTACTTCACCCATACGCATACGTGATGATGACCCTTCAGTGTTTCACGTGAAGTTCCGCGACGTGAGCAACCCCACCCTCGCATACATCTCTGCGGACATACTGTCTCCTGGCAATTTGTGTGTTTCCTTATCAGAAAATGGAGCTTTCACAGCTGGCACGCAAGTGGGGTCGTTGCCCGGGCGAGTGGGTGAAGAGCGAAGGGAGATGACGGCCCGACCTCCTTTCAACGTAGCCCGAGGGACGGCACCAATCCGTGCGTTATTACGGTCTTTCTTCGTCACTATTTATAACAAAATGGGCGCCAACTACGATGTCGAATGCGTTATGAATATTTACAAATGGAAAAACACGAATGGACTCCGGCTGTCGCCCCGAGTACCTCTCATGAGGACGCCTTGTAATGACAATTTCGTTGACAAAAGTCTCCGAAATTTTTTTTTTACAAAGTCCTGTACTGGAAGCTCTAAATTGTCCCTAGGTGTGAGTGTGGGCGTGGATGATTGTTCGTCTCTGTGTGCCCTGCGATTGGCTGGCAACTGATTCAGGGTGTCCCCCGCCTACTGCCCGAAGACGGCTGGGATAGGCTCCAGCACCCCCCGCGACCCTAGTGAGGATCAAGCGGTTCGGAAAATGGATGGATGGATGTACCATTGCAAGATCCAGGAACAAAGTTGCCAAGTTGGAAATTTAACTTCAGAGACATTGTGCGCCATTGACGGCACCCCAAGCTACCGCTTGTGAATTGTTTCGAACAGTCGTAGTAACACAATCTATATACTGTATATTTTTTACAAATGGTAAAATGATTGATTGGAACAATATCAGGAAAATGCCCAAACCGTGTTTGTTTTGTTCGTGTCATCGTCACAAGATCAAATTCAATTTGGAAGTATTTCGATATCAAGGCACAGAAAGACCGTTTTCTCCGACAAAGGTCACCAACATTTAATCACACTCTGCATAAACAGAATCACTTTTCAGTTGGAGATAGATGTCTTGTATTCCTCGTTGTCTCGTGTAACCGTCTTAAATGATCGATGTCGCCACTGCACTATTTTCTTCGGCGTAGCGTTTGAATTAGCATTTTGGCTGTCATCTTCAACTTGGCTGGAGGGAGGCAGATAAGAGCCTCAAGTCTGTCCCGGTGTCAACAGAGGTCCGCTATCTCTTCTGGTCTCTTTGCAGTGGCCGGTGGTTATAGCCTCCCTGCCGATAATAGAACAATCTCCAGCCTCCATCTTCGCCCGGCTCGATTGCCAATCCGCGGGGCGCTCGAAACACTGTTCAAATCAAATAGCAACGGGGGGGGGGGGGGGAAGCGGGATGTCACCTGAGTGTTTCAACGTGTCCGCCACGGTACTCGACTGAGCTCTTTGGGCTGCGTTTTACCGGATAGGATGCAAAAGTCAAGTCATTTGCACTGATTTGAACGCAAGTCAAGTAACGAAACGGAGCTGAAGACATCGGTCGTTGCTCGCGGATTCCCTTGACCCGACTATGAAGGCGGACTCGAAAGCGGCACGCCAACAGTGCCGAACCGTCATTGGCCGTGATGTCACTCGAGACTTTTGCATATCCCGCAAAAAGGCTCGGCGATCTCAAGGATGTTGTGTATGAGAATAGTTGGCATTGTGTCGCTTTGACTTCGCTGCTTCGGCTAGTTGTGCGTTTGTTCCGCCAAAACAGAAAGCGGTCCCGGCCGTGGCAACTTCAATGTCTTGAAGACTGCAATGTCGACGTCTAAGTGGCCCGGTACGATCCATCCGTCCATTTTCAGTCGCCATTAAGAAAGTAAGTAAGGTATTGAAAAGGGGACGGAAAAATATTGGCTGGCTGGGATTCAAAATTGAATGCATGGGGATTCATTAAAATGCCGATGCTAAGCATCAGCGGCGGCTTCGGTAATGGGCTGCGAAGCCATTTGTGCTTAGCGCCAATGCAAGAGACGTGGATTCGAGCCGGGCATGCATTTTCCGATCTCATTTCAGCATACAACGCTGTTGATGTGGACAAACGAATAATTGAGGGAGAAAATGGCCCGGCGCTACTTAATACGACTTCTGCTAAGCTAGTGGCACCTCATAACTGGCTCCATGAGAAGGCAGTGAGCAGTCACATTGAGCTTGTGTTTTTCCTCTCTGCCTAATTATTATCAGCACGCCATTTCAACCTCTCCCCTTTACATATTTTAGATCATGATCGAATGCTTCCGGGCAGGCACGTATGACGGTCGCGGCGCCCACCTCGCGTGCCCGGCAATCGCGGCACGGCCGTAAAGCTCCAGCCGTATTCATCATCGTTATGATTTTGGTGACAGGGTCCCGCCATCGACCCAAACGTTCCCCCCAGCGTGAGACGCGGGACTCGTAAAGACTGCCTTCCCGCCCGCAGACCTCCCTGTTATGGCGCCCGTAATTGGCTGATTGGTGGCGAGGAGAAAGCAACGCTGTCTTGTGAATGGATGACCAATAAGGCACAAGTGTGGTCCCCTGGGCAGGAAAGGACCCATTATGGCTCCTTTCCAGTTCAACGCCTCATTGTCATTGTTATACACAGCCGACCTTTTCACACTATTACCTTTTTGTTTTTTTGCCTCTGCCGTAGTGCAGTAAAGCATCAATTCTCCATTGACTGTTGTCCGGAGAAAGTACAATGCGGCCCAATTTCCGCTGCTGCGTAATGTTTCATGGCCTGCGTGGCTCAACTGTGCCAGCTGTTCTGATGTAGTCGGAGCGCACAATGGTGCGAAAACATGCATGTTCTGAAAATGATCGGCGCTCGCCAGCGGGTATTCAATTCCAAACTAGCTGCAATTGATATTCCAGGATTTACTTTCTGTGGCGGCATCGCTTAACTCTTTCATTCCACAAGACGTACTTGTGCGTCTTTTTAAAATTAGGCCCCGCCTACCAAGGACGTACTTGTACGTCTGTCTTTTTTTTTTTTTTTTTTGCGTCATAGAGAGGAGGAGGGTCTGATGCAATCTGTGAATTAGAATAAGCCGTTTGCATTGTAAATCATGTCAAAAAGCGACCAGGAGGTGGCAGTGGTGCTTGAAATGCATGCTTTTACAAAAAGCTCTTTTTCTCCGTTTTTTGCCCAGGAATCGCCATTTTCATGAAAATTAGCCATTTTGTAATGCCGATTGCTGAAGAATGGAAAAAAAAGAGAGTCCAAACTTTATTTTCGTATGCTCCATGTGTATATACTGTAGCATTAGAACCAAATATTTGCAAGATCAGTCAAAATCCAGGAAAACGCTGGGATTGAGGGGGTTGCTCCAGTGAAAATGGCTGGGATTGAATGAGTTAAATGAGCACATTTGGTGTAGTTTTGTATTTTAAATCAGTTTCAATAAACTTTACATGCATTCCCGAGATTAACATTCTTAGTGCAGCGCCGAGGTTGAGGGTCTGTAGGCTAAACACTCTGTCTTCATGGCAGAATTATCTATGCAGGTTCGGGGCAGTGCCCGAAGCTGCTTTGGTTTAATAAAGATCTGATGAATGAAAATCGGGCCAGAGAGACCTCGAGATGAATAAACTGCCGCTGCTGCTGCTGCTGTCTCAAGTGCTTTCACACTGAAATTATAAAGTTGGTTCACTTGTCCATTAAAATGTTCAGGAGGGTCGCGGGCGTGCCGGAGCCTATCCTGGCTGTCCTCGGGCAGTCGGCGGTGGACACCCTGAGCTGATGGTCGTTTTTTTTTCGGCTAAAAACGCCTTACTATACATGGTCATTTTTTTCGGCTAAAAACGCCTTACTATACATGGTCATTTTTTCCGGCTAAAAACGCCTTGCTATACATGGTCGTTTTTTTCGGCTAAATATTTTTTTCCAAAAACGCCTTACTATACATGGTCGTTTTTTTTGGCTAAAAACGCCTTACTATATACATGGTCGTTTTTTTGGGCTAAAAATGTTGTCCAAAAATGCCTTACTATACATGGTCATTTTTTTCGGCTAAAAACGCCTTACTATACATGATCGTTTTTTTTCGTCTAAAAATGCCTTACTATACATGGTTGTTTTTTTCAGCTAAATATTTTTTTCCAAAAACGCCTTACTATACATGGTCGTTTTTTTCAGCTCAAAACGCCTTAATATACATGGTCGTTTTTTTTCGGCTAACAATTTTGTCCAAAAACGCCTTACTATACATGTTCGTTTTTTTCAGCTAAAAACGCCTTACTATACATGGTCGTTTTTTTTCGGCTAAAGATTTTGTCCAAAAATGCCTTACTATACATGGTCGTTTTTTTTCGTCCAAAAAGGCCTTACTATACATGGTCGTTTTTTTCGGCTAAAAATTTCGTCCAAAAACGCCTTACTATACATGGTCGGTTTTTTTTTTCGTCCAAAAACGCCTTACTATACATGGTCATTTTTTTCGGCTAAAAACGCCTTACTATACATGGTCGTTTTTTTCGTCCAAAAACGCCTTACTATACATGGTCGTTTTTTTCGGCTAAATATTTTTTTCCAAAAACGCCTTACTATACATGGTGTTTTTTTTCGGCTAAAAACGCCTTACTATACATGGTCATTTTTTTCGGCTAAAAACGCCTTACTATACATGATCGTTTTTTTTCGTCTAAAAATGCCTTACTATACATGGTTGTTTTTTTCGGCTAAATATTTTTTTCCAAAAACGCCTTACTATACATGGTCGTTTTTTTCAGCTCAAAACGCCTTAATATACATGGTCGTTTTTTTTCGGCTAACAATTTTGTCCAAAAACGCCTTACTATACATGTTCGTTTTTTTCAGCTAAAAACGCCTTACTATACATGGTCGTTTTTTTTCGGCTAAAGATTTTGTCCAAAAATGCCTTACTATACATGGTCGTTTTTTTTCGTCCAAAAAGGCCTTACTATACATGGTCGTTTTTTTCGGCTAAAAATTTCGTCCAAAAACGCCTTACTATACATGGTCGTTTTTTTTTTTCGTCCAAAAACGCCTTACTATACATGGTCATTTTTTTCAGCTAAAAACGCCTTACTATACATGGTCGTTTTTTTCGTCCAAAAATGCCTTACTATACATGGTCGTTTTTTTTCGGCTAAATATTTTTTTCCAAAAACGCCTTACTATACATGGTGTTTTTTTTCGGCTAAAAACGCCTTACTATACATGGTCATTTTTTTCGGCTAAAAACGCCTTACTATACATGGTCATTTTTTTCGGCTAAAAACGCCTTACTATACATGGTCGTTTTTTTCGTCTAAAAATGCCTTACTATACATGGTTGTTTTTTTCGGCTAAATATTTTTTTCCAAAAACGCCTTACTATACATGGTCGTTTTTTTCAGCTCAAAACGCCTTAATATACATGGTCGTTTTTTTTCGGCTAACAATTTTGTCCAAAAACGCCTTACTATACATGTTCGTTTTTTTCAGCTAAAAACGCCTTACTATACATGGTCGTTTTTTTCGGCTAAAAATTTCGTCCAAAAACGCCTTACTATACATGGTCGTTTTTTTTTTTTCGTCCAAAAACGCCTTACTATACATGGTCATTTTTTTCAGCTAAAAACGCCTTACTATACATGGTCGTTTTTTTCGTCCAAAAATGCCTTACTATACATGGTCGTTTTTTTCGGCTAAATATTTTTTTCCAAAAACGCCTTACTATACATGGTGTTTTTTTTCGGCTAAAAACGCCTTACTATACATAGTCGTTTTTTTTCGGCTAAAGATTTTGTCCAAAAATGCCTTACTATACATAGTTGTTTTTTTTCGTCCAAAAAGGCCTTACTATATATACATGGTCGTTTTTTTCGGTTAAAGATTTCGTCCAAAAACGCCTTACTATACATGGTCGGGTTTTTTTCCGGCTAAAAACGCCTTACTGTACATGGTCTTTTTTTTTCGGCTAAAAACGCCTGACTGGACATGGTCATTTTTTTCCGCTAAAAATTTTGTCCAAAAACGCCTCACTACGCATGGTCGTTTTTTTCGGCGAAAAACGCCTTACTATACATGGTCGTTTTTTTCGGCGAAAAACGCCTTACTATACATGGTCGTTTTTTTCGTCTAAAAATGCCTTACTATACATGGTCTTTTTTTTCGTCCAAAAACGCCTTGCAGTAGGTCGTTTTTTTTCGGCTAAGAACGCCTACTATACATGGTCGTTTTTTTCGGCTAAAAATTTCGTCAAAAAATGCCTTACTCTACATGGTCGTTTTTTTCGTCCAAAAACGCCTTACTATACATGGTCGTTTTTTTTTTTCGTCCAAAAACGCCTTACCATGGTCGTTTTTTTCGGCGAAAAACGCCTTACGATACAAAAGACGACTTCAATAAGCCTTACTTATAAGAAAACCTTTATTAGTTATTATTATCATGTTGGTCAAAGAAAGAAGGGATATGGTTGCAACCTCTGGGGATTGAACACCCAACCGCCAGTTTGGGACATGGTTTCTCTACCCCTGAGCTACACCACCACATAACTTCTTGTTTGTTTTGTGTTTTCTTCAATAAAGCTGCAAATGGTGGTTAAAGAAAGGTGTGACCTTGGTGCAAACACTGGGAATCGAACACCCATCCGCTGGATTTTCGACTTAAGCTTTCTACCACTGAGCTAACCCACCACAATGAACCTTTGGGTTGTTTTGTGTTTTTCCTCAAATAAGTTGTATATGGTGGTTGAAGAGTAGATATTGTTGCAACAACCAGGGATTTGAACACTCAACCTCTGGTGTGGCACTCCATCACTCTACCACTGAGCCAAAGCACCACATTGAGCAGTGGAGTTGTGTTTTTTATTAATCATGGTTGTTTCTTTTGGCTAAAAATGACTACATTACATGGTCATTTTTTTCCGGCTAAAAACGGCTTTCTGTACATGGTTGTTTTTTTTTTTTGGCTAAAAACGCCTTACTATACATCACTGGTGTCAAACTCATTTCACATGGTGGGCCACATACGGCCTCGGTAGATGTCAAGTGGGCCGGACCATTAAAATGATACCATACTTTGCTATAAACAACCAAAACAATATGTTTTTCCTTTGTTTTGGTATGAAGAAGCACAAGAACGTTTGGAAAATGTTGAAATTTAATGAAGGTATCTTTAACAAAACATTTCATGAAGCACCTTACATTTCCTTCAACAAATGTGCAATTTACTTTTATCATTCACATATAAGATATATATGCATTGCAACCGATCCCATTGATTGTACAAACTTTAACAAGTAATTGGTATTGAAAAATACAGTAATGCACTTTATGATTAAACAAGATTTATAAAAAAAGGAAGTTTTAAACCATTTACACGTGCATATAAAATCTAAATGTAATCCCTGCCTACATCTTACAAACTAAGGAGAGTGCTATTAAACGTGTAAATGTGAGAGTGCAATTGATAGCGTCTGCTGTCATGGGTATGTCTCAGTGACGGACTGAGGCTGCTGTTGTCTTCTTCTCTGGTCAAAACAGTGTCCCCTCGCGGATACTCAATCCGGGCCAGATGCCTTTGCTGACTGGGTTGGAGCAACACCCCTGGTCAAAATCGTATTTTCGGAATGCATTCCACTTTATTCATTGCCTTGCATTACAATCAACCACGGGGATTGCGGTCTGGCGGTTTTTTGTTTGTTTGTTTTAACAGCTTCATTCACATCATTACAGAATGTGAATAGGGTCGGAATGCGTCACATGACGAATAAACGTGATTGAAAAAAAGAGTGTCCCTCCTGTGTTCCTATTAAGCAAGTAGCGTACGTCCAATTCACGCTTGGCACATTCTGCGAAAATACGGCACAGCCTGTCCATCGTGACGCGACCTGAAAATCGGGACCGCGGTAGGATCCTCATGACGGAAAAGAAAACGGTGACGGCTCTGCGCTCTGTTCCACGTCTTTCTGCTTTCCCGGCGCGCATCTAAAGTGGGACGCAGCCGGGCAAGCAATTAATGGCTGTCTACGTAGCGAAGTTGTCAAGGGACGAACGCAGGGGCAAATTACAAGCCCTTATCGAGCACAGTGTGTAACTGCATGTGTTGGAGGATAAGAAAACATGCTTTGCCGGTTGTCCTGGCAACCTCTTGTTTCCGTCAACCCGGAGCCACAAATCAATTATTTATCGTGTACAGTATATTCACACTGGTGTCCGTCCTTTACACACACGCACACACACAAGCGCGTGCGCCTCTGAAGCGATGCTCCTAATGGACGAGACCTGGATTACTTTTGTTCATGCACATTAAATTGAATTTTTAAAACCATTTCAGTGAGGGAAGTTATTATTATTAATTTTAATGAAATCGTGTGTTTGTGGCTGTGTTTCACAATCAAGCTCGTGACAAACAGGAGTCTGCACACGAAGACCTCCCTTTGCACCTCTGATGGCAGCGTTACAGCCTCGATGTCATGTGCGTAACAAAGTACAATTAAAGTCCAAACACATCCAACAAAGTACAGAAATGAGAGATGGCTTCCGAAGGTCACTCTAAGAGCAAGCGTTTCACCCGTTTGAATTTGGCAACATTTGAACTCCGCCGCATCCCAGACAAAGTTTGTCCAAAATGTCTTCGGCGTGAACTCATTTCATTCCGAAAGTGACATTCCGGTCACATAATTTCAAAACAAACTTCTGTGGAATTCAAGTCATCCAACTAAATACATCTTTCGGCCAAACTGAAAATCAGGAAATGACAAATTATGTAAATCGGCTTTGTCACATTTACACCGCTGCTGAGTTTGGGAACAAAACTCAATTGCAAAAGTCTTTGCTGGTGTAATTCCCTCACGCCACCACGCGCACATTAATCATCTGCGGTCGAACCTCGTTGCAACGTCCCTCACGTTGAAAGACATCACGAATCCGTGCGTAGTCACGCTAGTTCGTTGTCACCATTTCCAACAAAATGGCCGCCAATCACGATGAGGAATACAGTCTGAACATTTGGAGATGTGAAAACATGAACAGTTACGTGTACACAGTATGAAGAAAAAAAAGATTTTCCAAGACACGAAACAAACAACGGGAGCGTTCCTAGTTCCGCTCTGAAAAGATTCGGCCAGCGAATGAGAAAGGCCTCTTCTCCGGTTCAGGATGTGCTTGGAATGATTTCTCTTGGTCTCATTTTGTCACTTGACAAGAAGCCGGGCTTTGAACTCCAGCGCGAGGACTTTTGATGCGCACTTACCTCGACCCGCTGGCGATGACCATCTCTCACCCAATCTGTCGCAGGACTCCGGGGAGCTGCCGATTCTCGTCCAACAGTTTGAGCGGAACAAGAGAAGCCATTAAGGCGGCACCCAAGCGAAAAACAAGTCATTGTTTGATTCGTCAGAGGGGCGGCCGGCTGATCCAATCTCTGCTTTGGCCCCGTACGGCCCCCCGAAGGGCAATAAATCCACATTTACACAGTCGTGTTTAAAATTTAGAATCGCCGAGGTCAAACGGATGAAATCGATGCATGTATATTTAGCGTCCGGCCGTGTCCTGATGATTAAGGCATCTTTCATCATCGATGTCGAAAGAGATTTTCATTTGTGCTTTGGCGCAATGCCCAAAAATAAAAACATCATCTGGTGCCGCGCCATAACTGAAAAATCACGACATGTACACCAATATTTATTATTTATATGCAATTACGTCGTCTCTGTGTGCCCTGCGATTAGCTGGCAACTGATTCAGGGTGTCCCCCGCCTACTGCCCGGAGATGGCTGGGATAGGCTCCAGCACCCCCCGCGACCCTAGTGAGGATCAAGCGGTTCGGAAAATGGATGGATGGATGTTTTCAATGCCCTTTGAGCAGAGATTTTGCTCCGAAGATCCAAACACTCTCAGCAAAAGTGCTTCCATCTTACTTCATGGGCCAAATGTGCTTGCTTTTTATTTTAGATATCGGCGTGTTTGTGGGTTTCTTTGAAATGTTAATTCGATACAAGTGAGAAACAAATGGACGCATACTTTAGGGAAGTCACCACAATAAATATTTGATTTGTTTTTTTCCAGTGTTCGTGTTTTAGTCTGTAGGGAAATGTGATTGTGTACCGCGCGATGGAGGTTTGCGGAGGGCAAAGCGAATGTTTGAACTTGCCAACGCTAAATTGGCCTCCGTTGGATGGAATCCCAAAGCCCCGTGGCTCATCTCTGCTTGGTCACTCGAGTTCAGCGGAACAGAAAAACGGAAGGAACGTAACGTGTGGTGATGACAGCCGAAAAAGAAACCGGCCGTGGACACGTGCCGCCGAAAAATTCTCCAGTTTCCACAAATACCCGTTTATTCTCCACAAAATCACAGTTACTCGGCTTCCGTTTTTTAAAACGCGCTCAAGTCGGTCAGGAAAGCAATTCTAGATTGTTTGCAATGTTCATCGGCTTTCTATTAAAGGTGTGAAGGCAAATAGTGGAGGATTTTTTTGGGGTGGCCAACAGCCCTCTATCTCACAGAATAGATCCAGCTCTGCACTGAACAGCAGATGAATCCCAGCTCCACATTAGGAACAAACAAAAACAAAAAAAGTGTAGCAACCCAGTCAGCAAAGACATTTGGCCCACATTCGGCATGAAGCTGGCACAGGTGGCCTTGCGTCGGCACTGGAATAAGGCATGTGGGCCAAACATGGCCCAGTAGTGGCAAAGGAGACATTGGCTTCACTCTGGTAAACCAGATGTGGCCCAGTTGTTGAGTGAAGTATGTGGGCCAGAAATCAATTTACAAGGTGACCACTTTTCAGTGGCTTGAGAATCATCAATTGGATGTCTTCTTAAATCGGTCATCGAGCATCAAGTGGAAGACACTATTTTTGCCTGTAAAATGGACTTCTCTTTCTTCGCCACAATGTTTGGAAGATAAATTGTGTTATTCTGTGAATCGTGAGTGGTTTGTTTGTATCTTTGAATATAGGGAAAGGTTCTACGGTATATAAACACACATATTGGAAGTAATGGGACGCCCTCCCCTAATCACTCCGCCCACTGTCATCTTTTTGAACGAACTTGGTCAAATGTCATTTTTAGTTTTTTGTTGGGTTTTTTTTTTGGGTCATGTCGCGGACCGCCCAAAAATGGGTGGCGGGCCGCATATGGCGCCGGGCCATAGTTTGGACACCCTGGTAGTCACATTAACAAAAGCAACCTGAATTAATGGCTTTTTGCTGAAACACTGTGAAGGTCACAAGTCAGATTTTGTGGGTATATTTTTTTGCCCCCCCCCCCCCCAAGTCACGTGCACCGCCTCCATCTCGTCATAGCTGACCGAGGCGCACCCCGGGCTGCTCGCCAGCCCACTCAAAGACCATGAAAAATCCACTCAGGAGGGCCCGAGCCGAGAATTTCACCCGGGAGCGGCCGTGACGCAACCGTTGTCAACTCGTCCGCCATGCGGGCGTCACGCACTTGACGACGGATTTGAATTGTAAAAGGATGAGACTGCGTTTCTTGGGTCGGGTCGACTTCCTGGGGCAAACAAATATTGTCAGCGGACAGCGCTAACGGGTTTTTCCCGCCTTACTGCGCGATCAGCATTTCCGTCACGACCACCAAAAAAAAAAAAAAAAAATGGGCAGGCCAAAGCAGCTTGGGATTTCATCCTTTTTTTTCTCCTTCTTGAAATCTCTGCAACCTCCCATTTAATTTGCTCACGCAAGCTACCCCGTCGCTATCTCCCCACTCCTTCCAATCTCGGCGGTTGGCTTCGTTACACACGGTGCCATCAGAAAAGCCCTCATGGAAAGAGACAGAGCCATTCCAGGCTGACTGCTGTGGAAATGGGGAGCTTTGCCACAGGGGGGGGGGGGGGGGGGGTATCGGACAAAATGGCTTGTTGTGTCCTTTTCTATTTGTCGTGGCGGCCAGCCTTAGACACTTGGCCGCCGACATCAACTCGCTTCCAAAGAGCTTTGCTGCGGCTCGCGAGGAGGCCGACTTCTCTCAATCAAAATCGATAACTGCCTTTGAATTCAAACACTTCTTAAAAATGACAAGATCCTCATGACAAGAATTCATTCATCAAAGACTGGAAAGAGGATACAATTTATTTATTTATTTTTTTGGATGCTACAACTAAAAATCACTGCACTCAAAGTTTGTTGATGCTTCTCCTGCATATGTCATTACAAAAACAACAAAAATAGAATAATGGACCTTAAAACTACAGGCAACGGCTGCATATTCGCTGATTCTTTTTTTTTTCCCACTAGTTTTTCATATTTGGGATTTTTCTCCATTTTGTCTCCGTTTTTCACAGATGACATCGATGGAATATTTGTCAGTTTTGTTTTTAATAATTTTGGGCATGATTTAAAAAGAAATCAAGTCAAAACGCCCCCCCCCCCCCCCATAAATGTTCTTTACTCCAAGGTTGAGGGTCAAATGTGAACATCGTCCTGTCACTTGATGACCTTTGCTGTTGACCTGATCGGTTTTTGGCCATCCAGAAGATTGGATGGCGCATGCGCATTTCGAGTTTCAGAGTGTCGACTTGGCCGGATAAGAAGGATACGGGCTCCAAACAAAACCTGCCAAATGCTCAATTTTTTTTTGGCTTCTAACTTTGCGATTCCCGCCGTTGTGTGTTGGATGGGGCAGGCAGGCAGCCCTGGCAGATGAAAGCGCACGCCACGCTCCGCTGGCACAGCTCGGAAGCAGCCGATCAGAAGTATCCGCATGCCAAGTCAGAGCAGCGAAGGTGGTCTGAAGATTGGCTCGCTTTTACGCTGTGGTGCCTCTTCATCATCATCATCATCATCGTCATCATCCGGTCATGCTCATGCAAATTTGCTACAACGGCAGGGGACTTATTTATTCTCATCATTGGTCGTCACTATTTTTTCGTTGCTTTCTACTTAATCTACATGAATGTGAACGGTAGCACGGAACGAGTTCATAGTTGACATCTCGTGCAGGTTCCCCGCTCGTAAGAAATTGGTTAATGGACCAAAGATTTCATCTGGATTTCCCCCATTGAGCAAGCAATGATACAACAGTCAAAGTACTCGGCGCTTTCTGCGGCTAACGAAAATAAAAGAGTGTCTCGAGTCTGGCCTCTGGAGATAGGAAGCTTCACGGGGAATTAATGAGTTCAGATAGAAAATGTGACTCGGGAAAACTACAGGGAACGTTTTTGGATTGCGCTTCGGTGCCGTTCCCTCTGCTGAGTGGCAGAGCAGGGCAAAAGTTCAAACTAACGCTTTACAAATCCCCAAAATAACGCTTCCGTGATGAAAGCAGAAAGAATGTTCATGCAAACCAGTTGACATTTCAGCACACGTTTTAGCAAGAACATATATCAAGAACGTTCATCATAGGATGAGGCCAGGCCATTTCAAGATTTGAGAGCAGATACGGTGAGAACAGCTGAGGCCCCAGAATTGAACCCTGTGGAACACCACATGACATTGGGGCAGTTCGTGACTCAGATCGACCCAGGGTCCTTCGAACGCAGCCGGGTTGAAAGATTCCAAAAGTCACAGAGAACATTCAAGTTATATACCTTTGATATGATACCGGGATTACATTAGAAACTGCATTTTTTTTATTTTCTTAAACAGGTAGCTATAGTAACTATATGGTAATGCATTTTCAAAGTAAGCCTCCCAAACCTGAATGTGGCTTATATGAATTGAATGCAACTGAGTGTCATGTTTTCAGAATTCATTCCAGCCTCGCCCGACTACTGAACTGGCTGCTTTTGAATAGTGACCACAATCGGTTGGAATTAATTGACTGTTTTCTATTTTTCATGAGCACTAATAAAGTCCTAATTCATAATGAGGCAATCTCATTAAAAGAGAGCACCAACAAGAGATTACCTTGAATGGCAAGGTCATTGGAAAGCAACACTTGGCACGCTCGCTCTCATATGAATGCGTTCATTAACATGAAGTACGACGGCCAAATGTCTCCGCCGGAAGCTCACTTTGACCTTTAAACTGGATTCCCTTCTTTTATGACAATAATTCAAGCCTACGCCAAGTGCAGCTATAAGATTTTATGGGAAATGAGCACAACTGCAAATTGCAAGATGGATGACTAAAAAGACATCGTAGAACACGCACCCGTCATCGCTCCATCTGAAAATGGGAGTCTTGGGTGGTGGGCCGAAAAAAAAAAAGCAAGTGTGCGTCTCCATATGCACGCACGTACGTACGTGTCATATGTCTAAGTGTGCGCAAACAAATTCTGAGGCAAAGCGGTAAAAGATGGATGCATATATAATCGCATCACGCCAATATAAAAAATCTGATCATTCAAGTCCCGTCATTTTGTGGGAAAATGAAGTCCGACAAGAGAGTGTCACCGAAATGAGTCCGAGGAAAAGCTGCAGATGGATTGGCCGCGGGCACATGCAGAAGGTGCCGAAATGTCAGCTTTGATTTCTTTCCTCCTCGTCTGTCCATCTCCGTCAGTGGGACAGAAGGAGGGCAAGTCCGCCAAGGGTGCATTCGTCCTGCGGCCTTCGACCACAAGCAGATTCTACTCATCAGGATAAGTACCCGCCAGCCATAGCGTGGCGTCATCTCAGCCGCGACCTTGATTGATTGGTGTCAGCCATCGGCCCTTGGTTCAGAGCGCGCCTTTTATGCGTAAGTGCGTGGCATCCGATGCATACGGCGCGTCCCAACTTGCTTGCCACCGCGTATTCATCGAGTCGATGAATACGCGCCGGTCATTTGGGGCGCAGGAAAAATAACATTGCGTTTGAGCTCTCAACTCAACTGTATTTCGAGAAGACTTTAAAAACAACCGCCGCTGTACGTGGAGAAAAGAGAATTCATACAACGATAAAACAATACGTTCATAACGAGGACAGTGATAAGCACTGCGGTCAAACTAAAAAAAAAAAAATCAAGTCTCATGCTGGGACAAAAGTCAAAGAATGAAAAGGAGTCGGAAAGATGCTCAGCGAGGGGGCAGTCGTTCCGAAGAGCGGGAGCGGCAACGGAAAAGGCTCCATAGCCTCGGAGCCTCCGCTTAATTCTTGATACGTGCAATAGTGTCTGGTCCGCAGATCTGAGGCACCGGGCGGGGGGGGGGGGCGAGGCCATTTCAAGATTGGAAAACAAACCAGAGGATCTTAAAAGGTTTCGGGAGCCCGTGAAGGGATGCCAGAGTTGGAGTGATGCACTCCATCAAAGTAGGATTTGACAACGGCTCCGATTTGCCGCTCCAATTTCCAATCGCTGTCCACTTTGAGACTGTTGGCTTAAGATAAGGAGCCGGAAGAGATGTACAAGGGCCACTTGGACCAAACACCATCACGATCAATTGAAACAAATTTGACAATATGGAAAGCTTTTCTCCAACGCCTCATTCGCAATTGTAAGAAGGGGCTGTCACACATGGACCCTTTATGACATTTTCACGGATGGCGAGTTTGTTCCCGAGGGGACCACGCAACCTCTGACCCACACCACACCAGACTGTTTCCAAGCCAATCACTTGATTGGGACCGGTGAAAGCGACCTTTAGGGGTGAGAGCGACCTCAGTCGCCTGCATCGGCTTGTCGTCTCGGAAAAATGCTGATTGTTTATAACCTGTTCGATTAGGTGCACTTCTATTAAAAGGGGGGGGGGGGGGGGAATGTATGAGGACAGCAAGCGACAACTTACACCGAAAAAAATGGTTTCGTTGAATGGACTCCATTTTATGAGGTCAAGTGGTTGCACAAAATAAAATCATCCGGTTCTAGATACACCCCTCCATCCATCCATTTTCCGAACCGCTTGATCCTCACTAGGGTCGCGGGGGGTGCTGGAGCCTATCCCAGCCGTCTTCGGGCAGTAGGCGGGGACACCCTGAATCAGTTGCCAGCCAATCGCAGTAGATACACCCCTTTTTTCTTTTTAAGTAGATGTGGATGGTCTACCAAAAAATGTATCAAGATGAATTTATTAAATGCTCCCACTTCCTAAAATAAAATGGAGTCAATGCAACCATGACTGTTGGGAGTCGTTTTTTTTCCCTTTTGCTGCGAGATGACGCTTTTCATTCACGGAACCCACGTAGCCAACGCAGACAATTAAAGTGCATGTAAATAACTCCGAAGGTATCAATCGGCTGTACAAAAGCAAACAATGATATATGAACACGACGAATATTAAATGTTACAAAGGCTTTAATTGGTCTGGGCTGACTTTGCCCCCAATTGATTTCAATTCATCCAGTCGATCCACCATCATCATCACTTTGCTATTGCAAAACGATACCTCGCCTGCGTCCAATCTAATGGGCATGTGCACAAATAAATGTGATTGGGGTCCACGTGCATGCGAGTATTTTTGGGTTTCGCTTGTTTGTTCAGAGCACTTGACCGCAAAGTCCGATTCCGGTGTTTCCATAGGAACCTGATAACACTTTTATGGCGATGAATATTCATTTTTTTGGAGGCACCTGGAGTGGCGTGGGAGGTGGTTCATACACAGCTCCTCTCGTATATTTAAAGAAAATGCTACTGAACACGGGTTTTTTTCTGTAGTAGTAAAAAAGAAAAAAGAATTCATCTCTTTGACAAATGAGTTCAACTACAAGATTAATTTCTCGCCCAGGATTGATTACAGCAGAAGTGTTGAAGCATCCAAGTGTATCCATCATCATATTATGGATTCTGGTCAGACTTGGTGGGTGGGACTTATTGATTTATTTTGCACGCTTCTCGACGTGAGTCTGTATTCTGTAAAATCTGTGAAAGTAACAATATCTTGTAGTGTCCGCAATGTATTCATCATCTCAAGGCCGACTGAACAAAATATCAGGAGCTTTACTGGAAGCCAACAAAGCGGCATTTGAAAAGAAATGTTACTCCAGGTTTATTTTATTTCTTGTCAATCTGAGTATCGTGGTACAAACCTAATGGTGTGTTGACTGTCAGTAGTTAAAGGAGTAGGTGGTGTCATGGGGGGAAAGCACTCCCGATGTTTGGGAGCATGTCAGAAAATCTCCCCAGTACTCCCTTGCAATTGTCGCACTTAGCACCCAATTAGTCCGAATGTGACAGATGGCTCTTCGGCAAGGACGGTTGGATTTGAGTGTGTTCTTCATCCATCAGGGTGTCAATCACATTCTGTTCTTGTCAAGGTGCTCTCACGTTTGACGGTGATATTGGCAAAATAAAAAAATATATATAAAAAACTGCAGGTGGCTGTCGTCCGCGTGCATGACGAAGCATCGGCTCCCTCTAGCGTTACATTGTTTTGGTTCGGTTTCAGGCGTCACCTTGATCATACGAGAAGTGTATTATTGTCGATTTCATAGTGCAATTTGTTAAAACGTTGGGATTTCAAGAACATGTGAGAGGAAGACCTCTTTCGCGGTTCGTTTCACCTTTCAATCAAGAAAGCGCATCTGTTGTTAATAGTCGATCTTTGACGTATTTCTCCGGTGTAAAACGAGTTCTGGTTGCAGTTGCTTCAGAAAATATTATGGACACCAAACACTTGGAGAACTTTCGTCTTTTTAATCATACTCACATACATACATCCACACAGATAGACCTTTTTGCATTCTGTTGCCTGTAATCACAAGAGAACTTCATGAAGTGAGCCTCGTGTCCGGAGTTTTCTTGACTGTCTCGCTGCACACATTCACGCGTCGCGAGGGCAGCAGCACGTCAGGACAAGTTGCAGCTCGCAGTGGCGTCTTCTCACGGCACGCGGAGTGCAGTCATTATGGAGTGAGGGAGAGCACCAAAAATAAAAAAGACCCCAATCTTCCTCATCATTTCAGGTGGACGGAGTAGCAGCAGTGTTAGGCCCACTAGTCATTCCCATCCTTGAACTCGTGCTCCCCCTGCTGCTTTCGGAGCTCGAGTCATGGCTGCAAGCAGAATCACAGGATTTACTGGTCCAGCGGGGAGGAAAAGATTTTTGAGGCTTTGGAGGTGAACATGTTTGGTTGATGAAGTGTTTGGAATCCATGCCTGTGGTTCGGCTTTTCAAAACTCACAATGTTCGGACGCTGCGCCATGAATGAGATCGAGGCAAAATGGACGGGCAGGTCAAGTGACACCATTACAAACGTCAAAGCGCACTCAGTCGAACTTTGGGTCACTCTTCCACACTGAAAAAGCTTTTTGTTGAATGGAATTAATTGCATTTGGTCAAGTGGGTGCACTAAATAAAATCATCTGGATCCAAGTACATTTTTAAATAGACTGTGCGTCATCTTTACTTTAAAAAAAAAAACACGAATCTGGATCCATACGATTTTATTTCGTGCAGCCACTTGACAAACTACAATGGAGTCAATTCAACGCGCCCTTTTTTTCAGTGCAATTGTAATCGGTGGTTCATGAATTAAATTTTTGCACCTGAAAATCTTCAGCGGTGCGTTCTGTTTGCTCCGATTTTAATCAAGTACAAAGTAACATTATAAGAGAATCTTACTAATGCTGAATGAAAATGGTATCTTGGGAGTGTGATCCACACATTGTGTCTGTCTGACCTTGACTCTGACATTTGAGTCACTCAGACAGTGTGGCGGTTTTAGCAGCAGCAAGAGAGCGTTGTCGCACTCATCTTGTGGGTTGTAATTTGCTGTTGCATATTTGGAATTCAACACGACAGCAAATCTGGGGGAGTTTGCCCTGCTTATTTCCTAAAGTAGGTGCTGTGTTTTTGACTCCTCTAGATGGCACTGTTAAGTTCAAGAAAGGAAATTAAGAAATGGCAAATCGGTGTACTTTCAGCCCTAAGTTGAAGAGAGAGCGCCATATAGAGGGCTCGATAAACACCACAACTGGTTCGTGAAGCATCTTGAAGTTTCATTTTCCCATCACGATGCACAACTAACTGCGGTCACCAAACCGGACTCCCTCTGGAACCGAACGTCCCGTGTTTGGTACCCTGTACTCCCCGAGCGCCCCCTACAAGATCCCCCGCGGTATAAGGTCGAACATAAAGCACGTGCGATCAGGCGAACTCCCATGCGCCCTTGCCGAGGGAGTAGCGCCGGCCCGCTGTTCCACGTAGGCCATGAATAGAAGACAATCAAACAAACACCAGCAAGTACAGTAGTCCGCGTGTGCTTTCATGCGCCACATCGTTGTAGGCTGTTGGTAACCTTGAAGAGACGAGCCCCCGCACACTGGCGGCGCGTGACGCTAAACCCCCCCCCGTACACGCTCATTCCTCTCTCCGTGCTGAATTTCTACCCATTGCACAATATGCACCGCAATGAGGCTGTTTTATGAAAAGACAGTATTCATTATAACCGCCTTGATCCCAGCCAACTCCCTACCTCATATTTCATCCTTAATGTATAATCAGTCAGCTCCAGGCCGGGAAAACTTCTTAGGTGAGAAAGAACAATGGGGAAAGCAGACTACATCTAAAGCTCCCATATCGCAGTAGATCAAACTGCGTGAATTATTCTACGTTCTCGCAGGGTTAAAAAGTGAGGGAAAAAAAGGCATTTCTGGGAAACTGGAGGGAGAACAGCAGATTTGAGTGATTGACTGGGCTATTATGCGCACTCTGTCGTTCCTTGTTGGGTGGCCAACACTGTGCTGCTTTGCATTTCTGTCCGTAAAAGCTTCGTGTGAATGCTAACCCACAAAGCAATGATTGAGAAACAAAAAAATTGAAGCTTCCCTCTCAAACAATGCTTTTCGCTCACTGGACTTGCGATTCTTGCTATTTTTTCACAGACAATTCATTGTTTTCTTCAAACATTTTAAAACGATTCTAAACCATATAAAGCAGAAACAATACATACGAGAATCGTGTACTTCAGCGCATGCATCCGGATGAAAGTCTGTTCCGCCTTCGCCGCGTCCCCGTTGCCTTCAATGACCACACCGTTGATATTTCCGGCGATTTATTCACCATCGAGTCAAGAAGGTGTAAAACTGGAACAGACAGACATAAAAACACGTATACGTTGCAACGTAAAACGTGGTAAAACAATGTGCCCCACTGATCTGACATGTGACGAACGCGTGGCTACGCTAGTGTAGCTAACGCTAACGAGCTAATACGCTAATGTGCTAATCGCTGTGCATAAATGCGAACAATAGAAACGCCCCACAAAATGTAAATCCACGCTGAACACACCCCACGAATTAATAATATGGCATACATTTACATAAAATATTTACATACAGGCAGTGCTTGGCCTACAACACGAAGTCGCAGTTCGGAGGTTCCCCGTTCAACCGGAAGTGTCTCACTCCACAACGTCCGGTGTGCCCTTCGCAAAAACGAATTAACCTTACAAAATAAAGCAGCTCTGTAGTTATACAAAATAGGAAACAAATGTAACATGGCTCTTCAGGAGCCACAACAAAGTCAGTCAGTCACTCTGACGCGCATTTCAGAAGGAGCCGGCTTGCGTGGCTCATTCAGATGACGTCACGTGACTCCGCTGAAAGCCGACTCCCTCCAAATTGGCTCGGCGCTGCCATCTGCTGGAGGAAAGTGGTAGCTTTCCCCGATGCAACCAGCGCGTCGGCCCAACGTCAGTCTGTCAAGCGGACCCGTCATCCAAGTCTCACATTTTGGAACTCGGCGCGTACACAGGTATTATGAGACGGAGAAAACGGAAGACTTTTATGTGCGTCTTATGGTGGTGAAAAGACGGCCGATTCCGTTTTGGACACTTTGAGCATTGTAACCGTTGACATCGGGACTCCGGTCGTTCTTACTCAAGACTTCCCTCATTGATGAATGATGAATTGACGGTGAATCCTACGACACCGAACCTTCCATATAGACTCCTACACGGAACTTCGGCTCCACAGTAAAGTGGAAAGAGTCCTTGCGATCATATCATGTAATAGCTAAATAATAAAGTTTGAAGCCTTTGAAACGCAGAGCCGCTCAGGGGCTATTTCAGGCCCGGGGCGAAGCCGGATTTGACATGAGGTCAACAAACACAACATGTTCTAAATCTGAGGTTGTTGGAAGAGACCCGATTGCAGATTTTGCCACCGTTTGAGGTTCTGGGCTTGGTTTACCTTTGCTCGAAAACGTCATCTCTCTAGCAGTGGAAGCTGGTCAAATATGCGGGTGCTTAGCCACCACCCCAACCCACATGGTGGTCATGCATGAATTTCCTCGAAGACAAAACGTTCATTAAAAACATTGAGGAGAAAATGAAATATTTAGAAAATGTATCGATTTTCAGATGAGCAGGATAAAGCGTGTATGGTTACCAGCGAGACGGTGCAATTAAGGGAGAAAGCAGAGCGCAGCATCGTTAGTTACAGCCGGACGGATGATTTGTTCTTTTTCCTCTGTCTTGCGTTGCAAAAACGACGATTATGTTTTTTTAAATGTCCTTTTACAACAACCACGCTTCAAAAAGTCACGTCTTTAAGTGACAGTTTGACCAATGATGGAAATAAAATCTCTATTAGTGAAAACGTGACTGATGTCCATGTCGACCATTTTAAAAAGATTTAAATAGCAAACCCAAAGGGGAGAAAATATGCATGCGTATATGTCATTGAAGCTAGTTTAATATGCACTACATACATGAAAAATGAACATGCAAAGACATATTTTTTCCCATCGTCCATATTTCACCGCCCCTAGAGCATAGAAGGCATAGGAACAACATTCGTTTGGCAATTTAATTGCTTATCTTCAGTTGGGTAGAGACCAGCTGCTGCCATCCGGCACGTGCACTTTTATTGATTGTTGTCCAAATACATTTCTGTATTCCCCTGGAACCAAAGGCAATTACTTCGTGTAAACTGCATACAGCTGGCAGACTTGTAAACAGTTGCACGGAACAGGCAGCCGTGTTCTCTCTCTTTCTCTGGACCACAAAAAAAAAACTGAGAAAAATCAGGGAGAGGAACGACCTGACGGAACGGATATTGTTGTACTGTACCATCCTGCAGCGGAAATGAGAGCATCACATTCTGTCAGGAGTTCACAGAATCAAAGAACTGACGTCACAGGTCTGACGAGATTAAAACATAGCTTTCATCTTTTGAATAGTTTGCACAGCAACCAAGCAACACAATTAAAGGTTTTTCTAAGGATCTGGGGCATCTATTATTTGCGTTTCATTTTTGTATGCAAATTAGAACCAAATGAATGAACCGTGGCGACCACGAATAAATGAAGGGATGTTTGTGTTAAGTGTGATACCTCCCCATGACCACCAGCGGGCAGCATCTCCAAACAAGAAGAGGCTTTTCATATCACAGGCATTTGAGGAGTCATGGAGGGCTGAGCAAGGGCCACTTGAATGGGAGGGGGGGGGGGGGGGTCGTTTTCAGCTCTGTCAGGTCCTTGACAGTCACGTGCCTCGGCTGATAGAAATGTGGTTTCTCTACCATTAATCTGTACTACGAAGTTGTGGGTTCAATCCCTATTGATCAACTTGTGCGTGGAAGCGAAGTTGCCTGAGGGCTTTTGTGGCCCTGGCCCTGGCACGGTCACCTATCATGGTAAACGGGTCCGATGAGACAAAGTTGCTTTGCAGACCCCCTATGATGATTAAGGCAAGGACATGGTTTTTCCTCGTCTGGACGCGGTTCATGAGCCCAAGACTAGCCTCATGAATCAAGAGAGACAGGATTCTTCTCTCTTCTCTCCTGGCCTCTGCACTATTCCGTCTGCTCAATCGTAACGCGCAAAAAGCACTTTGCAACTTTGAAGATGCGCTTGGGGTTGTCCTCGGAGATTGTTCCAAGCTGACTTTGCAACCCTCTCGTGTTCTCTCGCTTCTCTCCACTCGCTCCCGCATTTCACACCAATCAGCGCGCCGCCGCCGCCGGCTCACAGAGCGCGGTCTGGAACATATGACATGTTTGCTTCTGAGCTGTTCACGTCCATACTTGCACGGCGTCGGTATCGGCTGCACCGAAGACCGCCTCTTACTCGATAGCACATTTTTAATTAAAAAAAAGGAGACGAGTACCTCATCTGCTCTGCACAGACTCAACAGAATCCAGGTAAAAGACGAATATTCATTGACTAATTGATAGCGTTATGTAACTCTTCTGTGAAAACGGAGCTCAACATATGATGTGAGCGGTTGCTCTGGACTCACGCTTCACTGACCGGTTGTAATCTCCAGCTTTTAATGGAGGCTTTCTGTTGATTCAGGGAAAACAACGATGATGAAAAGACTGTTTGGATATTAGCTCCAAAGACAAATGACACGATGGCTGGAAACAAATCCCAATTCCAGCGAAGTTGCAATATCAATAAAAAAATAGAATACTGCGATTTGCAAAAAAACAGATGACTGTATTTCATGTTCAAAGGGATTCAATTGGAAAGGTGATTCTGATTGTGAGTGTTGTGTTTTGGCTTTTGCTTTGCAGAGTGGAATTCTAACTGGCACCAGCCACAAAATCTGCCAACTGACAGCGTTTCAAATCTCCATTGAGGGAATAAATGGGATTTCCTTCACACTAGAACATTTTATTTTATTTTTTGGGGGGTTTAACGCCGCCTCTGAAGCGGGTCGCGGCCGAGCAGCGGCCTATCCCGGCTGGCGAGAGGCGGTCGAGATCCCGAACTGGTCGCCAACCATTCGTAGGGCACACATTGGCACCTCCGGACAATTTCGAGTCTTCGGTTCCTCTCCACTTGATTTTGGAAGCGCTCAGAGAAAAGCCACGAACTCTCGGTGTACACGAGATCATCAATAAAGGTGCCGTTTGCCACGCGCCTAGAAATGAGGACGTGGAGGGGGAAAATGAAGCGCTCCTGCAGCAAGTTAACGTCAACGATGTCGCGAGGGACAAAATGATGGACATCTGTGTCTCTTTGTAAAGCTTCCGAGCATCTTTCAAGGACAACAAGCCAACGCACTCTTTCCAATACAAGAGTTGTGCCAGTGTGTGTTTGGGGTTCTTGCTGTTGCTATTTTTAGCTCCTTCCCTGCGGGAGTCGGCCTTTGCTGCATGGCCGCACCGTTTCCTCCTGACTGCACAGATTCGTCAGGATATTGTTAAAAATAGTGCAGTGGAAGCACGTGTCGACACCCTGCTGCAGAGCTTGACGGAGCAATCGATCAGAAGGGTGGGGGGGGGGGGGCGGGGGGACCTGCTGGGAAAGCACAACTCAATAAGGCGCATAAAATGAGATGTTTACCTTGAACCTATTTGATGTGGAGTTAATAAGTGTAGCGGGAACTCGGAGCTGGGGGGTGTTCATCCAAATGTGTGCCATGGGCAGTGGTGCCTTAACTACCGTGAAATCCCGTACAGGGTATGCATAGGGTCCCCCCCCCCCAAGATGATCCCAAATCCGGGTGGAGTTGGGAATGACCCGCCAATCGTATCCCAAGATTTGGGATACGATTTCTGCTTGAACACCTTTTGGTGCTCTTCGACCTTTTTCAATCAAAGATTCGGCGTTGTCTTTATTCCACAGAATTAGTGCCATGAAGACCAGACTGGGATGTTTCTCTCACAAATCGGACTCCTGCACTGACTTGAGGGAGTTCCTGGCCCCAGCGTATGAAACCACTGCCAGGTGTTTGAAGTGAGTGTATCCGCCCATCCGTTTTCTTCCGCTTGTCGTGCCTGCGTGAGGTGACGGAGCAGCAGCTTGAGCGGGAAAGCCCAGACTTCTTTCTCTCCGGCCACTTGAAGAATTTGGACCGTTGGCGCAGCCGAGGCTTTTGAGCGGGTCCGATTTGGTGAGCGCAATATTTTTACAGATGATGTGTTGCCGTTGGCTTCATCCAGTCGCCATCTTCAACTCTCGCTGACCTTATTCCACGATGTCGAAGCCTGACCCTGAACATGTAGAGGAACCGCTTTTGCGATTCAATTTACTACTGGTCCCCACAACGCATGTAAGTTGAAAAGACACTTTACCTTGGAGCCTCCAGCAGGCCAACCACTCTGCATCTGTCGCAGGATAAATCATCCATAAAAATCATGCCGCCCTTCGGTATTACATAATCCATTAAAATGCATGACGGCCATTCTCACCGAGGCAATATTCTCCCCCTCAGATTGTCAACAGATGAGGTGCTTTGATGGTCTGAATCATTTGATCACGTTCTGTCCCACAAATGTAAGTCAACATGTTTCTGTTTTGGGGCTTTGGGGAGAAAAACGTGAAATGATACCACTACACTACGCATGTTTAACACACTTTCACTTATACCGCGCTTTTATCTGGGACATGTTGCCATTTAGCATCTCCTATTTAGTCGTATGTCAACGTAACAGACCTCGTGAGTCCAAATTAAAAAACAAACAAAAAGATAGATAGATAGATGTGTGTATACGTGTATAAGTGAAAACACACACACACACACACACACACACAAACAGACACACACACATGTGCACGCGCAGTGCTACTGTGCGTCCTTGTGCAAAACAGCATGTTGTGAGGGCTGCACAAGTCATGTTGCATATTTACAGATGAGCCATCCTGCCCACTCTTGCTTCTGTCAACAACAGGGACGAGACGGATGGAGTTGAGATGTCAAACTGACACGGGGTTTGTAGAAAAACATGCCCTTCCTCTGCGCCCGGCGCATAAATTGATCATTTATCTTTGCTAATGTTTTGTTTGTGTTTTCGCGAAAACAGCCCTCGAACATTTCTGGGAACAAGAGTCGCCTCATAGAACCTCCTGAAGAATATCGCGGGTGCTTGTTGCTACTTTGCCATATGAATCATGTTTACCTTGACATGTTTGTCTCCCCCCCCCCCCTTTGTCTTGGCACGTGCAGATGGTTTGGCCGCCTTCCGAGTCGTCCTTCAAATCGACACTGCTTCAAAGTGGATTTTATAGAAATCCCCTCCTGTAAAGCAGACTATGAGCTGAATAAAACATCATTTGATATATTTGCACAATTCTTGCTCAATGTCATGGTTGGGTTGGGGGGCTCGGTCATGTTAGGGTGTTTTGTAGTTTGCAAAACTGCAAATACAATATTTCGAAAACAAAATAAAACAACAAAATCAATATAACGTTTGGGCTGCGAGCTGTTGAGCGTGGGGGGGGGGGGCTTCTTGGGCCCTCGCGCGCAGACTGCGGACGATTGCGTTGATGTCACATGGAGCAACGCACGCCCCGCGGCCACGCAAAGTATGCATTGACCTTCTTCTGCATGACCCTGGCATGCGCTCACACAGCGTGACTCAAGAAAAGCATTTTCCCCACATCATAATCGTATCAAGATGTTGACGGTGTTCATCGTGTCAGCTTTGTTGGCTTCCGTCTAAATAGACCCCAGAGAGAGTCGCTGTAAGTTTGAGAACTGCGGAAACACGCTTAAGTGGTTATTATCTAACAGCCTTTGCGACCATCTGGCCGGGCCCGCTGCGGGCTGTTCATCGGCTCCCCGGAGTCCCGTCAGACAACTGAAAAAAAAATTAATAATAACAATAAAAATCAAAGTTGCAGCAACGCATGCTGCCAAACAAGCCCACAGAGACCACACGCAGAAGCGTCTCATGATGCCCTCGGACAAATTCCGGCGCTCAACAGCACAGCAACGGCAACAACCACAAAATTTGGGACCTGTGATTTCGTAGAAGTGATCGATTTTCTATCAATTCCAGGACTTTTGGGGGGGGGGGGCATTCCACTCACCATTTTCACCACTACCTTTAGGACAACTTAATGGAAGACTTACATTGAAGCTGGTTTATCTATTTCAAAGTAGTTGATTGTAATTCTGCTGACTTTGATTGGAAAAGAACAATGCTGCACAAACGCTCGGTGACGAGTGACGTCCTGCGCGCGTCACTCTGGGAACGCATTTGGTTCACGCACCACACACACGGAGGTCCCCGTGAAGACGTCAGGTGAACAGAGTTGAACGACTTGCCGCATGACGGGGCAGCCTGGCCTTCGGCTCGAAACAATAACAGTGTGATGTCGGGAAACATCATCGCGACTTCCTCTAGCATTGACCTTGGACCAGAAGCTTGTTTTCTTTCGACTCGCTCTTCCGGAGTAAATACAAACAGAGTCTGAGCACCTTCCCATCAAATGATTGGCGTTTGTTTTTTGTGAATGACTTCACCGGGAATGACGTGACGTCGATGCTACGAAGCGACACCGCTGTCCAAGTGAGGCCCTTTCGGTTTCGCTGATGACATCCGCAGCAGTAGCCTGGCAGCGGACGAGAGTTGACACAGAAAGGAAACGCTTCCTCGTAAATCATTGGGGGCAGATGCTTGGTGTGTTTGCTATGCGCAGGTCCTGCGCTGCGGATGTGATTTGTGGTCGGGATCGCAAAGCAAATAGCACTCGCGGCGAGTTCAAAGTATTTTCTTCTTTTAGCTTTAGCGGGCATGGATACTGAAATTGGCCGGGATGTTTTTGTCCCAATATCCCAAGCTGCCCAAAGTCCAAAAGCGGACGGCACCCCGGACCGGTCAGCGTGCCGTTACTGGGCCCATCCAGACAAGCGTCGCAGAGTGAAAATTCCACCCACAGTACTTGTGAAGCACTTGGCCATCAGCAACTCTGTGAAGTCGCTAGCATTCGTCAGACACGGCAAGTTTGCCAAACGTCATGTCGATTCCTCCCTCACAAGAGCTATGACGCCTCCTTCCAGAAGGACTCCAAAGTATCACCGTTGAGTACAATTCAGTTGTGTTGCACTTTTAAGATTCAAGATGCTTATTTGTCATATACACGCTAAACAGGAGCAGTGGGCAACGAAATGCTACCTTGCTAGTCTGTTTCAAGGTCCCCTTTTGACGTTTCCACCCCTGTAACGTTCACATTTCAAAATCCCGATTTCCCGTCATTCATCTTCCATTTCCCGCTTACAACGAACACCTTTACAATGTAAAGCTTATTGTAACGACCGGATTTTGCCCATAAATTAATGAAATGGCCTTCGTGGAAACCTTGGAAAGCTAATTGCCGCAGTGACCTGAACAAAATGCAAGATTGCCCTCCATTGCTTAGCAATGCGACCGATCGACTCGTACTTTGTTATACGACTTCCGGAGAGGCACGGCGCACATGCTCTGAAAAGACGTCTGGTCAACGGAAGCCAATCTGGCTGTCCGCGACGGCTGAAAATGTCGCTCACTTTCGAATGGGAGTCTCCCAGATGAAGCTCAGCCAAATTGGCAAAGTGGACGATTTCGACCATCATCCGTAATGGCAACAAAATCACGGCAGAGTTCGAGTTGGAAACGGTTCCAACCAACGACCGTTATAATGGACGTATTCACGATCTGTGCATGAAGAAATTTAATCTGTGCTGTATGATACACATACGTACAGCACATTTGACAATAAAGTTGGATTCAATTCAAATTCAATGATGTCCCTCGAGGTACGTTGCAATGAGATGCGATTGTATTTTTATCGTCATTCAAAAAAAAAAAAAAAGAAAGAAATGTACAGTAGATGGCGGGGGGGGGGGGGGCGGTGCGAGACCTCAATACGTACACAAGACGAGGATTTGAAAACGACAGTCGACTGGAAGTGCAGTGTGGGGAGCAAAGCAACCAACAGGTGGCGGTAGTGTGACGCACTTGAAGCCAACTGCTTGTTCAAGGCCAAAGAAGAAAATCTCGGATTTTTATTTTTTTCTTGCATCCGATTCTTCACTCAAAGACAAGCAAGCGATGCAGTTGACTGACGTAGCTGATAGGCACGATAAATGCGCTCCGGACACTTGAGCCTTGGAATTCGTCCATCTCTGTAAGTGTTTCTAAGTTCACACACAGTGATTGGAGGTCAAATGTGTCTTTTATTTTGAAGATGGATGTATGGAGATTTATCAATGCGGAGATTTTCCACGACTGAAATTTAGAGCTGCTCGTAAAAGTTTTTGTTTGGATATGTGGGAGGGAAACCTTGGAACGGGTACAAGACAAGCAATGCCAAAATAGTCACCGTTGCATCAGAATGTGGTTTGGACACTGGGTCTTCGACTTGGCTTGATATGTGCCGTTTTGTACTTTGATTCGATTCCACTTGTCTCTTCCCATCATGGGGGTCGTTCCATTTCATGACCATTTACTGGTCTGAACATTTGATGCAGTTGATCAAAGCATTGCTTTTTTTTTTTTTCTTTTCTTCGTCTACTCCAAAATGGGCAAGCGTTCCAGTAAATCTGACTGGAAGTCGCTCAACACATTTTGCAAGCGTGATGTTCATGAGAGGTTCACGTTTTCTTTTTGTTTGGGGTACGGCCTATCTTGAAGTTTCTGCGAGCACGAGAGAACTCCATGAAAGCAAAAAAAAAAAAACTACAGTACGCCTTGTGTAGGGCCTTTTTGTTCACATTTGGGCTGGCTGTTTAGCTTCCCACAGCCACGTGTCATAAGGACAGCACATACAGTACCGGGTGTAAGTGGGCCATCATTTTTGCACGGAACGCAGTGAAATTGTGATTCTACGGTCGTCTGTGGAAACATTTTCACCGCTAATACGCTCTCATTTCAGAGTCCCGATGTCACGTCATTCGTTTTCCTATTTTGCTCGGAACGAACACCTTTATAAGGTCAACTTCATTCGAACGACCAGATTTTTTTTTTCTCACAAAATAGTTTATGAACAAAAAGTACAGCGCTGCTGAGCAACACGACTCGGCACATGGCTGCACTTCCGGCCGTTAACGTTTGCTGACCGAACGCGATGTACCTATTTGTCAAGGACATGTTGATACCGTCTTACATGTTCACGTTTTTACACATGTAAACGTAGGCGACTGCGTTCTACGTCGGAGTTGGCGGCCATTTTTGGGAAATGGTTACAAGGAACGACGACCGTGATCACGGACACGTTGGCGATGTCCCTCGAGGTACGTTGTAGCGAGGTTGGACTGTTCCCGTCAGTCAGCCGTTTGCTCCAAATAGAGCAGAATACAAGTCCACTGACCGTAGATGAGTTTCCCGACCTACTTTTTCAGCGCCGCTAAAAGCCTCCCAGCGGAATGAGAAGAAGGTTCATATCAGGTATTGTCCATTGACTTCATAAATGCGTCCTTATTATCTCTTCTTGCCGCTCATCTTTTCTTTGGGAGTTTTCCATTTCTGAGCCCGGCTGGTGGAAGCGCGCTTGCCGCAAATGCGTTTGAGTCTCGCAACAAAGGCCGCGACGCAAAAGAATATTTCAAGGAAGCGCTCATCTCGGCGCATCCTTCCCGTCTTTGCTTTGGAAGGGATTAGAAAACAAGCATGCTGAGCTTCCGATGAGATCCCCCCCACCGCCCCACTCCATTCTAACGGAGCCCGAAAGAACAGCTTTTCACTGGCACGGACGTCAGCGGGCGATAAGGGGGGGTGGGGGGGGGCGATATCAGGTTGCATTGGGTTAAGAGATTCTGTCAAAAGCCCAGGTGGGGTAAAGCAAGGTTTCGGTACGCAGAGTGGTGGGGGGGGTCTTCGCCCCAGCTCGGGTCATGTCCCCGTGCTTTCGGCTGCTGTTTTCATCTTGCGTCAAATTTGGTCTGTTGAGTGTCGACGTGAACTCAACAAAACGGCGCAGGGTGGGCTCGGGACAAGCGTGAGCGCAAGCCGACGGCGCACCCGTGTCAGTGGAGCAGCAAAATACAGCCAGGCAAAGACGACCTTTGACACGGGCCGCAAAGTTCGTCAAAGAACGCTGAAGGTGGGCAGAGGGAGAAGGGGGGGGGGGGGGTCGAAAAATAAGTGCCGCCACTGCAAACGCATTTGCTTCCCTACTGTAGAACTTTTCTCTCTCTCTCGTCGAGTATACAAAGAAACCATTTATGATCCAAAGAATAACGCCGTTTCTCTTCAAAACGCTCGAGTGTTTGGCATTCTGAATGTGGAGAGTCGGCGGTTGCGAAAACGTGCACGGTTGGATCTGTTCCGTGAGATCGAGGGCCGTCGGTCACCCCCAAAAATTCCGAACACGCCTCGGCACCTTGAACGGAAAGCTGATGAATGCAAACAATCTCAAATTGCCTTCTTGACTGACTTTCGCACGTTGGAAAAAGTTGACGAATTGTGCTCCTTTCATCCTTCCATTTTTTTTCCGTACGCGACGCGGCCCTCCCAACGAAAAAGCTTGAAGACCCCCCCCCCTCCCCCCCCGCCCCCCACCCCGAGTTTGAGTCACCGATCCGTGCAGCGATGAGAAGAGTTGCCGCGCTTGTGCGCGTCGTTTGCATCAGCCGACTTCAAGGACAGCGAACCTGCGGCACACAAACAAGCCGCGGCAACATTGTCAAATAAAATGCGCTGCTTCTTTTTTTTTTTTTTTTTTTTTTTTTTCCTTCCGAAAGCCACGCTTCTCTTCCGGTTGCGCTTTCTCCCATTATCGTCAGTACAAAAGGTGTGCTGACATCACCGAATGAGTGCCCCAACGAGTGGGCGGCTGGGTTCCCCGAGGCAACTCTTCTTTAATTGCCTGGCAACAAATGGAGCTGTTAAATCTTCGCTAAAGGATCAAGATTCTGGACCGATTGGGTTGTAACGTTGTGTTCTCGTCAGGGGGGAGCGGAGGGGGGGGGGGCATCCACTGTAATCTGATTCAACATATGCGGTCTTGGTACGACAAATGCTGGCTAAATGCTTTGTTATCACGGAGCGTGCAATTGCCAATTCTGTATTTTTGTTCTTGGAAAATGAAATTCGCCCCGTTGCTCGATTCACGCATGTAGAAATCGTCTCGAGGGGACCGCACAACAAGCGCACAAGTGAACCTCTGTTGATAAGGCCAAACGAATCGGATGCCTTGATCGCTACAAGCCTCGCGGATTTTTGAAAGTCACGCATTAGGAAACGAGAGACAAATGCTAAAAGTCATCGAAATGTGCATTTAATGTCTGCACATTGTGTAAACGCCACCCCCCCCCCTCCTCCTCCTCCCCACACTTGGACACCAAATCGCTGGCCGCGTTTTTTTTCAGTGTTTTAAAGCTGCTTGTTTTGTAGCGGGAGGGAAGCGGAAGAACAAAAATGTTTATTAGCACCAGCTTTGATTTCTTTCTTGAATCATTTGATAGAAATTTCCAAACATGTCACCCCTCCCCCCCCCCCTTTTTTTTTTGCGTGACTTCATCATGAGTCTCGCCCATTCGCCTGCTCCGATTGGCTGTGAGCTCTGATGACACATCGGAGCCCGGCGGAGGGCAAATACTATAAAGAGCTCCTCTCTCGGCTGTCGTCGGCCACACAGACAATCTGACTTCCTACTGAGGATATTATTTAACCCCCCCCACCACCACCACCCGACAGCGACGAGACTCAAACCGCCCACCATCTAGCCTGCCAGCATGTGTAAAGGACGAGCATCGATGCCGACGTGCTGCTTGGAAAGGTACGCAGAGCTTCATGAAAATGGATGGATGACAAGCAAGCCAGTGGAAACTGCTGTTTTGTTTTGTTTTTGGGGGGGGGGGTTGTTTTTAATGTTTACCTCCGTCTATGAATATTATTCTTGACGCTCACTGTGCAGGCGAAATAGGTTTGAGGTTAGGATTCATTCGCACGGATGACAAATGATCGCTCCGAGCCGCAAGACGCACTCGAGGTCGCGTGCCAACTCCGTCCGACCTTGGATGCTTTTCTCTCCGCAGGGCCAAAGAGCTGAAAGCAAGGCTGGGAAACATTTTGCACAAGTCAGAATGGAGTCCCTTCAGCTGTAAAATGGGGAGAAACAAGTAAGAGCGCGAGATGACGGCCCCGTCTCGTCAAGTCGGCGTCGCTCGCTCGTCGTGCAATTTGGTGAAATCTAACAATGTGCCGTTTGTTTTAGGCCAACGCTGGAGGAATGCCTGAGGTGGAAAGGATCATTTGAACAGCTCCTGTCGAGCAAATGTACGTACGTTGTACATCCTTAACCCGTGCGCTCAGCAGTTTCAACATTTTAAAAGAAAAACAAAACACGGAGCCGATGAAAGCAATGCATTTTGCAGATGAACGCGTCCACCGTTTTGTGCCCGTCGTAAGTGAATTTCCTCTTCTTTCTCCTCCAGGCGGATTGTGCGCTTTCACTGCCTTCTTATTATCCGAATTCAGCGAAGAGAACATTGCCTTCTACTTTGCGTGCGAAGATTACAGGAGTACCAAATGTCGCGCCAAACTACCCGCGAAAGCCCAGAAAATCTACGACGAATTCATCAGCAGCGACGCCCCGCGCGAGGTAACTCGACTACTCCACTCCAGCGGATTTCTCCAGCACTTTACAACCCACCACCACTGGATACAAAGCGCTGTCCGTGGAGCAAAAAGAATTCATACGACGACAAAGAAAATCAGAAATGAATAACAAAGAGAGTAGAAAGCACAAAAACAGTCCAACTCAAAATCAAGTCTCGCGCCGAGTCAAAAAGCCACAGAATCAAAACGACGAGTTTGAGAGATGTCCGCAGACCTGAGGCATCCGAGGACCTCCGAGAGGTCAGGTGGCGCCAGGCCATTTCAAGATTTGAAAACAAATAACGGGATCTTCAAAAGAACTCTAAAATGTAGTGGAGGTGATGTGCTCCCTCTTACGAGTGCCAGCCAAGAGGTGAGCAGCAGCATTTTGGACCAACTGGAGACGCTTGATGGAGGATCGGCTGACTCCAAAGTCAAGTGCGTTCCAGTCGTCTAGTCGAAATGTGACGAGGGCACGAAAGACCGTTTCAAAGACCAATTTCAAATCACTGGCCAGTTTAGTTTGAGACTGTTGGTTTAAGATCAGGAAGTAGGAGGGTCCCAAGTCCGTAGGCCGGGCTGTAGCGGGGCCGCATTCTGAAATCTTTGCTGAGCTATCAATCGCAGACGCAATTTGACCTTTTGTCTCTCGGTCCCATTTTTGCAGATTAACATCGACCACGAAACCCGCGACATCACCAAAGCCAACATGCACTCGCCGTCGCCGTGCTGCTTCGACCAGGCGCAGCACAAGATCTACATGCTCATGGCCAAAGACTGCTACCCGCGCTTCCTGCGCTCGCCGGCCTTCGGGGATCTCGTCAGTGAAGCCAAGCCAAGCGGCAAGCCGCCAAAAGAGCCCCGGCTGGTGGTGAAGGCGTGAAAGGAAGCCGTGCCGAGGGTCAAAAGGCGTGTCCTCTCATGAAAGACCTCGCACTCTGAAAGCCGGAAAAGAAAGAAAACGTGGCATTCCTGCCCCCCCCCCCCCAACTGGAGTTTCAATGAAAAGCGGTCAGGTGGTCAAGAAAGGTGGTTCGGAAAGTCACAAAAACAAAAAAGGGGCCACCGCGGAAGCTTGTGAGAAATGGAATCGCACTTTTTTTTTAAGTTTGCCTATACTGACAAATCCAACAAAACCGGCGTCGGTGTCGAGGCAAACGTGTTTGTAACGTCTATGTCAAAGTCGTGCACCGTTTGTGACGAAATCGATTTTTGTATTTCTGTGGCTGTATTTTGTGTGTTTTTACGAAAGAAAAGGCTATAATCATGTGCAATATAATATATTGAGATATGAAGGTTGTATTTTTACACAGCAGCGAATAAAGTTGACATGCTCAATTCATTCGGTTGTCATCGTCCATGCTCAACCCGCACAATTCCGACCGAGGAGAGCCGCGGGAGTCGTCAGGGGCACGACGTATAGGCGCCCTGTGACTGCACTGCCTCTTGCCCCAAAGTCAGCTGGAATAGGCTCCACCCACAATCCCAATGAGGATATGCCCTATAAAAAATGGATGGATGATGTTTCATCTAACAAAAGCATAGTTTAGACAGTATATTTGAATTTTTTTTTACCCGTGTCTTAATAAGCACTATCAGTTAAACAAAATGCTAATTCATTCATTAGGTGTGTAAATGTGCCTAATATTGTGGCTGTTCTCACACAAACTGGAGTGCACTTCACTTTGGAGTCGGCCAATCCTCCATCAAGCGTCTCCAGTTGGTCCGCAATGCTGCCGCTCGCCTCTTGGCTGCTACTCGTAAGAGGGAGCGCATCACTCCTACTCTGGCATCCCTTCACTGGCTCCCGAAACATTTTTGGATTTTCTTTTGAACATCCTGTCATTTGTTTTGTGACGGTTTTTGCGCTTTCTACTCTCTTTGTTATGAATTTACCGTTTGTTGTCGTACGAATCGTTTTGGCTCCACGTACAGCACTTTGGATTCAGCGGTGGTCGTTTTCACGCGCTCTCCAAATGCAGTCGATTTGAGCTGAGAAACAACTGCTGTGTCGTCCTCCAGCTGACAAGGTTCAAACATCCACCAACAGTGACGGGTCTATAAAGAAGATCCAACACAGTATGGACAGTAAGTCTCACCCGAGGCCGCGTCCCATCTAAGTGCATAATGTGATGCTATTAATACGTGTGCGTATGTTCTCATTCCATGGTAGCCGGCTGCATGCGTTGTGTTTCGTTGTTGCACCTTGGAAACCGTGTGAATGGGAAACGGGAGCGACCGCGAGAAAAGTGACAGCATGAACGTAACACAGCCAGCTGTAAAACTTTATTAGAAGCGGAGCAACTGTTTGCACTTGTCATCAACTTCAGGTCATAAATTGCAAAAAAGAAAAAAAAGGTCCAACGAACAAAATTCAAAGGGGTACGGGAGAAACTATTGGGCAAATGTTGCTTTTCCAATTTGTTGTTGCGTTTGACATTGTTGCGCCACGTGATTTATTTGATCCAAATCTGCACGGGGGCCGAATGTCTATTTTGTGTATTCAGATGTCATGCCATGGGAAGCGGTGTTGGGGAGGAACAGCCGGCACGCTCGCCCGTTGCATAATGAAACACTCGGAAGGCTGCTACACTCGCGCGTACCATTTCCGCGCCGGCATTTTGTCTTCACGGCAGTATGGCAAGGAGGTTTTTTTTCCAATCATTTCAGGCCCGATGACTTTGGATTGCCTTCCGTGGCCCTTCCCCTGCGTCTGTGATTAGTTACACGCCTTGCTCAAGAGCACCTCGGCCTCGATAAAGGCGTACAGAGGGAGGGAAAGGCAGCTATCGGTGAACCCGCTCGGCTGTGAGCTCCCAGGAATCTGAACACGCCTCAAATGGCTTGGGAGCAGAAAAGCAATCGCACAATTCATCAGTTGCAACAATAAAGTTGAATTGTGTCGCATCAGGCAAGCACGGTGGGCAAATGGTTAAGCGTGTCTGTCTGACAGCTGAGGCGTCCCAGGTTTGAATCTCATCTGAGGCCCTTGCCGAGTGGTGAACTACAATGATCGAGAATGTCCTTGAGGTTTTCGTGTTTTGTTGTACGTCCGGACAGAAGCGCAGTCAAATGGTCATTTGAGAATTGGAGCTTTTACTAGTGACCTTTTGGGTTGTTGTTGTTGTTGTGTTTTTTTTTTTTATCCTGCACTCAACAAAGACTCCATATCATCGAGAGACCTCAGATTCGCTTCGGATGACTTGTATTTCTGGAAATAGTTCATGATGCTCCTGTTTTCTGTATGAACGTCAGGGGGCAGTACAAAGCAGCAAATGGCCATTACAGTACAACCAAGTTCTGCGGTTGGTGGAAATGTCACTGGACATTTTATTTCACACTTACTGAAACAAGTGAGGTGAAAAAATGACATTAGCACCGGTGTGCCAGCCAAACCCGCAGAACAGCATCCCAGACGCTGTGAAACTGAGGCCAATTTAACATCGATGTTCTGCATGAAGCCAAGTCACTATGGTGACTACACGCACACACACATATACACATTTTCAAATAAATAGTGTAAAGACAAGAGCTCAAAAGATAAACAAAGACTGAAAACAATTAAGCATCGATTTGTGGAGACACAGCATTAAACTCTTTTTCACCTTCTCGCTTGTCTGGATTATTGGGCCCACGGCGACATTCATTGGAGAGCAGCACAAAAAATGACCGAAAGCTTTCCCTCAAAAGTCATGATTTATGCTGTTTTTTGTTTTTAAATCAAATAAATGTCGGGTGCGTTTCCCATAAATCATAGGTGTCATGACCTGCATGTTTTCCAAGTCTCCCTGTTCCAGCACACCTGGTTGAAATGATCAGATCGTCAGCGAGCTCTGCGCAAGCCCGACATTGAACCTGTTCATTTGAATCAGGTGCGTTGCAACAGAGAGACTTGGAAAACATGCAGGACAGCGGCCCTCCACGACCTGAGTTGGACACCTGTGCCATAAATGTTTGTCTCCTGCAAATGGAGACGGTCTTGTGCTTTTGTTATGTTCTCGCACCCTCTGGTGGTCAAGATCTGATGTTGCACTACTATTGAGTGACCGTGAACGGAAGTCCTCTTCAGCGTAACCCCAAGTATTGTCCATATGTTTCATTACTGATTGTATACAGTAATTGTAACTCTCACCTTCTATTTAATTTGGGTGTTTTTGTTTTTTTGTTTTTCTATTCTCTACATTTTTGTCTAAAAGCCCAAAGTGGAGTTTTGCCCTCTGGAAGGTTGATGACCACTGTCCACATGGTATCCTTACAGAATGCCGTGAATGCATTTCTCACAAATGATGACGTCGGATGAGACATTCCACGAGGCGCTTGCCTCATGTTTTACCAAGAGAGCACGAAGCGTGACGCTCGTGAGATTCTGAGGCCAAAGTCCAAAGAGATCAAAAGGCAGAAAACCCGCAGTAATGCCAGTGCGCCCTGTTGATGATTTCGATGCTTTTGAACTTTTAATTTTTGTATCCTCGCATTCAAACTCATCGGAATGTGAGTCTGTGTGTCTGTCTGAAATGTCAATGGAACTTTTTGGGCGTGGGACATCAGCTTTATGTAAACAAACTCCAAATGGAAACTAATTTCACTTGATATCGAAAACAGAAGTGATGGTTTTTTGGTCCCAGTGACCCTTGTACATCCCATCCTGTGGCTCCTTGTCTTAAACCAACAGGTCTCCAACTTGGGTCCGAAACTGGACAGCGATTTGAAATTGGAGCGGCAAATTGGTGCCGTTGTCAAATCGGGCTTCTTTCCTCTTTGGCGGGTGGCTAAAGTCGAGCCTCTCCTTTCTCAAGGGCACTTTGAAACAGTCCTTCATGCCTTCATCACCTCTCGCTTTGGTCGGAAGGTGTGCCTACTATTGTGGCTGTTCTCACAGAAACTGGAACACACTTGACTTTGGAGTCAGCCGATCCTCCATGAAGCATCTCCAGTTGGACCAGAATGCTGCCCATCGCCTCTTCACATGACTGCTATTATTTGTTGTCAAATCTTGAAATGCCCCCCCCCCCCGGTGCCTCAGGTCTGTAGATCAGACACTCTCAGAGGCACTGAAAACTCAGCAGAGGCTCTGGGGGGGGGGGGGTTCTTTTGCCGCTCCCTCTCTTTAGAATGAACGTTCGTCAGGCCCCCCTCGCTGCCCATCTTGCCCAAAAAATGTTCATTATTTGGCTTTGGACTCAGCATGAAAGTTGCTTTTTAGTTGGACTGTTTTTGTGCTTCCGACTGTCTTTGTTATTCATTGATGATTTGTTTGTTGTTGTATGAATTCTTTTTCGCTCCATGTACAGCACTCTGTACACAGCGCGGGTTGTTTTCAAGTGCTCGAGAAATGCACGCCAGTTGAGACGGGCAGACCTGTTCATGCCAATTGCAATCCATGTTCATGTCCTGTGAAAATGCCCTTTCTTGAAAAATGCACCCAAAAAAAATGAAATTGACAAGTTTGATTGTGAGAAGGCGGGAGGATGTGACCTCAGACGAACTTTGGTTTTCTCCATGTCCCAATATTCTCTTTCCACTTGGGACCCACATTTGGAACTTTCCCATGCTTGGACTGTTAAATTGTTGTTATTCTCTTCTGCGCCGCTCATATGATTGAACTTGACAGAATTTCTTGAAGATGTTGACTGCTGTGTTTTTCCTCGGCTCAGCTCAGGCGGAACCGCCTATTCGTGTCTGGGGCAGTGGTTGACACGAACAAAGTTACATCTTTGAGTACATTTTCCTAGCGCTTTTACTCGGATCGTTTAAGGTCCTTTCTGGTCCTGACTTCATCAAAGCGGGCTTGTAACTTTTTTCAAGCGGTGCGGCTGATGGCACGATGTCCAACAAGAGAGGGAAAGGTTGAGCTCCGAGCCGTTGGCGTCTTTGACAGCAGAAAACAAGGAACCGGACCTGGTGCGCGCCGGGCTAAGAATCCCCACTTGAGGTGGACCCCGGCGCGCGTCTCCGGCGTGAACATGCCGAGCTTCGCGAGTAGCGTTGAAACTCCACACTGCGTGTCTGCTAAATGCGAGATCATGGAGGTCGGTGTCGTTCCAGTTGCGTAACAGGAGCCACAATGTCAACTCCGCCTTTGTATTTCAAACTGACCTCTGATGGAAAATGTTCTCGGAGTAAAGGAATTCAATGTACTTTTCTAAGATTAGGATGATAACTAATACTTCTTGTACCTTCGTGTTTTCTCTTCCCCCGTTTAGGTCTTGAAGTGGCAACAATGAAAGCTGTCGTATTTCTGAAGCAAACAGGAGTTGGAGATGTTTCCCGTCCCATGTGTAAGAAGGAGTTTTATCTGAGGAGCCCTTGCAAATAAACATCTCAATGAAAACAATTTGTGCTGCTGTGGGAAAAGCGATTTAATTTCCTCTTGCATTCGTGCGGGCTGGAAAAGCCCTGAGAATCCGGACACTTATTAGTCACCCGGCCGGAATTGTGTCTGCAATTCGGCAACAAAGTAGAGCGCAGATATTTCAAGCTGGAAATATCCGGCTAATTTCGGTCGGAAAGTGTCAAATGGAGTGCTAGCCCAACTCAACTCGAGTGTATTTCTGCAGCCCTTTCAAACAACTGCCGCTCCATACAAAGTGCTGTACGTGGAGCAAAAAGAATGCGCACGACAACAAACAGTAACTTCGTAACACAGAGAGCAGAAAGCACAAAACAGTCCGACTCAAAATCAAGTCTCGTGCTGAGCCGAAAGCCCAAAGAATAAAAATACGTTTGAAGACGAGTTTTCAAGATGGCCAGCGAGGGGGGCTGGCCGAACGTTCAATCCCAACAACAATAACAGAAGTGTTTTGGTGAAATGAATGCTGTATTGGAAGCTGTTAGATCGGCGTGAAACACATTTCACACGGGCAACGGTCTCCATCTTTCAGGAGTTAGCCTGCCGTCTTAAATCGAAAATATTGAACAAGTTTGGCTGCATTCTAATATATACTGTGTGTGTGTGTATACCTGTATATCTATAAAACCAAAGCCCCACCTCAGCACGGTTGCATTCTATATATCAAAACGTACACTATATTGGTCTTGTCAAATATAACGTAGTGAGTAAGAAAAGTAGTGAGCTAATAAATGACATGATCTTGGTGAGAAGTGGTGACACTAAATCGCAGGAATAAATTGGTGGGAACAATAATATGAATTTGTCTCTTTCCTGTCCAAAGGGGACGGTCCCTTTTGATTCCGTTTCAAATCGTCGCTTATGACCGAGCAAAGATACATTTGGAAATGTCAGGAAACAACTTCTTCCTCAGTAGACGAGTTTCCCCAGAGCGAGAGCTGGGGAAAGGTCAGCCTCTTAGCCTGCTTCTCGCTGCGAGGCTGTGCGGGTGAGTATGCAAGAAAATTGGAGTGATTTTCCAATAAGTCAAGTCTGGTGCCGAATTCAGTCCCCTGTAGTAATTTAGTTTGCTGTGTGTGTGTGTGTGTGTGTGTGTGTGTGTGTACGTACATTGAAAAAGGCTCATCGCACTCATTTCCAATGTGACTGTGGATGTCATAAACAGCAGCTCTGGAGCCACCGATCGGGCTGTTGTCAAATAAAACGTGATCAGAAAACCACCTCGATCGAATGATCATCGTCGTGCCACTTCACAAGTGTCGCATGGTGATTTTGGAAAGACTTTCCAGATATTTTTTGAGGAATTCCACAGTAGCTTGCCAGAGTGTGCGGGTGATCGTGTTTATTCATCCATTCCAATCGATAACAACAGCCCTGTAAGTCAGGACCGATATGCCGCAGCGAAAGGTGTTCGAATGTAAACACCTGTCCTTCTTTGTCGGGGCTCTGCGGCTGCACACATTCCAGTCTGATTGGCTTCACTTTTGGCCCGCAGCCCAGGGGGGGGGGGGGGGGGGGTCTGCATAAAACCCCGCCGTCTTTCAAGCCACGGTCAGAAGGCGAGAGCAACTCTCAGGCTCACTTTGGACAAAAAAAAAACAAAACCACACACGATTCTACACATTTTTGAGCACACTGCCTGAAGGTTCTGCAGAATGTGTAAAGGATTAGCTGCCCTGCCCCAATCCTGCCTCGAAAGGTAAGACCAACCTGCAAAGTTAGTTTTTTTTCTAGAATTAGAGGTTTCTCCAACTTGGAAAATATATTTATTAGTGTCTCAACAGAGAAACGATTGTCATGATAAAACCGCAACGTCAAGATTAACAGCATTTTTGTTTTTGTATAATTCATCTCGTGAATGTTGTGTTTCTGGCAGCGTTATATCATCGATGCGTGCAGGATGTTGCATAATAAATCAGTGATTTAAAAAGAAAAAAAATGGAATGGTTTGGTTTCGTCACTGGAGGGTCACGGTTTAGGTCCCGCTACTGACAAGATGTGAAAACGGCAACTCGTTTTTGGAGAGATACTTGTCTGCACGCTGCTTTTTGAAGTGCCCTTGAGCAAAGCCACCCGCCACCCCCAGTTCAAAATGTGCAGTTCGGTTTTCGCGTGTCCCGATTTCTCTCCTTGCTTGTGCGGGATCTGGTTCGGTGTGTGGTGCGCAACACAAAATGCCGGCTGAGAAATTCAATTGAATTTCGCCTCCAGTGTTTGTCAATGGCGAAATCAAAACAGCAACAGCAACAGCAACGATGACTATTATGTTTGCCTCTGCTTTATTTCTTCCAGGGCTAAAGAGATCAAGTCCAAATTAGGAGTCTTGCTTCAAAAGCCAGAAAATGCAATCGACCTCATCATTCCCTATCCGGAGAAAACGGAGAAGAAGCCGGAGAAGCAGCAGAAGTAACTCTTTTCCCCTTGCGTCTTACTACGTGTGTAGCGAGCCGCGGTCGCAAGAGCAAACGTTTTACAGCCGTCACGAAATATCAAGGATGAAGCGCTTTCGGCCTTTCCGTCACCTTTTCGAAATTTGGTTTTATTCATGAGAGGTCAAGTCAGATTGGAGGACGAAGACTTGGTTTTTGTGTCTGTGTGTATTTAAGCCCGCCTGGTCACTCGATGCAAATCGTGTTGAAAATAGCAGGGCAGTTTTCCATTTGATGATTTCAAGGAGTCTGATCAATGGAAACGGAGGACTGGTTGCCGAGTGGCATCCGTGCAGGACACGAGCAGGACCAGAATGAGTTGACAAATCAACTGTCGTTTTTACAAATCCTGCAACTCATGAGGATTTTATTTTCAGCCTTGTTTTTCCATGATTGAATCTGTAGTCAATGTTAAAAAAAAATGTATCGCTTTTTTGAGGGAGAGGATTTTTTTCTTTTAGCGAGGACACAGAATTTGCTGTCATTCGTTTGTCATTAATTAATTAATTGATGAATTAATTCATTGGGAATTTCTCCATTGTGAGACAAATAAAGGTTTTCTTTAAAAAAAACAACCCCCCCCCCCCCCCCCAGATTTTAACTCATTCAGTACCAGTCAATTCTAGACCAAGTCTGAAAAGACGTTTAAAAACGCCTTTGGGAGTGAATGAGTTAATGAACAACGTAAATGTGCATGAAGATTCCCTCAACATTTTGTTGACATGAAACATTCTCTGCGCACAGACCGTCATGCGAGGAAGCGTCGCAGTGGCGTGAGAGTCTGGACCGAGTCCTGAACAACAACTGTAAGTTGGCCCCCCTTATCTCAGTCTTACTTTGGCTGTCTCGGCACACAAACACACGCGCACACAAACAAAAGCATATCCGAGTACGTACGGCACGATGACACGCGTACACGACATTGCGGATTAGGAAGTCTGTTCACTGTCGCCGCGCTGGTTCCGAGCGTACACTTTTAACCAGAGGTGAAGACCATTTCAGATGTCATTTTGTCGAAGTTCCTCTGAGATTACACAAGAGCTGATCTTGAGTTCATCAGGAACCATTCCCGAACAGGAAACAATGCCTTCTAGAGGTCTGCTATCTGTCTGGGAGACTGTTTACAGTGGAATGGTTGTTTGAATTTGGATTCCTTTTTTTGGGGGGGGGGTTTATAACATGAGTGACATGCAGTATTTCCAGACGCAAACTCAAGAGAGTTCAGAGCCCATTGACTGATTTCAGAATTGATGACATGGCTAACTTGACCCATACCACTTGATGATGATCCCCGTGTCCGTAGTGGGTTGTATTCAGAGCAGTGGTCCCCAAAGGACCAGTTGAGACAAGCACGTGCTGTTCGCGGACCGGCAATCATTTTTTTCATTGCTTTTAAATTGCCCGTTTTAAAGCACTGGTACCGACAACAAAGATAATTATAGGATAAGTGAACATTTAACGAACATAGATTTTTGTTTCATTCATTTCAGTGTTATTGTACTGTACGGCAAATGTAGAAGCAAATGAAGTCACTACGAAGAAACGGACTAATAATTACATCTTATAAACATTAAAAAAAAGCTAAATAATGATCTTCCATGCGGGTTAGCATCGTTGCTACTTGTAAATGCGACACGATTGATTGCCGCTTTCATTGGGCGGCCGCGGGCTCGTTACTAGCGACTCCTGTGCTCATGTTGACTTGGGCAGGCTGTTCAAACTCCGCTCGCATTTTCACGCTTTCCATTTGATCACTCGGGTGCGACTTGTTCAAAGGATTCAACCGCTTTCTTGTCTTACCTTGTTGGGGACGACATGCCACGCACAACAGCTTCCTCGTCCGCGTCGCTCGGGGAGGGACTTCTCTTGTCAAACGAGCTTCATCTTCGGAAGTCGTGGCTACCCGTCAGCTGCGCGTTTAGCTGTCCGTTTGGTCCATAGGTGTCCAACTCAGGTCCCGGAGGGCCGCTGACCTGCATGTTTTTTCCAAGTCTCCCTGTTGCAACACACCTGATTGATCAGATCATCGGGCTTGCTGACCGGGCTTGCTGATGATCTGATCATTTGAATCAGGTCTGTTGCAACAGAAAGACTTGAAAAAAAGGCCCTCCAGGACCTGAGTTGGGCACTTATGTTTTGGTCGATTTGTTACAATTACTTTCTGTGTACAGTACTGTGTCTTTCGTTGATTGGTGGATTTTGTTCATTTCAACTTGCAAACCAAGGTTGGAAGGAAGACTCGAGTCGCGCATATTTCCGCCACGTCTGAGTGAATAAATATGCTCGCAGGTCCCAGGTCTGTTTGTCACTGGCTACCAAACGGGCCGTGCCTCGGCGCCGGTCCGCGGACCGGCGCTTGGGGATCTCTGTTTCTAGCGCTTCAAAATGTGAAGTTTTTCCAGTTTTATTGTTTGGCTCCACAAAACAGCTCGTCAACACCGAATGGGCGTCACGTGCGTCTCTTTGTGTATCTTTGCACGGCAGCTTGATTGCCGCCCAGAGCTATTTACGTCCCAGCCGGCCATTGCCGCACGGTAGATGACAGATAAAAGCCTCGCGGACCGAGCGGAAGGCTTATCGTCAGCGGCGCACACTTGACCAGACAATGGAAAGTTTGAAGGGCATTGTGCTGAATTACAATGGCTTTTAATCAACCAAGCTCGCGTCGCTTCTGGCCTTATTATTCTGGAAAGTAAACACCATGTATTTCTTTCCAAATAAAGCCATCCGGCAACGATGCGTCCGTGACTGCAAAACATGAAAACCGTGTCATGAATTACTTTCCGAAAAACCGCTTCATTGACTCGCCGTCGACAGTCGACAATCAGCGATGTGTTTGTGCGGTCTCACTTTCGACAACCGAGTCGATCATTTCGTGTCTGGTCCATGTTTTGCATTTGTAAAGACGTTCTGTTTTCCACAAAGAGTGAGATGATGTTCAGCCCAAATCTGCAGCCGTTCACCGAGCAAATTCTCACTCGCTTCTCAGTATATGACAAGTGTTTTTTCACCCCGCGCCCATTAGATGGTCTCGCTACTTTCCGTAGCTTCCTGCAGTCCGAGTTCAGTGACGAGAATATTGAGTTCTGGATGGCCTGTGAGGATTTCAAGAAGACCAAGAACCCAGTGAAGATGGCGGCCAAGGCCAAAATAATCTACGAAGACTACATTCAGTCCGAGGGACCGAAAGAGGTCAGGCTTCCCCTTTCCCCCGCTCGATTCCTTGTACACCTTGACCGTGATTAGTTTCCGAATAACGTGGAGGCCTGGGGTCGGCAACCGCATGCGGCTCTTTCATTCTTATGTTGGGGCTCTGCGTTGCAGGTCAACATTGACCACTTCACCAAGGATGTGACCCTGAGGAATTTGGTGCATCTGACTCCCGAAAGCTTTGACCTGGCCCAAAAGCGGATCTACGCCCTGATGGAAAAAGACTCCTTCGGTCGCTTCCTGAGGTCCGAGCAGTACCAGGAGCTCTTGGTCAACTAAATCCGAGCCGGAGAGCGAGCAGCTGGGTGGGGAGGTGCTGGATGGATTTGGCTCCAATATGATCCCTTCACAATTAAAAGTGAACATTTTGAATCATTACATTGAATCGTTGTCAAGAGAAAAATATCTTTTATTTTTTTCTTAAACAAAATGCGAGCGAAAAGTGGGATGAACAATTCTCGGGTCAAAGAAAATCCACGAGGTCGCCCGCCCACCCACTTCTCCACCCGACACGCGCTTTCGCAATCCTCTTCAAAAAGTCAGCTGCTCAAACTAAATTGGACCATCAAATTTCCCTCCACATCGCATCCCTTGCGATACAGAACCGACCCTCTTTGACAAAATCAATAACTAACAATCAACTCTCATCATGAAGAGAGGGCGTCATTAGAAGGTCATTTGTTCAGACCTGATTGAGTTTTCGAAGGCGGAGCCAAACTGCCCGCGAATGACGCAAAACTGCATTTCGACATTCCTTCAAAAACATGTTTGAAGAATTGTCAAATCAAAGGATTTGACAATTCTTCAAACATGTTTTGCGCCAGAAAAATGGCAAGCTAGCGATACACGATACTGTAGTCTGTCTGTTCCGGCTTGACTGCGCCTCAGCGCACACAACAAAGTCCTTCCCGGCACGGTTGGATGACGTTGCTGTGGAACAACTTGGACCGCCACGACCGAAACCCCACCAAAAACACTTTTGGACTGGAGGATGTGAGGGAGACGCTTCGTGTCTCTAGTCAATGAGCGCTGACAGAAAGATGCTCTCTTGGAGCAAAAGCGGGGTCACTGAAAAAAAATTAATGTAGTTTGAACTCAAAATGTCAAGCTGGGCAGTTAAATAAATATGTTCAGTACTGCAGAGTTTCATGGACTCTCGGCCCCCGTGTATTGTCACCACAACAACTCGGCAAATTGTTTTGAAGCAAAAAAAAAAATGTTTTTCAAGTCTCCCTGTTCCAGCACACCTGATTGAAATGATCAGCAAGCTCTGCTTGAATCGGGTGTGTTGCAACAGGGAGACTTGGAAAACATGCAGCACAGCGGCCTTCCAGCACCTGAGTTGGACACCTGTGCGCTATGACCTTCATTTTGTCTACTTATGGTTAAAATAGCTTGAAGGTTTTTTTTTTTTCCAGGCAATTGTTGTTGTTTTTTTCTTTTTGTTTTGTTTCCTAACCCGGTCAGCTGTTTTCAAGACACGTCAGCGGGAAGTATTGACAACTCTGATGAAGGCTGAAGCGACAGCCGAAATGGTCAGCTAGGGAAGAATTTTTCTCTTCACCCCCCGCCCCCCCCCCAAAAAAAAGCCCTTAAAACTAAATCAGCTAATGGCAAATTATTGACGTGTTCCTAAAATGAAACGTGCACCGGCCCTCCTTCAAATTACAACGCGCTTCATGGCGAGTGATTATCACAAAACCCTCTTTTGTCGTTTCCCCGTTTGTCGTTCCACACACGCACACGCACACACGCGCGCGCGCACGCGCGCATTCCTGTCGAGCGTCCACCGCGCTCCTCTTTTGGCTCCTGCGAGAGCCGCCCTTGCGGAAAGCGCTGGCAAGTTGGCTCGGCGGTCGAGCTCCTCAGCTCCCACGAAACTGCAAGTCGCTCGGATGGGAAATCACGTGGGAGGGAAACTTGGAATAAGGTGAAATGCTTTTATGAAATGTACACAAAGATATCAGCAAGCTGGAGTGGCGTTTTCCCCACGTGCTCTCACTTCCAATGTTGTATTCACCGTACCCGCAAACACGAACCAGGGACGAGATTTCCGATTGCTCCCAACGCTAGTTGATCTCTTTCTTCGATATGTATATTCCCTATAAATTGATTGTTATATATATATTCGAGCAGAAAGTCAACAGTGACGGAAACAATGGTGGCCCTAATATTTGTGTTCAATGGGAGAGTTCACGTACTGCAACGATATGCATGTTTACGACGTACATCTGTTTACGATATATACATATATTACAAAAAGCATTTATTCTGTAATCAACGCGTTTATTGTTGTTTCCATATTCACCATTTGTGAAGTCCTTTTTGTTTTAGAGCATTGGCGCGATGTGGAGGCGAGCCGTGGCACCGATTGGCAAGTCTGATGCCGCAAAAGGAGGCGCCGGCCGATCAGCAAAAACAAAATCGGACTTTGAGAATGATGAAGATGTCACCAAGTCCCGCATGTATGTCTTGGGAGTTGAGCACATAAATATATCATACCTGCGTACTACACACTACTTCTGAAGATGTATTTATTTGACGTGTAAATATTGATTTGCATTTCTCTGTGTCTAATTGATCCGTAAATACAAATGCGTATGCGTGCGCGTGCCGTAACGGACGATCGCTTGAAAAATAGATGTTTGGTCAAAAAAAGGTTGATATTGATAGATTTGTGGTTTTATTTGAGGGCAGGGGAGGGGTCTCAAGGGTAAGCATTTTGGTCGTGGTCGTCGAGCGGTTCCAAGTTAAGAGTCGGTCACCCTTAAGACGCTCGTTCAAGTTGAATTTGCCGTCTCGGTGGATTCCCACGGAGCGTTTAACAATAGAATGTTCCCGATCCTGACTGAGCATGGAGATGAGGTCATGTTTCGGACGCATTTCAACCACAGACGGGCTGTGATTAAAAGCGGCTCGGCCAAAGCTTCCATTTTCTCCTAATATGGTGTCACCCCCAACATAATCTGGCCGCCCGCTTGATATTCGGCCAGTAATCTGGAATTAATTGAAGAGTCAAAGTTCAGAATCAGGCTGATGTGGAATTAGCTTCCACAAATTGGCCCTTCGTCTGATTTGTAATGGGGAAAAATGGCCACAGGAGCGTTTCCACTTGTTTCTTGAGAATGCGGCCCCCGTCGTCAGCGTTATTTATTTTTATTTTTTTCATCCGCCATCTGATGAGTGAACAACAGAACGGAAACAGATGCGACAGAGAGAGTCGGCCAACACAAACACGGTCAAAGGCTCGGCCGGTCACAACCGCGGCTATTTCCAAGAAGAAGTTGGAAAAGCTCCGATTCCTTCGGGCCTGGCGGGGAGGGGGCGGGGCTCGGTGACATTTCCAACGACTTGTTTGCTTTACGGATCTCGCGCGTTGTCGCAAGGAGCCTCGGAGGGCGGCGCGGTTAAATATATTCAACAGTATGTCAACGGCAATAAGGGGGAACGCGATCCGACAACGCGGAAATGTCGTCAGGAGTTTTTCGAGACGTAAATACGATCCAGGAAGGGGTCAAAGTCACGATGTTGACTTCGCGCCTCAGCGACGACGGGACTGACGTCAGCCTCGGCCTCGGTGCTTGCGGAGGCCTCGGGGATTTGGGCCCGCCACTGTTGTTATGGACGTGGAGAAATAAGATCGCCGTTACGCCAACGACCTCCATGAGTTTGCCATTTGCAACATCCGCCGAGAGAAGATTGAGAGCCGATGCGTCATCCCGCTCCTGCTGCCGCTCTGCTCGCATCGAGAACGAATTATCGGATGACATGACATTATCAACCGGCGACAAGAACTTTGGTTTATTTTCAGAGCTGCCACAGCACATAACGGACGAGTCTTTCAAAAGTGTGAGCAAAATCATTCGGAAGGTGCATCTGGCGTCGACGCGAGTCACCGTTTTGGGACCAACTGAATGAGCAAATGGTGCTATCATTTAGGATCAACGTTTCTCAACGTACCATTGCAAGGAACTTTGTGATTCCATCAACTGCGGATCCATAATATGATGGGGGGGGGGGGGGGGGAATCCAGAGAATCTGGAGAAATCTCTGCACACAAACTGGCAAGGCCCGAAAACCAACATGGAATAACTTTTGATCCCTCAGTGCATTAAAAACCGCCAGCGTCGGTTGTAGGACATTGTCATGTGGGCTCATGGGCCCCATCCCATTGATCAACAGCATCCAGAAAGGCTTCTCGGGGCCCGAGTTGGACTGACGCCAAGCGGGAGCGCGTGCTGTGGTCTGACGAGTCCGCGTTTTTGCGACAATTCCTTTTTTGAAACCACGAACCGTTGTGTCCTCCGGGCCGAAGACGAAAAGGACTGTTGTTGGACTGTTAAGTTCAAAAGGCAGCATCAGTGATGGCATTAGTGTGTGCACATCTGTTCCCCGAACCTCTAACGCTGACGAGTACGCTGTCCCAAGTTGCGATCGTGAATGCGAATGATCGTTTGTCTGCGATTGGCCGGCAACCATTTCCGGGTGAAGGCAGCCCACTGCCCGGGCGGCCGGATTGGGCTCCAGCACGCCCGCGACTCTCGCGAGGACGAAGCGGCTCGGGTCATTGTTGGATGGACCAGTTTGAACATAAAACGTCTTGTCGTGTTTTGAATTAAATGAAGGATGAAGAAGATTTGCCAATCATTGTCTTCTGTCATGATTTACATTTTACACGCCATCCCAACTTTCCTGGAATTGGCATTTGTACATGTACAAAATCCACACTCACGTAAGATCGATTCAGTAAACCCCCCCCCCCCCACCCCCCGTGGCACCCCAGTCCTGTCGTGTTTACCGTCAAAGCGAAAAGAAAGAGACGCAAAAGTGATTTGGCCACGCATCCCCGCCAGCTGTTGTCCATTTATCGTCCATCCCGGGTCATCGCCGTACACGTGGCGAGCGCCTGAGTGTGTACGTGCTGCCTTGCATGGATGATTACATTAAATGCTCAGATCCTGTCAGGATTCCATTAGCGGTGTTTAAAGCAGCTTGATGTTGGGGAGGCGGCGGAGAACATCCAGTGATAAGCCAGTTAATGTGGAACGAATCTCTGCTCGGTCTGCCGGTCTGTGGCTGATCAACCCTGATCTAATATAGCCGCAGGCAGGGAGACACAAAATGAAGTCATCGGCACGACGGGACGTGGTCAATGTGTGTGTCTCGTGACATCGTGTTCATGGCCTGTTATTCATGTTCAACGGGGGCAGAGCGGGAATTTAATTTGGGGCCCACCGGTGAACATCCTGACTTGGAAAAACGTGCCTGCCATCACCGCAATGACAGACATTTATTTTAGCTCTTGTGAGCCTCCTACTCGCTTCAACCTGACGCGTGCCAATCTGACACAAATTGAGCGGCCGTGTGGGAATGCATCCGTCCATCCATTCATTTTCTTCTGCTTCCCCAAGATCGGGTCACAGGGTAGCCCGGACGTCCCTCTCCCCAACCGCTTCGTCCAACTCTCCCAGTGGGTCTCAAGGGTCGTCAGGCAAGAGACATCGTCTCAGCAACAAATCCTTGCTTGTCGCCGGGGGCCTCCTCCTACTATGACATGCCTGGAACACGTCGTTACACTGTAGGGAGGCAGTTTAACCAGATGCCCGAGCCACCTCATCCTCATCTTCTCACTGTGGCGGAGCAGCTGCTCTATTCTGAACCCGTCCCGGATGACCGAGCTTCTCACCTTATCTCTCAGGGAGAGCTCGGAGAGCACCAGTTGCCACCGGCTGACCAAATGCGCGAACAACAGACGGTCCGCCTTTAGAAATACATTCTTCATTGTTGTCTTATATTCTGTTTTGGTCTTTTTCTCGCTTTCACAGAGAGCAATGTTATGAATGCGAATCGAGTAAGGACTGATCATCTCAGTATTGGACAGTGTTTTTCATTCAACCAATCATTAATTCAGTACCAGACAATTCTGGACCAAGTCTGAAAAGACGTTTAAAAACGTCTTTGGGAGTGAATGAGTTAAAATTTCATTCAAACAAGACTCTCTGGATAAAGGAATATTTTCAGTCAAAATGTGTTTGAAGCACTCTTTTTTTAAATTTTGTGGATGACTGGTTAGCGCATCAGGCTCACAGTCCTGAGGGTTTACGGTGAACCCCTCGCTCCTGTTCCTCCAGTTTCCTCTCGCATTCTGAAAATGCGAGAAATGAACACTGCGACTCGATGAAGCCGGCGCAACTACCAGCGCAATGTGCAATTTTGGGAAAAGCGCTAACGGGAAACAGAGGTGAAGGCGGCAGTGGATCAAAAGCGAATGAAGGATAAGCGTAGGGTCGAGTGGAGCGGAAACCGCCGAGCCAGGTTGGGCAGGGAGGCGGACTCGTAAATCACGAATCATCTGGCACCCGCTGGCAATTCGGCAGCGGTCTCAACCCACAGGAGGGGGATTGCTAACCAGCTGCAGGTGTGGGAACATCCTCCGGCCCGCCCTGATCATTCATGGAAAGAGACAAACAGAAGCTCCCCGGGAGCGGACTCGCCAAAATAAATGAACAAGTGAGAATAAATACACTATGAGGAAGCGGGTCTGCGACAACACATGACATACGCCAAAAAAAAAAAAAATCACAGCAAAATAAAGTACACTTATGTCATCAATCCATGTCTTCTGTTTATTTTAATTCTAAACACGCGCGCGCACACATACCAAACACTATTTTGTGTACAGGACAACAATTCATAAACAACAATTTTTTTTAATCATTAAATAATCATGCAAAGTTACATTCAAATCAACTGCTTTAATATTATCCTGCTAAAAGTCCGAATCAATTTAGGAATGCAACATTAAGGCATGCTAATTCTTTTTATATTCCTTCAATAATTAACAGTTCGTAAGGTTTCCAATCTCTTCCTATATCAATATATATATATATATCTATATATATGTTAATATTGTTTTCAAACAAAAAAAACAAAAAAAGGTTTTCGGATTTCCCAGGACAAAATCCAAAAGGAAAAAAAAGTTACTGACATTCATTTCCAAGTACACTGAGGTAGTAGACAAAACTCAAGACTGGGCAGGCTGCGTTTCCGGGTTTCTTTCTTCTTTTTGCATCCAAATTGCATTGTCGTGACTCAAAGGTGGTCAACGGCGGCGCAGGCAAATGCGCTTTTCTCCACAGTCATCTCGCGCGGAAAAATGTTTGACATGTTCTTCCGGTTTCGCTTCCCGCCTGGGCACCGCCGGCGTTTTCTTGCTGGATGGCGGTGGTGTCCCAGCCACTTTTTTCTTTCTTCCGTGCAACCGAGGCGTCGGCCTGAGACAATTCGAGGATCAGCTTGGAGTGCAGGAAACGTCTGTAGGAGTCTTTCTCCATCAAAAGGTAGATCCTCCTCTGAGCCTCCTCGAAACACGCGCGAGAGGCGCTCGTCACGTTCTGCAGAGTTTCCTCTCTGGTCGCTGCATCCAGGTTGACCTTCAACAGACACGAAGAAAAAAAAATGTCATCGTATTTTGCATTCGGCTTTGTGTTCTCTGCCGTGCTACTGCGTCCCGGTTACCTCATTGGGAGAGTCTTGCGCCACGTAACGCCGGTAGATGAACTTTGCTTTCTTCTCCAACTCGCAAGTTGGAGTCTTCTTGAAGTCCTCGCACGCCAGCCAGAACTGCATGTTCTCTTGGCTGAACTCCGACATCAGGAAGCCGGTAAACACCGATCGGCCCTCTGCCCAAGATATCAAACATGAAACGCTCTTCCATCGGCAATGCTTGCCGCAGAGCCGAACCAAGCGTTCGGTACAAGAGCCCAGTTCACAATAGTCTGGAGGATTCAATGTGCTCTGGAAATTCTAAATTAGATGATTTTTTTTTTTTAAAAAGGACATGCTTGGCATCGTCATGAAACACCCAACCTATGGACCTAAACTACTGTAGCCATGGTGGACATCAAAAGTTTGCACACTCCTCTTCCAATGACTGTTTTTTTTTTTTTTTTTGTGACATAAAAAACTAATTAGACCAAGGTAAATCATTTGCAAAACCTGCTACTGACCCAAGCGGCATTACAAGACCTGCGCCACAACTTAGACCTGCTTTTGAACTCGTCGAAAATCTGGTCGACTTTCGGTCGAAAACGGACAGTCGGGCACAGCGCGCACGACCAAATTGCAAAACATGCTCCAGGAGAATAGCACGAAAGTTAAGATGTGTCGGTTTTTACACCCGAGTGCGCGTGCGCTGTCTAGAAAATTAGAGCTGGGTCGAGTTGTGCCAAAGCCAAATTTTCAAACCTTGACGTGACCCCATATGTTCTCACTTAGCATCAGACTCATTACGATTCTAGAATGAATACCAGACTCTATCAATTCCCGCAAATGTGGCCCGGAAAGACTCGGAAAAACGTGTCATGACGTTCAAATGAAGCGATTGCGGTCATGCGAGGAGCAGGTCAGATCTTCGCCGGCGACCCTCAGGCCATTGCTCTTCCGCACGCTCCCACACGCTAGCTGCTCGGCACTGGCCACTGAGCTCCCGAGGGGCGGCCCAGTAATGCGTCGCGACACGTAGCGGGGGAAGCCAAGCATGAGAACGTATGCGGTGCTTCCGTCTGAGTGTTTGGGGCTTCGGGCCAAGTCTTCCGAGCTTCGCATTTCAATTCTGACTCAAGCGTTTGCTGCTACGAAGAATTTCTTCATCGGAACACTTCAGAGGGGGACCCGCCTCCCCGAAAGCATTTCATTGTATTATTGTAACGAACGTTGTTGCGTACAAGATTGTGTCAAACGTTGCCCACTCGGCATCCATTACAGGCTGGTAGGGGGATTCCCCCATCTGCGGCCCCTTCTCAAGGTGGGGGTTTCTCTTTGGTTTTACCCTCCGGAGGGATGTCATGAATACTTGTCAACTTTGAGACCGTTTGTGATTGAGGGCGATAGAAAGAAATGTGACTTGACTTGGCTTGTATCTGACCAGACTGACAGTCATTCAAATAATCACATGGAGGAGTTAGTTTAGGTCCATCGGTTGACTTCTTTGTGAACATCTTTGTTGTTGTTTTTTAGTGAGGGAGCACAATTATTTTATTCCCAACTTACTTTCAGAGTTCATCACGTGGCTGAACGATTCCTTCCATTTTGCCACCTCAGCAGCAGTTGGCATCCTAAAACAATTGATTACGATCAGTTTGTTGTATTTTTTTTTTTTGAAAGAAAAGGGAACACGACATTTTTGTTTGCTCTTAATATAATCCACTATCCATTGACCCTCGCCCGATATCTTCCCTTGTTTGCTGAGAGACTCTAAAATGAGTAGAAAGAATCAATCGGCCCGCAGCGACCCAGCAGTCGATAATTGTTGTTGCGAGCCTGATCATGGCCCCCCCTCGCCTGACTCCCTGACCAAATCGACAGGAGCAATCCTTTCATAAGTATGTCTTCATATATATATTTGACACACACACACACACACACACACACACATACACGTTTATGTAGTTTTGCAACCATCTAAACCTTCTTCACTGCTGTAAATTGGGAATTGATCTCCATTCTTCTTCTTCTTCTTCACGGGAATCAAGTCAAGGCATGAGACTAAAGTAAGAATGTCGTATGCGTGGTGGGTTTCTGCTGACTGGGGATTGAACAACAAAGCGATTGCGACAGCTGAAGACGTTGAAGTAGTTCCAATTCGAGTTGAACTCCTCGTTGCGAGATCCTCCGTGCTAATAAGGTCCTCCGCTCGATGGGGTGGACCGCACGTAGAGCGACTTGAACGTTCTCATCGACAAGGCATCGCTCAAAGTGTACTTGGCTGTGTAACCTTTCGTTTCTCTTCCCAAATGAATGACGGAATTGTCTCCTGACCTTTTTGCAGCGTCTTCATCCTTTTCTTTGGTCTGCTTCCGGTCCACCTGCTGCTTCTGCAGCAAGAAGCTGATTTTGTGTTTGATGTCTTTGGCACTAAGGAGAAGAGCACGAAGCGAAAGACAAAGGAACTCTTTGTCAAAAAATCTCACTGAATGGTGAGCTCATTTGATTCAAACGAATGCGAGACGTAAGACGAAAGCTAAAATGAACGTCATCCGACAGTCGAAGAAGAAAAAAGCCGCTCATAAAACAGTCCTTTTAATTGTCTGCCATGTGAAATCTTACTTACCTTTTCAGGCATGTTGCAGGAAGGGTGGCAAGTCCTTTACACATGGTGAGATGTCAAGCGGCCCAAATTGGCGCGATTTTCTTTTGCCTTTGACAGCGCGCGCGCAAACACAAGTGAGGTGGTTTGAAGCAGTTCTGGAAGCTGATCTTCTGCTGAACACAGCAGTCTACACCCCTCCGAGTGCACGTTGACACAAATGCCATTATCCCACCGGACAGCGGGGCGGGGGAGCGATGGAAAAAGGAGGACCTGACGCAAATGCTTCCTTTTGCTCATCGGCATGCTTTATTTCCTTACCGGTCAGATATTACGTAAGGAACAAATGTACGTGAGTCCTTTCCAGAACGCGCTATCTCCGTTCATCACTTTCGTACGAACACGACCGGAGCACTCGGGCAAGGCGTCGCTGTTTGCAGACGACGCGGATTTGTGCAAGCAGACAAAGCCTCATCACGCGCTTTGTCTCATCCGGCACCGCGGCAGCCGCGTCACCTGCGGCCAGTCAACGCGGCCACACAGCAAGGCTGCTTTTTTTGATCCTAATCTCAACCTGCGCCGGCCGCGCATGCTGTTCCACACGTCGGCCCGTCACAAGTCATCATTGTTCCGTGACTTGCTGAACGACGAGGCCTTCGAAAACAACTCGGCGGTGAACGTCTCCCCCCCCCCCCCCCCCCTCCCTCAGATGCGCTTTCGGGGTCATTACGCTCAAGCTGGAAACAGCTACACTGTGTGCGTGTCTGCGTGTGCGTGTGTGTGTGTGTGTGTGTGTTTGTTAGTTGGATTTTCCTTCAAGTGCATGGAATGAAAGTTGCCTTCCCTGTAATCCCTCCTACAAGGACTCAGTCAATGACTTCCACACCTCACCAACCTTCTCCATGGTTACGTGTTGTAAAACTTGAAACGAGTCAATAATTGCGCAAGGCGGAGCCGTTTTGTGGACTAGGGTCAACGCAATGGAAGTGACGACTATTTTTCTTTTTTTAAGTAGTTTCAAGAGATCCTTTGCTTTCAGGTATCTGCTGGTCATTAGCATCAAACCCAAGCAAAGAAGCCCAGTCGCGATGAAAACAAAACGTTGCCTGGGTCAATCAAGTTTGCTTCCTGCATGGACTCTGAAGTTTATCTTTGAACCGGTGACAGATGAAGCTCTCCACCCACTGGAATTCTTAATTGGAGAAAAGTCCAAAAGGTCCAGAGGCACGGGGGCACTCTGTTTTTAGTTTTTTTTTTTTTTTTACAATGGACGACAAAGGGAAGCTTGAAGACATTTTTGAATTTCCTTTTTAAGAAACGTGTACAAAAGTAGCCCAGAAGCATCATTTTGCGCTTCAAAAACCACGTCCTGTTTTAGAACAAAGGAGAGGAAATGCAGAATCGCACATTTGATGTCAATTTAACGATCGCGCACGACAAATTCAGCCACTGCAGACTGAAAGGACATCTGCATAATGTATGAAAGGGTGAATTGAGTCCATGAGTGCGTTTTCACCTTCAGACACTAAAGCAATATGAAGACAGAAACACATTTCATGATGCCCTTGGATATTCCTGTCCTGCCTTTGACTGTTACTGACGATATTGACTGGATGGTTGAATTATCATGTTGCAAGTAAGTTGCTGAGCAATGCTGGGAGCGCATCTATCACAGGCCTGTCGTGTGAGTGGGCCTACTTTTGCCCCCTCTGCTGCTCACCGCCTCCCTTGTGCCCTTGAGCAAGTTATTGAACCACATGTCATCAACATGTGGATGAGCGAATACGGCGGAACCTCGTTTCAACGTTTCCGCCCCGAGAATGTTCACATTTCAAAGTGCCGATTCCACGTGATTATTTTTCCTTAAGCCGATTTTGCTTTCAACGATCATCTTTAAAACGTAGACGTCATTAGTGAAAGTAGTTGGCGGCCATTTTATTGGAAATGGTTACCTCGAGCGACCGTGATGACGTGTAGATTGTTTACGTCCCCGGGGGTACTTTGTGACGAGCTTCGACTGGACTTTTCACTTTCCGTTCCTTTTGTTTCATGTTTTCTCAGTCAGTCCAGAAGGGAAACACCTCGGTGAGCTGAGTGGTTGTGTGGACGACAAGGCAAAGCGACCCCACGTGTTGTGTAGGTCAGGGGTCCCCAACCGCCGGTCTGCGGACCGGTACCGGTCCGCAGGGCATTTGGTACCGGGCCGCACAGAAAGAACTTGGCTTAATTCCGTTTTATTTATTTCGGAATACGTCGGCTGTTTTATTTTGAAAAATTACCGGATTCTCCGTTACATCCGTCTGCGTCACGCTTGACTCACGTCAAGCCACGCGTCTCCGTCACGTGACCAATTAAGCTAAACACAAAATGCCGGAGCTAGCAAAATGAGTAAAAAAAACTGCGGGAGATTGCAAACGGCGGCGGCCTTAAAAGTACGTTCGAGACAACCGGATTAAAGTTATGGTTGAATACTCTGAGATCGCCACAATAGCACTGTTGCTATTTCCGACATCCTACTTGTGTGAGGTGGGGGGGATTCTGCAGCAACGGAGACTAAAACAAAATTACGAAGTAGACTGGACATAAACCACACACTTGAGGTGTCATTGTCTCCTATTACCCCGAGATGGGACCGTCTGGTTGCAGAAAATCAAGCTCGTTCTGTGGTGAGTCGTCATTTTCATGCACTTTGAATTTGCGTTGTATCGTATTTTGAAGGCATTCAACATTACCAAAGCGATCAGTGTTGCGGCCAGATTAGACGCTCCTTGTGTTTATTATTATATTTCGAAAACAGCACAGTTTTCATGCAGCTCATACCATATTATTTTGTTGTATTAATCCGCCACATCTTAAATGCCGGTCCGTGAAAATATTGTCTGACATAAACCGGTCCGTGGGGCGAAAAAGGTTGGGGGACCCCTGGTGTAGGTAATGCAATGGCACCACCTAGTGCCACAAAAAATAACGGCAATGACGCTCACCGAAGCCGATCCGGGTCTCTGCTTTGCAAGACACATCGACAGTCCTTCGAAGATCACACACACACAAGTCCTAGTCCACCATCTAAAATGTTCGGTCTCAAACTGGATTTTTAATCTGAATTTGTTTCACCCGGCCTGACGCCCTGTTCCAGTTTAAAACCGATTTACTGTTTCTATCTATTTAATTATTTGGGTAGCGGGTGGATGTATTGCAGTCACGTGTTTTCTTTAAATTGTCTATTTGATGGAAACCTTTCCTGCTCAGTCTTGCCTGATCTGCCTTTCTCCTGCGGTCTTCGAATGCGCATTGTTACAGTTGAAAAGCTGAAGCTGCTTTGAAAAAAAAAAAAAGCCAAATCGACTTGAATGAAGGTCACAGTGTGGCCAGCCTCCCCCTTTGTTTGTGCGCATGTCATAGGCTATCAAGATGGCATGTGTGCGCGCACACGTACCGTGTACTCTGAGGCCCCAAACGTTATCTGTGCTTTCGACATACATGTCACGAGCAAGAAATGCGGGGGACTGTCCTTCTGTGAGGCCCGATCGAAAGCCTTTTGAACAGGGGCGAAACTCATCGATTTCGGAAATCGTTTGATTGCAACTTGTGCAACCAAATGCGAAGTTAAGGCTCCCATCAATTTTGCTGTTTGAAAGGTTAATTTTGTCGGGTCCGAGTGCCTTTACTGACATTCTATTTTTAATGGAAGTGTGTGATCCTTGTGCGCAAAAAACAACCACCCCCCCCCCCCCCCCACACACACACCAAAAAAAATGCTTTGAAAAGTACCACTTCACAGCGGTGGTGTGTTTGGCTTTCATAAGCGAACATGTTGGGCCTTGCAACACAACAGTTGAATAAGACGTATTGATTTTCACATTGAAGCTCATCGTTCAAAAGGCTTTTCATGACTTTTTCATTTGCCTTTTGAGAGATGACGACTTTTACGTCGCCGCGTCGCGGGCCACCATTTTCTTTGCTGATGGATTTCGTGTTGGCATGTTGTAGACGACCATTTCTGAAATATGCTTTGTCATGTAAAAAAAAAAAAAGCCGTGGCTTCAAACTAGGCGTCTTCGCGTGGCTCGTTTGCCTGAAAAACGTTGTATTGGCCCCTTCGGTTTTTATTTTTAATTGATACCGACTGACTGAACTAACCGAACAGGCGAGCAACCCAATCCATGAGTAGATCAAGTCATTTGTTGCTCACCTACTGTCCCAGAGAACAAATCGTCTCTCTTATGCAAGGTTTTTGATCAATAGACGGGGGGGTCAATCAAGCAGATCAAGCCCGATAGGATTGTGTGTTTTGAGAGAGGGGGGGGGGGTCAATGGTTATGTTGACTCGGTGCGACGAGAAGGAGGAGGAGCGTTGCGTGTCGGAGCGCCGCAGAATATAAAAGGTCCCGCTTCTGGCTCTCCCCCCCCCCGCATCTCACTTGACGTCGGAGGCCCGCGCCATGAACAAACGCTTGGTGTTCTCGCTGCTGTTGGCTTCGGCCTGCGCGTGCGTGCAGGGCGCGCCGCTGGACCAGGACGCCCTGGCCGCGGAGTCTTGCCAAGATGCTTTGGCGATGGGCGCCGCCGGGGAAGCTCTGACCAAGATTAACCGGGACCGCAAGGAGGGCTACATCCTCAGCCTTCGCCGCTTATCCAACGCGCACTCCGAAAAGCACGTGAGTCTCGCCGGAGACAACTCCTCGACAAACGCGTCGCCCGCTCGCTCGGGGGTCGGTTGGTCGGTTCAGATTTGGGACGAGTCGCAGATCCGCCGGAAACGACAGATCGACCTCCGAAGTCAACGTTTGAGCGATTCTGTTTTTTTTTTGTTGTTTTTTTAACTCGGATTGTCGCTCATGGAGGGAGCGTTTCAAAAAGCATTGATTGATGTCTGATGTGCATTCCAGGAAGAAAACGGCATCGTCTTCTACCTGACCCTGGATGTCGTTGAGACCAACTGTAGCGTGCACAGCAAAAAGGACTGGAAGGACTGCCAGCCTCGCCCCGCAACAGACACGCCCGTTAGTAGCAAAGCATCTTCCTTTTTGTTTTTTTGCCGATAGAAACATGCAAAACTCCCAAGCGCGCACCTCCGCGCCGACGTGCTCGCCGGTCGTCCGCCGTGCCGCCGAAACGTCAGATTGTCACACGGAATAAGTAATGTTGAGATTTGGCAATCATTTTTCTTCCCTCGGCTACACTCGCTTGAAACAATCACCGATGAGATGAGTCAACGATTTTGCGGATTCACTGTCCAGTTCACTACAATTGGTTTGAGGAAAAAAAAAAATGCTTTTTTTTTTTTTTTGTCCTTCAGGTCTACGGACAGTGCAAGGCGGCGATCTACATGAACAGGGTGAACCGGGTGGTGCGTCTCTACAAGTACGACTGTGTCGTCAGACCAGGTGGACGCTCGTCGTCACAAGCCGTTTCTCTTTCAAACCTCTCCGGAATCAGACTAAAAATGACAACAAAGACGCGCTCGTAGCTGTATCGTGGACGACTTTGTTTTATTTTCCCTCTTTTTATTCAGTGCCCGTCGAAAGGGTGAGCCGATTATGCCCGGACTGTCCGACTTTGCTCGGTTCCGATAACGCCGAGATTCAGAAGACGGTGTCGGAATCTCTGAAGAAGTTCAACAAGGAGAGCGGATTGGCCAATCGTTTTGCTGTGCTGCGGATCACCCGAGCGACATCGGGGGTACGAGCCGCGCTCGACGCCGATCGCCTTTACGCCTCGCGAGACGTTGGCGATATTTGGCTTTCCGGTGAAATACGACGGAAAGCGTCAAAGGGTCTGCCAATTTTTTCCTTTGCGTCCAGATGGCCGTGGGAATGTATTACCACGCCGAGTACACCATCCAGGAGACGACCTGCCCCAATGACAAAGAAACCGGCGCGGACAACCGCTGCCCGCTCATGGAGTGCGAGTTTTCTGTAAGTCTCGACAAGAATTCGCTCAACACCACGACACTCGTTTGTAAGGCGGAGAGAAATTGTCTTCCCAGTTTAACCGCTCCGAAGGATTTTCTTCCTCGTTTCGAACGATTTGACGAGTCGACCGATGTCCAACTGCCCTGATTGTCCGGGATAATCGGTCGGAAAAGCGAACGGATGGATCGTTCAATCGTTTGTTTGTCGGTTTTTACCCTTCAGCACAAAGGTTTCTGTAAGGCCTCCCACCACCACACTCCCGCCGGCAATAGTGAGGTCGACGTAGCGTGTGAGATCTACGAGCCCGAGGTAAGGCCACAAAGCATGATTTTAGCCTCTCGTACGATTGGGATGCATCTTTGTAGACCGCCGGTGTCAAACGCAAGGCCCGGGGGCCGGATCTGGCCCGCCACGTCATTTGATGTGGCCCGCGAAAGCAAATCAAACATGTCAACTTCCGTGATGAATGCTAAAATTTCGACCAGAATTTAAAATTCTTTTATGGAATAAATAAGAGACATATTGTTCAGTATTTTCTTGTTACCAAACCCCTCATTACAGTAACTTTGAGCAATAGTTGAATAAACCGTCATGATTGACTTTTTTCAGTCATAACGGCCCTCCAAGGGAAACGGTGACTAAAATGCGGCCTGCGGCAAAAAGGAGTTTGACGCACCCGTTGCAGACTATATTTCTCAAAGCCCCTCCCGCAAAAAGGGGCCTTGAGTTTTTGCCTCGCTTGCGTGGCTTCACTTTCTAACTCGAGGCTACATCGGCTTTTTACACCATCGGCTCATCCGTTCACATCATGATGCATGACGGTGGCTGAGCCAGAACGTTTCCAGGTTTCATTTTTTATTCTGAGCCTGAAATATGTCGTCCACGATGCTTTGATTTTGCTTGCGTGTGTGCTTTCGTGTTCGGAAAAAAATTTGAATGATTTTAATGGAGATTGAAATCGGCAATTCATTTTTTTGGAACATTTATGGCATGAGGAACACTCCTTCATTTTTTTTTTTCCCAGGGTGCCGAACGGGAGAAGAAACTCCACGTCTCGGGCGATGAGCTGGATCACAGTCACAACGACACCCACCCGCACGGCAGCGGTCACGAGTCGGCGCACCCCGCCGACTCGGCGCACACTCACGACCACATCCACGACCACACCAAGAGTCACGCTCACCACGGTAGCGAGCACGCCGAGGGCAGCGGGCACCACCACACGCACGACCACGACGAGGGAAGCGCCCGCAGGCACGCCCACGAGCACTCCCACGACCACGGCCACGGACACGACCACGTGCACGCGCACCACGCCCAGGCCCACGATCATAGCGGCGACTCGCCCAACCACCACCACGGCTACAAGCACGAGGCGGGGGTCCGCACCCACGAGCACGACCACGAGCTCGCCCTGGACCACGACCACAAGCACAAGCACTTGCACGCGCACGAGCATCACCATCATCATCATGCGCACGAGCACGAGACGACGGTCCACGACCATCCGCGGGGCAGCGTAAGGCAGTTGCCGGCCATGGGCCGACCCGCCAGCGTGCCGCCCTTCCCCGACGCGCCCGCCTCCGACGCAGGAGCCGTCCCGCCTCTTCTCCCCGATCCGCAGATCCCCGACGCGACGCAACCCGCCGTTCGGCCCTTCCCCGCTTCGCTTTCACCTCGGTGCGCGCCGCCCGCGAAGGGCCCGACGCCGGTGGACGAACTCTTTGCGGAAGACCCCCTGTTCCAACTCGCCGCCTAAGTTGGCGTCGACGGACCGAAGCGGGGTGCCCGTTCGAACTCGCCGCTCACTCGGACGAGATCTCCTCAAGAAGCGCCGATCGCCACTCGCGTTCTGTTGAAATCGTCATTTCCTCTTGGTCGCGCACTTCAAATGATCATCTTGCGTTTGGAAAGAGTTAAGCTGAAAACCATTTTCAACTTGAGTTCTTTTCGGCGGATACGGCGCCGTTCTTGAAAATAACTGAATACGGCACGCGTTCAACTTGTGCTTGTTTGCTTCGTGTTCGTCTGGCTTTGACACAAAGTGGCAACTGAGAATTCATCAGGAATCGAATAAAAAAAACAAATGACACTGGAAAAAAGTTGGTTGAATTGACTCCATTTTATTTTGTCAAATGGTTGCATGAAATAAAATCATCCAGATCCAGATACATTTTTTGGAGTAGGCTACACATGCTCGCTTTGCGTGGCTTTTCTCCCGCATTCCAAAAACAACTCTTGAAATGATCTCGGGTGCGATTGTGAGTACGAAGAGTTGTTTGTCCAGGGCTGCCGTGCGATTGGCCGGCAACGCGCTCGAGGTGATCCCCCGCCCGCTGCCCCAAGACAGCTGGGATAGACTCCGGCACGCCCGCGACCCTCATGAGGAAAAAGCGCATTTTTAAAAGTTGGACCCCACGAGAGCCTCCACGCTAAGAGTTGTGTTTGGTCGGCCTGCGGTGACGTCATGCTGCCGACTCCTGGATCCGGGGAACTTGGGGGGAGGTCCACACACAGTCTGCCCGGCTCGAAGTTGTTGAAAACATTTAAAAGCAAAGTAAAGAAATGAAAGGTTGCTTACTATAGTGACTAAAATAGTTTTTTATTTTATTTTATTTTTTTGCAGCACGTCGCACTGAGTGACCCATGTCGAGGTGGACTAACGAAATCAACGTAACATAAAATAGACGCGTTCGTGAGTTCCGTTCTGTTTTGTTTTTTGTTTTTCAACCAGGCTTGGACTCTCTCGAGTGTGTGCCAGCGTATTTTTTTTTTCTCACTCGGCAGTCTGCCGTCGGCCAACAGCAGCACCTCGTGTGTTTACACGAACACGAGAACTCAACGACATGCGGCTCAGGTCAAGGTTTGGCCCCATCCTGCTGGTTGTGGTGGAAAGGCCGGCGTCGCCCAGATCAGCCCCCGGAGCGAGTTCATACCCCCCCCGCAGATGCGATCTTGCTTGAAGCAAACTCAAAACTTTGATTTGGCGACAAAGTCGATGAGTTACGTCTTGTGTCTGAAAAGCATCATGCAATGACCTTCTTCCACAGTTAACACGAAGAAATGAAATGTGTAAGATACCAAATAAAATGTTGGGGGGGGGGGGGGTCGTACAAGGTGCCAAATGCATTAATGTAAAGGTAGAGTTTGGCACACATTCTCATACCTGTCAACTTTTCGGAGCCCCAACCTGTAAAAAACTACCAAAAAAATCCTTATAAAGAGCAAAAAATCCTTATAACATTTATATGTCAAAATAACGGCAGAAAAAAAATATTTATTGTAGATCATAATACAATGTCTGGTTAATGTCTAATCATCATTCTACTTAGTGGCATTACTGTGTTCAGAGTTGTATTCCTGCGTTACTTTTTTTCACCAGCTCCAAATCATTTGGAGTTGGTGAAAAAAAAAAAACCGGAAATTTTCAGAATCCGTATGATTTGTGCGATACGGCCATATACGTAAGAGTCACCACAAAATCCGTATGAACTATGGCTAAACCGTATGAGTTGACAGGTATGCATTCTTGCTTTGTTTCAGATCATGTCATCTTTCATTTTTCTTCTTCCTATCATTTCTTTGAAGGCTACTGTTTTGTTTTGTTTTGTTTTACCAGCTGTCAAGAACACATGTTGCAGAAGGAAAAGTACCTCAAAATACAGTTGTCATTTCCACATTGTTATATTCAGGAGGAAAACAACACGAGTGCACTGAGCCACACGTCATTTCCTCTGCCCTACAAAATCCGTCCACATGATGTCACCCTAGCATTGTGTTTGCTGCCCCTTTTTTTCTTCTTCTTCACAGTTTGCTGGAAACGCTCCTGGTTTGTTGTGATTTAGCCAAATGCAGTTGGACAAAAAAAATCCAACGCGGCTTTGTTATGTTGACAAGCAAAATGTGTAAGTTTGAATGTGAGATAACGCAGATTTGCGATTTGATTCGGTCTTTTCATTTGTTATGCAGGTTACGGTTGAAAACGACATCAAATAAGACGAGACAGCGGCGTGCCAAAAGCAGAAGGTGACGGCCCGCTCTGCAACAAAAGAGAAAATGGAACGCCGGCCTAATATAAGTCAAGCGTGGAGTGCGATCATGATAACCCTCGCCTACTGCCCCCTGACGTAGTCGGTGCCAGAATCTGGCCCAACAAATAATTGGGGCCAACTTTCACACCGGTTGCAAGCACCAGAGTTAGAGCCAATTTCACTTGTGGTTTTTGCAAATTCGCTGGAAAAAGAAAGAAGTGGTTCTAACCTGGGCACTGGCCCAGAACTGGCACGAGCACAAGCGCGGCGGAAAAGGGCCAAGAGTGACCTGGGCGAAGGCCTGCCCCGCCCCCGGCCCAGAACTGGCACAGGCACAAGCGCGGCGGAAAAGGGCCAAGAGTGACCTGGGCGAAGGCCTGCCCCGCCCCCGGCCCAGAACTGGCACAGGCACAAGCGCGGCGGAAAAGGGCCAAGAGTGACCTTGGCGAAGGCCTGCCCCGCCCCCGGCCTCCACGTTCTTCTGCCCCTGATCAGGCAGTTGACTTTACCTTCCCTCGATCGCAGCTTCCAGGCGCAGGTGGCGGCACGCGGCATCTTTTGCTGCAGACGAACGCCGGTGAAGGGCTGCCAGAGTAGGAGTTTCGTGCTCCCTCTAACGGGAACCAGTCAAGAGGCGAGCAGCAGCATTCAGGACCAAGTGGAGACGCTCGATGGAGGATCGGTTGACTCCAAAGTCAAGTATGTGAGGATCAGTCAAATGTGTGAGAGTCATTGAATTCTGATTGTGTTGAGCAAAGTACTGGATCTGTGTACCGCGTCATGTGATCAAACTCTGCCTGCGGATGCGATGACAAACGACGACTTCTCAGTGATGGAGCAACAGCGGAAGGAGAGCACGAGCTGAAGGAGACGAACATATGTTACGGGTGTCACTACTTATAGTCGCCGTTGCTCCCGCCATACTGTGCGCTGTTGCGTCATCATTTAATCAACTTCATGTAACGGAGTGTTAAACATATGGAACTATAGAAAGATTTCATAATTGATCTCTAACCGCAAGTTGAAAAACAGATATGCCATGAAACCAAAATAAAGCTCAGGTCGAAATGTAGAGCACATAGTACCGGTCGTTCAAAACGGGGCTTCCATATTAAGAGTTCCGTAAATTCCTGGTTCGCCCCCGCCTATATCCACGTGAATTCGTGTCCCTGCCCACCCATATTGCCCAGTCCCGTTAATTCCCATGGTGGAAAATTCCCAGAATTTTGCAACCACTGTCAGAGCACGCATTGAATGAAAAGGTAACCCGGCAACCGAATACACTGAAAACACGAACGCGGGACCGTTATTGATTTCCTTTTTTTTAATTTTTTTATATGAATTGGCACTCAAAGACGATGGTCAGGTCATTCCGCGCCGAATAATGGATTCCCTTTGGCCATAAAGAGGCGAAGTTGACCTCGAAGCTCCAGAAGCCACTCCTTCGACTGCTGGAAGGGAAAATTCCGGTTGTTCCCGTGCGCGTCGGTGCGTGCGCGCGGTAAAAAAAAAAAAAAAAAAAAAAAAGAGGGCAGGTACTGCGTTGCAGGCGGGGCCCCTCCTCCAGAGAGCCGAGGTGGGTTCGCTCCAATGGAAACCGCTGGAATGGCCCAACCGACGCCTCCAATCGCTCCCTCCTGCTGGCGCGGGTGGGGCGGGGGTTGGGAGAGGGGAGAGGGGGGGTGTCGTGTCCGGCCCGGCAGCCACTCCGACCGGAGGCGGGATTCGCCTTCGTTCCACACTTGGAGCAAAACTCGGCGAAAGACGTCGGTCGTCCCCGTGGCCCCGTGCACGCGCAGCCTTCGTGTGCCCGCAAACGCAAACGCCGAGGCGGCTCCTGTTCGGCCGCCGCTGCTGGAAGACTTCGGCCGGCCGACGGCGGTGGAGCGCCGCGGCAATGCTGCGACGACGACGGACGAAGGCGACGAGGAGGAACGCGCACTGACCGGATTGGAAGTTGATTCCAGCCCAGAGCGACGCCTCGCCGCGCCTCGGCTTTCTTGGACGCCCTCCGGCCCCGAGGGAGAAAATGCCTGTGAAAAGCAAATACAACCTGGTCGACGATGGGCACGATTTGAGGATCCCGCTCCACAACGAGGAAGCCTTCCAACATGGAATCAACTTCGAGGCAAAGGTACGCATACCCCTCCACCCAAAGAAAAAGTTCCATTACTTGCGCTGAAGTCTAATTGCAGCTCCCCTGTCCTTCAACCCAAAATGAGCTTACTTTTGTTCTTGTGCAATTAGCGTTTTTTTTTTGGTTTGTTTTTTTTGTCCAAGCCGCATCGAGCAGCAGCGTTCCTGTACTCGGCTCATACGTTGGAAAACAGCGCGAATACATTGAAGGGCGAGAGTGCGATTGACACAAGCGCCGGCAAAAGGGATTTAACTTGTGTATCGAGTTGACGTGGCGCAGTGCTACTATTGAAGCACGATATAAAAGTAGACGTCAGGTGCGTCAAAGTCATTTTTGTCGCCGGCCACGTCGTAGTTTCCCTTGGAGGGACGTTATGAATTTGGGGAAACCTTATCAACGTTTCATCCCCTCCACATATTACATACGCGCCGCGCAACAAATTGATGAATAGCTAGTTTTAAAAATCAGAAGTCAAGTATAATGACCGTTATTGTGAATTACGTACGCCAAAATTGAAATTTGGCTTCAGACTTTAGCAAGCGTCGTGGAACGTGACACGCTTGATTTGCTTTCTCCGGGCAACATGCAATGAGGTGGCGGGCCAGATCTGGCCCCCGGGCCTTGACTTTGACACGCGGGCCGAAAGGAGATGCCATGCTTAATCTGCTCCGTTTCCGTTGTTGACACCAGTACATCGGCAGCCTCGACGTGACGCGGCCCAGCAGTCGAGTGGAGATCGTGGCTGCCATGAGAAGAATCAGGGTAAGCAAACTCCGTCGGACGCTTTCAAATTCATCCGACTTTCTCTTCCAACTCGTGCTGCCTCTGCGAATAACACTTGCTGTTATTTGTGTGTGTGTGTGTGTGTGTGTGTGTGTGTATAGTGCAGTGGCATTCTGTCTGCATCAAAGGTTGTGAATAATGAGTTTGACAAAGTAACAGGGAAGGCATGCGCTCATGAGAAGTAGCGTTGTAGAATATGTTGTACTCGCGAGTGCAAATATGCAGAATTAAGACTCCGTCGGTGGCTGGCGGACGTGCTCGCTCCATCGCCAATTTCGAGCATTCCTTTTGAAGCGGTGCACTGAAGTGCGATGTCTCCTGACCACCAGCTGTGCAAACTCCAGATTTAGAGCTTTCTCTCCAGACTGCGCCGAATGAGTGGCCCGCGCGCCAACTTGGCAACGTTTGACTTTGCATCGTTTAATCGGATCGGTCGCCGGCGGCGCCGACGCTCGTTTTCAAAAGAATTGGACGTGATTTCTTGCTGCTTTGCGTACGCCATAAAACGCACACATTCTCGTGCGCGCGTCATTTTTCAGCATTTTATCGTCCGACCCTTGATAGGTTCTGAGTTTTCAGAAGTCACCAAAGAGACAAAAACCAAGCCGTTTATAGCCTGCGGTTCAATTCGGTTGACCTTGTGACGTGTGTACTGTCATGATCTTGTCTGGTGAAGTGCATTCCAACACGGCATCCGCACTCGAACGCGTTGCTCCAAATGTTCTTTACGCCTTTTTTCCAATATCGCCCGGCACCCCTGAAGCGGACCTCCCAGTGTGCCGCCGTGGCAGGAAAAGGAGCTTTCGCTTTGGCTGGCTCCAGTGTCAAAATGCTCCGACGCTGGCCTGAAAACACAATCGAAGGAAACCACGGGAATGGAACTCTGGAAGGAAGATGGACTGGAAATGAAAGCGGCAACTGACTTTACATTTTAAAAATATATCTATATACTGTGTATATATATATCAATATCTATATATACCGTATATGACTTTATTTCGTATCGCTCAAGTTGGCGAACCGTGATTTTAATGAGTGCAACCATCATTTTGCACTCATTAAAATTTCATGACATCACCGCCTTTTGAATTCATGACGGAGTTCAGCAAATCGTGAGCCTCGTGGTCAACATATTAGCGAATTGCTGCCGACGGCGTTCGGTGCCCTCCGGCGGCGGCCCCAAGACACCACCCCCGATGCGCGGGGGGGGGGGGGGGGGGTTCATGATCATCGGGTCAGGGGACCGCCGAGGCTCCGGGCTGCATCGCGGTCAAGTCCAATGGAAGGTTCCACAGGGCGCACTTTGTCCCGGCGACCTCTCGTTCATTTGAATGGAGAGGTCGCTCTCCATTCAAGTGAATGCAGCCAGTGAGGTGCAGGAAGCTCACTGACATTTTTTTTTTCTTTTTTTTTTAGTACACGCTTTACTATTTCATCCAATGGCTCATATAAAATTGTAAGTATGATTGTGAAACATATCTATTTTTCTGTGATTGCAAATTGTTCCAGTTTCTTGCATGTTCTCTCTTTTAATCGGTGGTCATTTTCTAGTTTTTTTTTTTAAAATGCTGGAAGCTCCTCCTGTAAAACAGGCCCAGAATGTGCCGAGCAGCAATTACCATGTTTGTGGATACCCACGAGAGCCCTCCCATCAAGTGACCCAACAACCATTTTTGGAGGAGTTAAGATCAAGGGCCCCGCAGGCAGCGCAAAACAGACCGTCGACACGATGACAAAATGTTTCCCGCAGAATTTCCTTCTCGCTCGACACTCGGGACAGCCGTCGGTGCTCGGGGCACAAGAGAGTCACGCCAACATCGATTCTTTGCCGTTTCGCGCGATTTTCCACCTGACCTGTATTGGCGCCGCGTCAGTCAAAGCTGAACTCGTCACCCGGCAACCTTTCCTTTCCTTGTCATTGTTCGCCGCCCGCATGAGGCACCTGCGAGCGGGTTGCTGATAACAAACTCGTGCCGTTGCAAGGCAGGAAATAGCTACTGGGTTGCGTTGTGCGTTTTGCACTCCGGTGTCATTCCACCAACAACGCATACGCACTTCAACTTGTCGGTGTTTTTTTTTTTTTAGCTTTTTAGCAGGAGGATTGATGCTTGTTTCCAGAGGAAATGTTTGATTAGTTGCGAGGGAAAACGTGGCGAACCTCCCTTCCCGTGTATCTAAAAGAGAATTGTGGCGCTGTCACGCTATGCCACTTGGTGTATCGGTCATGCGGCAAGGTGACGTGTTATTCGGTTGGCAGGCGAGCGGTTAAGCGGGTGATACTTGCGGTTTGCGTTTTCGCCCCCCCCCCCCCCCCCCTCTGTTTGTTCCTTCTTCAGCGTTGTTCTGCCCAGCAGCATTTTCCAATTAATACCAATCGTAGAATATAAATAATGACAGAGGAGTATGTCAAAGTTCCCTGTTGTACAGAAAAAAACTCTTCCAGTGTAAAAAAACAAAACAAAAAACAGGTATACTATTCTGCATGTTAGTTTACTTTTGACATTTAAAAAAAAAAAAGAATTCTATTCATTTATCGATGAGATCAATAAATGGCTTGAAAGTGCATCAGCCCTTTGTGACTCTTAAAAATGGATGGCGGTCCGCAAATGGGCCCCCGCGCCATAGTTTGGACACCTCCGACCCCCGCGCTTTAATTCAATCTTGCGTCCCCCTAATCCGTGTCTCTACTTCCCCCTCTTTGCCGTCTGCCCCCCTTCAACCTTCCCCCTCCTGCCTTTTTTTTTTTTAAATCTGGGATTGCTTCTCGTCCCTCTCCCCACTTTGGGGTTTTCCACCCCATTCATATCTTTAGACGGCAAGGCCGTCTCTGCATCATGACGTAACCCCCCCCCCCCCCCCAGCCCCAGCAGCCACCATTTCAATTGTTAGTCCATAGCTTATCCCCCCCCATGCATACATGCTTCCGCTATACGTAGAATGCTTGCCATTGCTGAGACTTTCCCGCCTACGCCGGGGCTCGCGTTTATCCGTCGACAGGCTGCGAAAGCGTTCAAATGACACTTGGGAATCGGATCTTCTGTCTTGCAAAATGTTGCAGACTTTTCGCGTCATTGAAATTTCTTGACAAGCTATTTGCGCCGTTCCATCGTTTCCACGGGATGACTTTGCGGCTCTCTGCCGCTCTCCGCTTCCAAGCTTTGACCTGGAAGCTGCCCTCATCAATCGGCCCCGGTCCCGCGCGTTATCTCATCCCGACACCAATTTCCGCTTCCCGCCTCCTTTGCCGCGGAGGCGTCTCAATCTCGCAGTTCGGCTCCCGGGAAAATGGAACTTTCCAAGAGGGCTCTTTTGCGTTACCTGAAGAACGTGACGGGCCAATCTTGTTTTCATGGAATTAAATCGGCCGCGTGGAGATTTGGCCGAGCCTTCTCGGACGGATTTTCATTTCTTCCGTTTCCTTGCGCTGAGCTAACCGAAGCCCCCCGCTCAGGAGAGACGAGGACCGAGTCGTGCCCGAGTCACCTTCAAGATACATGCGGCATCCATCCGGCCCGACCGACTCGGTCCGTCCAACGGCGCCGACATCTCCGCCGAACAAACCGGGGCTGTGAAAAATGCTGTCAAGCGGCGCCGGTCAAATGGTTTTTACATCTACAAATGCTCATACCGTATTACGCCGTAGCTGGCGGCCATTTTTTGGGGAACCGGTTCGAACGAACGAACGACCGTTATCGCGGCCCGATTCCTGACGTCCCTCGTACGTTGTAACGAAGTTCAACCGCGCCGCGCGTTTTCATTCTGTTCATAACAGATTTTTTTTTGGTTTGACGGCATCCGTGGCCCCGTGCGACGTGACTTGTAGTCTTCACACATGCCGACGCCGAATCTCTCTTGCAACGGCAATCGCGCCGGCTGCCATATTGTCTTGATGTACATAATAATTGGATGACCCCAAGGGATTATCATCACGCCACCGCTAATAGTGCCCCAAATGATTCCCGAGGCTTTTAGATCAGGGCGGATGAAAGAGAGTTCAAGAAATCGCACGATGAGGCGATAGTGTTCCTGTCTGTGAGCGCGTGTGTGTGTGTGGGCGAGCGTGAGATGGAATTATGTTGCCTTCCATTATGGTTTTAATCGAACCTTTTCATCTTGGCGGACGCTTCCATGAAGCCGTATGCCGCGGCTCTTGGCCTCGCTCGCTATTGGCGCTGCCGCATTGGCTAGAAACTTTTCTCATCCGCCGAACCTGCAAATGTTGCTCGCTCGATAATACTTTGGCCGTTTGTGTCATTTATATGCCCTCTGATTGGCTTCCCCCCCCCCCCCCCCCAAAGACAAATGGGATTGGTCTGAAAGAGGAATAGGATGTCACGTCTGTGTATTGTCAAAAAGATGTTTTGATCTCATTCTGATTTTGAATATTTATGGATGTGCAGTCTTTATGCTCTCGTTATGAGAACATTTATTCTTCACTGGCTCCCTACACATTTTGGAGTTTTTTTTTTTCTTTTCATCACTCTTATCCATTTGAGACGTGCTGCCAGCGTCGTGAAGCGCTTCCAAACTCAGTCCACTCTTGATATTTGACCGTTTTGAGCAGGAAAGTGGATGTGAAATGTGCAAAACGGTCAATTAGAATTTGTTGAGCTTTTGGTATTTTGTCAGATGCGTGATGGTAGAAACTGCCGTTTGTTTGCACCGTTGTGGGTGTGAACACGGTCGACTTGCTTCCCGGCTATTGGAAGAAGAAAATTTGGCGCAGGAGAGGCTTACGGTTTACATGGCCGGAGTCCATGCGGGAGGTGGGCGGGTGCAAAGTCATGCGGGCATTTGGAGACTGCCCTCCATTCAAAGCGTGGGGGCGGGGGGTTGGAAAAATTCACGAATGAGGATAAAAGTACTAAGGCATTCAATAAATTGATTGCAAAGTTTCAGAGGGAAGTCTTTTGCAATTTGGTTTTGCTCATATCTCTCGACCGGCGGCTCTGAAAGAGGGAATCCGCAATCCGTGGATGAGGACCTGCACAAAAGCAACCGGGGGCCTGCAACGCACGGTCATCAAAAACATCATGAGGGGAATTTGGCCCCTGAAATAAAGCGGCTATTGAAAAAAAGTGGAAATTCGAGGTACCCTGGCTTGTCCATCTAAAGTTTGTCATCCAAAGTTGGCGTTGCACAGCAACGAGATGAAATTGCATCAGGATGTCTCCCCGCCTCCGCATTTGCGAAAACACCCCAGGGGGGCGGCTTCAGATCCCAACCGCGCTTGGGTTATCCTCAACATTCCATCGGCGGCTTTGTGGATCGGCCCGCGTTACGCCGGTCGATTTGCCGCCGTCGCTCATCGCAGAGGGCGGCTGTCGTAACGGTTTCCAGATTGCGCTTTTCCAAAGTAACGCAGGAGAAGCGATTCGGACAACGGACAGATGGGGAAGCGGCGGCGCTTTGCGGACGCTACCCATGTACTACGGTGTCCTCGCTAAGACACGTGACGCAAAATCAATCAAAGACCGTCAAGTTGCGGCGCTTCGCTAACGCCGACAAACTGGCGGGTCGCGAAGACAAACGGCGCCATCGTGTCCCGTCCAAGTTCATGCACGGTACTGCGGGCGGATGTTGTGGAAAGCTCTGCTGCGGGTTCAATTGTGTAAGCAATGTTTTTGTCCGTTGTCATTGTCAACATTGTCACTCACCCTTCTTTCGGTGTTCAACGCATGGGAGTTTATGGTGGGGGGGGGGGGGGCGGAAGAACAATACATCTGCACAGCCTGCTCATTTGGCCTCAGAGTCAAGTGGACTGCTCTTGCCACGATGGGTCCGCACTTGAAGGACTTCAAATTCGCCGCAGCGGTTATTGTCCGTGTTTCACGAAGGCTTACGAAAGTCACACCTTGAACATCAACCCGACACCGTCCGCAAACGCATTTGGATGCTTGTTCACGCACGTCATGTCGGCATGTCTATTTTTGGAGGAGCAAAATCCCTTTTTTGGATAAAGACGCTCTTCGTTGAGATGCACGGCATTTAAGCTGGGCGTTCTCCGAACTCACGTCAGGCTCAAACGTAAAAATACGTTGGCAAAAACCTGATCATTTAGTGCGGGTGTGAAAATACATTTTCAAAGAATTCAAATTAACGGTATAGTCATTCCAGCCCCAGGCTGTCCCATGGTGTACGACCGCCGCGCCCCTACCAGCCGCTAATCCGCCATCTCTCCGGGGACTCAAGATAATGAGTCCCAATGAGGGATTACAGTCACTTCCGGCCACTGCCCGTTTCAGACCCAGCAGACAAAATGGCTGGCCCGTGGGAACCTCGCTATCGCAGATCTACAACTCAACCTTGTTCTTCGATGTCATGGATTCATTACTTGTTGGTGTTTGGGGGGGTGGGGGGTGCATGGGCTGCTTTGTAGATCAGGAGCAGGAAGCCAGTGGCGATGGATTCAGTGCGGGAGTGAAACGCTTGCCAGGGCTCTGGTGTAGGTGACGACTTGATGAGTTGCTTACTTGGAAATGTTCAAAGTTGAATGCCAAGCGATCGTGAGGCCCTCTCAGTCCTCGAAATAGCCTCGCTGAAAAAAAAAAAAGACAAGGTTTGAGGTGCCCTTGGTGTCTGTTGACTGCTCATTGTGATTATCGTTTACATTGTTCAGATTGATCTATTATCTTTTTTTTTACACGGTTTAGTTTCGCTGCCTTATCTTTAGCTGCCGTGCGTGTTTCAATGCACTGCATTTTCGCACCGAGAGGAAAGACATTTCTTCTGTGCCGTCTGTTGCACATAGAGCATATTTGACCATAGAGATGACCTTGATCTTGACCTTGACGTCCACACCAAAAGAATCGTTATTAAACATATGTATGCAGGTATTTTTTTTTTTTTTTTTTTTTTTGAAGCATCAAATTGAAGTGATCCCGATTGAATAAATACCATTTAGTGGATAGGAGCGCGACTCTCTCACGGAACTGCAATTTCCGGGCACCTTCTTGTCTCGCAGTCTGATCTAATCTCCTGTCTCATAAGGAGCACTACGGGACCTGCTTTTCATGTTGAGCTGGTCACCATATTCAGAAGAGGTGAAGCTATTTACTCGGTTCATACATCACCCGCGTTGCCGAACTCTGTTCCGTGACTTCGACAGGCGGTCTTCTTCGGAGGGGGGGGGGGGGGGGGGGGGAATGGAGAGGTACTCCGAATACCATTAGGACATCGTGATCAAGAGAAGTGCAGAGAACGTGAGCGAATGCGCTGTTCGTCATGGCTGTTAATGAGAGCGGGGGCGGGTTCCGGACTCGGAATTTATCGCGTCCTCTTTGTGACAGGGACACAGCCTGAACTCGACTTCCGACTTGGCCATTTGTAAGCTTGGTGACGACGGCTTGAGTCTCGTCCTGTGATAAATTCACTCACAAGAAAGACGTCTTAGCCATGCGGTAATGACCCAGAAATCATCATCACAACACCATTTTATGGGCCCACACGAGGATTCCGTGTTTGATGGGGGGAAGAGGGGATATTTCTATATGTATGCGTGTATGTAAAATCAGCCTTATTAAAGCTGTGCACTTGGAGAGTCAAGCCAAGCACCCAACAAAATGTTAATTTGCTGCTGCTAATTGTCGTGACACTATTCAGCAGTTGTGGTGCGAGCAACGCCGTCTTATTTTTTCCTCATTTACGTCCTGTCCGACATGTGGCAACGTTTTTTTGTTTGTTAGTTTTTTTTAATCCAATAATTTGCCCATTTTGTAGCTGAGCCACGGGTGCCGGCCGGGCGTTGTCTCCGCTCTCTCCTTTGCTCAAGACGACGCCGGAATCCGCGTTCATGTCTGACGTCTCTTCTCTTTGCAGTATGAGTTCAAGGTGAAAAACATCAGAAAGAAAAAGGTCAGCATCGCGGTGTCGGTGGAGGGCGTCAAGGTGGCCTTGCGAAAAAAGAAGAAAGTGAGTGACGTTTCTCATTGTCCTTGTTGTGTATACAGTGCGGGCCTGTTTAGCTCGACTGTCTCCTGGACAGCTTCAGTCAGAGCCCTTCTGTGTCTTATATATTTTCTTTATACTGTGTGTGTGTGTATATATATATATATGTACATGTATATACAGTATAGGGCGGCCCGGTAGTCCAGTGGTTAGCACGTCGGCTTCACAGTGCAGAGGTACCGGGTTCGATTCCAGCTCCGGCCTCCCTGTGTGGAGTTTGCATGTTCTCCCCGGGCCTGCGTGGGTTTTCTCCGGGTGCTCCGGTTTCCTCCCACATTCCAAAAAACATGCACGGCAGGCTGATTGGACGCTCTAAATTGTCCCTAGGTGTGAGTGTGGGCGTGAATGGTTGTTCGTCTCTGTGTGCCCTGCGATTGGCTGGCAACTGATTCAGGGTGTCCCCCGCCTACCGCCCGGAGACGGCTGGGATAGGCTCCAGCACCCCCCGCGACCCTAGTGAGGATCAAACGGTTCGGATAATGGATGGATGGATGGATGGATATACAGTATATATATACATACAGTATATATAAAAATATAAACCAGGGGTGTCATTAATGACTCACTGTGGCAACCCCTGAAAAGGGACAAGCCGAAAGGAGAGGAAGATAAACCAGGGGTGTCAAACATACGGCCTGCAGGCCGGAACCGGCCCCCAAGGAGGTTCGATCCGGCCCGCGGGATCTTTTAAAAGAGGGGGGGGGGGGAAATGCATTAAAGACACAGAATGAATATTTTAAGTAAAATGTAATTCATGGATTATCCGCTAGGGGGCACACTGTTTTGATCACAGTAGAAGACAACATTGTTTTGATCGGGGAAGAAAACGGGAGTCTCAGTCTGTCACCGAGATAGACCCAACGCAGCAAATGATATGAAAGCACCAATCAATGCTTCTTGAGACCAAAACAAAGGAAAGAGATGATATTTTGGTGATTCATAGCACAATATGGTGTAATGTTCATGGTTCGGCCCACTTGACATCTACCGAGTCCGTATGTGGCCCACAATGTGAAATGAGTTTGACACCCCTGATATAAACGTTATGTCGTGGAGAAAATTTGGCAAGCTGTACAGCGATGAGGCGTGGAAACTGTTGACATTAGTCGACAGTCCCTTAGCCAATCAGGATGCAGAACACAATGCACCGTGAAAAAAACAAAAAAAAATCTGTGACACAGCAAAGCTGTGAAAAATGAACCGTGTTCCAGCCAGGGATCGCTGTCCATCGGTACGAATGATCTAATTTGCGTCGCATCAATGTGGAATATTGTTTTAATGAGGGTTGAGCCACCTTCAAGTCATTGATTGTTTTCAAAGGTTAATATGAGCGTCGGCGGTGTGGCTGAGATGCGGCGGAAGAGCCGTCCGCGTCGGGCAGCTCAAATGTCAGGGTCCAAGCGCAACGATGGACTCGAGATAGGAGTGATTGAAATATTGAGTCAACAAAGCTTCAGCGCGATAGGAATCGCTCGCAATAATTCCTCGGCTGACATTTTATTGTGACATCGAACTCCCATGGGGGCCGACTGACGGCTGGGGAGAAACCGAGTGTGTGGGTTCGTCCCGCTCAGTGAGAGCCACTCTGTGTGTCACTCTTTTCTGTGGTCGCACTTGATCGTCACCAGCAGTAAATGTCACGGGACTCCCGTGAGTCATGCGTTTGCAATTCCAAAAAGAAGCAAATTCCAAATGATGCGCTCGCACGCTGCAAAGTCAGAGTCTCGTGTGCCCGTCGCTTCGGGTCTTTAACGTGCGCCGCTGTTGATGTGGCGCCGCCGTAGTGGCGCAACGCCGCCACTGCAATTAAAATACGGCGCCGCCTCACAGGACCATCAATCGCTCGCTCAACACGGCAGGAAAAATGCTGAGTGAATTCAGCAGTCCTAATGCGTGATTTCTTTTGATTACAGAAGAAGGAATGGATGTGGGATGAGAATAAGATGATGGTGATGCAGGACCCCATTTACAGGTAAGATGCCAAAAACTCGTTTCGATGTCCATTTTCTGAGGTTTGTTCATTTATCGATGAGGTTCCGGTAGTGGTTTTGTTTCAAATGACATCAGTAGGGTGCTCGTTCTTGCGTTCGTCCCGACCTACTTGGCACATCGTCAGCAATGTAAACGCCGGTGGCGCGAATGGTATGCGATGCAAAATAACAAAACAAAAAAAAAAACAAGGCCATGACAAAGAAATTAAGTGCAACGTGTTCCTTGACTCATCAATGTTTTATTTTATTTCTTTAATGCGCTTGCGAAAGAGCGAGGCACAGATGGGCTTTGTCAATCAACGTCACCGAAGAGCTTTTTCACTGGCAGACTTTCGCCTCGTGTAACCTCCTCAAGTGCGACAATTCACTTTGCGGCGGGCTGTTGTACAAAAATACAACATATGTTCCACAACGGCCCAAAATGGGTGAACGGTTGTCATTTCCGAGACACCACACACACACACACTGCCCGAAAAAAAAGAAATTGTTTTCCTTTATTGGCTTGCACTCTTTCAACCAATGTATCAAAGCCACGGTAAACCTTTAAGAGGCGGGGCCTGGACGGATGGCGTTTGATGTCTGCCACAGTAGTGTTTGTGTTTCATTGTTTTAGCGGCGTTCACTAAATGGTCAACTGTTGCTCTCCTTTCCCACATGCGGGGGCATATCATGTAAAAAGTAAACCAGTGTTAAAAATCTGCAAAATAGCGATGCCGTGCTTTAAATCCATCCATCCATCCATCATCTACCGCTTATCCGGGGCCGGGTCGCGGGGGCAACAGCTTTAGCAGGGAAGCCCAGACTTCCCTCTCCCTAGCTACTTCTTCCAGCTCTCCCCGGGGGATCCCGAGACGTTCCCAGGCCAGCTGGGTGACATAGTCTCTCCAGCGTGTCCTGGGTCTTCCTCGGGGTCTCCTCCCGGTGGGACATGCCCGGAACACCTCACCAGGGAGGCGCTCAGGGGGCAACCGAATCAGATGCCCAAGCCACCTCATCTGGCTCCTCTCGATGTGGAGGAGAAGCGGCTCGACTCTGAGCCCCTCCCGGATGACCGAGCTTCTCACCTTATCTCTAAGGGAGAGCCCGGACACCCTGCGGAGAAAACTCATTTCGGCCGCTTGTAACCGGGATCTCGTTCTTTCGGTCACGACCCATAGCTCGTGACCATAGATAAGGGTTGGAACGTAGATCGACCGGTAAATTGAGAGCTTCGCCCTTTGGCTCAGCTCCTTCTTCACCACGACAGACCGATACAACGTCCGCATCACAGCAGACGCTGCACCGATCCGCCTGTCGATCTCCCGCTCCCTCCTGCCCCCACTCGTGAACAAGACCCCAAGATACTTGAACTCCTCCACTTGGGGCAAGATCTCCTCCCCGACCCGGAGGGGACACTCCACCCTTTTCCGACTGAGGACCATGGTTTCAGATTTGGAGGTGCTGATCTTCATCCCAACCGCTTCACACTCGGCTGCGAAACGCTCCAGTGAGAGTTGGAGAGACCCGTTTGAAGGAGCCAACAGCACCACATCATCTGCAAAAAGCAGGGATGCAATACTGAGGCCCCCAAAACGGATCCCCTCAACGCTTCGGCTGCGCCTAGAAATTCTGTCCATAAAGGTTATGAACAGAATCGGCGACAAAGGGCAGCCTTGGCGGAGTCCTACCCCCACTGGAAACGATTCCGACTTACTGCCGGCAATGCGAACCAAACTCTGACATCGGTGGTATAGTGACCGAACAGCCCGTATCAGGGGGTTCGGTACCCCATACCCACGAAGCACCCCCCACAGAACTCCCCGAGGGACACAGTCAAACGCCTTCTCCAAGTCCACAAAACACATGTAGACTGGTTGGGCGAATTCCCACATACCCTCGAGGACCCTGCTAAGGGTGTAGAGCTGGTCCACTGTTCCACGGCCGGGACGAAAACCACACTGCTCCTCCTCAATCTGAGGCTCGACTTCCTGACGGACCCTCCTCTCCAGCACCCCTGAATAGACCTTACCAGGGAGGCTGAGGAGTGTGATCCCTCTGTAGTTGGAACACACCCTCCGGTCCCCCTTTTTAAAAAGAGGGACTACCACCCCGGTCTGCCAATCCAGAGGCACTCTCCCTGTTGACCACGCGATGTTGCAGAGGCGTGTCAACCAGGACAGCCCCACAACATCCAGAGCCTTGAGGAACTCCGGGCGGATCTCATCCACCCCCGGGGCCCTGCCACCGAGGAGCTTTTTGACCACATCGGTGACTTCAACCACAGAGATAGGAGAGCCCACCTCAGAGTCCCCAGGCTCTGCTTCCTCCAAGGAAGGCGTGTTGGTGGAGTTGAGGAGGTCTTCGAAGTACTCTGCCCACCGATTCACAACGTCCCGAGTCGAAGTCAGCAGCGCCCCATCCCCACTGTACACAGTGTTAGTGGTGCACTGCTTCCCCCTCCTGAGACGTCGGATGGTGGACCAGAATTTCCTCGAAGCCGTCCGGAAGTCGGCGTCCATGGCCTCACCGAACTCTTCCCACGCTCGGGTTTTTGCCTCGGCGACCACCGAAGCTGCCTTCCGCTTGGCCAGTCGATACCCGTCAGCTGCCTCTGGGGTCCCACAGGCCATAAAGGCTCGATAGGACTCCTTCTTCAGCTTGACGGCATCCCTTACTGCTGGTGTCCACCAGCGAGTACGGGGGTTGCCGCCACGACAGGCACCAACCACCTTACGGCCACAACTCAGATTGGCCGCCTCAACAATAGAGGCGCGGAACATGGTCCACTCGGGCTCAATGTCCCCCGCCTCCCCCGGAACATGGGAAAAGCTCTGTCGGAGGTGGGAGTTGAAACTCCTTCTGACAGGGGATTCCGCCAGACGCTCCCAACAAACCCTCACAATACGTTTGGGTCTGCCAGGACGGACCGGCATCTTCCCCCACCATCGGAGCCTACTCACCACCAGGTGGTGATCAGTTGACAGCTCCGCCCCTCTCTTCACCCGAGTGTCCAGAACATGCGGCCGCAAATCCGATGATACAACTACAAAGTCGATCATCGAACTGCGCCCTAGGGTGTCCTGGTGCCAAGTGCACATATGGACACCCTTATGCTTGAACAAGGTGTTCGTTATGGACAATCCGTGGCGAGCACAGAAGTCCAATAACAAAACACCACTCGAGTTCTGATCGGGGGGGCCGTTCCTCCCAATCACGCCCCTCCAGGTCTCACTGTCATTGCCCACGTGAGCATTGAAGTCCCCCAGCAGAACAAGGGAGTCCCCAGCAGGAGTACTCTCCAGCACACCCTCCAAGGACTCCAAAAAGGGTGGGTATGCTGAGCTGCTGTTTGGTGCATATGCACAAACAACAGTCAGGACCCGTCCGCCCACCCGAAGGCGGAGGGAGGCAACCCTCTCGTCTACCGGTGTGAACCCCAATGTACAGGCACTGAGCCGGGGGGCAATGAGTATGCCCACACCTGCTCTGCGCCTCTCACCTTGAGCAACTCCAGAGTGGAAGAGAGTCCAACCCCTCTCGAGAGAACTGGTACCAGAACCCAGGCTGTGTGTGGAGGCAAGTCCGACTATATCCAGTCGGAAATTCTCTGCCTCACACACCAGCTCGGGCTCCTTCCCTGCCAGAGAGGTGACATTCCATGTCCCAAGAGCTAGCTTCTGCAGCCGAGGATCGGACCGCCAGGGTCCCCGCCTTTGGCTGCCGCCCAGCTCACATTGCACCCGACCCCTTTGGCCCCTCTCATGGGTGGTGAGCCCATGGGAAGGGGGACCCACGTTGCCTCTTCGGGCTGTGCCCGGCCGGGCCCCATGGGTGTAGGCCCGGCCACCAGGCGCTTGCCAACGAGCCCCACCTCCAGGCCTGGCTCCAGAGGGGGGCCCCGGTGACCCGCGTCCGGGCAAGGGAAACCTTGGTCCATATATTTTTGTCATCATAAGGGGTCTTTGAGCCGTGCTTTGTCTGGCCCCTCACCTAGAACCTGTTTGCCATGGGTGACCCTGCCAGGGGCATAAAGCCCCAGACAACTTAGCTCCTAGGATCATTGGGACACACAAACCCCTCCACCACGGTAAGGTGACGACTCACGGAGGGGCTTTAAATGAGCTTCGATTTTTATATCTCACCATGTCTAACTTACATTTTTTTGGGGATTTATCTTGCTTGAATTGAACACCAAACGTGGCGTTTAAGCATTTTTTGCGTCTGCAGTATATCCGCGATACTGCATCGCGTTAGCTGAGACATTGTTCGGACTTGACAGAGAGCACATTCATATGGTGATGCGAAATGCAAATGTACCGTCTTCATTTGTCAGCGGTCTGCGCAGAATATTTTTGACATTCGCCGTATCATCGAGCAGGAAAGGAATTGCAAGCGTTGTCAGCGCGAAAGGGGAGATGAGAGACTCGATGTCAATGCGTGAAATATTTTCGCCGTTTCATCATCTTGGCGTTGCCGTTGCGTCTTATGAAGCGAGCATGGCTCACTTCAACTCGAAAAGAGCGAACGCCCGCCTCGATGCGGTTTCGCTTTCACGACTTTCCTCCGTCGCCTTTTCCGTGGTGTTGCAAAAATGGTCCGGTTTCTTATTTTTTTTGCTATCTTGTATTGGGGCTCCCCCTCAATGATAACATGTATGCACTTCGCAATATCTCAACTTTTATTATTATTATTTTTCAAACCGTGATTTGTTGTCAGAGCGGAAACGCTTCTTTATTTACTTAGCGGCTGTCGGGCAAGACAGAGAGACATCCGGTTCGGGTCTTTGGGAGCGAGAGCTTTTAACTCTGTTTTGAGCGGAGAGGTCACATTTGCCGCCCGCCTTCAAAGCCCCGCTGAAACTTTTGGCCGCGGCGTTGATCAATGCTTATGTTCTGCTGCTCCCACCCGCCGGCTCCTCGTCTCCACGTCTCTCAAAATATACGCCCTAATTGGTGCCTGCTGCTCTGGAAACATTTGGTGGCGCAAACCGTGTTTCGGCGACGCGCAGTGCGCGGTTGAAATGGGATGGGTGGACATTTTTTGTCACGTCTGCAGCTCAACGAGATTCCGTCGAGCTATCGTTGATGTCCGTAACGTTCGGTTTTGTTATTGGCCCTCGAGCTACGTCGGTTCGACCGCTTTCGTTTTGGTCGGCAAAACACACTGGCGGCGTCTTCCGTCGGCGGGCTCTGGTTTTGCTAGTTCCGTATTTCAATTGTGTTCTTTTTTTTTTTCTTCTTTCAGAATATTCTACGTGTCTCATGACTCGCAGGATTTGAAGATCTTCAGTTACATCGTGCGAGACGGCCACAGCAATGCCTTCCGCTGTAATGTTTTCAAGTCCAAGAAGAAGGTACACTGCGCCTTGTCACCGACGAAGGAAGTTGTTTTCAACCTAAAATAGAAACCTTCCTCTTATATCTGCTTCGGTTTTACCCTCCGGGTCCTATTTTTCGACAAAACCGATTTGCGGATTTCAATCCCGCTCACAGCCAACATGAACGGAATCGATGTCACACTGTGTTCCATGTGGCAAGACGGGCCGAAGGCGATCGCCGAGCGTTTGACGTGCTGCCGAAGACACGGGGAGCATTTCTACGTTGCAAAACGAGTCATTTGTTGACATCTTGGAATCTCATGAAACAATCGCCAGAAGGGAAAGCAAACAGAAAAAGGACAAAGCTGAAAGACAAACAAAACCTTGCTGCACGCGCGCGTGCGCTTGTGTGTGTGCGTTTAGTACCTGACAAATGTGAGCTACGTTATTACGACCCGAGTAGTGAGCGCTGCAGTAGCACCCTGCTATGTGCAAAAAATGAAATAAATGCTCCCCAGGTGGTGTCCAAACTACGGCCCCGGGGCCATTTGCGACCCTCCATCCATTTCTCAGCGGCCTGCGACATGATAAAAAAAAAAAAAAAAAAAAAGGACTAAAAATGATATTTGACGTGGGTCATAAGGTTAGTAGAAAGGTGAAGGCGGGCAGAGTGGAAGCAACTTCTCTCCTTACCCAACAGAGTCAGGCCATGCGCATTGTCCGGACTGTTGGTCAGGCATTTGAGGTCTGTCACAAACTGAATCTGAAGAATGCACAGCACAACAAGGATGGACAGGTGGACTGCCACAGTGAAAAGAATGGAAACGGCTCCTCCATTTCAGGTAAGCGTGACACACACACACACACGCACACAGACACACACACACACACACACTATTTACAATGTATTAAACAAAAAGGTCAGAAAAAAAGGCTCAAAAACAAAAGGCAGCAAATGCTGCCACGCAAACAAAGGATCATACAAGTGTAATTGACGCTATGCTAAGTTGCCTAGCAGATGCTAACAAGGCGTTATTATTATCATTTTTGTGATTAATAGCGCAAGCGCTCTCGGGTAAACGTCGACGTGAGCAGTGACGTTTGGACGCTTTAAGTCATGACGTGGCTCCGACTCGGCTCTTTGCCGGTGGAAAACCAAACACGTTCTTCGTAAGAACTTGTTAACTCATTCAGTACTAGCTAATTCTGGACCAAGTCTGAAAAGACGTTTAAAAACGTCTTTGGTAGCGAATGAGTTTTAAGCACCAGTTAAATACAGCCCTGGTCTGGCACCGAACAAGCACCATTTTTCTGGGGGGTGGGGGTGCAAAAGGGGTAACAATGAAGTGTGTTTATGTCGACCCAGTAAGCTACAGGGTGAACCTCAATATCTCACTGGGTCACGCTCCGGCACCCCTCATTTGAAACATGCCCTTGTCACGTGTTTGAAATCTGCTACGATTATTCCTGGCCCCCAAAATTCATCTGTCAGTAGTCAAACCCCCCCCCCCCTCTCCCCCAACTATTAGCCATTAGCTTGCGCGTCTTATCAAATGCTTCCCAAAACTTGCACAGAACATCAAAGCCTACCTCCAACTTTCAGTTAGCCTGAAGAGTAGTCAATCTGGAAACCGGGGGGATCTGTCGAGTCGGATCTCCCCCCCCCCGCCCCCCATCTATCAGCACCGGCCGGCTAAGCGACTTTCTCACAAATGAAACTCACAAGCTCCTCCGCCTGACCCTCGTGAGCTGTTCGGGTCAATCCGAGCAGTTGATGTCTCCGACAGAACAACAAAAACGAATCAAAGCAGGCCGGCGCATTTCCTTTCGAACTCTGCGCTTTGCTCTTTTTCCACTTGGGGACCGACTTTCGAACCAAGATTTTGACTTCCCCATTTGCTCAGCACACATGCGATCTAGCCCCCAGTCTTCTTTTCAAGTATCTTTTATCTTGATGGATGTCGATTGACTTGTTTGTGTTGATTCGCCGTCCATCCATGCGTGCCTGCGTCCATGCTCGCGCCTACCACATGTGCGCGTGCAGGGGTGCGTGCTCATCCGCGCGTGTGCGTGTGCCTTTTAGTCGGCTCCGGCGGAGCGGACAAGACGGCGACCGTTCTCGAGGAGACCGACATCGATGCCGATGAGACGAACCAGCTCCCGGTGGCCGAGGAGCTCAACGTGAACCGGGGGGTGACCGATCTGGACGCCACGGCCAAGACGTCGGACCTCAGCCGCTCACGCAATACGGTAAGGTAAAGAACGCAGGTGCGGAAGAGCGAGCTCCTTTTTGATCGGCGCGGTGACGACGTGGACTTGGCGTGTCCCTCCGCGGTGGCAGATTTCCGAAGAAGCCTCCTTGCTGACGTCCAGCCCCGGGCTGCTGCTCCCCGCATCCGGCGCGCTCTCACCCGGCGCTCCCTTGTCCGTTCACCATCAGATCCAACTCCTCCAACAGCAACTTCAGCAGCAACAGCAGCAAACGCAAGTGGCCGTGGCACAGGTTTGCTTCAGTTTATGCTTTTGCTGATGCAACCTTCAGTTCCGTCGAGTGCAGTAAAGCACACGAAACCCCATCGGGGTTTTATTTATTTATTTTTTTGTCCTGGCTCAAATTGTGTTGCCTGTTTGTCAAAGAACCTCCTTTGCCATCATTTATAAGTCTGAGCAATGATCATTTTCCAGTTTGAACATGAAGGGACTCGCACCTTCATGAGTCTATGATAGCATCAAACTCTTACTCGCTGTTTGTTGCCATGATGTCTGGCGGTCGGCAAAGCGATCAAAGCATCTCCGTCGGATTTAATGAGCCGGTTGTCGTTTCGCAGGCTTTTGCAACCCGACCAGCAAATAAAGCGCAACTTGAATGGAGTGCCGTCCGGAAAGAGCGGAATGGAATGGGGATAGAACGCCTTTCCGCTCGCGTTCTACGGCGGGGATGCAACAGAGCCTCAATATTCAAATTATACTCTCCGTAATAGGCAAGCAAGCGCATCGTGGCAACTTCCAGAATTAGGACGTCGAGCCGGAGAGCGAGACAGCCCTGCCCCCGAGAGACGGAGAGATGGAGCTTAAACGTCGCGTGATGAAATTAGAAGACAATTAGGAGATCAAGTATCGCTCCCGCTCTCCAATAAATGTCCCGATTAAGTCATTCGCTGATTCATTGATTTTTTTTGCCTTTGAAATGCCTTTGAAATGAGCATTTTAATTCGCTGCGGTTCTTGTTGGAGCGGATGTTCAGGCAACGGCGCCTTGGCTTTGTTTTGCCGCAGCGGAGGTTCAATTCAGGTTCAGATTATTAGGTCGGCGTTGCGGGTTTTTTCCAGACCGTCTCCAAATTTTCAGGTACGGTTTCAATTCATCACCGGATGAACCTTGGGGATTTCCGTTTTTCTCAGCCCGTTGGCGCCAGGGCTGCGCGTCTTTCTTCTGGGTTTTGAAGAATTGGCAGATTCAGAGAACGTTTTCAGAGCGGGATTTTCCGATTGGTTTCTTTCTGTGAAAGGCGCACCTCTTGAAAGACCAGCTGAGCGCCGAGGCCACGGCCCGACTGGAGGCGCAGGCTCGAGTTCACCAGCTGCTGCTGCAAAACAAAGACCTGCTGCAGCACATTTCGCTGCTGGTCAAGCAGATCCAGGAACTGGAGACCAAAATCGCCGCACCCAACTCCAGTAAGTCAAACTTCAACTCACTTTTGCTTGAGCCGTTGGTGGCAGAAACATTTTCAGGAAACGGGACACGTTTGCCAAAGCAAAAACATCTTGTGGTAGCGACCGTATTTATGACACGTATTATATGACAGTATAATCGTTTAGGGCACCGGTTTCAAAGTCATGGCCCGGGGGCCAGATCTGGCCCGCCACATCACTTTATGTGGCCCGCAAAAGCAAATCAAGCATGTCAAGTTCCATGATGATTGCTAAAATCGGAAGCAAAATTTCAAATGGTCATGTGTAATCCACAATAACGGTCGTTATTTTTGACTTCTTATTTAAAAACTGTACAAAAATTGATCGACAAAAAAAATCAAATGAATCAAGTTTTCCTCCAAGCTATGAATAAATCATTTGAAAACCATATTTGTGCGCCCGGAACCGATGTTCGTGGTTTCCACACGGACATTTGTTGGCGTTCCGCTCTTTGGGCAACGAACGTATCCAGCGCCGGTTTATGCCCGGCCGGGCTTGGTGAAATGTTGTCGGACGATGATGACGTCTTCCTCTTTTCTGCGCTTGTCAGCGGGATCCCAGGACAGTTTGTTGGAGATCACCTTCCGCTCCTCGGTGCCCCCGGTAATCTGTGACCCAACGACGCCCAAACCGGAGGTGTCTGCCTTGAACCTCCCCCTGCTTTGCACCACCGACGTGGCCGTGACCGCATTCGCATCTTCCAACGGGAACGTGGGAAGCCCGCTAGGTAGGGACCAACGTGTTCTCAAATTAGAATGTTTTCGTTTTCTCCCGGGACCCCCGGGGCCTGCGCCGCCTCCCCTCTCCTTGCCCCCCACTCCTTTGGAAACCAACGAGCCCGAGGCGACGGAGATGCCCGAAGGCACGGCAAAGTTATCGGCTCGCAATGCCTGTTCGCCGAGCCGCCGCGACTTTGCTGCTTTTCGAGAGTCGGGCATCGTCTCCGAGTGCGAGTCCAACACGGATGACAGTGACGAGAGGGAGGAGGAAGGGGAGGAAGAGGAGGAGGAGGAGGAGGGAGAAGAGGTGATGGAATTCTTTGGTTGGGGAACGGAGGCAGAGACCCTCAGGCTGCTCAATGTTCTGAACAAACGGGTGACTCCCGACTGCCTGGGAGATGAAATTGCGGTGTAACATGCTAAACTTCACTCCCGCAGGAGCAAACTTCAGAGGACTGCTCCCCCCCCGTCATTCCAGCCCCAAAATAGATGACACACGTCATGGATTCATCTCTGCTCCACAAACTTTGTACATTTGCACACCAACAAACATGTACATACATCTGTACACAAATTGTTATCAGTGCACTTGAATAAGGTGTCAAGAAGTGAGGTTGATCGATGATCATATTAAGACAAGCGTGGGCAAACTGTCCTTTTGGATAACAGACCGTTTCTTTGGGAACTCGAACGAGCTTCAACCCTGTAACTGGGCAACCTATTGGCATGAAGTCGGAATGCCCTTTTTTCATTTTTTTAAACTCATATCTTCTGAGTGATGAAATGACCCGTAGAACAAGCGCTCGTATCCGCAATCTTGTTATTTGGGTTTCGTCCCGCAGCTCGTGACGACCTTCGAGCGAGCGTAAACGGAAATCTTGGCCTTGAGGCTGACCACTTTCTTGACCACGACAGAGTCCGCATCGCACGCCGCACTGTTCTTTCCTCACTGGTGAACGAGACCCAAGATACTCGGGGCAGGGTCTCATTCCCGACCTGGACGATGGCATTCCAACCTTTGCCGACTGAGTACGATGGTCTCAGGTTTGGAGGTGCCGATTCTCACCCGAACCGTTTCGCACTCGGCTGTAAATCGCTCCGGTGAGAGTTGAAGATCGCAGCCGGATGAAAGCAACAGAATCACATCGTCTGCGGAAAGCAGACGATGCGACTCTGCGGTTGGCAAACCGGACCTCCTCAATGCTTTGGCTGTGCCAAGAAATTCTGTCCATCAAGGTCACCAACAGAATCTATGACAAAGTGCAGCCTTGGCAAATTGCAGCTCCGACTGGAAACATGGTCGCCTTATTGCTTGCGATGCCGGCCAAACTCTGACACAGAGGAACCGAGCCGCCCATATCAATGTTGCCGCTCCTGTAGTCGGAACACGGCTTCCGGCGCCTCTTCCAAAAAAGTGGGATTGCCAATCCAGAGGACCTGCACCCGTCGTCCTCGTGATGTTGCAGAGGTTGTGTCCGGCAAGGCAAGGCAGTCCCACGACATCCGGAGCCTTGAGGAACTTTCACCCTCCTTGGGGGACTGCCCCCAAAGAGGTTTTTCACAACTTTGTTGACCTCAGACCCAGACGTGGGAGAGCCCGCCCAAGAATCGGCTTCCTCATGGGAAATTGTCTCAGTGAAATTGAGGAGGTCCTCCAAATTTTCCGCCCCCACCGACTCCCAACGTTCCGAGTTGAGGTCAGGAGGCGCCTCTTCAAAGCTGTTTGGAAGTCGCGCTCATTGTTGCATTTCTTCTTTTTGAGCTCCCTCAATTATATGCTCCGATCATTATTCTGTTACCGCTCTAAAGTGGAATTTCGTTTGGTTAAGAAAGGTTGTCGAAAGATCATTTTTGGATTCCTCTTTTGTGCTCTAAAATGTCTTCGCTTGGTTTGAACCGCTGCCGCACGAGACTGACGGCAAAATAAAAACGCATCTAATCGGATCAAGACTTGGTGTGGGCGCATTCTCAAAATCAAGCCTTGTGGGGACGTCACTCGAGGTCATGACTGATGCTCATGATGTGTCGGCCCGGAGCCAGACCCTACGCCTTCTCCCGGAGACCAGGGGCGCGTCGAGGCGTTCCGCCTCTTCCCGGGCGTCGGCTGAGGGATCCGGTGGGCCGACACAAAAAAGCGAAGAGACGTTCCTTAGTCGAGCCGCAGATCAGGGGACACACCAGACGTTTCTAAGAGCTTGAAGCCGAGATCGTACAAAGTCCAAATACAAACTAAGTCCAGAGGCCGAGGTGCAGGCTGGTCACAAACGAATTTATTCAATCAAAACCCGGAGAGGTACAGATGTGCACATCGGAAAACATACAGGTTTTATAGCGATATGAGGAGCAAACCCTCTCATTTCATTGGTTAGTTTCTACGATCGTTTGTCAACTTAATGGTGTCATACTGCGTTGTGTGATTCTGGTTGGCTGTGGCTTTCTTCGTTAGCTAGATTTTAATGATATCTATAATTACTTCACAACCTGGTTTATGGATTATAATGGTATCACAGTTGTTCTGTTATAAAAAAATATAATAGGGGCCCCTACTGGGCCTTTGTGTGATTGCTTGTGGATTTAACCATATCCGTATGCTTGGCGACCTAACGATATTTGCTGAGCAGACAACGGGCATTTTCTGCTCATCTTAACAATGACCATTTCGGGGCAGCTAACTTGCTTTGCTATGACAACCACATTCCATTGTAGAGCAGTTAACTTGTATAGCTATGGCAACCATACTCATCTTCCGCTTGCTACGTTGGAATGTATAAGGTTTGTATTCTTTACCTCAAACATACACCACTTAACATAAAACAGATACCATAATGCATACGCATTATACTCATAAGCATTGAGTGTATCTGTCCGAAAAAGACATATGTAACCTTACCTAAAGGTACTAAAACACCTCCCTTGTTTCTGACTTTTGGGTTGAGTGAACGCTGGCGCGTTTTGGCTGCCGCTGCTCAACCCGTATTATTTTGTGTTTTTTGTTATTGTAAAGTGTCCTTGGGTGTCTTGAAAGGCGCTTATAAATAAAATCTATTATTATTATTATTATTATTATTAGAGGAGATCGACGGTAGGTAACTAACATGCTTCATCAATATACGATTAGCTTCTTGGTTCCACATTTGTTTGACATATTCATTTCTGTTTGACAACCGTATGCCCGTTTTTTCTCCATCTACTATGATTAACTAACGTGTTTTAACACAATATTAATATAAAACAGACACTACACTCACTTAGCTGAAGTCTCCAGTTGTATGACCTCGGGTGCTTCTCTTGAGCTTTGAGATCATCCTGCAGGTCTTCCGATGATGAAAATCAAGTTCAGTCACGGACAAAGGCCGAGCGTCGCTTGATACGCTCCGACTACTTGGCCAGTCATGACTACCTTTTATTTTGGATGCTCGCCCGCTTTCCGGCGAGCGGATGGATCAGACAGACGGTGAACTACGCCATGACGGAATAAATTATTGATCCGGCAACTCGACTAATTGGAAACAAATTGCATCCCGCCCTTGTGATCTCATTTCATTTCTTTGGAAGACTTTTCCTGACCTCGGCTCGCGAGCATACTAACGGGACGATTTCTCCTGCGCTAGAGAAGAAAGTTGATTGGTTAATATTGATTTCACAAATAGTGTGATTTATTTCCAGAATTCTTGGGGTTAATTTTTGGTTATGTGTGGCTTTTTGGAAAACAATCAATGTTTTCATTTGGACGTCTCTGCGATCGTCCAAATGCGCTTTTTGTTCCAAACTGACCCTGGCCCCCCATCAGAGAAAGGAAGTTATTTGGCCTACATATGATCAAGTGTGGGGACCCCCACAATGCCTCCCGTATGTCAATCGATGATCAATAATGGTGACCGACGGTGGTCTTGATTTTATTTCCTTCCTTGGACTGTTCTCTATTCACACGCTGAAATGATTCTTTTGTCAGTTGAGTGTTTATTGCTCGTCGTCTCGCCGTTTGGGGCAAATCGAGCGATGTACGCTGGAGCCAATTGCCCAGTCGCTGCAGTAAATCTTCCCGCCGAAATGGGACATTACTCGCGCTTTTTGCACCCCTCGTCTAATCGTCCGCAGCATTTCTGCTCGCTCATAAAACCCCCGTTAAATTGTGCACTTATTGCCGATCATAAAACAACAGTGAAATGAAGCTTTTATTTAATAGTGGCGTTCGAATGTACTTTGCTGAATAAAACCGCCAACCGGGTCGCCGCCGACTCATACGAGTTGTCTTTTATGTACGTACAGCCTTATGCCTGCCTTGGGTGGTCGCGCTGTGTTTCGCTCAGCTTACCGTGGTGTCGTTTTCAGTAGTAACCTCGCAGTCGGCATTCCTCGGTGGCTTTGGGAATATTTCGGCCCTTGTACACGACTACACTGTATTTTACACAACGTGTATACTGCAGAGCCGGAGAGCGTATTTCCTCCTTTGTAACGTCTCTCTTCCTTGAACTGCCACTTGACTTTGGAATCGGCCAATCCTCCATGAAGCGTCTCCAGTTGCTCCAAATTGCTGCTGCTCGCCTCTCAGCCGCTACTCGTAAGAGGGAGCACATCTCTCCAACTCTGGCATGCCTTCACCGGCTTCCGATACATTTTAGAGTCCTTTTTTTTTTTCAACGGCCTGGCACCTCACCTCTCTGAGAGGTACACACCTCCCGGCCGGTGCCTCAGGTCTGCGAAGCAGACGCCACTCGAGGTGGCGAGAACTAAGCGGAGACTTCGAGGGGATGTTGCCGCTCCCTCTTTGGAATGACCTCCCGCTGAACCCTTGGCAAGCCCCGCCGCCATCTTTAATACTGCTCTTCAAACTCATTTTTATTCTTTGGCTTTTGGCTCAGCATGAGACTTGATTTTGAGTTGTACCCTTTTTTGTGCTTTCGCTATTCATTTATTGTTTGTTGTTGTACGAATTCTTTTTGCCGCATGTCTACATTTGAAAGCGCTCGAGAAATACACTCGAGTTGAGTCGATGACTGTAATTACGCAGGCAGGTGATTGTTTCTCCTTTCTTCTCATATTTCCTTCCTCATTTGCGTGTGGTAAACGGCGCCCGATTCCTCGTGCCTGATCACATTTGCCGCGGCCCTCTGGCTAATGTACTTTTGTCGATCTCTAGGGGACGACGGTAAGTAAAACGCTTGCGCATGCAGCCTGGCGTCAAGGTTGTACCTGCTCTGGCGGATTTTGTGGCTCCATCGGATTTCAAATGGCAATATTTTTCCTTCGCTTTTATCCTGCCAAGACAATGTATCACTCGGGCGTGCGCGTGCCGCCAAGGCTCCCTCACCCGCTCCCTGATGCATCGCGTTTTCCGCGAGGAAACGACAATCGGCCCAAATATGCGTCATTTGTAAAATGGTGTGAAATGTGACCGCTTTGTGTTTCATGACTGGCCTTCGGAGAAACCTTTCTCTCCGTGAGGTAAGACCGTCGCATCTCGTTGTGTTTTACCGTCCCGCTATTCCCGCTCCACGCATGCCTTCTCTCATCAAGCGTCGCTTGCCTCTCGCGAGTCGGAGCCTCAAACCGGCGTGCCGTTCGCTCGCGGCATCAATCATGTCCCGATGTCATCTCGCTCTTAAAGAAACCATCCACCCCGAAGGCATCGTAAATCACAAAGTGTTCTTTGCCGTGGGGAGCGCCAACTTTTAATCGGCATCTTTCAAAACAACGTTTCAAACCATTGTTGTCCCTCCCCAACCCGCCGAGAACGCATCATGCCAAAAGCGCCGCAACGTAGACGTAGGACATCGTAGACGGGGCGCCTTACTCCTCCTTCTCTCTGTCCGCAGTTGACCAAAGCATGTTTGAGAATTCCGTTGCCCAGCAACAGAGTCCCCAGACCAGCAGGCAAGGCCAGGCCTCGGCCAAACGAACCCCAGCGTCCCCCAACCCCAACCTGGGCGCGGGCTCGTCGGACTCCCCTTCCTCCGGAGGCCAACAGAGGCTGAAAAATGCCATCAACCTGGGCAAAGCCGTCGGGGCGAAGGTTGGCCTTGCGTCGGCGATTCGCTCGCCTCAAATGTATTTCTTGCGGCAGGAGGGTGAAAGTCAAGCGCTTGACATTTTGACTCCTCCTTCCACCCTTGAAGATGAATGACCTGTTGAGGAGGAAGGAATCCAGCCACGCGGGGGACATCGGCGTCACCGAGGTCAACAAAAACGCTGCGGCCGCGTGGACTTGCATGGACCAACTCGGCCAAAATTTGGCAAACAGGTACCATGCTCCCATTTTTTTTTTCTCCTAAGGATGTTCGATTCCACCTCCAAGAGCGGGTATTCACTTTTGCGTACCCACCGATACCGTGTACCGATACCACTCGTACTTGTTCTCCAGGAAATGTCAATTCTGTCATTCGGATGCATGACCATAAAATGAGTGTCCCAGCCTATTTCTTTGTCGCGGCTGCTTTTATGTACAAAACACGATGGCCTCGATTTTTCGACGGTATCGTGAGCGTTTTAGTAATGACGCCAACCTCCTTACAGTATCGTGATAATGATCGTATGATATCATATTGATTAGTGAGCTTTGGATATCGTCACATCCCTGGTTTATTGTGAAAGTTTTAACAAAGGCGTCCCTCTCGCTTGCTCTCTCTCGCTGCACAATGCCGAACCCGTTTTCTTCTTCTTCAAATATGGAAGAAGTCAGCAACAGCCTCGAACTCAAATCAAAGAAAGAGCCCGTCGGTGGCCGACGAGCAGATGCGGCATCCCAAATGAGCCAAAAAGCTTTGACGCGCCGCAAAAAGACTTTGTTTGAAAACTCTTTCATGCGCTCACACTCTTGACTCTCCGACCTAATATCGTTCGTCGCCGCTTCGGCAATTATATTTTGAACCAACGATGCCTGAGCCTCTGAAATGTCTAATTAGAACGGCTCCAAGTTTGTTCGACCGAACATCAGCGAGAGGCCTCCTTGTTACACAACTTAACTGTCGGTCCCGTGTAAGCCTTATTCAAATTGGCCAGAGATTGCAAGTGAGTCCCTGCGGCTGTATCGGCAGCACTCGTCTAAATAAGTTGTTGGGGGCATATGTTAGCTTCTCTGCTCTTCTCACGCATTCATAAGCGCATGCGTGCGTTGTCTTGGAACATGAGATGTCGGAAATAATTGTCACATTTGCCATCAAAAGTCCTTTGTAACATCTGTAACGCGGTGCTGCATTAATCTCGCGATTAAAAAAATTAATCGAGATAAAACTTTGAAATGAATGCCGATTATAACACGCTAAACTGACAGCACCGTTGGCAACGCTTTCCGCTTTCAGTCACTTTCCCTTCGACGCCATCCCTCGACTCGACCCGCCGCCGCCGTCGGGTAAGAAGCGTCTGCCTCGGGCGTTGATGACCACCCGGGAAATGATGATCTCCTCCGACCCGGTGGTCTCCTCTCCGGATGCTGCGGACTTGTCCTCGCCCATCTCCTCCCCCAAAACGACGCCCTTCATCACCGAGGAGGATGCGCAGAACGGCGAGCTGGACGACGGGTCGGCGGATTTCAGCTCCGCTGCGGAGCGAGCCGACGGGACCTCGGCAGTCGGGGAGACGGAGATCGCGGGAAGCGATGGAAAGGCGGACGCGGAGACGCATGCGGAAGAATCGAGTGGAGGACACGCCGAGGAACAGCAGCTTCATCCCTCCGTGCCAGACCTCCTCAACAAGGATCCTCCGTTACTCGAGGCCCGGGCGAAAACCTGCGACGTGTGGCAGGGGCCGTTCGACGTGGACTCGGGGGTGACCTCCGCGCCGCGCTCGGGCAAAACTCGCCGCCGCCTCAGCCTGAGCGAGGAGGCCTCCGTTGCCGAAAGCAGGAAAGACGACTCGCCGAGTCCGGAGGACGCGGAGCCGCATCCGGATCTGCTGTCCTTTGACTGAGTCCGAGACGCCGTCGCAGTTTGATTCCGATTGCTCTTCATATTCGGCGGGTGGCGCAAACCCGTGACGCTCCCCGCCAATGGAAAGCATTGGAGAAAACAACTGCCGGCTCCAGAATGTCCTCGAAAAGGGAACAAAACCGGGAAGGGAGCAAATGTGTTCTTCTGTCACATTTCAAAAGCTTTGACAGTCAAAAGTCCAGCTTCTCAGGGCGGTTTGCTGTCTGGAAAACTGCACGTTGTCCATCTCAAGAGAAATGCGGCACATTTGAAACGAGACGCCGAAGGAGGAGGAGAAGAAGAAGGCGTTAGACGGCTGAGAAGGAGAAATGACCGCTTGTACTTTTCACTGACATATCTGCCTTGATAATGAAGGAAGCTCAAATGCAACAGTGAAGGGTGCAAAAAAAAAAAAACAGGATGAGGAAATGGGATGAAAGGCTCACGTAAGGGGAAGAGGGCAGAGCGGTGATTTTAAAATTCCCTTTTGAGCTGGTAGCCATTGGTTCCAAATGTTGACATGCATTGGGATTCACATCAAACTATCATACAAAAAAAAATGCATTGATTGTGTTTGTTGAGATTGGAAAATGTTGCAGCAAAATAGAGTGAAGATGTTTCGTGGAGGAGCATCCCCGGCTGAGCCAACGTTTCCCTTTGCAAAAACGGGCACACGGCCGGAGGGAGGCATTGATCGATTGACGGATAAATGAATGTATCGAAAGTGAGCTGGTTAGAAAGATCCATTCTGTGGTTCTTCCCATCATCAATGGTTTATTTGGGTGTTTGAATATTGAGAACAATTCCACAGTACATAAAAGAACTATTTTTCTGACAAGCTCCCTTCCCACTCGGCCCACCTTCACCTTTTTTTTTAACTGATCTTGCGGCCCCTGTCAAATATCTTTTTTTTTTTTTTGGTCATGTCGCGGGCCGCTGAAAAATGGACGGTGGGCCGGGATGGGCCCCCCGGGCCATCGTTTGGACACCCCAGGTGTAGCCTGTGCCTTTGGGGGACACAAACTGCAGTGTGTGAGCAGATTCCACCCCCACCCTCCCCGAAAAATGACCAAGCGAGGTCGACAAGTGGCCTCTCGAAGTGACCGATGGGACCCCGCAGGGGACTTGTTGACCTCCGAAGCCAACAGTAGTTCCCAGAAAACACAGGGGCGACCGTTGTTAGGGCCGAGGCCGCGTCACGAAAAGGAATGCGGAGCCGGACTCCTTTTGAGAAAAGCCACTTGAGTTTCGCTCGCCACTCGCAGTCTATTTCCGAGCCGGTGTCTTTGTCTCTTTGTCATGCGAGCCGGCCGCGCATCCTGAAACGTCTTTGTTGGCCGTCAAGCCGTAACGCGGCGCTCCCACGCGCCTCCTTCGCGCTCACGCTTTGGGGGGGGGGGGGGGGGGGGTTAAAACGGCCGGGATTACGAGCTCCTGGTTTTACGGCCGCGCCGGCAAACCTTTTCAAGTAGCTGCTGGAAGTGTCTTCTCAAATGTCACGCGGTTGATTTGGAGCTCCTGCAAACACTTGAGTCCAAGTCCTTCCTTGACTCTGCTAATGTTGTACTTCAAATTGACTTTTTTTTTTTTTAAATACAGAAATGAGACAATGACATCAAATGAAAACTAATTCAACACTTTTTTTTAGGAGTTTTTAGGACTCCCACTGGATTTCTAGGCAGCACCAGCCCAGCGGCAATCCGATCGGCTGCGGCTCGCAATATTTTCGTGGACCGCTAATATTAGTTCAACGGACTTTCACTTGTATGGAGGCTTTTCTAGCTTTGGTACCCAAAGCTCTTCCTGCCGTTCACCGACGGATGACGCGCGTTCGCTATCTTGCTCGAGGACGCTTGGACACGGTCACATTGGCGGCGGATCCGACCCCCGACCCCTTCCTCGGTTGGAAGACGACCGACCACTCTCTCCGACTGAGGCTGCACTGATTGTGTCCCAACTGTCAAAAATATTTCAACCCCAACAAGTGGCCACGTTGCCCTTTTTAGTCTTTATTGCAACCACTGAGCTGCCAAAAAGTGTCTTCTTTTTTTGTACTCAAAATGATGCAAATTGGCTGTGCCTTTTATACCAACGCAAGTGTTTTCGACAAAACGTGTGAGCATGTGAAGTATCTCAAAGTCATATCGTCTGGTGATGAAAAACAGCATCTTTTTTGTTTGTTTGTAGTCGTAGTAGTTTCCTTGTTGAATCTTTTTTGGGCTTGTTTTGTGAGCTCAACATTAAATCATGAATGAAGGAAGTTAATAAACGTCTCGGGATGATGAAATGAAGGAACAAAGGAGCTGCTCGAAACAAAAGGTCAAGGTCCCTTGGGATATTTAAGGTTTATTTCCCAAAATGTATCACTCACCTGCTGATTGTAATCGACATCATGTGGAAATAGATTGGAGTTGGAATTTTGTGGGTGTTTTGTATTCACGTTGTCTTTTTCTCAGCCCGATTTCCGCTTGTATCGAAGCTTTCATGTCTTCTTCCTCTTTCTCAGCCTTTTGGAAAGTTTGATGTGGCAGATTAGCATGAAGTCAGTCGGTCGGTGTCGCCAATTGAGCCACTTTCTCGCCATACGGTCATAACGTGGTTCCAACGGACCTCGAGCGACAGAATGAATGGGTACGTTATCGCCGTAACAACATCATTTTTTCCCATTCATGTCCACGTATTTGGAATCGACATTGAAATGTTCAGACTGAATTATACATCGTAGTTGGCGGCCATTTTGTTGGGAATGGTTCTAACATTCAGATTCGTGATGTCCCTCGAGGTACGTTGTAACGAGGTTCAACTGTGTGAGAATATTAATCAGGACTTAAAAAAAAACCCTCATATCCATCAGCGTCCCTTGGTAGAGTTTGAGTAACCATAGCAACTTGTTGATTTTTCTGATCCTTCGACTATGAGCCTTGCTTAAAAGGGACTCATAATAAATATGACCTTATTCAGTATTTTATTCTTTCAACTCTGGTCAGAAAGAGAGTGAAAGTTGTCTTTGGGGTAGACCCGAGCACAAGACGGCGAATGACTGAACCGACGAGGGTCCGATCTCTCTTGCTCTTGGAACGCTTTGACTTCCTTTTCCAGGCACGCCGAGACATGATAAATCCACTCGACAAGATTTTATGGCTCGTCTAAACAAGTCCAAGACACCGGCCCTTGGCAGCAAAACGAAAACATAGTCAATACATTCTATTTTGTTACTGTAGTGACATTTAGGACGCTGCAGACGATGCTGTTAACGTGTGTAACAAAAAAAAAAAGGCCACAGGAGCTTTACTGCAAATGCGTTTACTTTTAACAAGGTGTTAAATAAATGCAGTATTAGATCATAAAATGTGACTTTTCTTGGGGGGGGGGGGGTGCAATCAAGGGGGCAAAGTAAGAACTCAAGTTTCTGTGCACGTTCTTCCTCCACAAAGTCATCCAGGCGTGCCGTCATATCATCAGTGACTGCGACGATGACTCAAGTGACGAGGTCAGATTCGACATTTTTTCCGCGAGTTCACATCGCCCTCTCGCGGTATTGAAGTGAAAGTGTCAGCTGCAGTGACCTCCCAGCCAGCAAAATTGGTCTGGCCCAGCTCTGGGGCAGACACGGCACGTACACTCGGCCCACGTACCTCAATGGATGACGGTCCTGCAGTGGCCCACGTCTGGCATCCATGATGTGGGCCGCATTCGGCCCAGATCTGAGCCGCATTGTAAAACCATACGTGGTTTAAGGGATATGGTTGCAACCTCTGGGGGTTGAACACCCAACTGCTAGTTTGGGACATGGTTTCTCTAGCCCTGAGCTACACCACCACATAACATCTTGTTTGTTTTGTGTTTTCTTCAATAAAGCTGCAAATGGTGGTTAAAGAAAGATGTAAACACTGGGAATCGAACACCCATCCGCTGGATTTTCGACTTAAGCTTTCTACCACTGAGCTAACCCACCACAATGAACCTTTGGGTTGTTTTGTGTTTTTCCTCAAATAAGTTGTATATGGTGGTTGAAGAGTAGATATTGTTGCAAAAACCAGGGATTTGAACACTCAACCTCTGGTGTGGCACTCCATCACTCTACCACTGAGCCAAAGCACCACATAGAGCAGTGCAGTTGTGTTTTTTTATTAATCATGGTCGTTTCTTTTGGCTAAAAATGACTACATTACATGGTCGGGTTTTTTTCGGCTAAAAACGCCTTACTAACATGGTCGTTTTTTTCGGTTTAAAATTTCGTCCAAAAACGCCTTACTATACATGGTCTTTTTTTCGGCTAAAAACACCTTACTATACATGGTCGTTTTTTTTTCGGCTAAAAACGCTTTTCCATACATGGTCGTTGTTTTCGGCTAAAAACGCCTTTCTGTACATGGTTGTTTTTTTTCGGCTAAAAACGCCTTACTATACATCACTGGTGTCAAACTCATTTCACATGGTAGGCCACATACGGCCTCGGTAGATGTCAAGTGGGCCGGACCATTAAAATGATACCATACTTTGCTATAAACAACCAAAACAGCATGTCTTTCCTTTATTTTGGTATGAAGAAGCACAAGAACGTTTGGAAAATGTTGAAATTTAATGAAGGTATCTTTTACAAGACATTTCATGAAGCACCTTACAGTTCCTTCAACAAATGTGCAATTTACTTTTATCATTCACATATATGCATTGCAACTCATCCCATTGATTGTACAAACTTTAACAAGTAATTGGTATTGAAAAATATAGTAATGCACTTTATGATTAAACAAGATTTATAAAGAAAGGAAGTTTTAAACCATTTACACGTGCATATAAAATCTAAATGTAATCCCTGCCTACACTTTACAAATTAAGGAGAGTGCTATTAAATGTGTAAATGTGAGAGTGCTCTTGATAGCGTCTGCTGTCATGGGTATGTCTCAGTGACGGACTGAGGCCTCTGTTGTCTTGTTCTCTGGTCAAAACAGTCTCCCCTAGCGGACACTCAATGAATTGCACCTAATTAAAAATATTAATTCTGTGTCTTTTATGCATTTTTTTCATTTTTAAATTATCCTGATTGAACCTCGCGCGCGCGCGCGTGTGTGTGTGTGTGTGTGTGGGGGGGGGGGTGATGAATGGAATTCCGCATCGGTGTGCAATTGTAAAACAAGGCTGTGTGTTGAAAAAATAAATCTGAAACTGCATTTAAGGGTGGCTCAATACTGGCTGGCCGTATACGGGCCGGAGTTGTAAATTGATTTCTGGCCCAAATACTGCACTCACAACTGGCCCTCATCTGGTTTGCCAGAGTCAAGCCAGTGCCTCCTTTGCCACTCCTGGGCCATGTTCGGCCCACATGCATTATGCCAGTGCCGACTCAAGGCCAGCTGTGCCAGCTTCATGCCGAATCCGGGCCAGATGCCTTTGCTGACTGGGCTTGTTCAAGTGAAAAAGGGAAGCTGTGCCGGGTAACATTCAGTCACAAAGCTACAAATAAATGTCGATTTCTCATCACATATTTTGTTGCTGGACGAGGCGACATTTGAGTGTAAGCACGAGTATTGATGCCAACCGCCGAGCTGTGTAAAACGTCAATATGAACAGCACTTGGCATTGCCCAAGCTTTTTTTTTTTTTGTCTTGGAAAATAAATGGGGAACATTTTACATTTCTTTTGTGGTCAACGCTGGAGGGGTCCGATGGGGCTCGTTAAATTAACAACCACTCAAAGCTTATTTCTTAGTTTCAGGATCAAACCAATGCAAACACAATATTCCTTTATGATTGACACGTCAATTCATAATCGTCACTAAAGTGTAACTCCATTAGCCTTACAACAAGACTTTGTGCAAAATCACTTTTTTTTGTTGTTAATCTTTCCTCTTTGCACATTATCCCCCTCCAGCTCCACTGTCGTCCTCTTCTGTGGCAAAGCATCCTGCCAGCTGATTGCTTAGTACGTGCTGCCGTTTCCTCCACAGGAAGTGTGTGGGTGGTCCTGACTGACCTCGCTCGGAAGCGTAGACAAAGGACGGGCTGAGCTCGATAGCCAGCGATGACTTCACCAGCCCGACGCCTCCCGTTCGCTCGGAGCAGGGGTGGTAAACTCGTCCGGTGGCCGGGTGCATGAAGAGTGCCTCGGGGTTGAAGGAAACGGTCAGCTTGTCTGCGCCGCCGCAAAACGACAGCAAGTCCCGGTCTCCGGTAGCGTCCTGTAGCAGGTGGGTGAAGACCACTGGTCGATCATCGCAACGCAGGAAGTTCCTCTCGCGCCCGCAAGGAGACAGGAAGGGGAAGTCGTCCCCGTAGCGCCCACTCTGGTTTAAACGGAGACGACTGAAGAAGAAGACGAGGAACTGTTTGTCTGGTAATGCAAGATGAGGATGAATGAGAATTACTACAAAGCCACATTCCATCACCGGAATGACGCCAGAAGCTTGTTCCAAAAGCATCGGGAAACTCGCAACGGATCATTCAACCAGCTATTAGTGGGAGTGCGTGCATAATTGCAACACTGTGGGTTCGCGAAAATTCAAAAGGCTGCATGCACCCAATTCGCATTTTTAAGATTTCTGATTTCAATAATACAAAAATCATTACAAATCCCAAACTAATATGTTATTTTAACGACACATGAACCTGATATTATCCGGCATAGGACCTACATTGCCTAATCACAGGGAGCAATCAAAAATGTATTGAAAACAATCATACGATGTCACATTTTACACGCTGGAGCAGAGAACTAAAATGCCTCTGGCTGTCATGCTACGTCCACATCTGTAATTATACAGAAAGAATCTGAATTGTTCTTACTAATCAAAAAGGCACCCAAAAAAAAACAAAACACGAGTACACGAATTTTCCTCTACCTTTGAAACAGGTGACAAAATTCTTGACTTTGGTGTCATCAAGGAACAGCTGCCAAGAAAACCACAAAAGGCAACATTCGTTGAAGGGACATCTTCGCTGTGAAGATTATGCAAAAACAGCAACAACACTCACCTGCCCTTGGTGGTCAATATAGTAGAAGTATTCTCGAATGCGTGGTTCAGGGCTCTGACCCTGGACGTAAGCGGCGGTGGTTGTGAGCCTCCTCTCGCCGGCGGCCGTGCAGCGTCGAACGGCCAGACGCTGGCTGACGAGCGCGGCAGTAGTACGGAGTAACAACATGAGCCCAACACCAAAATGCACTTTTGTTCAAACGTAAACACTGCAATAGTGAATTCAATTTGACACTTTGTGTGACCAGCACAACAACTAGAGATAACCTCCAAAATCTGATTTAACTTGGCCCTGGTGACACCACGACAAACACCGGAAATGTTTCCGTTGTCGTGATATGTTGATTACCGCCACCCAGTGTTCAGTCAGCATAGTGCCATTGTATGTACACAACCGTATGCAGTATTCTGTATGTAAAATAGTAGAGCAGATAATGTATCAACTTTACGCTTTATGAAGTGGAGGGACTGCCGCGCAGTGAATAATCGTAATATCGATTGTTGTAGATTCATTTCTGAGGACGGCAAATGTTTTGTCTGTCTGATTGGCCAGAGACCCGTGACGCTTCATAACTTGAACAAAACACTTGCGGCGGCGACATTGACATGACACGCCCCCTTGTTGGGGCTAATGCTGAATTCGAGGACAGTGGAAAGTTGGACTTTCCCCCCTTTCGATAAGGAAAAGTGCACAAGAACGCCCACATGAGCTGGGAAATCCGAGTTACTAAGTCGGAAAAGGGACCCCCAGTTCACCTACCGAATGCAATTTGACATCTCTTGACGATGGCGATCCCACGGAGACACAGACCATGAATTCTGAAGCAATTTAAGATTGTCAACCCATATCTAACTTTACTTATATATTATTACATTAGTTCAGTGCACGAATTTACTGCATATGCCGTTATCGACGTGCGTGAACTGATTTGGTGAAATGCATTATATGCTTTGAAGAGAAGATCTTCCTTTATTTATGTACTGTAAATTAAGGAAATTATGAATAATGTTTGATGAAGGTCAAAGTGTGTCATAATGAACCAGAACAACAAACAAGTGATCGGAATCAGCCATCTCTGTTGTTTACATTTGGCCTCCAGCACCGAGGTTGGAATGGTCCAATCTGACTGGGATAACTCGGATTTCCCACCTTCCTGGAATGCAGCATTAAACTGAGCGTCAGTTGGGCGCTGACATGGACGTCAACGTTGTTGCCATATTGAATGTGGAAACCCCCAACGCTTTCCTAGCCCGCCTTCTCTTTTAAGAGGGTGGGGCACCGCCACCTTCCTTTTTGGCTTACCTGGATCGCTGCATACGCGCCATAATGGCGAAATAGTCGCACTTCACTGCGCGTACACCGACTTCACAGTAAGTGAATTTCTTGGAATTTCAGTCAGCGGTAGTTTTGTTCACCTGGCCATGCATGTTCAATTTTGGCTACACCTTGTTGACAGCCTTGAGTTTACTGTACAGTAATCGATTTTTTGGGGGAGAGTGTGTGTGTGTGTGGGGGGGGGGAACTATTGTTGGTTTTAAAAGAGAAAGATTTTCTCCTGACATCTGCAGTGACCACTTGTTCTTACACCTTCTCCGTGAAAAACGAATGGACCTGTTGATATCCTTTTGACACGGGAAGAAAATTCTCATTAATGGTCACAGAAATTACTTGAGCCTGACCAAACTCGTAAAAAGAATGTTGTCGTCATCTGCAGGTTAACATTTGACTGCTTCTAAATGGAAGTCATTCACAAACTATGATGAGCCAAAGTGACTGTGACATTTGTTTCAATTCTTTCTGGTCTTTTTGTGTCTTTTTCCAGTTTCAGCAATGAGCCAAGCACCGCGTTCAAACCGGGGCCACAGGGAGAGAAACGGGGATCACCGGCAGCCCCGCGGACAACGCGATGCCGACCGCTCATCAGCTGACAGGTGTAAACAATGGCAACTTTAATTCACGTTGAGGATTTAAATGAACGTCTTTGTCGTCGTTCTCCAGGTCGCCTTCCCGACCGCCGTACTACGACCGAGATCTCGACCGCCACCGGGACCGGGACGTCGCGCGTGTCCAACGTAACGACTCCAAATGCACACACATGTGCTCCAGGAGAGGTGAGACCGACTGGGGGCGTTTCTTTGTGCAGCGTCGAGGGGCGGACTGTGACTTCATGATGCATACTTCCTTTCTGGTTTCTGTGTGTAAACACCGTCCAACTGGTTTTCCTGCGTTCGCCACCTCTTTGTCAGTTGAATGAAGGACAAAAAGCTGCCGGTGGAGACGCAGCATATACGATATTGAAATTATACTTGAAGAACCCAAAAGGGCATCCAAAGAACCGCGGGCCTCGATGTCAAGGGGAGACTTTCATTGCGCAACTGCTCCGTATCGACAGAAAAGAACCGAAAAGCTTGTCTCACGTTTCCAAAACATCTTCACCATCCCAAAGAGGTTTGATCAAGATGGTCTGGGGCTGCTCCGCTCATTCAGGACCTGGTTGACTCGCCGTGTGATTGACGGGACCATGAATTCTGCAGTTACAAAAATAGCAGCATTCTTCGCCAGTGCTTGATTTCCGTTTTCGGAGCAGTTCTACGACAAGGAAACTTGATCCCGCTCTGAATGTCTCGTGTCTTCAGGAGTCGTTCTGATCTGTTCCGTGCTGACCAACGCCTTGGTCCTGATCTGCGTGGTCGCCGCTCAGATGGTGACATCGGGCTTATCTTCCATGGGCGGGCTCGGCGGCTTCGACATCAACTCCAACTTCAACCTGCAGGGCACGGAGCTGCAGAAGGTGCGCGAACTGGACATGCAGTACAGCCAGATGAGAGCGCCGGGCATCTACGGCGGCATCGCCTTCAGCCTGACAATGGGCGTGGTCTCGCTGCTCTTTGTGGTCGCAAGCAACAAGCCCCCGCACCATTTGTCTCGTAAACTTCTGTACGGGGCGCTGGCGTTTCAGGCAGGGGGAGCCGTCGCCTACGTGGCGGCCGTCGGTCTCTACCTGCACTTTGTGATCGGGGTCAACGCCACGGATATTTGCGCGCAGCGCGAGCGGCTGTACGCGCGCAACGGGTACACCTGGATGAACTGCGACGTCAGCGGGGCGGATGCGGCCGTGGCTTTGTTTGGACTCATCACCGCCATCCTGTACACCGCCGGCGCCGTGCTCACCGTCCAAACCGTCCGCAGGGTGAAGCAGTACTTGCAGGATCGTAAACGGCGCGAGCTGGAGCGAGAGCAAGCCAGAGCTCATCCGCAGAGAGCCCCGCTCAGGGCTGAAACCACCTCTGTGTGACTGAGATCTTTTGGATTTCGCGACGGACTCCGATTTCAGTCTAAACAAAGAGCTCCAAGAGTTTGGAACAAAAGTCACAGTCTGACTTCCAACCCTCATTTGACTTTTCTAAGTACGTCAGGATATTATTTTGTTTTGCGTAATACTGAATTTTTTACATTTTTTTTTAAAAGTGATTTTTATTACTGCACTCTACCCGTGAGATGGACACAAGCTGCCGAATTAAAAAGGAAAACAGAATAAATCACATTATGAAGTGATAATGTGAAATTTGGGATTTTAAAGCCGTGTCTGGAGCAGGCATGGCCCGGCCGGTATTAGATTCTGACGGAATGCTAACCGTTGAAAGACTCATGACCTCAGTGCCGTCACACAGCACACATTGTTCAATCAACCCCCACGACAGAAGAAATTCAGCGCGGTGAGGTTATTCCACAAATGCAATCTTTTCACTAAAACGCAACGTCGCGTTGTCAATTGTTGCATTGTTTGCGGTGCGTTTTCCTCGATAGCAAACTCCGCTGCATTTATTGGACCGTATTTGGCGAGTACGACTTTGATATGTGTCCATACTAACTTCAGCATGTAGTTAAAATCACTACTTTGTCAGTTATGTGACATTATCTGGGCCATTTCTGCTTCAAATAAGCAGGAGTCTTTTTTTTTTTCCACCCATGTAAACTTTGATAAGCATTTCAATGTTTTTGTGTCCTTTCATCATCATGACCTGTTGGGGGGAAAAAAAAATCTGTCAACACGGAATCCTATGAAAACTTGCATTTATTTAGAAAAGTAGCTTTCTCGTCCAGTTGTAACTGTTGCGATAACATTCAATGTGCTGGTTAGAACAGGAGCATCGTCGTCTTGGACATTCACTCACCACTGCGGCAGACCTCAGAACACAAACGCGGAGTAACAGCCTGGTGAAATATTGCTTTTTCTCGCAGAGAAAATGAGCATGCTTTGGTGACTAGGTCACTGGAAAGTACTATAAACCCCTCGGAGTTAGTTGACATCCACAAAAGAGTGCCGTTGGCCTCAACGTACCAAAAAAAAAAAAAAACAGGACTAAAGGGAAAAAAAATCTTTAAAGTAAGTTCCATGTGCCCCCCCCCCCCCCCAGGTCTTAACCCTGCATTTTGATCCATACTGCATTTGTGGATTATGACTGAAGCAGCAAAATGCACCTGATTTTCATTCATTTCAGCGGGCGGCCATTTTGACCCTTGCTGTCGACTGAAAATGAAATCCAAGGGCCGAAAAGCTCCGCTTGCCCAAGACACATGACCAAAGCTGGCGATTGGTCTTCACCTGAGCTACTGTGATGTCATCTTCATTCATCTGTGCTGTATGTTACACATACATACAGCACATTTGATAATAAAGTTGGATTCAATTCAATCTTCAGTTGACAGCAAGCGGCAAAATGGCCTCCCCGTGAGACGGCAAAAAAAAAAGCTGGATTTTGCCGCTTCATTCATATTCCATCAACGCAACATTCCGAAGAACGCCATCTTTAAATTATTGTGTGTGGAGGAGGGGGGGGGGCACAAAGAGCATATGACTGCAAAGATTTTTTATGACCTTTCTACTTGGAAAGCATTTTCAATGCTTCTTGAAATGAAAGACGGCCGAAATCAATACGAGTGGGACAAAAATTGCACTGCGTTTTGTTGGGCACAATGTTAAGAGGAGAAAAGAGTTTTTTTTAAATTTTTATTAACAGTCTCTGGTCCACTTTTGAATCCTCTGAGGAAGCAGCGCAAATGAATTCAATCATTTCCAGGTGGACTCCAAGATGAGAAAGTGACACACTGGCAAATAGCGAGCATTGGAGTCAGAGCGGTGTGACGAAATGGTCGGCGGGTTTCTGGTAGGCGGCCTCTCGCTGGTCGCGAGTCTCCATCTGCTGCCGTTGGATGATCCGTCGCACTTCGTCCTCCAGCTCCGGCGGAATGATCAGCCGGTCGTCAGGGTCCGGCTGAGCGGCAGCAGCAAAGTATCCCCCTTGCTTCTTGACGGGGGCATCTGCCGCTTCCTCGATGAGGTCCTGACTCCTGCCCTGGCACGCCACCGAACCGTTGGCTCGAGCCCGACGGCCCAGGGCGCTCGACCGGGTCTCCCCGCCGAGGCAGGGGGAGGGCGGCGCGACGGCCGCAGGCGAAGGCTCATGACCGGAAGCGCAGGATGGAGGAACGCTTGCGCCGGGGCGCGAACGCGTTTGCGGCGGTTCCCGGCCACGTAGGCCGTGGACATCGGCCTCGACCTCCACGCGGCTGCCGTTGGAGAAGACGCCCGGGATGGGCTCCTCGTCCTCGCTATCGAGCCCGTTGTCGGACAGCGCGCCGGAGAACCGCCTCTGGAAGCCGCCGTGAGCGACTCGCGCCGGCTGGCTCGCCTGGCGCGGCGGCGGCTCGGCTTGAGGCGGAGGCTCTTTGGATGATACCGTGGCGCCCACCTCGAGGCTCATTTCGGAGGCGCTCAACTCGCTCGCGGTTCCCGAGGAGGCCGGCGGCAGCGGTATGTCGCCGCTCCCCAAGTCGGGGCGAGCAGCGCGCGCATGGGCACGCAAACCTGGACTGTGAGGTGCGGGCGGCAGCTCGCCGAAGCAGCAGCAATCTTCGGGGATACTGAGCTGGACCACGACGGCGCTGAGGCTGTCGGAGCAGCCGTAGCTCTGAGCCAGCGTCACGAGCTTCTTGGCGGCGGCCAGCGCGTCCGGAACATTCCTGACCGCTTCCACCGCTTCGCTAGGAGACAACACGTCCCACAGCCCTCGGCTGCCCAGGAGAAAGAACTCATCCTGCGAGGTGAGCGTCACCGTGGAGACGTGTGGCCGGGGGGTCACGGACGGGCACAGGAAGGAATAGCCCATCATTCTGGTGGAGTCGCTGACGCCGCTTACTTTATTGTCCTGCGGAGAGAGAAAAGAACGAATGTGCTTCCCCGCCCGCGGCTAATAACTCGTTTCACTGAGCGAGTTCACGTTTCTTGACTTTCCATGGCTGGTAGAACACGATGGCATTGATGTTGCGCGGAGGATCATATTGAGATCCAAGCAATAATGTAAATGTTACAAACCGCGATGCTCGGTGGAAATTAAGTAAGCTTCGGTCGGAGAGAAAAGGCATCCGACACGACGCGCGTCAACCGGGAGCGCGGGGTTCATCGCTACCTCCGTGATGATGGCGTTGTGCTGTCGGACCCTCCGGCACTCGAGTTCTTCTCGGACGCTGTGGACGGCGGAGAGTTGCATAGCTTTTCCATCTCGGCACAAAACCGCCTGGCATCCGCCCACGTTGGCGGCCGTCAAGGTGAAGCCGCCGCCGTTTTCGGCGGGAGGCACGGGCTCATGTCTGACGTGACACAACGCCGCGGATCCGCCCATCCTTTGGCCGGCCGTGCCCAGCTTCCTGCGGCAAAGAAACGGCGCGCTGGGTTCCAACGCCGCTGCGGAAATGTTTCGCAATGCTCGTTGAAGCGGTCGCTCGTCGACCTTTGCGTGGCGAGGAAAGTGTTGGTCATGTAGTCTGCCTGGCTCGGAGCCCTTTGGAGCTCCTCGGCTAACACGTCGCCCATGGTGCACTGCAGCAGGTAAGGCACCTCCGCATTTTTGTCGCCATCAAAAACCCCGTACAGCGCCTCGCGGACTCCGCAGAAGGTGTCCGGCGCGAGCGCGGCCACACACAACCTGACAGGAACAGAAGGGAAAAAATGTTTTTTTAAACTGGATCCACTAATGAGAAACCCAATTTCCATCTCCTGCCGCACTGAACGTCAACGGGCCCGAGAAACTTGAAAAGCCTCGTGAGCAGATGAACCGAGAAGGGAAAAGACTCGCTTGTTTTTGACTCCGGAGGCTTCTGTGTATCCGTGGTTCCGGACCGCAGGGGCTCCGTGACACTCGCTGGCGCTGGGAGCCGACGGGGAGGGGTCCACCCTTAAACATCGGATATTACTGCACGGACAAGGAGGACACATTTGTGTCTGTGGGTATAAATGAAGGACCGCGCTCATGGTTTTGTGCTGGGAAGGTTCCTACTTGAGAAGCTCCAAGCTCTTGTGGTCCAGGTTGAGGCGGGGATTTCCTTTGAGGTCCAGCTCCTGAAGTTTTGGGGGGAGCGCCTCAGGCAGCGTGATCTCGGTCAGCTCGTTGCAGCCGAGGTCGATACACTGACGTTGGGAATGAAAGACGAGGCCCGTGGCGTGAATCACACCGGACCCTCCGCCCCCCCCCCCCCCCCTTTGCTCAGCTATCAGACTTGTCATCTCATGGGATGATTTTTTTTTGTCTCGGTGTCGAGGAATGCGTCCTATTTTGCTCAATTGGATGATTTTTATGTGCGTGGAAAATGCCAGCAATATTGTTAGCGGCGTATTCTTCCCACGAGGGGATTCTGCCACTTTTGCCAAAGTATCAAGATGAGAACACCCCAATTCCAAAATGCCTTATGTAAGCGGGTCGAGTCTGCGCAGGACATTGTTTAGTCCCCACATATAGATTACACCACTCAGCGGCAATTTACATATTGACCTGAAGCAAAACGAGTGGCCGACGGTCGACGTCAGATCAAAACGAGTCGCCGAATCCAGCGCACGCAGTTTTGGCGACGTTTGACCCTCAAACGGTGATACGAGACACACTTTGGGCCCGCCAAGTGAAGAAACAACATGGCGATGACAAACCTTGATCTCGGGCAGCTGCAGGACCTCCGGAAAAGTAGCGATAGAGTTGGAATGTGCAGACAACGTTTGCAGGCACTGACAGTTCAAGATAGTTGTGGGCACAGACCTCAGTCTGTTGCCGCTCAGCTCCAGCTCCTCCAGATGCTCCAGTTGGGCCAGTTTGCTACGGCGGGACAGAAAGCAATTCGATCATGTGCGTTCTTAGCAAATAATAGCAAAGTCTACGAACGTTTGGCTCGAAAACAACCAAAAAGTCACCCTGATGAGAGTTTTTTTCCCGTAGTTGTGGTTTTCACCTTGCAGTAAAGGTCTGCAGCCGGTTGTACGAAAGGTGCAGAACTCGGAGGTGGCCATGTCCGGTCAGGAGAGGGACGCACTTGTCTGTCAAGCCGTTGTTGGTCACGTAGAGCTCCTCCAGGCTGCTTGAGGTGTCGTCCGAAAGGCTCGCAGCAGGGAGGCTCTCCAGCTTATTGGCCGACGCGTTAAGGTAGCGCAAGCTGAAACAAAATCCGTCACACATCAGCGTCGCGGGGGGGGGGGGGGGGGGGGGGCGGAGCAAATCAAAAGAAACGGAAAGAACGTTGTCTTCACTTCTGGGTTTTGATGAAGAGATTGTCGGGGAGCTCATTTAGAAGATTGTGCTGCAAGTCCAAGACTTGGAGCTGCGATGCGTCCGGGCTCTCGCCCAGCTGGCCGAGAGCATTCCAGCCCGCGAGCAGCTTTCGGAGGTTCTCATTGGACAGCAACCTAGGACGCACAAACACATCAAGCTCGGGCTCCCTGCGTCCCGTGAGTCGGCTACTTTTAACATTGAATCGACAAAATTAGTGTTGGATTTGTAGCTCGATGACAGCGCACGCTCTTTGGCGGCGACGCAATGTGAGATGCAGAGTTGGCTGCTTTGGAATCGATTGATGGTGTTGACTATTCATTCGTTTCCCCTCACACGGCCAACAGGGTGATGGAGGACGCCGTGGGGAATGTGTGGACCGCAAAAAATAAAATTAAATTTAAAAAAAAATAAAACCCCATCCGCCTCAGCACACCGGCGCCCCTCAGGGCAGTGTGTCGAGCCCCCCTACTTTACACCCAAGCCTGCACTCCCACCCGCGCCAGCAACCGCATCATCAAGTTGACTCGTGATTCCACCATGATGATTCTCCGCACCAGAACAACGTGGAGTGGCTCGGCGTTAGCGCGCTATCTGCACGTGTACCGCGCCGCTCGATCTGCTCCGAAGCTGGTCTGCTGGCCCAATGCCAGAGTCCAGCCGAGTCTCCGTTTTACTATCCCCGCACGAAACGGCGACTGCGAGGGGTGCCCTGCAGTTGCAGCTTATCTATTTTCTTGAGTGACCGGGACTTGGCGAGAAAGGGACTCGGAACGTCCGGTTTTGAAGGGGTTAGCTTTTAGCCTAGCTTTTAGCTCACCCCCACCCCTCCGCTTTTCTTTTCCACTGCGCCACTTTGGCAGGGGAACGGCGACTGAAAGGTCCGCCGATGTGCGAATCACGGGCCCAGTTGCCAGTTTCAAGAAAGAAAGTGTTGATTGACGTGTGCTTTTTTTTTTTTTTTTTTTTCCCCGGCACGTTCGCATTGTAATTGATGTCATACTCACCGCGTGGGCAGCTCAGTCACAGAATTGTGACTGATGTCCAAGTGTTCCAATCTCGTGCTTTCGCACACCCAGTCGGGGACAACGCCGAGCTTGTTCCTTTTTTTAAAAAGAGAAAGAAGTCAACATTCAGCAGGCATTCGATGCCTCGCGGACACCGTAAGCAGGGCATCATGTTTTGTCCCGAGTCTTCGTACCAGGACAAATCCAGAGCGGTCAGATACTCTGGGACAGGCTGCACTTGCAATTCTTCCAGCTCTGTAATCACAAAAAAACAGATTGATAACTTGAAGAAACAACGATAATATAGAAGAGGGAAGTCTTCGTAGAGGGCATCCGACACATTCGGTAAATGGAATATACATGAAGAAAAACATTTCTGGGGATGTGCCACAGAATCACTTGCACGTGAATATCCCGACTTTCGTCGATTCACCATGGGCAGCCATGGCAGACTTTTGATGTCGCAAGCTTGGCACAAATATTTCGGTGTGGTTAAATGCGGAGTGTCCGACTATCGGCCGGGCCGATAGTTGGCATTTTATCACATTCTGGCATTGTCACGAGCTTTTTTTTTTTCCCCCTCTTCATCTGCCGGCCAACAAGAGATCATCTCAAAATTGGGGAAACCTCATTTGAAATCGCTTCTCATTTAAATTTCGAAGAGCCACTGCTGAGCCTTTGAACATCGTGCACTTTGCTTTTTGTTTGAAGTTAAATCAAAGCAAAGTGAAACATTAACATTTCAGTCAAACCGCCCCCCTTTCCCTTCCCCTCCACCTTATGTAAGGTAGAACCCTTTAGGGAGCCATTTATCTGTTTAAGTTTTCATTGAACTTTTAAAGACCTGCTTGCTGTGCACTTTGTGTTAGAAACTAAAACCAAAGCTATCGTCTTATTTATATCTCGCTCTCGAGAATTTACCACAGGCGGACTCGAATTAGCTGTACGACGATCGGCAGAAACGGCACGCGCAGCCGTGAATACGAACGTCCACCCGATTTCTCATTTATTTGATGGAATACATTTGCCGCCGCCAAAAGTCACGATGGAGCGGTGACACAAAGTGGGGGAAAAAAAGCAAAGCGCCGTCGATACTTTCCGGGCGCGGCGTACCGTTGTGGGAGGCCTGCAGGCTCTTGAGGGCGCGTCCGCTGACTCGAAGGAGCGAGAGTCGGTTTCGGTCGCAGTAGAGAATCTCCAGTTGAGAGAGAGGCCCGACATCCAGCTCCCGTAGACCGGTATCCCTGAGGTCCAGCTGCACCATGTGGGCTAGCTGCTTGGCGTCTCCCACTGTGACACTTTGAAGACGGTTCAGCCTGTACGATAGCGAACGTCAACAGTAGTCGGTCAATACGCTCGACGCCCTAGCGTGACACCGGGCGCATGAGGATTTCTATTTGGAACGCAGCATTAAGAGTTGAGCCACGACGAGGCCGCCGGCGTGCTTCTCCGTAGCAAAGGAGCACTTGGACTGGACTTGCAGTGAAGTCGCGGGTCATCGAGTCGCCGGTGACTTGAGTTCGCTTGAGTCCAGGTCAAATTGAGGCCATTTGAAATCTCTCAAAAATGGATTCCCCGTGCTCACGAGTTCACCTCGTCATTTGGACTCCGATTCGACAACAAATGAGTAAAAAGTTGTCCAAAAAGGCCGCGAGGCAGAAGATGAGCACGCCGACAGAGCGCCAACGCAAGAATGCAAACAGTCCGCAATCAATGCGGCACTGACCTGAGATCGATACGGCGAGTGGACAAGCACTGCAGGTCGGCCATGTGCACGACGGAGATTTGGTTTCCCGCCAGACACAGCCTCTCCATCCCGTTTAGCTTCTCCAGGACAGGCGGGGTGCAAGTGAAACGGTTGAAAGACAAACCGAGGTAGACCAAAGCCTTCAAGGAGCCCAGCTCGGCGGGCAATGAACTCAGGCGGTTTGCGTCGAGAATGAGGGTCTGCAGGCTGCAAACAAAAACAAAACGGTCTCTCTTGAAACATGCTATGGTCAACCCTGCCAAGCTCTCCAAACAGGGGTGTCCAAATCTTTGGGTTGGAGGGCCCCATACAGACAAAAAAAAAAAAAAATGGAAGGATGAAAAGGCCAATTGAAAATTGCTCAGCTTTTTCAAACGCGCTAAAGCCAATTAGGAAAAAAATTCTAGATAGGTTGCATTGTTCATAAGCTCGCTGTTCAAGGTGTTCTGTTGAGCATTTGTCCGAAGCGCGCAGTCCGAAATGGAATCCCGAAGGATTGAAACGTTTTCTGTCCGGTCAACTTACGTGTGCATGAGTCCAACTTCCGCGGGAAGGAACGAAAGGCGATTTCCCGATAAGTTGAGCTCGGTCAGCGAGGGGAGGTGGCGCAAGGCCAGCGGGAACTCGGACAGCGCGTTGTTCGACAAACTCAGGGTTCGCAATTGACAAAACCTGCGGTGAAGGAGGACAGAATGCCGCAGAGCCGTCATCGATCGCCCGCGGCGAGGCGCCGCGGCGCTACTTTTGGACAAGTCGTGCGGGAAAGCGGGCAGGACTGAGTGCAGAAAAAAAAAAAAAAAAGTTGCGGATAGCGAGATGATGGATACGAATGTGAGCATCAAAACTGCGGCAGACTATTAACCGTTTTGTCAGTCGGTGTTTCTCGAGCCCAAAACATGGCAGCCGAGGCGTCATGACTCGCGGAAACTCACCTGGTCAGCGCCGGGATGCCTTTGTCCAAGGACATGAAGTTGTTTTTGAGACAGAGATGCGTGAGGTCCTGACTGTGAAACAGCTGAGGGGGCAATTCCTCCAGACTGCAGCCCGACAGGTCGACCGAGTTCGCCCTCTGGGACGCAATCTGGCGTTAGCGGAGGATGCACATGGATAAGGAGGTTCGGTCAAGAAGTGCGGTGAGACGGCCCGGATCCGTTTCGAACGGGGCCGGTGGTGAAAACGTTTTGAGAACCTTGGAGGCCGTTCTGTGCCAGCAAAGGCGCTCCGCGTAGGAGTCAAAGCTGAGATAGTAGGTCTGGCTTTGGGGAGCGGCGCAGCTCAGCGCCAAACAGTGGCTGTGCCTCTTCACCTCCTCCACCTGCAAGCGAGCAAACGGCCGGCGGGCAAAGAGCAAAGAATTTTTCATTCTCAAGACATATAAAGGCGGAGCGCAAACTCTTTCGTTGGAGGGCCGCCTGCAGAAAAAAAAAAAAAAAATGGAAGGATGAAAGGGCCGCTTTGAAATCGGTCGACTTGAGCTGCGTACCTTGCCTCCAATAAGGGGGAGCACGTGGATCTTGCCCGTGTGGGCGTGTTTCACGGACGACACGATGAGGCAGGTTCCGCTCAGGGTGACCTGCCGTTTCGACCAGCGGTTCACGGGCAGCACCAGCTTCCCTTTGCGCACGTTGAACACCCCGGAAAGCTGCACGCGCTCCGAACCGCCCGCGCTCCGAGGCTTCCCTGCAAAGAGAGAGAGGACGCTTTGTGACTCGTACGGATGCACGGGGAACACTTTTTCTCAGAGCGGGTACGAGGCCAAGCAATCACCTTTTCGGTCTTTGTCGAGACCCGAAACGGGTGCTTGAGAATGCCGCGACGTCTTGCGAATTAGAGCGCGGCCTAAAATGTTTCAGTGGTTTGGAGTATCAAGAGCGGCCTCGTCCTTGGGGGGCCAATTTACCAGTTTGAGGATTATGTGCGCACTTGTTTTTTTTTTTTTTTGTCCGATTAACGATAGAAAAGGTTTTGAAATGATTCATCTTGGTCTCATTTTTTGCATTCCAGCAATGCGGCCGTTTGCTGGAGGAGGGAGACGTAACGTCTCAAACGGGCGGGACGGAGGCCCTTGAGGCCCCGAGCTCGGCGTCCCAAATTTAAAAACACCAAGTGCAAATCAGCAGAAGTGAAATTCAAATCCAGTCGTGATTAGTTTTTTTTTTCTCCTCAGTACTCACCAAAGTAGAAGCGAATAAGGCTGCCGATGCCTGCATTCATTCCCTCCTCCTGCACCCGCCACGGGTCTTCAAAGCCCAAGTTGGTGAGGTACTCATTCAAGATTTGCAGCGGCCTCTCGTCCCCTCGCAGACGGCGCACAATGCTGCCGTGCAGCTGGACAAAGAGAGCCGGCGTCGGGCTCGTATTGATCTGCTCCGGCCACCGCCTGCTCCCGGCATCCATCTGCGGGTCGGGCAGCGTTGCCGTTTGCTCGCTCAGAGGTCGAGTCCGAGAGCCGCTGCGGCATTTGGAGGAAGGTTTCGCCAGGTCGGGTGAATCTTGACAATCGCCGGCATCTCCCGGCGTGCTTTTCGGTTGCTCCGGAGCGTGCGGGAGCGGCTCTGCGGCAGAAGGTGTTGGAGAGGAGGCGAGCTCCATCTCATCAGAGGAGCTCTCCAATGGGTCCGGTCCCTCTGTGGCACTGTCACAGTTTGGGCTCAATGCTGACGAGTCTGTCGGCAAACCTGCGCCTTCACTCGGGGAGTCCTGCCGCAGTGTGCTTTTGGGTCCTCCGAGGCTGACCTCGTCACAAGTGCCGTTCTCCAAATCTGATCCCGAGTACACGCCGCAGCAGTCAGCCGCACCGGAGTTGACGTCCGCGCCGATGTCATTCAGGCAAACCTCTGAGGAAGAGTTACTTGCAAATCCGCCATGTGAAACGAAGTTCGACTTGAAAGAACGCCGCTCCGTCCTGCTGTTTAACAACGGAGCCTCATTCGTCTTCACGTCTTTCGGATCCCACGGCCCGTGACGCATGTCACCGATCTGTCCGTTCAGGTCTTTGAAAGAATTAATAGTCGCAAGAGTTTCACGAGTGACTCGCAAGACACCCTCGGTTTTACTTGCTTCCAGCTTGCTGACCACCTCTGTGGCCAGAGTATCCACTGTGCAGAGCACCGGTCGAGGGTAGGAGGGCGTGAGCCAGTCGTGGACGTGAATACAGCCCCGTTTAAGGTCCGATGTCACCCATCCCTTGTCAGAGGCCAGAAGCTGCTTTGACTGCTTCTGCCTGAGGAAGGTTTTGCGATCCAGACTCAGGGTGCTCAGTGGAGAGGCCGAAGGGGCGACACTGGCCGCCTCGGCGGAAGGCGAGCCGGGAGAGCAGCTGGTCGGCGGGCAGCCCAGCGACAGATTCCTCTTGTGCCGCTGGCGTCTTTTGCTCAGCAAGGTGTTGCTCGAAGTGCCGCTGCTGTTACTGCTGACGGACGAAATGCTGTACGCGTTCGCCGACTTCGCCGAGGGCACGTTGATGGTCTTGGCCGCGTGAGCGACGTGGTTTTGGTAGATCCCATTCCTGATGGCAATCTGGAGAAGGGAGGTGGCGGCGAGTCCCTTCCCTAAGAGTTTTGCCTCGGCGCCTCCGGCTTCATCCTCCCCGACGGATGGTCGCTTCCCAGAAGGCAGAGCTGCGAATCCGCTCGATTTGGCGTGAGCGCCGTCATGATTACACTCTGGCGTCCCCTGTGGTGCTTGCCAAGTTGAAAGAGCGCCGCACTCGTGTTCCTTCACACGTTCCATCCCCGAAGCGGCGGCGCGGTTAGCGACAAGCCCGCAGGTGGAGGGAGCCGAGGCTAGCCAACGCGAGCGCCGAGCCTTTAGCTCTCCTCGTTAGCCTAGCATGCTAAGGTGCTGCTCCGTCGTTCTGGCAAATCGTTCCTTGGCCACATCATCCCATTGCTGTGAGCGAGCGGCGGCTAACCGGCTTGTTGAAGGCGGTTCTCGTCGGTCGTCATGGAAGCCTGCGTTAGAAGGCGAGTCCTCGTCTGTCCGACATTGGGATGAGAGACGCTCCAAGCTCGGCAGGGCGGGTCTCATTGCATATGTGATGTGGTGCGTTCAGGGTCACACAAAGGCTCGGAAAGTTACAGCTATGCTCCCAACAACAAGTCAGCTTCCTCGAACCGTCTCTCGGTTCGATTCGAGTGCAGCCCAGATTTCGAAGTAAACATGGGGAAGCCGTATTTAGTTGTTACACGAGTGGAAGAAGCTGCCAACACAAGTGAGAAAAGAAGTCTCAGTGGCAGTTGAAGAAAGAGCACCCTTACCCAAACATGAGACCGGCAATACAGTAGTCAAAAGTAACCGAGCATTCATCAAGTTCAACAAATCCCCGTGTGGGGACGCTGTTGCGCAACAAGTGGTGTAGTGTGGCGGCCGCACTTTGCAGGAAACATCAATGACCGTTTCACTCACGTTTGACACGATTTCAGATTCTAGTTGCCGTCGGGCTAAAATCAGATAACTGTGCACAGATTCGGTGTATCCGCCTCCACCCATTCATAACAGTTTTATTTTAAAACGGGATTACAGGCTACAAATCAATTGGTGCCATTTGGTGTTTGCATTAGTGATCAGTCAAGATCATGGCATGATTGAGCAGAACTTTTTATCAGGTATAAAAAAGAAGGTAGTCTTAAACTAGCTTGAACTAGCATGCTCGGATCTGGAACTTCACAAAGCTGGTATGATGCACGCTGTAACTGCTGTGACACCCCCCGCCCCCCTGCACACCACCCCTGGCCCCCTCATTGATTACGCTCTAGCTTTCTTTTGCTTTCTATTAAAATTACTGTTATGGTATAAGTTTCAGCTAGTCATCACAGAGCATTCAATATAACCAAAAAAAAAAACAAGTCAAAGATTCTTGCGGCAGTGCAATCTACTTGTCCATCATGTCACAATAGCATGTTTACGTTTTTCTCTTCACGTTCGGAACCCGTTTGCAAAGTGTTTTTTTTTTTTTTTTTTTTTTTTAACCACAGGTGGTTCCATTTTGCCCTCGGAGCCCACTCGGAACCCGCCTTCTCTCATTTCTCTCCCCCCATCGCGGCGGCACAGACTTGGCCTGGCTTCTTCTCGCTTTACCTGCCTCCCATCTGCCCACTTCGAGCTCCTCTCGTGCCTTTCAGGTTCAAGTTTCACGTTGCAATTTGTCCCTTCCCCTCCCCCTTCGGTACACAAGCCACTTTGGAGCCCGCCCCCCCATGTTTACATTCCCTTCTCCGTATTTGAGGAGCTCAAGGCCCTCGCAGCGGCTGTTTTCTCATTGCTGACATAAATGTGTGCGGTCTGAGCTTTTCCACCTGGTGTAGTACGTGACGCTGTTTGAACGCCGGATGGATGATCGCTGCTTATCCGCACTCTGGCCCAGTTCAGGCTTTGTGTGCAGGTACCTGTGTCCACTGGGACAGGATGCACGGGGGGGGGGGGGGGGGGGAGAGGAAGGGACTCAGCGAAGCAGGCCCTTTTCCAAACAGTGCTGCCGGTGAAGGCGGAGTTTCTTCGGGACGGACCGAGGCGACAGGAAAGAAGCATCGTAGGGACATGGGTGGGGGAGAGACAGACAGGAGGGACCGGGGGTGGGCTCTTAACACCTTCGGAGTAAGTCATTCGCTTGTTTGCCCGTGGTGACTGCTGGCAAGCAGAGCGGACGTCGGACGAAAGAGAGGACACTCTTATCTGTCCGCGTCGCGCCGCTTCCCATTTTTGTTCATTCCTGTGCATCTTTTTCCTTCCGGGTGGTCATCCTCTGTTGGTTAGTCACCACGTGCGACGGGGGGAGTAAATCCAGCAGCACCGCTCTCGTTCCGCTCAGTCTGCAGAGGGAATAGTGAAGGTTTTCTCCTGGCTGCAGGTACAGTCGATTGCAATTTGGCACGTCGTCTCTTTGCTGCCGCTGCACTGGGATGAACGTCGCACTTTCTCCTGGAACAGACGCTTCAAACCGACTTTGAAATGTTCACTGTAAGAGATCTCGTCGGCCAGCTGTGAGATCTTGGCGTGCGTGTCTGGAATTTATTGCTTCTCTGCACTTGAGAGGCTGCGCTCGTATAGTCCTTGGTATGCACTGGGCGTATTGTTGCAAGAGCTACCTGAACTTTAAGCGCCACATACCAGCCGTGAAAAAAAAGTGTGCGGACTGAGTGAGTCGGTTCGAGTGCCACAGGAAGAGTGAGTGGAACTGACTGATTTCAGTGTTGCGTGCGTGACGGGTCGGCTCGGTCAGATTTCTGTGACGGGCATATGACTTGCGTCCTCCGATACGCCAAAAACTCCATCTGTCTTGTAGCGCGGCGCTGAAAGCCGCCGATTGTGTCTTCGCAGCCAAACACCTACGGGAGGACGCTGGTTTGCCGGGGCGAAGAAGAGGAGTTATGACTCAAGAATCTTCATTCCTCTCGCCGCGGTGACCAGATGCTATCTGCCGGCATTCATCCGGGCCTTTGTGTTCGCCGCTACTAGCAGCGCAGGACACCGTGAAGAAAGCTGGCAATCTTACTCGGCCTCTTCTCGCGGTCATGACTGAGCTTGGGCGAGCAGGCGGGGGAACAACGGAGGGGATGTCGAAAGACGAGGCTTGCTCGGAACGAGCGTCGACCGGGGAGTCTTCGTCTCGTGAACGGGAGACCGATATACTGGAAGATGAAGACGGTGACGCGGCTCCATCTTCAGACGCCGTGTCTCCCGAGAATCTGCCGGAAGAGCCGATATTAGCCCACGGCGACATCGCTAGCGGCCGGATTCGGCGGGAAATAGAGTCCCAAAACAAGTTTGTATCAAACGGCGAGTGCGGCTCAGAAAAACTGCGGAAAGAGACGCCATCCCCACGGGTGGCTCCTCGCGGGGGACGCCGCAGCGAGGAAACGGCGCGGGGCGCTCCGCGGGAAGAGGCCAACGCCGGCGCGGTGACGCAAAAGGCGGACTTTGGCGACACGGTGCAGTCAGCACATCCCGCAGACGCATCGCCTTCCCAAGAAGCAGAGTTTGCGTCGTTATCGCTCGATGTCGATGACTCCATAGAGCAGTTGAACCAACTGATTCTAGATTTGGACCCCACCTTTGTTCCCGTTCCGACTGCCCGCGCCCCGTTGTCACGGTCCGCCTCCGTCCAAAGCGGTGGTCTCAGTGATCAAGGAAACTCCCATCTGACTGGTAAGACGTTCCACTCGTTGGCTCGCTTCCGCAGTCGGTCGCATTTCGATACCGGCGGGGTCAGTGCGCCGCTCAAATATCTGGAAAAGTCCTGGCTGGAATTTGGTCCCAACAGATGTTCGTCATTTTTGCACCATCTGCTCGCAGTCATGCCTTCTCAAGTCCGCCTTGACGATTGGAGCATCTCAATCTTATAAACCGGGGGGGGGGGGGGGGGGGTGCAAACTTTTTCGTCGGAGGGCCGCCTACAGAAAAATGGAAGGATGAAAGGGCCGCTTTCAAATTCGTCACTGTTTTTGCAACGCGCTAAAGTCAGTCAAGAAAACAATTCTAGATTGTTTGCGTTGTTCATCCGCTTTCTGTTCAAGGCGTTAAGGCAAATAGGTGAGAATTTTTCCAAGTTTTTGGGGTGGCCAACAGCCCTTCTATCTCACAGAATAGCTCCAGCACTGCACTTAACAGCGGCCGAATCCCATCTCCGTAATCAGAACCCAAAAAAGAGAAAAAAAAACTGTAGTAAGGTGACCGAAACATTTTTTAATGTGATGTCTTCGGAAATCAGGAATAGAAGGAAGTATGTGTTTGTGTGTGTGTTTTCAATCCAAGCAAACCAACCCTTATAGTGCTGCTTCTGGCGGATGATAATATTTTAGGTTTGAGGTCAACTCACCATGGAGGAAAAAAAAAAAAAAAGAATACAAAAAGAAATTTGCTTAGTGTTAGAATGAGAAGCGTCTTTCCTATAGCCTAGCTTTTTTTTTTAAATCTAGTTTCCTGTGAACGCTCGTCTATTTTCAACCGGCTTCCAGTGCAACAGAAGAGTTCTTAAAACTCCTCAAAACAAGGAATGTACCAAATAGTGTCAACCGAAAGAAGAGAAGGTGAGGTGATCGTTTCTCAACTCCCTGCGACCCTGTTCAGGATAAGCGGCGTTGAAAAACGGACGGCTGGATGGATGACATTTCAGATCCTTGTCTGTCTGACGACCCTTGACGTGCCTCCCACGCTGGTGTTCTTCACCCGCGGGCTTCTCTTTTTGCTCATGTGCAGGCTGGAAGCGGCAGATCAGCGACGTGACCGACTACTCCGGTCTTTCGACGCTCAAAACGGCTTTTCACGGTCTTGGGGCAGGAGCGCAAAGCTTCGGGGCCTATCTGGTCGGCACCCCTTCCTATTTGCCATCGCAGGTGGTGCATTTTTCTCTCCCTTTGTCTCTCCTTTTCTGCGAATTGACCTTTCTGCGCTTCTGTTGTTGGCTGGCATGAATGGCCCGTCTGTTGACACTAAAACAGTCTGTATTCACACACACGCACGCACACGCGTCACAAGACTGATACCCGCTGATGTGTGTGGATTTATCACCTCATAAGAGTGGTGGGGTGGGGGGGGGGAATATTGTAGTGCCTTGCCCTGTCTTATCCCTTCCCGCTTCTTGTATTTGTGCATGCGCCAGTTGAACTCCGACGGCCAAAGTGATAGCTCTGAATGTGCGCCCCCAACTCCAGCCTTTCCAGTGTCTCCCGCAACGCCTTATGGTAAGAAGTAACATCGACATGGAGACATGTCGCTGCGGGGGGGCGGGGGGGGGGGGGGCTGTTGTTGCGTTTCGGAATCTTATCGGTGTCCTTTTCCTCTTCCCAGTGGAACACATTTCACAGGTTTCTCAGACGAGGACTGTTGGCCAGTGGGCCCAACACAGCCGGACACAAGGTAAACTTTCTCGGCAGCGGATGACCTTTTTTTTTTTTTAAGCATATGCACCAGTGCAAGTATGTCGACGAGATTTTCCGCTTGACTGGTTGGGAAAACATTGGCCGATGGCTGCCAGACAGGGTTGAAGAGATGACCGGAATGTTGTCTTGGCATAACACGCGCACGCGCACGCGCGCTCACCTGCCAAGGACGTTGCTGCAATTGGTGGACAGAGTAGGCATGACTTTGTTTTGGGTAAAGCATGTCTGCGGAAAGGCAGGGAAAGAAAGGTCTTGTTCCTGTGGTTTTAATTGGCACGACAGTCTTACTTTCTTCATACAATATATCTTTATTTGTATAGCATTTTTTGAATTAACTCCGTTTTATTTCGTCAAGTGGTTGCACAAAATAAAGTCATCTGGATCCGGATACACCGATTTTTTTTTCTATATATTTTTTTTCCACTGTAGAATAAGCAAAAGCAGACTTGGTGGTGAGTTAAAAAGAAAACATTGGATGTAACATTTGCCGGAATTGCACAGCGAGTTAAGGTGAAAATGTGAAATTGCGCCTGCAAGTTTTTATGGAAATGGGTGTGGAAGGAAACTCTTCTGTATGTGGCCAAATTTAGACAACAGTTTGGCCAATTCACCTAATATTGCCTCCACACCGAGTTTCTTGGGCAGTCCCGTTGTCGAGCAATGGCCGCACTGCACGTGAACACTTTGTCAAAGTCGATGCAAGGCTGCAGCGTTGTTAGTGATAACTGAGAAAAACGGGAGTGGGTTTTTTTTTGTTTGTTTGTTTGTTTGTTTTTGCTAATGCTACGTGCAGTGGACAGAGAAACGCACAAAGGGAATTTGGCATTTTTAAGATCAGGCGCCGTCCGAATGAGTGAATATGCATGCAGCCAGCCTTGATACCGGGCCGCCCTTTTTTCCCAAATGACGCCGAGTTCAAGCGCATGGCGAAGAGCGGCCTGTAATTCTTGAGCCGTGGAGTGTTTTGATGAAGCGTGCCACAACAGCAGAACAGCTGACACTGGATGGCTAATAATAGTTGAGGGTGATAAAGGAAGACCACTGCTGACAGGATGTCCACAAACATCCTGTTCTGGGAGGGGGACGTGGGATCGGGTCTTTTGTTGCGGGGACATCCGGAGAGACCAGTGAAGGCATTTGCGGTGATGTCAGAATGGACTTGAGAGCATTTGATGACAAAATACGCTAGAATGGGCCACGCTCCGGGCTCATTCTCGCATTTGACCGAGTAGTAGCTTATCGCTGGTCTCGTAGCGCTTCGTTTCCGAACCGTGTTTGGCTACCGGCCAGAGGAAATGCCGACTAAGCAAAAATAGGAAAGGCTTCAACTGATAAAACAGAACAAATGAGAATGGCTCCTCTTGTGCGCTCAATAAAAAAGGGAATCGTTCAAAGCTCAGGAAAAGACGGCAAAATGAATGCAGCAAACTCTTAAAAAAATAACAATAAAAATCAGTGGGCCAGATTATAATGTCATCTTATTTCCGAATGGCATTCGTTTCTGCTAAAAACCAACGGTGATATTTGTGATGGCATTTTGAATGCGTATTATCTGCCGCTAGCGAGATGGCATGACTCCTCTCAAGGTCGCCTCCGTTTACTGCACGCGTGTCAAGAAGAGCAAAGAAGCGGCAGTTACAAGCAGGCATTGAGCTCTGCTTTTCTCCCAAAATGTCCGTCGATTCAGATAGACACACACTTGCTTCCTGTTTACCGCTTTCAAGCCAGATGACTGCCTGCGAAGGAATTTGAGCCTTTGGGACAGTTGAAACTCTCTTTTCAATTATTTTCATGCCATGTTTACAGTCTTTACTGTAATCACAAATAACCTGGGGGGGGGATATATATACATATACTGTATATATATATATATATATATACACACACACATATATATAGATATATAGATCTATATATATACTGTATGTGTGTGTGTGTACAGTATATCCATCTCCATCTCATGGAGCCAAGATTTGACACATGACAGCAGACATGGTCAGTTTGTGTCTACATGCCTTTGTCTCAGTGTTTGTTGTGAGCAAAAGGACACACATGCCCGAACAGAGCCCCCCCCTCCCCCCCCCCCCCCCCCCCCCCGCCCGCCGCCCTCACTCACTCCAATTCACCAGCATCAGCACCCCCCCTTTTTCTCTCCAATGCCCATAAAAGGCCACATGTGACCTTTGACCCTTGTAATTCATTCCGATTGGGGGAAAGTGCTCCCAGCGTCCAAGAATGCGCAACGCTTAGTGGTCGGGTGCAGGAGAGGTGGGTTTTAGTCTCCAACCCTCCCCTTTTCGTTCCGTCCCTTCCTCCGTGGAAACTCAGAAGTCGAGCGGTGTCACAACAAGTAGGAACAAACCGAGACTTTCTTTTTCCGTCCGTGGGATGAAGGAATTGGCCATGGCGACGTCGCAATCCAGCCCCTGCCAAAGAGGTTGAATGGAGCCGGGTCCGGTTTCTTCTCGGCGGTAAACAGGAGGAGGCGAAAGAGTGCTGGTAGGGAGTCGTCAGACGGTCCAACGCAGAGAGAAACGGAAAGAGGCAAACAGGAAACCTGCCTCGCGTCACATCATGACCGCATCCCTCGGTACGTAGGCGCTCAGACGGCGGAGATTCCCCGTTCGCTATTCTCGTGATGTTCCTCCCCCGTCCCCGAAAGCATTTCCGATCTCTTCTTGAAGGAGGACACAAAGGGGCCCTTAATTCTTCTGCGTGCGAGCGGTCGACTGGAATTTGTCAAGTTCAGTTGGCATCGAGAAACGGGACTACTTTTTTACAACAGTCCGCCTCCTTTGTTTCAGTCGCTATGTGAGTTTTTGTATCCGGAAACCTCCTTCACAGCATCTCGACTGATCAAGCGCTCACGATTGTCACTCCTCTGGAAAAGCTGCGCGACTGTCGACAGTTGCCGTCGCAGATCATCTGCTTTTAGCGATCAAATAACTTGGAATGAATGACCACGGAACCTGAAGTTGTTTCCAGATGTCTCGATGAGACATGCCCAATGTGTCCAATTCTACGGTTCTCCTTCTTTGCTTGTGCCGAGTCTCGGTGGATCCGCCGAGTGCCGTCGAGCAAATACTCGGCTTGGACATCGAAAGCCGCAACGAGCGTCATTCAATGTATTTGATTTTGCGGCGTTGAAATTTGCATTGATGCAAGCTTTCCGGTTTTGTTTTCCTCGAGCAGTTGGAAGAAAGCGGTGCCTGCACACCGCAAGTCGAAGGCCCCGGCCTCCGCGATTACCTAACCGGATTGACAAAGGCTCCGGCATTTGGACTCTGTTGAAAAACGTGCTCCAATGTCTGCAACCTTTTTCCACAGACTATCTTGGATCTCCACGGATTCAAATGGTCATGACGTCACCATTTGTCTTTCCTGTAACTTTTTTTCCTCTTCGCTTTGTGTCCCATCGCACCTTTTCTCCACGTTTGTCGCCCTCCTCCGTGGGTGTTATTGCTCACTCGCTCCTCGGCTGCTTGTAACCTGGCCTCCTCGTTGGTCCAAAGCCAAAGAATAAAAATTGAGTTTGAAGACCACTTTTAAAGATGGACAGCGAGGGGGCTGGCCGAATGTTCGGCGGGAGGTCATTTCAAAGAGACGGAGCAACGGCAACGGAAAAGGCTCCATCCCCTTCAGAGCCTCCGTTTCGTTCTTGGTACCTCGAATAGCGTCCGGTCTGCAAGATCCGAGGCACCGGGCAGGTGCGAAGGAGCTCCGAGAGGTCAGGTGGGGCGGGGCCGTATGGGCTGCTCCGTCGCAACCCTTGACGGCTTTGAATAGTCGCAGGAGGGAAAGGCACGGCATGAGCTCGATTGATTTTTGCTGTATTTGGACCCTCACAAAATTGACGGCCGCACACTCCAACACGGACAGAAATACGGGGATCGTCGAGGACTTCTGTTTTGCAACGAGAGAAGATACAAAGCCACGTCGGTGGAGCAGGCTGCTGTTGCGCACGCTTTGCCTTTGTTTAAACGTATCCCCTGACGTCTGTAGCTGCCTTCCAACATTCAAATGTGAATGCTATGCTATGCTATGCTACTAGCCTGAGAACAGTGAGTTCTTATCCAAGCTATAACGACGACCGAAGTATTTGTTCTATCCGCTGTGTGAGAAACCGCAACGGATCACACCATCCATTGACTTTTCTGATTCCGATTCCTGGAATCTTTTGTTCTTTTGGACGTGGGCTAATGTGGGGCTCATCACCGGTTGCCGTCATACTGGCTTTGTGGGAAATGTAATGCCCTGATCTCGAGACGGGCGATATGACGATAAATATCGGTAAGACGGTCCCGAAAAGTAGAGACGAGCCTCAAAGATGCCGGGAGATACTTTTCACCGATACGACAGAAAGATCAACGTGGTTGTGACCGCACTCTGGCAGTGGAGGTGAGGATCCCAAAGTGATGGCAAAGTTTCTGTTTTCCACCACTTGCTGTCACACCTTTCCAAGTCCTCTCGCGCCTTATGGATGCCATCAAAGAGGAATCGCTTGAAGGCGCACGTGCCGTTATATCATCGACTCCAGGCGATGCATTGCCGTCAAATCTGTTGAAACAAGGCTGGTCTCCCAAGCAAATTCCTCCATCTCGGATTCCATCCTTGAAGAAAACGAGTGGTGGTGGTGGCGGGGGCGGGCCTGCTCGTGCGTCTGAACAAGGAGCCCTTTGACTCTCTCTGCAGTGACTCACAGAACTTCAGGCCCGCGCCTGTGGCCCGAGGAGGCCCGCATTCATGTCGACTGCATGACGCACATTGTTTGAATGTCAGGATGTCATGTTGGGATGTTTGAGCCTTCTTCTGCATCCCATCGCTCGTATTACGTGACAACGTACAGCGCGGTGCGGTGGGACCTCCGATGAGTGGACTAATTGGGGGCATGAGTCATCCCTTGACTTGAAGTATTTTTTAAATTGACAGATTTTGGTTCTATGTAGTGATGGCCCGGTAGTCCAGTGGTTAGCACGTCGGCTTCACAGTGCAGAGGTACCGGGTTCGATTCCAGCTCCGGCCTCCCTGTGTGGAGTTTGCATGTTCTCCCCGGGCCTGCGTGGGTTTTCTCCGGGTGCTCCGGTTTCCTCCCACATTCCAAAAACATGCATGTCAGGCTGATTGGACGCTCTAAATTGTCCCTAGGTGTGAGTGTGGGCGTGGATGGTTGTTCGTCTCTGTGTGCCCTGCGATTGGCTGGCAACTGATTCAGGGTGTCCCCCGCCTACTGCCCGGAGACGGCTGGGATAGGCTCCAGCACCCTCCGCGACCCTAGTGAGGATCAAGCGGTTCGGAAAATGGATGGATGGATGGTTCTATGTAGCGAGTCCAAGAAATTTGGAAGCTCATCAAACGGCAAACTCTAGTCTCCCCTTCTGGCACGTATAGGACGATATCCGCTGCTGTTCAGAAAGCTTAATTGTAAAGTCGCTTGAGTTCATGCACAAGTGACACAGCCTTCGCACTTTGCGTGTACGTCGGCCCACTTCGCATTTTAGTGTCAGAACCGGGAAAAAAAAAAAGATCCGTGCTCTTCTCTCTTCTTTTCTAGATTCTCGACGTTTCCTGGACAGCGCGAACCACAGCGGCAGCTCGATTGACGGAGAATTGTTCAGATCAGACGCGTCCGTGAGCTCTGCTTCCTGTCCGCGGGTATTTGGTTCCATGTGTTCCGTGTCATCGAGCGGCCCCCTCCCGCACGCAGACGGGTATGCACATGTCAGACGCCGTTTTGATATTCTTAATCATAGCGTGAATACAAAGAGTAGGAGTGATGCGCTCCCTCTTACGAGTACCAGCCAAGACGCTAGCGGCAGCATTCTGGACCAACTGGAGATGCTCGATGGAGGATTGGCTGGCTGTGTACAGTCTGATGGTGACGGTACCGATTGTTTTCAAGGTTTCTCCTGATTCCAAATGTTCATCTTTCGCCAGCGCAGCTGCACGCCGCCTCCCATGAGGCACCAGCCAACGTCCAACCCCTCGCCGCCCTCAACTCCGATCAAGCGCAGCACTCCGAATGCCCACAGTTCACCCCGGGCGGCTCTTAAAGGACCGGCTGTGTGTCCGGGGATCCGAGTGGAGTCAGACAGCGCAGACTTGTCTTCCTTACTCACGCTAAACGGCAACCTAGAGCACAGCCTGCCGGAGGCCACGGGGGACCTCCGGGTCCCGAGCCTCGGAGGGGACGGGGAGCTCCCTCCGCAGCTGCCTGAAAAGAGGAGGGCGGCTGAAGGTGGCGACCTTGGCTCCTGCGTGTCTTTTCTCGGTGGCTTTTCCAGTCCTCACAGTGAAAGCAGTCTCAGTCTTTCTTTCTCACCACTGAGCCCCGAGCCCTTCAAAGCTTTCAGTGGGACGCCATCGCCTGGAGCAGGTATGAAGAGAATCCGATTGCGGCATGCCAGGTTTTAGATTTCAAACCCAGGAAACACAACAGTGGGAGAGCTGGTCGCATTTTGGTGCCAAGACGTTTTCCGCAGTTTTAAGAATATTTTGATGTTGCCGAATGCGAAAATGACATTTTTCTTTTCTGAATGTTGAGCTATCCCCCCTCTGCCAGTGATAATATGCAAGCTATGTCATTGGTATTCTCTTCCTTTGTGCTCTAACTTTGAGGAGGCTGTATCTGTCTTTTTAAGCCTGTCCAGACAGTCTTCTTCCATTTTTCATGCATGATTGTTAAAGATGGCAATCATAATTACAGAGAGCCTTCAAAAGTACGTTTCATGTGAAAATCAAGCAAAAATTCAGAACATTGGACAATTTTAGCAGTGAACTGTGAAAACATACAATAGCACAAACACGAGTTTTAGTAACAATCAAAGCACATTTCGGAAACAGTCAAAGCACAAGTCCTTGTCAGATATCTTGATAGCTCAAAAACTCGAACCAAATTCAGAGAAATAGGTGCCATTTTGGACCTAAAAGTACCCGGAAAAAAAATATCTTGGGCAGTCCTGGCCCTTTTCCACCGCGCTTGTGCTAATGCTAGTTCCTGGTTAGCACGCTTTACGGTGACGTCATGACGTGGCTCCTGCTTGGCTCTTTGCCGGTGGAAAAAACAAACCCGTTCTTCGTAAGAACGTGTTCAGCGCCAACTAAGCACAGCGTTGGCCCTCAGCGCCTAACGGGCACCGAGTTTTTTTTTTGGGGGGGGGGGGGTGGTGGAGAAGGGGTATACATGAACCAACATTTTCTTTTGTCATTTGACTAACCGCTTCTGTTTCACGTTTGTTCGGCTTCAGAGTTTGGCAGCAAGCAGGACACTGTGAAGTTTGTTCAGGACACTTCCAAGTTCTGGTACAAGCCCGACATTTCCAGGGATCAAGGTTGGTCTTTTCACAGTCACCTCCAAACAGAAAGCAGGTTCAAGCGCAAAACTGTTTTGCCAGGTCGAGCTTCAACCATTCTAACTCCCGCTTTATCTTTCTGCCCCCTGCTCGGTTGACCCTCTGATAGCCATTTCAGTGTTAAAGGACAAAGAACCGGGCTCTTTTATTGTCAGAGACAGTCATTCATTTCGCGGGGCTTATGGATTGGCGATGAAAGTTGCAACTCCGCCTCCGTCTGCGGTGCATCCAAGTAAAAAAGGTAGGTTCCGAATGTAGACCATATTGCTCGTGACCCATTTTGCTTATAGTTAGGCCACGTGAGTCCGTTTCAAACGCCTTGTTTCATGGGTTCTTTCCATCCCATCATTAATCAAGGGGGAGTGCGATGTCTACGTTATGTGCATGCATACATAGAGTCAAAAATACAACGTCGTGTAAGTTTAACAAACATTGAATTTGGGTTCAAGTAATTGAAGTTGCTCAGTTACCTTGACTCTTGCAAGGTGCTTGAAATAATATTTGTCAAGGCCTTTTTGGGGACAATGTACAAATGACTGTAAACACGACGGATATTTTGTGTTTTTGCAGGTGGAGATCCGTCCAGTGAGCTGGTGAGACATTTCCTGATAGAGTGCACACAGAAAGGAGTGCGTCTCAAAGGCTGCCCCGATGAGCCATTCTTTGGTGAGAATCACTCAGGGGGTGGCAAGGCGAATTCCCGCCCCCTCTCCGGAAGGCATTTTTTTTCCCCTCTCAATTGTGTGTTAATTCATGACAGAGCAACATTTCAACCTTCATTTCTTGGTATTTGCATCTCCATCTGATCCACAACTTAACAGCTTTGGTTTAAATCCACAGACTATTGGAAGGCGTGACGGACGGGGTGCGTCATGTTGTCATTTTTTGCCGTCTTCAGTCAAATGAAACGCATCGATGCTTAGTTGTAGTCTTCGGTGACCGAACGCATGACGGCAGCCGGGAAATGAATTTAAAAGTGTACAGAAACCTTTTTCTGCTCATTTGACGAGACCGCTACAAAAGTGACGAGGGGGATCCGTCACCGTGCAAAAGCATAACCGTCAAATCACATGCCGGAGCTTGTGATCACCGTTACAACGCCAGTCAGTTGAGTGAATCGCGTCACAAGCAGCACGTGATTTGATGACTGCACTGATATGCGGCTCACTGCTTCCCCCTACTGGTCGCTGCTACCCGGCGCAACCGTCTGTTCGGTCACTTCAGCGACTCATTCAAACATTTCTCTCGTGTGGTTCCTTTTGCTTGTTCTGTTGTGGCATGGTCATCGTTGATTGAGACAGATTTTTTCCCCCCCCTTGTCAGGGAGTCTCACCTCTCTGGTGTGTCAGCACTCCATCACATCTCTGGCTCTACCGTGCAAACTCATTCTGCCCGACAGAGGTAGGATGAACGAGGACGGAATGTCAAATCGATCAGTGATGACTTAACAGCTTGCTTAAAATGATCATTAACCCAGTGAGCTAAATGCAGTGCGTTTATACAAGGCAAGATGCCAGCAAGTAGCATTTGATCGTGGATGCAGTGTTCACGCGTGAAATTCCTCAGTAATACGAGGGACAACATGCAACTGGCACGTTCGCGTTTGACTTCCTATGTGACTTTTTGCACCTGTCAGACCCGTTTGAGGAAATGAGGAACTCTCCCGTCAAGACAGCAACCAACTCGGCAGCTGAGCTTCTGAAGCAAGGGGCGGGTACGTGAATTGTGACCATCTGTAATTGCGCTTAGCCTAGCCGCTAGCTCCGGATGCGGCGCTTTCATCCTTGATGTTGCGTGGCTCGGCAAAAGAAATGATCAGTGTCAGATTGAAGTGGATGTTAATGGTCTGAGAAAAAAAAAAAACCTGGATTACTTCTGTTATGTTCTCTGAGTGTACACTTGGTGGCAGTGTTGCTATAATAATTGTCTCGAGAGCAGAAAAGAAGGAGAGGAGTTGGCCAACCGCTTGGACGAACACTGGTTGTACGAACCGGTGTTGTGTTGTTTACTGGCAAGTTAAGAAAAGGTCTCGAAATATGTAAATACAGTTATTTATACATTGCAATAGTTTCCGTCGCTTAAAATAGACGTCAGCCCCTCCCACAGCCCGGTAAAATGCCGTACATTGATGGAGAATTTCACCCTCAGGTCGGCCAAAGATGGAGAAATTTAAGAAAGGAAAAATATCCGAAGAAAATAGAACATTTCGTGATGCCGGGGCGGATTCATTTGCATTCACCTCTGACGAGAGCGGCTTACCAGTATGCCGAATTTGTGGTGAAAAACAATAACAGGTCAAATGTACAAGCCCTTTCCAAAACAAACACGCACAGCTTTTGCTGAAGAATATCCGGAGGGAGCGGAGAGGACAAAAGCTGTTTCGGAAGGTTGATCGGAGGAAAAATCAATTCAACAAGTGGATGAAGTCTGCAAATCCAACCGCCTTCAAGTTTTTGACGCCGCTCGGGAAATAGTCAGATATGGGAAGTCGTTCGCAGATGGAGAATATATGAAAGAGTCATAAGGAAGATTTCACAAGTTGCACACTATTTGAAAAGTGTAAAGATACATTTACACATGTATGAGAGATAGAGAGAGAAAGAGAGACAATGTTATGAACAGTTGAGGTTGCATGTTGGTGTTATGACCCTCGACATCTGTATTCATTTCTTCTGGGTTTTTTTTTTGCCTACTCTCAGGCATGACAGCCAGCTTGGAGCTTTTTGACTTGTATGATGTCTTTTTGGTAGCATGCAACGTGTGGTACCTTGGCTCTGCGGAATTGGAGTCTTTAACGGGACACCAGGCCGTTGAGAAAGCCGCCACAGTGACGCTCACCGCCGACCCTCCGTCGGCTTGGACCGTTGTCCACTTTAAAGTGTCAGCGCAGGGCATCACGCTCACAGATAACCAGAGGAAGTAAGTATTGCCTCTTCTATGGAGTAAATGAGCTCATCCGAGATGTCACTGGCTCAGGGTTCATATGATGAGGCCCCACCTACCAAGCAAAAGCAAAAATGCACGTGTTGTCGCTGCAGGCTGTTTTTCAGAAGACACTATGCAGTCAATACAGTCATTTTCTGTTCGCTGGACCCGCAAGGCAGGAGGTGAGTCATGTGACGTCGTCTACGACAAGACATAACATGCTCACCAACCCACTTCAGGAACGGTTGTCGTTGACGTTTCGTCAGACGCATGCGTGACGAACGAACAGGTCACCCGTGTTACTCAAATGACTGATTGTATTTTCGCAGTATTACTCAACATTAAGTCGAGTCAGTCTGGCACTTTATGAGGATTTTGGACACTCAAATAAACATAAAAACCAATCCAACATTCCCTCGGGGAGTTATCTATTGTGTTTAACTAACTTTGCCGTTTCAATTACTGAATAATAATAACAAACGTAGTCAAACCTGCAGTGACCAGACCGAGAAAACAGCTGAGCAGTGACATTTACACGACAAGCCCGTCCGTGGGCACTTTGATGTCAGTTTCAGTCCCCAGCAGGGGGCATTCTTCTTGAATTGCTGAAAATGAACCCCCAATTGTCTTCTTAATTCTTATTTCCCAAGTGCGATATTAAACAGAATACTATGTTTAGATTAGCGGGTGTACATAAACACATGATCGCAAAGAACATTTTTTGACTTGGCTTGCGCTTAAAAGAAAAGGCTGCTCGTGCTCAAAAGTACAGAGCCCCGAAAGCAGGGGTGGGCAATTATTTTTTGCATAGGGCCACATGAGAACCAGAAAATATTATGGAGGGCCGGATCAAAAGGGTGAACTAAATTCGACAGACTATTAATTGGGTTTCTTTATTTAAAAAGCAGTATTTTGCATTTTTTGGCACGTTTTCAGACTTTAGGAGTACATTATTCCGTCGTATCGAACGGGATTTGCTTGACTTGGCGCTACCGCGGGCTTCCGTATCGTCTCCCCCTTCCTCCCTATGCTCTGCAACTTCAAGTAACTGCCACCTGCCGTTGAAATGCCTGCCATTACAAGTCCAAATGAAATGAATGCAGTCGTTGACATCGACCCTTAACTGTGTACCAACCTTCGGCGGGCCGGATTAAAAAGACCAAGGGGCCGGATTTGGCCCGCGGGCCGTAGTTTGCCCACCACTGCCCTAAAGTCACATGGAGAAAACCATTTTTCTGTACATGATATACATTTCTCACGAAGATGAGAAACGTTCTCGTTAGGATAGAAAGTTTCTCATCCTAATGAGAAACGTCGTTCCCCGCGAGAGCTAGCTTATTGACTTGCGTGTGCGAGCTTCCTGTCAACGCGAGTCTATTTTCGACCCGCTTCCAGTTCAGCCGAAGAGGACGTACACTCTTTCCGCAAAACAAGGACGATACCAAATAGTGTCATCGACCAAGTCCTTTTTTTTTTTAAACCCCCGCCCCCACCCCGGCACTACATGTCATCTCGCACACACTTCACACCCTGTGACCCAAGATCTAACATGCAATCTATTTGGGCCTAATCATTTGAACCTAATAAATATTTTGTCCCACACAGATGGACACGAGGAAATGCTTCGCCTGCAAAGTAAGTGTTTGATCATTCGGGAACAAGTCTAGTCAATTCCCCGTTGCCGTGTGTGACGATGTCATCAGAAAAATCGGATTCAGTACTAATCGAAGTCCGCCCTCCGGAAACGACAAATGCTTGGAAGAAATTGTTGAAACATCCTTTGATCTCCTCTTGCTCCGTTTGAATGGCGTGTTGCGTTTTATTCACAAAACTGTGTTTGTCTTTCTTACGACACATTTTGATTGCTTGCATTCCTCTCGTCACTTGTTTTCTCCGCATCTGTACAGCACTTTGAAAGCACGGCAAAAATAATCAGGATTGTTTTGACTTCCGCATGTGCACGTTACATGTTGGGAAGTACTGGAGATGCATGCGTTGAGTTCTTCAAAGGGTTGCCGAAAGTTATTGCCGAATCTGTGTCCGGTGTACTCATCTTTTCTTTTGCAATTATTTCAATTGATACGAAGACTCTTGTTGTCATATTTCACGATCCTCGTTTGTCTTTATCGCAGGATATTTGGGTTTGTAGCCAGGAAATCTCAGAGCGAGACGGAAAATATTTGCCATCTGTTTGCCGAACACGACCCGGAGCAGCCGGCGAGCGCTATCGTCAACTTTGTCTCAAAGGTCATGATCGGGTCACACAAGAAGTGAGGCCGAAGCGCGTCAACCACATTCGCACGCTAACGACGGCGACATTCGCGGAAGGAAGCCATCGCGCTGCCGCGAAAGGCTTTGCAGAGGATATCACTTCCAAATGATGGTGGAAACTCCATCTCGCGCTTTACCTTTCCTACTGATCGTCATGACAAACGGCGGCGACAAATGAGATGATTATATGAAAGACGCGAGTGTCCACAACAACGACATAAAATATGTCTTTAGCTCTTCAAATGCTTATTTAAAAACTTTTTTTTTTACCCTGCCTGGATATGAGATGCGTTTTTGTTTGCCTTTACACTCCTCTCAATATTTATCCAGATGTATAAAAGTCATTTTCTTCAATATTCTTCATTTATGTCACAATCTGTATTTTTTTTTGTATATATTCTGTACATTATGACAAATAAACTCAGGTGTGGTGCTCTTGCTAGGTCACATGTTAATCTGCATTGGATGATTTATTAAAAGACACAAGATGACGGTGTTGTATTTCATTTGATTGTGGCTCGCCGTCTTTAGTGAAATTGCAGGAAAAGTCCACATGCTTTCTGGGTCGAACCGATTTGAAGCTTCAGGCTCACACATTTCAACGGAGGGTGTACTGTCGAACCTTTTGCTGTATTGGAAGATACAACCGAACCATTTATGGTGAAAAGAATAACACCATTTATCTTCAAAATACTGTAGTGAATAAATAGAATTGCATTTACAGGCCAAAAAGCCATCACATAAATGATCCTCAAGTAACAGTCGGCTGCTACTAAATGCCGAGCTGGAGCTATTCTGTGAGCTAGGACGGCTTTTGGCCACCCCAACAACTTCAAGCCTCAACTATTTGCCTCGACACCTTTAACAGAAAGCCGATGGCCAATACAAACGATCTCAAATTGGTCTCCTGACCGACTTTACCTTTCATCTACTTTTAACTTGGTGATTTACAGGTTTGTTGCCAATAGGGGGCAGTAAATGGTCAGCAACATGAGGTGAATCAATTGAGGCTCATTGCCAAATGAATGGATCCTGGATTTAAGAAAAACTGTCAGATTTCTTTCATGAAGCGCTTTCAAGGTGTCGAAAAAAGACCTCCTGGTAGCACGTAGATGGCTATCTCCATTTTCTGTGTTATTTGAGATTTTTAGGGGAGCGATAATCCGATACAGGCTTTGAGTTCGTCTTTAGTCCACATCCTCCATGGTCGAGTGCTGTGGAAGTGGAACTAGGACAGTGGCGCGCGGGATACGTCAGTGCAGCCAGGTCAGGAAAAAAGGGGGACAGCATGTGAAGTTGGGGGGGGGGGTGTGATGGTGTGAGAGTGTGGGAGGGTGGCTGGGGCCGACGGTGGTGGAGGGGTGTCGTGGTGGATGACCTCACCATTGCAGGAAACTTTCCCACAGCCCGTACACAAAGAAGGCCGTCAAAAAGTAAAAAAAAAAAAGGATGAGAAAGAATAGAAATGGCGCACACGATTAAAAAGAGGCGGCAAAGTATGGAAACGTGACCGGCCAACGAGAAAGAGGCTTCCGAGGAGGATTCTTCCCTTTATTTTTATTTATTTTTTGGTCTTCTCAGATTTTCAGGGATGTTAGAAGCGGCGACGGGCTTGAGGAAGAATCCGGTCCTACTCTGGGCTGCGGGCGTCTTTCTGCTCCTTCACCCGCCACCATTTTGTCCCTTTTCTGCATTTCTGTTCACGTTCGCCTGGCTCGAAATCACCCGGTGGCTCGGTGTTCACGGCTCGCCGCTAGCCGCCGTTGCCAAGATTGCATTCCTGGAATTGCAATCGCACAGAATGCTATTTGTAAATCCAATTGCCGGCTTCCGTCGGGGAATGCCGCTCTGACAGAGCCCGTGATCCCCGCGGGCCTCCTCTGACTTTATTTGACATCGCTATTTAAAGCCCGCGCTAAGTGTGCCGCATTGCCGTCGCGTTTCGTCTCAAAGGAAAAGCGCCTGCAAACCATTCCTCAGAGTTGAATCATCCAAAATCTTCTTAAGGTTTCTCATTTTTCCCTCGCCCGTTTTTTAAGATCGCGGGTGCCGTTAATATTTGTCAACTGTGGGTTTGTGAAGCCCTTGGAGACTTTTTGTCATTCGGGCCCGTAACCCGACTTCAAATTATTTTACGGAGCCTGATTTTGTATTTTGATGACTGCCACCGGGTGATAATGGATCCCTATTTTTCAGACAATATAGACTTAAACCTAACATTAACATACGCCATTTTGTGCATCCACTCAACCGCCTCAGAGCTGAAAGGTGTATTTATATCGGTTGTATATACTACTGTACACCAAGTGTGTCAGAAAAAAAAAAATTGAAGACTGGAAGTCAAGAAATTTGGATTTCCACTCCAAACTACAAGTTATCCACTTTGAGGTAATCCCCCCCCCCTGGAGTCGAACACACTTCCCGAGTCTTCCGTTGCCAACCGTCATGCATTACTGGGAGTATTTCTCCGGTATCCTCTTATAGCCCCGCCACAGTAATCTTGATGCGGTCCACATCTCCAAAACAGAAAGAGGAAAAGGGTCGCGCGGAGCCGGGTGGGATGAGTCGGAAGATGGCCGTGCCACGGTGGTGTTCTTCTTGGCAAGAAAGCGTCGGATGCTTAGAGCTTTACAAGTTGTTGTCTAACCACAACTTTCACCTCTTCTCACATACCGAATGAAGCAAACATCACACCCGGTTGATCATCTGGCCCGCAACGGTGGGGGGAGGGGGGGGGGAAAGACTGCCGTTTGTCGTTGGGCTTTGAAATGTTGCCCTGACGATACCGGTTTGAGAATTGTTTTCGGACACGTCACTTCTAAACATATGATACTTAAAACTGCCTTTGTCTCAGAAAAAAAATCGAATAAATGCAAAACAATCTCCATGTACACCAGAGCAACACGTGTACGGCAACTTTGATGATGCGATTGATTTTCAAACTGCATTTACTGTACACGCGATGCATTTTCTTCTGGCCGACATTTTTCGGAGCAAGGCTTCCAGTTGTACCTGATATGCGTGTGTTTTTTTTCCCACTCAAGTAACGCCGTCTGTGCCTTCAATATTAGATGTCGGACACTTGGAAGAAACGGAAAGCTTGACTGCTCGACACAAAATGGCCTCGATGCACTCGGGACTTGAACACCGACACGTGCGCACCCACACACATGCGCCTGGCCTACGTGCTCTCGGGCACATGTTGAGAAAGTAGTGCCTTCGTGGTCTGCATCTGCATTGCATTGTCCCTGGAATAAGTGACGCTCGCGCACACACACACACACACACAAAAGACCCGGGTACTTGGGTATCAGCGTCAGTCTTAATGAATCAGTCTTTAGGGGGCGGGGCTGGGGTAATGTCGTACACAAAGAGCTCCCGCTGGGCTAGCGAGCCAACCAGAGGCCAACAGATTAACTTGCATTACATCAGCATCCCCACAATGCACCTAATGAGGGAGGGATTACGTGTGTGTACGTGCGTGGGCGTGTTGGCTCTCATACCATTGCATCACTAATTAAATGGCCATTGGTGCTGAATCAGTCAATGTTCAGCTGCGTGACCGTGGATGTGCTCGGTAAGACATCGATTGGATGGCAATATTCATCCTTAAAGGGGAAGTCAAAAATGTCTTGACAATAATACATTCTATGTGCCTCCACTAGTCCAAACGCGAGCATTTATGATGGCGCTTGTGCCGTTTGAAATCGGCAACAAAATCCACCTGTTTGTTTCCATCTCAGGGGGCGGCCATTTTGCCAAATCCCAGAATTTATGGTCCTTAGTTTTGAACACAGATTGAGACTCTGCCCTTATGATGACTCATTTATCTTGTAAATGGGGTGTCGCGTACATAGCGCTTTGGTACTGCAAGTACTTTACACGCTTTCCTCATTTATGTACCGATGACGCGGCACGAGGGTGGTTCAGGATCTTGCTCAAGGACACAACAGCCGAGGATTGAACCCCCAAACTCTGGACTGGGAGACGACCGCTCTAGCACTGAGCCATGCCTCCCCTTAACTGGAACATGCAAGAGGGAGCACGAAACTTTGTATCGGTTCTACGTTGTGCTATGTAAATCAGACTGTCGTCGAATCGGCCATCCACTTTTGGACAATTTCAATGTATATCTATATCGATTTCTAATATCTTAATAATCTTCATCGTCAGCTGCTCTGCGCCCACGACACTGGTGGAAACGTCCTCCCTCCAAAGTCCTGGAATAAATGGTGTCATCCTACGTCAGGGATGGCATGACGACAGCATAATGATGGACTGAACCCTTAACCTTCTGCCGGTGACCTTCTAACATGCAGTCATTGGCCCGACACGCCCTCCACAGAGCAGTGGGGGCAGACCCTCACGTGGCGACTAGCTTGCTGTTAGCATTAGCATCGGTTAATGGCCCGGGGTCTTGACCTACAGGCCGAGAGGTCAGGGGGAGACCCTGAGCCAACACCTCTTTTGTCACAATCTTCGCTGCGCACTGCATACAACCCCCCCACCCAAAAAAACCAAACAAGCTAATGACATTTCTGCAACGTATGGTAAAATTTGAAATATAAGCACAAATAATAAAAGAAAAGAAAACCTGACGTGATAGGAAAAAAAAAAGTCAAAAATACTTTTAGGGACACTTGCAGCCATCTGTGATTAAAATGAGCTGCTGACCATTGTAATCCGAGCCAGGTCGGGTTACCGTTAACCCAGAAAATGGCAAAGCCTCTTGAGGACGATTTCCTTTATCCCGAGTTCTGCACCAGATAAGTGTCCTATCGGTGAGTGAGACGCATGGTCCCAAGTCTGGCCATTTCATCACCTGGGAACCCCTCCGCTTGCTTCCTCCACCCTCGTCAAACACAATTTTTGGGAACAAACCTAGCCTTGTGCAACTCCCAACAATGTCAGTGACACTCGACACTGCCTCGTCGCTGCTAATTGTTCGCTCACAATGCTTCCTGGTATTGTGTTCAACAATGCCAACTCTGAATAGGGGCTCTAACCTACTTGTATTGTTGCTAATTGGTTTCTTGAGAGGAGTAGAAAATAGCGAGAGAAAGGGAGAGGAGAAATGTTGGCAATGGACTGCAGTTTCATTGGAGTCGCAAGTAAATAGAGTTCACAAAGGGCTTTGTGGGGTCGAGGGCCGAGGGTCGGAGGTGAAAAAGAAGAGGCACACCTGCGCTGCGCACAGGCTGACAATGAGCTCATTCAGCTTCTTTCGCCCAGCAAGATGATGGAGAACCGAGGCGGTGACATTCAATCAGACGCTCGCTGCACACAAACATACGTTGAAAAAAAAGGGTGTGTTGAATTGACTCATATTATGTCGTCAGCAAGTGGCACACAATATATTTGTCTGGATCCAGGTCCATTTTTTTCAGTGGATTTATAGTCTACTTTAAAACATATCTGGATCCTGATCATTTTATTAAACCACAGATGAAGCCTTTGTGTTCTTATTGAAAAGTGAAAAGTTTATGGCCACGCTTGAAAAAAGGCATGGCGGCTTTGTATAGTGCATTTCATACACAAGGTAGCCCAATGCGCTTCACATAATTAAAAGTACAACATTTATAAGCACATGAGCTAAAGATATTCCAAAGAAAGGTAAAGAAAAAAAATAGCTTACTGAAAGTCAGGAGTGAAGACAAAAGTCAATCAGACAATAATGAAGGTCAATAAGAAGGAAGACGGTCAATATTATGTTTTCTTCTTAAACAAGCGTCTCCATTTCTAAAGCTATCTTTGAGTCCGAAAATTTAGTTACTGCAAATACATACTAACCCCCAAAACCACGTCTAAAATGCGCTGAGGTGGTTCCCATTATATTTTGATTAACCAATAATCACAAACAATATTGACATGAAAGTGGCTTTTTACTGAAGCAAATTTAATGCGTGCAGGTTAATAAAATAAATCAATAAATCATGCAGCCAACTTGAGACTTAAAATAAGAACTACACTGATTTTCGTTAAAAACTACATCAACAACATTGCAATGCTATCCATTGCCAAAACACCAGAGGAATATTAACCGGAGATTTTTTTTTTTTAATAATCTTTACGATCGTGCCCACATCACAGCGCAGATGTGCTTTCTCCATGTTGAGACTGCAGTGCGTGACTAGTGGGCAACATTTAAAGCGAATAGCGTGACCACTCTCACAGCGGCGCAGGCCTGCCGCTCACTCTTGTGCGAAATTACTACTGAAGATACGCCACACACCGCGCAGGATTTATGGTTGGCATGAAAAAAGAACCCTCAGCTTCAGGCTCTTTTTAAATAATAGTCACAAAGAAAGTCACAAAATCCCCCCCAAAAAGTAATACACACTTTAAAAGTATTTATGACGAGACTTCACTGGAATTCATTCTTAAGAGGTTCACCGTCATGGAACATTCCTGTTCCTCTCTTGGAGAAAAAAAAAAGGAGAGGCTTATCTTATGATTCCACGTTAATTTCTGTTTGACTTTAAAAAAAAACAACAACAACAACAACAAGAAAACAAAAAAAATAACCCAAACCCAGAATGCTGGCTATTACCAGTGTTAGTCCCTCATAGTTCACTAACCGTATATGGTTAGCTTTGGGCCATAAAATGATCTGTTTGTAATAAACTTGTGGGGACTTTCACATCTTTATTTAGGAATAGAATCTGACAGCTAAAATTTTGCTGTCATTTATACAATTAACATATCAAAACAGTTCTATATATATAAACAGAAATAAGGACATCACATAAGTATCAATTTGGGTTTGTCTCGTATGTCTGGAAGATGACAAGCAATAATATGTCTGTTGCTAGATTCAGTCCAGCATTACAATTTAGAGTCTTCAATTAACATGCAATTTTGGACTGTGATTTATAGCCTGAGAGAAGCCGCAGAAGCAAAGGGAGAACATTCAACAAAGCTCCACACAGATCGTCCCGAGCCACGATTCAAAGCGAGACTCTTTCGTGCTTCTTAACCGCGCCGCCAAATTGAAAATGTGGCTCCAGGCCAGTTTCACACTTGCGGCGTTGTGAGCCGGCCAAATGAGGTCCCGGGTCATGGCGATCTTTTAATTGCATCTTCACAGCTCCCAGTTCTACTTAATGATATCGGGCAATGTCAATATTTGAAAAGGAGGAAGAAGAATTATTGGCTACTAAATGGACATTAGAACTGCTCAGCACGCGCCACGATTTGCACGGTTGAGTCGGGAGGACCCGCGTGCAGGGCAGCAGGAGAAACAAGGCAGGGGGGGGTGCGGGTTGTTGTGAACAAAAAACAGTATCGTGACAAACTCTCAAGACAAAATCTACTAAAACAAACACCACTGCACGTAACGAGACAACGCGACAGCGACAATAATCCAACAGAAGGAAACTAAAATACGAGCCAACTGAAGAGTCAACGAGGACCACCTGGACAAGACACGAGTGCCCGAGGGAGCCGATAGGACGACCAAAGGGACGAGCGACAAACGAGGAAGATATGACAAACCACAAACAAAAAACGGAGCCGTAACACGAAAAAAAAAACCCAGAAGTATAAGCAGGTCATCTTTATTTTGAATTACCAAACTAGCTTTGGCCAGTTTGGACATTTTGGCCAAAACGGTTTTCCTTTTGGCCAAAATGTCCAAACTGGCCAAAGCTACCGCGAGCCCAAGGCGTTATTATCAAAGGTAGTTTGTGCAAAATGCAGCCATTTCTTCCAGGGGACTCCCAATCTAAAAATGGAGTGTCGCTGCCATCTACTGGTGGATGTGCATCAGTAAAGTTGTTTCCGAGTCTGAAATTTCCAGCGGAGCAGCAAAAATGGAATCGACAAGTCTTCTAGTCAATGGCAGTGAAAAGACTTTTGTTGACCATGATGCCATGCAAACAAAGCTGCTCGTCTACTACCGAGTCCAAAACGCCAAAAGCGGCCTTTCCCAAAACACCCGGTCGTTCAATTGTCTTTAAACAAAGAACATATTCAAAGTCATCGGAAATTTTGCGGGGCATTTATTCAGAAGAGTCCCGTTTCAACAGATATTGACTGCGGCAAGCGTCGAGGAAAAAAAAAAAATGGAGGGGAGGGAATAGAATATGCAGCACATGAGGAGGAAGCAGATTGGAAAAAGATGGCGGGGAGGCCGAGGGGGGCGGGGGGTTTGACCAATCAACGGGAATGGCTGAGGGGAGTGTAATTGCGAGACAGACGGTGCGTGAGATGCAAAAAGCGAGCGAGTGGAAAAGTGAGCGAGGGAGGGAGGTGTGGTGGCTGCTTATTTAAATAGCCCATGTGGAACACCAAATCCCCCAGCAGCGCCAATCAGCTGACTGACTGCCACTTGCCAAGTCATAGTTGGGGGCGAGGAGGGTGGCGCGAGGGCAGGCCTTAGAGGTCTTTGCGCTAATACAATCGCTCAGTATAGACAAGAGTGGAGGAGCTTGATCCGTGCTAGCCCTTGAGAGCGCTCGCCGCTTTCGACCTCGTCTGGCTGCGCCGAGACAACCAGACGCTCACCCGAAAAGATTAAAAAAAAGAGTGTGAATTGCCGTGCTGTCTCCATAAATCCAAACCGTCCTTCCCCTAACGCACTGGCGAAGGTGCATTTCGATGCTCTTCTACTGCAATGCGGTATCGTACTGATGAGGAACTGCGGTGTTAACACGCACTGCGGGGGCAATTGCGGAACATTGGCCCAACGGCCTCCAACAATGGCACGCAAAGTGCGATGCACATTTATTTGGGTCACACACACACATTTAAAAAAAAATTTGCAAGCTTGAACCAAGAGAGTTTATTTACATCTGAGCTCAAATTTAAAAAAAAAAAATGTGTCAATCATTACACCTTTCCACATCATTACACCAAACACTCGCAAGCATGCCGACATGCAAAACGTTCTTGTATGAATGAATGGAATGCGCGCACACTCATCCTAACCTCACACACATTAGCGGCACACCCCGCCCCCCACCCCACAAAAAAAAAAAAAATCTAACGCAACAAGCGTCGCACATCCAGTGACTGAGTGGAATGCGACACGAGGGGAAAGACTGCGATGTCCTGCGGCCCTGTTGCGGGACGTTATAAAATCCACTTTGATGACATTCTTCTGCGCGCCGTCACATCCCGCTTTGCATTCTGCCGACGGACTGCTTTTTATCTCCCGCAACTCTTTTCGCGATGCTGGCTGGCGATCCGGAGGCGTGCGGGTGACTCAGCGGTGATGCATCCGTTTGATGTCTGCGCTCCGGACCTCCCAACATTTTATCTCCCACCTGCCACTTTGCTTCACGCTCGGTGTTGGTGAGGGTTTCCAAGAAAAAAAGAAAAGCACACTGATGCGGTTAACTAATGCGCAACATCTCGTCGGGCCAACAGATCCAAACAGTCCTCAAACAAAGATTTCTTTCATCTCTGCCAGCCCTTTTAGAGCATTTGGACTTTTTCAAGACCAACATTTTTATCAATAATGGTCATACTGTGCATAAACCACATCTACCAAGCAAAATAATACTCTTCTTTCTGCTTTTTCTCCTCATGAACAGGTTGGCTGCAAATGTTTGGGGGCGGGTCTGCAACCGGCTGCAAGGTAAACTATTGGCTGTGCTGAAATGATTAACCGAGCGCATCGCTGAGCTATGATTGGACCCTCGAACCTCCTGATCCGTCTCAACCAGTCCTCGCCGCTCAGGTGACTGTGATGCTGCCCAACCAATCGATGTCTTATCGCCGGTTCCCCAGTCGCCGGAACCGGCTAATAGATGCTGAATGCAATGAAGGCCGAGGTGACTCACCATGTTATTTTCCATCCATCCATTTTGGAAACCGCTTCTCCTCAAGAGGGTCGCGGGGATGCCGAAGCCTATCCCGGCTGACCTCGGGCAGTAGGCGGGGTACACCCTCAACCGGTCGCCAGCCCATCGCAGGGCACACATAGACGACCAACCATTCGCGCTCACAATCACACCTCGGGACAATTTCGAGTGTGCCGTTAACCTGCTGTGCATGTTTTGTTTTTTTTTGCAATGTGGGAGGAAAGCGGAGTGCCTGGAGAAAAGCCACGTAGGCACCGAGGCGACTTGGAAACGCCGCGCAGGAAGCCCCGAGCCGGAATCGAACCTTGCGCCTCTGCACTGTGAGGCAGACGTGCTAACCGGCCAACCGTGTTTATGAAAAGTACAGCCTGCGCAAGCATTCTCTGAACCGCTTCTCACCACGGTTGCAGACTTCCTAGAGCACGGGTGTCAAAGTTAAGGCCCGGGGGCCAGATCCGGCCCGCCACTTCATTTCATGTGGCCCGCCAAAAGAAAATCACGTGCGTCAACTTGCATGATCCTTGCCAAGATGAAAACGTCAAATCGTTATGTATAATAACTGATGAGATTTTGCAATCATTTTGTTACCCTGTTTACACTCACTTGAACAATAACTGACTATTTGTAGTTGACTGATTTCAGAATGAGTAATACATTAAATTTGGTATGTACACGTAGTAATGCGATGAGACGACATTTTTTTGGTTTCACGGCCGTCCCTCTGAAGGAAGACGTAACTCCAAAGTGGCCCGCGACAAAGGCACATGCTCAACTTTTGCTTTTTGGCAAACGCGGGAAGCATATAGTTCAAACCAGCACTCAAAAACCGCAATCTTGAAAGTCATTGTTTGTCTTCCTTATTCCTCAGCGTTGGCTGACTGACATGCGTCTTCCTCACTTCCCCACTCTCGCCTTGAAACTTGGTGCGTGCACAAAACACACACATACACAGACAACCCCTATTTACACTCGTGTGATGTTAGCGTTGCAGCTCGCCTGCCTCTTGGTGTGAATGGTCCGGATGCGGAGCACCATGTACTTTTATGACCACATGTACCGCTTGATTCATTTACTCTAAAATAAATGTTTCGTCTGTCATTAGAAATCACTTGACAGAGACATGACTGTGTGTGTGTGGGGGGGGGGGGCCTCAGCGTGTCTTTTTAAAAAGTGTTTCTCCCAAGGGAGTCATTGGAACAAATAAGATGAAAGGAGAAGGTAGAAAAGGAGTGAAGGGCGTTGTAAAAAAAAAAAAAAAGAAAGGGCGGGGGGGGGGGGGAGTGGGAGTTCACCTGCTTCTTTTGTAAAATCTCTCAGTGAGCATTCAGAGAGGACGAAGAAGGGAAAGAATCTGCTTCCTGTACGCTCGGCCGGGCGCAGCCCAGGCTTGACTGACTCCTTAAATCCCTATTGAGGCAATCTAAATGCGCTTCGTCCTCATCTGGGATCTGAAAGCGTGATGACAAAGCTCACCAGACGCCATAAAGTACACGCACACACGCACACACGCACACACACACCTACACGCACACGCTATCCATCCACATGTACATATGTGTGCCTTTGTGTGCTTTGAGAAAGAAATCTCCAGGCAAATGTTTCCTGCAGCAACTGTTGAGCATCACGCCCAAACCGCACGGCGCAGTCTCCCTGGGAAGCGGAGCATTTCTTCTTTCAAATGTGTTTTGTACTAGACGCAGCTTCAGAGGTCTAATTATGCTCGGTTTGAACACACACAAGACACCCCGATGTCAAAGGCAGACTCTACAAATCACATGGTCATTAGTGGGAAAATATGCTCTCGCTATTCGTTTGAGGGCTTGGCAATACAACATAAAGCCATGGCAAATTAAAGCAATAAACTATTTATTGTTCCAGGGCACAATTGGTTTCATCGCGCCGCAAGGACAGGAATGGCAGTTACACAAACGAATTGGCTGTAAACGCTTTTTATGTGAAAGTCGGGATATAATTAGAAACTTGTGGCTTTTCCAGCGAGGGTACGTGTGCGTGCATTTTTCTGTTGTCAGTGTGTGTGTTAAAACTTGATGAGTCTGTGTGAGTGCACGACTCCCCCCCCCCCTTCTTTTTCCTCTCTTTCTCACTCACACACACACACTTTCTTTTTACCTCATTAAGACAAGAAGCCCCAAATATTTTCCGGTCAGAAATCAAATTCTCATGAGGAATTTCACAGTGGGCTGTTGCAAACATCTATTTTACTATATGGTCAGGGAATAGCGATCGGATGTGCCCATGGAGGGTGACGCTACTATTGGCTGACTTTGCCCATTGCTTCAAAGTGACAAGACCAAGATTGGATCTACCTTCAAAAAAAAAAAACACTTGTTTTTAATTGACTGTCCTGTTCATTTAAAAAAAAAAAAAAAAACAATATTTAAATATATACTGCAGTTCATGCACATAACTCGGACTCGTGAGACTACTGGAAAGAGTCCGGATTAGTCTCCCGTGATTTGGTCGAAAACTATTGACGCGGTATCGGCAACACCCGCTGGCCACTTATCATACCGACAGCAACAGATTCAAAGAAACAAAGTCTTTCAAAAAGTAAAAATAAAACTATTGTGCCAGGCAGCCATTCGTACGTCCAGACACCAAAACATCGATTGCGATGGACCGCGAGCCCGCAGGCTGGCCCCAAGATGATCGTGAGGTCCGTAGCTGGAAGTGGGGATTCAAAAAAAAACAAAAAACATTGTGGGTCTGTGTGCGTGTTATTTATATGATCGATTTTTGTGTTCGTGCACACTGCGTCCTAAGCATCCTGTCGGTTTCGCTTTCACCCAAAAAGTATTTGAAAAATAACATCTTGAGTTTTCCTATAGAGGGGAAACGTGTCCATGCATAAGCTCAAGCAGCGATCGACCGGATTTCTGATCTCACTCGAAGCAAGTCAAGCTAATTGTTGAGATGCGCATGAGAATTTGTGACCCAAAAAGTGGAGGATGATGCTCGGTCTCCTCAAAACTCCTTTTTAGCAATGCCAAGAGTCCAATGTTGGAAATAACATTTTATCACATGCAGGCACAAGCTACAAGTCAACTGCTTTTGTCAGATAAAATGTTCATCCATGCCCGGTTCAGGACAAAATTGATTTAGTTTAACTGCAAACATTTTTTTTTAATGATCTTTCCTTTATTGGAAATTACAAACAGGATCGCTGATTGTTTTTGTGAGGCCACTAAATTTCTTCCAGACAGCACAATGTGTTTGTAATTCTAGTGCTGGTGAACATTTGCTTAGAAATCAATTCAACAAGTTCTGCATATCTTAACGTGAACATCTTTCACGCACATCGGTTCTCGGATCTGATCGAAAAAAAAGTTCCCGTCCTGCTAATATTTGTCTTTGTGTCTCATACCCCTTTTCCACCCCAAAAAACTTAGTTGGCGCTTAACAAGATCTTACAAAGAACGTGGGTGCTTTTCCACCGGCATCGTAAAGCGTTCAAACGTCACTGCTTACGTCTGCGTTTACCCAAGAGCGCCTGCGCCATTAACAACAATAATAATAATAATAATAATAACGCTCTGTTAGCATCTACTTGGCCATTTAGCATAGCATCGATTATACTTGTATGTAGTCTATTACAGTCAGGGACATGCAATCAGCAAACACTTCAATTTTTCTTAATATTTGTAGATGATCACGAGGGCGGCTGCGAGTCGGAGCTCGTATGCTAGCCGGGCACATCTGCCATCGCTCTTCTGGTGGGACGGGATGGGTCGAAAGTATGTGCAAAACTTGCGTGTGTCCAGACAGTCATTCCTCTGCAACGGTTATTGTCATGATAACGCACAATCTGGCAAAAAAAATAATAATTGGGGCCAGTTTAACTCATTCACTCCCAAAGACGTTTTTAAACGTCTTTTCAGACTTGGTCCAGAATTGGCTGGTACTGAATGAGTTAAGTACCAGTTTCAAGCACCCCAGCTAGAGCTGGAGCCTGAAAAGAAAAGGCAGGTGCGAACCTGGGCTCTGGCCCGGAACTAGCACGAGCACAAGTGCGGTGGAAAAGGACCATCAGAAGATTTATCGTGCAAAGTTGGAGAATGAAAATGTATTTCTAAACCCGTTTTTTTTTTCTCATAGCTCTATGCCCCTCGTAAATCAGGTGGCACAAATTGCCCCCCACCCCAACACACACACACAAGCTTCACAGTATTGCCCGAGGATCCAGATTGCTGACCATGTCTGTGTAGCTCAAGAATAATCTGCCGTTTTATGGGAAACGTGTCGTTCTCAAGGTCATATAATGGAGGAGTTTTACTAGCTGGGCTTTGATGATGCCGTCTCGCTTCCCACTTCTCCCACTACTGACTGGAAAAGCACTGTGCTCATTTTGATCAGTCTTTTACTGGCACGCCCACCACCAAAGCATCAAGCTTCACTCGTGCGATCAAAAGGCGGAAACATTCATTCCTCCCTTAACGCTGCCCGTCTCCCCCTTCAAAGAATCTCAAGAGAATCCGAGAAAAAAGCTCGTACAAAGCGGAACTCGCCGTAGGCTAAAACCTTATCGGTGGGAATTCATGTATTCCAAACATCAGAGGCAGGGTTTGAGTTTTTGACCTGGGCAGGAATGAAATATAACCGTGCATGGCATGAAAGGACCGACAGACACGTGGATGGATTTCCATTCCGGTACATCGCCTCCAAACCGCGACACTACAATATAGCAGTCCACCCAAAAATAGTTACCGAATAACATGATAAAAACACCCATCCGTTTTCTAATCCGCTTCTCCCGTCTTGGAAAATGCTGAGGCAGACTTTCCTTTTGCTCTTGCTTGTCTGTTAACTCACCATTATCACTCATAAATGCGGCTCTGAAAGTGTTATGTTAGCGCTTGCCTGAAGAGGTGGTGGGCAGGGTGTGCTGGGTCCAGTAGGATTTTCTGGCCTTGGTTCTAGTGGTTTGCAAGTCCTCGAGAGTGGGTAGGGCGGTACCAGTGATTTTTTTTCCCGCAGTCCGACCTGTCCATCGCAGTCCGATTTAGTCCTTTGTTTTTTTTTTTGTGGCGGCCCCAAGCCAGACTGTGACAGAGGAACACGGGACTGATTCGCTGACTGCTGTGTAGGACTGTCTCAAGAGGCTCCCGTGGCAGGCCGTGCTTCCTCAGCAGCCTCAGGAAATACGTCCTCTGCTGGGCCTTTTTCAGGATGGGGTTCATGTTGGCCTCCTACTTCATGTCCTGTGAGACTGTGATTCCCAGTAACTGGAAGGCCTCCACGGTTGACGCAGGGCAGTTGGATAGTGCGAGGGGCAGCTGTGGTGAAAGGATGTTTCCTGAAGTCCACGATCATCTCGACAGTCCGGAGCGTGTTCAGCTCCAGGTCAAGTCTGATTGACCTCCCATTAGTGACTGATGGCTGGGGGGGGGGGGGGGGGGGGGGGCTTCCTACACCTCTCCGTGTCTCTCTACTTGGCTCACTTGATTTTCCTCATGTCGGCTCATGTCCATTCCACTTCGAACGGCACACCTCCATGCTACGAACGTAAATTCAGTTCACCTCTTTTTGGAGACGCGTGGGCTTTTCCTTGATGCCAACCTATGGGCAAAAGGTCCCGTTTGCGAGTGTTAAGATGTCAATCCTCTTAGAGCGGACTTAGATACGCGCCGAGTAACACTCCCTGATCCCCAGAGCGGCGCTGCTCTTGGCACGTGTGCGAGTGCATTTGGGGGAAGCTGCGTCTGATGAGCAGCCTGCCTGGTGTCACCTCAGCACGGCGAGCTGCGAGCTGGCCGCGAGTTGCGGCACAGCGCAGGAAACTGATCCTCTTAGCAGCCGGGACTTGGCTCTCGCTCAGGAAAGTGTCACCTGAGTTGCTCAACCTGAGAAGCATGATTGTCTTGTAATCTTCTTCCCACAGACCCCCCATCCCCACCCCTCCCCTTCCCCTGCCTCTCAAACCTCCCACACAACCTGCTATGCACTGCTGCCAGCTGACCTAAGATGTCCAATGACTGCAAGCACATAACTGCGATCTGTCCTCGGTATGTTGCCAAGTATGCCAGAGCTAGGCTGCAGGCAGCTCAATACGAGGTGCCAGAGTGCCTCTTGGGGCTCTGCCGGGTAGGATTCAGACGTCCCATCTAGATCCGCCGGGCAGATCTAACTGCAGCCCGAGCAAACTGCGCACACTTCACCACAAACACTTTTTGAAACGTCGTCAAACCTTCACTTCTTTCTCTCCTTTCTGCTCCCACATGCAGCTGCCTCGAATAAAAATCTGCAACTTGGGAACATTTTTCGGTCGGGGGTGGGGTGGGGTGGGGTGGGGTGGGGTGGGGTAGAGAGAAAAGTCTCGGCTCTTCACCTTTCTCTCTTCAGACGTTGCTCTTGGCGCCAGATGTTTCTGGAACGGTTTCGGGCCGACAGTGACAACGCATGCGCGTGTTGATTCCATCGATTTATGATGATCACAAACAGGCAAGAATGGTGGCTGAGCTCTCTTACAGCAATGGCCGAGGCGCGTATGGTTGGAAATGACATGACCCGGCGACCATTATCTTGAGTGACAGGATGCTATTACAAGCAAGTAGGCAATCTGCCTTCCACCGTAATTACGGACGGAGTTGCTGAGAAAAGGCGTGCACTCTCAACAAAACGCTACAGTGTCACTAGCATGAAGGATGTAACATTTATGAATGTCATCTCTGGCCTGAAAACATTCTGGGGAATTCTTGCAGCTTGGGTTAGGCCAGCTTGGCAACTAATCCGTCAATCCATTTGTCCAATATGCCACTTTGTATACTCGTACAAGATGAACAATCTGCATCATGAATTTATCTCGCAGCTGTTTGCCGCCAGCGGCTCATTTCGCCGCCCTCCGCCGTGCATGGGGCCGGCCGTGGGAATTTGGTGCGAGCTGACTTTTCAAGGCTGGGCAAGGCACGGCGACTTTATTTGTACAGCACAACGCAACTGCAACCGGATTCAAAGTGCTTTACAAAAACATGAGACGAGGATGGAGCCCTGTGGAACTCCACATGCGATTGCTGACCACTTGGACTTAAAGTGACCTATTGACACAAAATACGGCCTGTTTTCTAAATAGGACTGAAACAACTTAAGTACAGTGTTAGAAAGTCACACCCCCCCCCCCCCCCCGCCCCCTATTCTCTCATCTTTGGAGGAGTAGTTAATGTGTCAAACGCAGCACGGAGATCCAATAGGACTAACGCTGAACTGCACATTGCAACACAAACTCCACAACACCGTGATAAACATATTAAGGTTTTAGAAACTCAGCAATATATTTTATGCAAATGCAACGCAGACATCTATTTAGAGAGTATAGCTCTTGTTGTGGAACGTACTGCACTGGAGATAATCACGTTCTGGCTGGCTGATGTCAGGAAGTGGCTGCATCTTTATCATTATTCCACAATTTTTCGGGGACCATTCGACATCTCCCGCACCACCAAAGCCCTCGTATATAGAAACTACAGTACATCAAGAACAGAACATTCATTGATCCCAAAGTTCTCCACAGAAAGAAAAACATTTGCAAAAAAAAAAGAAAAACAGATGCAGCATCCACGCTGCAATTTGCTTGACAATCTCCAAACGGAGCAAAGGATAAACAGTAACTGGGCTGTCAACACGGTTCGCGTTGCATAACATGCAAAATGCCCATTTTTCCGCGATGAAGTCAGAGGCAGAAGACGGCGCGAGCCAAGTGGCGACGGTATACGCCGAGCGCCGCTGTGAAGAAGGCAACATTTTCACCCAGAGTTCAGGCAAACAAATAAATCAGTCAACTTCGTTCGGCTCCCAGAAACCTCAAATCATAACGTTCGCCGCGCCAGCATTGCTGATCAGACTTTGTCGTTTCCAAATATGTGATTTATGGCCCCAAATGTGCCACATTGTGGCAATGTCACAGAGAGCGGTGTTGACTGGAGAAAGATTCCTTGAAAGGGACAAGACAAACTAAAAGATGCCTTTGCCGAGTTAAGTAGCACTTGGAAACGTACATTTTGGGCACAGACGGGTTGAGGATGTGCCGCGTGGTAGACATGCGACATTTTACCCACAAGTGATTTGTCCGAATTTCCGACACACTGATTGGATGGGGCGAAATCATTTGAAATTTCAATTGAAATTGAAGCCTCTTTCATTTTCATTCCGCGACATGCACACTGTTGACACCGTGCATCGTTGCACGTATTCACACCGTGAATTAAAAACATCTCCCTTGTTGTTTCATCTTATTTATTTGATTTCATGTCCTCGTGCTACATGTATTTTCAAAAGTCTCGGGACGTTCTGGGATAACCGAGGCCTGCGCCATCGTATTTCATGCCATGTCATTTGGAAATGTGTGTTGGCATAACAAAAAATAAAAATAAAAATAATCTAACTGGAAAGGAAACTGAGAAAATAAATGAGCAAGAAAGTCAAATAATATTTGAACAAAATAGCAATTAAAAAAATACTGACTCTTTCTGCTGTGCGCAGACATTGGCCTCTTAGGGGCAGCGTGTTGCCATGCATGCATGCAATGGAATAATCACAATCCATTTGAGAATAATGTTGCAATTGGACATTGTTCATGAAACTCGTTTGGAACTGATCGAGGAAGAATCGCCGCCGGCTTCGAGCGACTGCAGAATCACATACGCCAGGGGTCCCCAACCTTCTTTTTTTGCCCCACGAACCGGTTTATGTCAGACAATATTTTCAGGGACCGGCATTTAAGATGTGGCGAATTAATACAACAAAATAATATGGTATGAGCTGCATGAAAACGGTGGTGTTTTATAATAATAATAAATAATTATAATAAGTAATATAATAATAAACACAAGGAGCGTCTAATCTGGCTGCAACACTGATCGCTATGGTAATGTTTAATGCCTTCAAAATACGATACAACGTAAATTCAAAGTGCATGAAAATGACGACTCACCACAGCCCCGAGCTTGATTTTCTGCAACCAGACGGTCCCATCTCGGGGTAATAGGAGACAATGACACCTCAAGTGTGTGGTTTATGTCCAGTCTACTTCGTAATTTTGTTTTAGTCGCCGTTGCTGCAGAAACCTCCCACCTCACACAGGTAGCTTGTCGGAAATGGCAAGAGCGCTATTGTGGCGATCTCAGAGTATTCAGCCATAACTTTAATCCGGTTGTCTCGAACGTACTTTTAAGGCCGCCGCCATTTGCGATCTCCAGCAGTTTTTTTTTACTCATTTTGCTAGCTCCGGCATTTTGTGTTTAGCTTAATTGGTCACGTGACGGAGAAACGTGGCTTGACGTGAGTCAAGCGTGACGCAGACGGATGTAACGGAGAATCCGGTAATTTTTCAAAATAAAACATCGTTCGTATTAGGAAATAAATAAAACAGAATTAAGGCAGGGCGGCCCGGTAGTCCAGTGGTTAGCACGTCGGCTTCACAGTGCAGAGGTACCGGGTTCGATTCCAGCTCCGGCCTCCCTGTGTGGAGTTTGCATGTTCTCCCCGGGCCTGCGTGGGTTTTCTCCGGGTGCTCCGGTTTCCTCCCACATTCCAAAAACATGCATGTCAGGCTGGTTGGACGCTCTAAATTGTCCCTAGGTGTGAGTGTGGGCGTGGATGGTTGTTCGTCTCTGTGTGCCCTGCGATTGGCTGGCAACTGATTCAGGGTGTCCCCCGCCTACTGCCCGGAGATGGCTGGGATAGGCTCCAGCACCCCCCGCGACCCTAGTGAGGATCAAGCGGTTCGGAAAATGGCATGGCAGAATTAAGGCAAGTTCTTTCTGTGCGACCCGGTACCAAATGCCCTGAGGACCGGTACCGGCAGTTAGGGACCCCTGACATACGCGACATGCCAGCGACGCAAGCAACCTGGTGCGTCGGGGCTACTTTCCCAATGTCGGTAACTTGTCAAGGCGACGCGCCGATCTATGCCTGAATCGTTTTCCTTTGATTTTTAAAGCTGGGGGGGATGGGGGGGGGGGGGGAGCAAAATGGCACGTTAAATTCCAACTCTGCCAGTTGTTGGATGACCACATCAACTGTATTCACTGCAGGGTTTTGCTGAATTTGTTGAAAGGCGAGGTAACTCGAACCTTGGGGTGGACAGGCCGACAATAAAACAAACCAAAGGGTCAGAAGTTGAATATTAGAGACACGCAAAACTGCAGAGAGTCAAGTAATAAGAAAGGTAATCTTAGCCCGAGAAATGTTATTGCTATTCCGCCAGTGTTTCCTTCCACTTTGCTTGTTATTCATCATGTAGTCTCAACACCTTTTCTGCTTCTGTGGTGGAAATCACACAATGACTGATACTGATTGCTTTATTTTCTCAGTGTGTACCCAACTCGGGCGTTTGTTATTGCAGAACAGGAGGGTATGCTGGATGGGGGGGGGGGGGGGCAGCGGGGCGGGGGCATGCTACGCCTGCACAATCCGGACCTTGCCTTTCTAAGAAGTCCAAATCTTGTGGGGTCCACTGGCACGCAGGGGGTCCCACCGCTGGGGATGACGGTTCAGCAGGTCCCGGAAAAGAAAACGCTGCTGTTTGAACAACGGGGCCAGGTACGCACCGCACGTTGGAGCACTCTGAACAGTAAAGCGATACTTCTTTGACTACTATTCGTTGAGGGGGGGGGGGGGGGAATCTTGAACGTATTCTATGAAGAGCACACAAGGCCCTAAACGTTGTTCCTTTTGCATTGCCGACCAAAGGTCTTCCTACTCCCTTGAACATAATAACTGTGTTGAATGAAGATTGATTTCTTTCTTTTTACTTTTTTTATCTACCTTATTTTCTGTCAAATTATTACTGTATATATGTTTTATGTTCAATAAACAAACAAACAAACAAACAAACAAACAAACAAAGGTGGTTTCACCAATGCTTTTCACTTGCTCTCCATAGCAGCAGGTGGCGTGACCACTCGTGAAAACTTCCAAGGCGACCTTTTGCAGACTTTCGACTTGACTCATAAGAACCCTCTGAGGGAAAACAATTACAATGTGGCCCGCGACAAAAACGAGTTTGACACCCCCACTGTAGAGCTATTTACATTTTCTATTTTTAAAAAAAAACTATATACACATGCAAAATGTTTTGTTGGTGTTGTTTGTGAGTCTGGAACGGATTAACGGCATTAGTATTCATTTGAATAGGGCGTGACAATTTGAGCTAAGACTTTTTGAGGTTTCAAGTGGTGTCACAGAACGAAGTGAACTTGTAAAACAAGGCAGCGCCCGCATGATTTCATTGCTCCGGACCTGGTCGCGGCGAACTGCGAATGCTCATATTGCGCAGCCGAACAGGTTGCGCGCGCACGCGGGCCCCTCGTCCAGTTGAAAGGATGCGAGGAGTCAGTGGGGGAGCGGCTCCGTCGTCTGAGCGGATGCGGCGGTCCCACATGTCTGGACTCTCCGTTTACATTATTCATACGGGGGAGGGAGTGACTTCTTGGCCTTTTGCGCCGCTGTATAAAACGAGGAGTCGGCGTCAACGCAACTACAGATGGAGAAAGCCCGCCGCCTGGCAGCGTCACCGAGAGCCAACCCCGACCGCGTCCACTTGTGACCATCGCCATCGGCACACCATGCCCGCGCTCCGCGTGCTCTGTCTGGCGGCCGCCCTGGCCGCGCTCGCGCGAAGCGGCGTCGCCGCCGTGGGGCCGCTGGTCCGCTGCGAGCCGTGCGACGCCGCGGCGCTGCTGCAGTGCAAGCCCCTGCCCGAGGACTGCGCCGAGCGCCTGCGGGAGCCCGGCTGCGGCTGCTGCGTGACGTGCGCCCTGGGCCGAGGGCGCGCGTGCGGAGTGTACACGGCGCGCTGCGGCTCGGGTTTGACCTGCCGGCAACAGCCGGGCGAGAGCCGACCCCTGCAAGCTCTCTTGGAGGGACGGGGAGTGTGCGCGAGCGCCGGCGCGCCGACCCAAAAACTCGGCGCCATCCCGGTCCCGGCGCAAAAACAAGGTAGGCGGCGGAATCGGTCGCGATGCTTCTTTTTGGACCGCTTGTCGCGCGCGCGCGCGCTGCCATTCGGGCTCGCTTGCTGGCTGGCGACGGGAAGGGGACGCGGCAGAATTCCACCTGGCTTTGTTTTGCACCTTGCCTTCGCTTCCGCACGTTTCCCGGGTTCAACAAATTCCAAGTCGCGGTCGACGTCTTGCGCGCAACGCGGAATGGCTCCACGTCAAATGGTGACCGTTAAGAAAAATCCGGCTCCTACTGTGCGGCGAAGTGACGCTCGCGCGCGCGTGCGCGCGCCGCCCCTCCGCCGCGACGCACAGCTGTGCCGAAGGAATATCGAGGCTCGAAGTCGAGCGCATTTTGGACCGTTGCGAGCGCCTGCAAACGCGTCCTCGGCGGTGGTGTCTCGGAATGCGGCGGCTCGATATTCAGCGGATATTCAGCCCTGCCCAAAAAGTCACCTTCGTCCTTTCCCCGTCTCTTGGTACAATTTGACTTCTCGTGATGTTTGGTGTGAATGCAGACGGCGCTGTTCGCAGTCGCGAGATGGCACGCACGCCACCGGTGTGTGAATACACACGGTTGTGTGTTTAGGCGCTGCTGACGTCAGCAACCCAAATCTCTGTGTGCTTTTTCTTCTCTTCGGTTCTCGGCTTTGGCTGCGGCGAATCTTTCACCCGGCAGCCAAATTGTCGCACAAACACATCGCTACACGCGGCCACCGGTGTGCTTTCACACTTGCGCAACACCCCCCCAAGTGGGCTTCGATTTGCCCCCAAACTTGGTCTCTGCTTCTGTGCGAGATGTGCACGATGTGCTTTTGCCAGAAATGACAAATAGCACCAAAACAGATGCATGCGTTGAGGCTTTTTTTTCCTCTCCTTTTTTTTTTTTAAACCTGTAATCTACCTCCTCTCCGCTGCTCATGACAAGAAGGGCAACGACAGGCGCTGCTCTGCATGTCATTGCTGTCCATCGGTCCCAATTTTCAGTGCCGACTTCTGAAGACAGTCGAGCGTGCCGCGACATGCACAGATGGTGACATCTTCAATGCCTTTGGTTTCCGTTAAGAGTCATCGCAAAGCATCCGTTTGTCCTTCTCGAAGTACCATTGTGGAAGATGTTGAACATACCGCATTCTATTTGGAAGAATATTCCTTTCGAGACAGAGGATGGTAGCACCCCCGACACTTGATGACATCCTGCATTGTTTTTCTGAGTCAGCCTGGGAGATTATGCAGTCACCCCCCCCCCCCCCCCGCCCCCATTATAAAATTGATCAAGTGGTCAGACAGGGGATGGCCAAATAAGCGACGCCTCTTCCGTGCTCCTCTGCCGCCATTCCCACAGTCGAGACGGGCTCTGCTTTGACTTGACGCGTTCCGCGTTTGCGCCCGACTGCGTACGCGCGTTCCCGTCATTGCTTTGCATCTCCAGAAGCTTGGTCAGAACCTCCAACTGTGATGCGTCCGACCACCTCGGACGTGGTGGGAATTTGAGTTGCTTGTGATATCGATGAATAGTGCTCGTTTCCATCTTCCTTTGTTATCGCCAGTCAAATGACTTCGGCTAAACGTCGTCTTTGGTGATTTGAGAGCAAAGCCACGACCATCGAAATATCGGCTTCATGCCATCTCACGCGCACCCTCATCTTTGACTAAATACGCAGAGCGAGTACAACTTGAAAGGAACTGCGAGATCTCCATTTGCGGATGGTGTTAAAGTGGCCACTTCCGTTCCCAGTCGTGCGTCCCAACTGCCAAATAGTTGTGCCGTTCCTATCGTGATGCCAAGGCTTTGACGCACGCTGCTGTCATGTGAATGAAATACGCCGACGTCCATCACGCGGTTCCGCGGCGCTCAGAATCGGTCTGCCTGTACCTCAACCAAATCCCCCAAATTTGTGTTGCACCACCTGCACCACAACTTAGACCTGCTTTCTTCTGTTTCCAATGTGTAGTCTACTTTCGGTCACCAAACTGTCAGCTGCGCCGCTAGCACATCATGGAAAAGACACTCATGCGCTTGGCATTTTGCCAAAATGCCAAAACGCGGTCAACAAGACTTGCAAATGAAGACATGCAAGATTTTGCGCTGCGTATTGTGGCCACCTCCAACCCTGAAGTTGCCCATCCCTGCAAGGCGATGTTCCTCCGTTCTACTTCTCTGAGCAGTAATCAACGACAATTGACTTCCCGTGAAGTGTCCCGTTCAAGCAGTATCCTCCTCCTCCATTACTGCTCATCAAGATCACGTGATTCGAATGAAGACGCGAATTCGTTTCTCATCTGGCTGTGCTTGTTCTTTCCTGCCCCGCCTCCCTCCTCACCTGGCCCCAAAAAGTCAAGGCAGACAGCTGTCTCGCACTCTGAGTTCCGTTTGAGGTTTCGTCCTGTCACGGGGGTTCGGGCTAACTTGTTCATAACTTTCCTACATTCTTCGCAGCATTCTGCGCTAGTCGAGTACAGTTGCCCCATTTGCGATAACCCCTTTGTTTTTTACCGCCCTCGTGCAGACGGCGGGCGAAATGGGGTCGAGGAAGGCCCCGCCAACAAGACGGCGGCAGTGAGCGCGTTGCCGCCTTCGTCGACTGTCAAAGGCGGTCAGAGCGGAGGCGTGATGGACACCGGGCCTCCGTTACACAACAAGCTGATAAGGAAAGATCAGAACAGGAAGACTCACAGCTACAAGGTGGCGTCGGTGTCAGAGGGAGCCAACGCCGACATGCAGAACTTCTCCCTGGAGAACAAAAGGGAGTCTGAGTATGTAAGTCAAGGCCAATGAGATGTCTGAAAGGAGAAAAAAGAAAGAAAAAGATGCGCTTTTCATCTTCTTGTGCATTCAAAGTCATAAAGTTGTGGTTCCCGATTGAGAGCGATTTCGTTTTATACAAGCAGATTTCAGGGCAACGTGTCTGAAACTGCGCAGCTTCGGCCTCCGGCGTTATTGCCGCATCAGTTTGGAGTGAAGATGTCAGCAATTCCTTTGATTTAAGATTTGAAGGGCATGCCGTTCTGTACTTGCTGCCATTCTTATACCAGCACCGTGAATGTCGGCGCGTGGCCTCGTGCTGAAATACGGGCGAGGGCAGTTTCGTGCGTTGAGCTAACTCAATGTGCTTCACAGTACTGGGATTAACTCATTCAGTACCGGCCAATTCTAGACCAAGTCTGAAAAGACGTTTAAGAACGTCTTTGGGAGTGAATGAGTTAAAAGCTCAGCATTTTAAAGCAGTGACAGCAGGGGTGTCCAAAAAAGTCATTTTTGTCGCGTCTCCCTTGGAGGGTACCACCGTATCAAGAAGTCAATGATCAGGGTTTCTTCGACTATTTCGCGAGGGGTTTGGTGACAAGAAAACGCTCCCAGCATCTGCGTTATCTATTACAGATGAGAATTTTAACAAAAAGAACATACGGCGCGAGTACAAGAATTTTGGCGAAGGAGGATTTGGAATACGCTTCGACGACACCTCCATTGGCGGCCGATTGCGCGCGCGTGCAGCGTCGCAGCCTAAACGCTTCTTCAACGTGTTTGTCACGTCTGCGCAGGGCCCGTGTCGTCGGGAGATGGAAAGCATCTTAAACAGCCTGAAAATCAGCAATGTGCTCAACCCAAGAGGCTTCCGCATACCCAACTGTGACAGAAGAGGCTTCTATAAGAAAAGACAGGTGACCCTCACACACACACACACACACACACACACACACACTTCTCCCAAACGCACTTGTAGACCCACCGCATGCCTGAACACTTCTATGATATCCTCACTAATTCATCTCACCCACCAACACATACACAATCAAACCCCCCCCCCCCCCCACACTTTTTTTTTTTTTTTTTTGCTGCTCCGGTTGCCTTGACAGCCACATCAACACTATATTATCTGAAGGGCCACAACCATGTATTACTCCAGTCAGTGAAGCCGTCTGACTCATGCCTCACAGGAAATGAGGTCGGTCAGGTGTGTGTTGTGGGAGAACGTGGGGGGTAGGGATGTAAGAGTGCGGTTTTGGGAGTGTGTGTGTGGCACGGTAGCTGCGGCGGCGAGGGGAATGTATGGATGGCGCTTGTTTGATGGCGGTAGTTTTGGTCGTAGGTGGTGTGGGGTTCTCTCGGTGAGCTGGAGAACAAATGGCGGTTGAGTTTTTCTCGTCTGTGGTCTTTTGGGCTCGGGCCACCCAAAGTCAAGCCGTTTGCGAGGCAGCGGCCAGGAAGCGAGGACGCTCCGACATGTTGGCAGAGGCCCCTTAGCAGGACGCAAATAGCACCATTAAAGTCGGGCCCCCGTGCCGCTCGCTTCGACGGAACTTATCGGTGCCGGCCTACATCTGGATTTTGGCGAATGGAACGACTCACACTTTGAAGGTGTCTGGTAGGCACTCAATACTGGGTGAGGGTGTTTGCGGAGTCGACGGATATTTTCGGGTTGTGCGCTTGCTTCATCTCGATGTATCGTGAGCGTAGTAGCGGTCGCCATTGTCGGCTGCGGGCTAGCTTCAATTATGTATTTACACTGAAAGCTACTTACGCTACTGATTTTAGCATCTGCTTGATAAAACGTGTTCATGCGCGAAACTGATCTGGCCTTCCCATGTGGAGTTTGCATGTTCCCCCCCCCCCCCCTGTGGCTGCGTGGCTTTTCTCCGGGTACTCCGCTTTCCTCCCATGTTCCCAAAAAGCCTGCACGGCAGGTTCACGGAACGCTCGAAATTGTCCTTGTGAGTGCGAACGGTTTTTGGTCTATGCGTGCCCTTCGATTGGCTGGCAACCGATTGAGGGTGTACTGCCTGCGCCCCCTCGTGAGGAGTAGCCGATTCAAAAAGGGGATGGATGAATTGGACCTTCGCACGTACTCCTTGCACTGTGCTCACATAACCCAGGTTGAGAAACATCCACCCATCCATTATCCGAACCGCTTTCTTCTCACGAGGGTCACGGGCATGCTGGAGCCTATCCCTTATGACTTCGGGCAGTAGGCGGGGTACACCCTCAACTGGTTGCCCGCAAATCGTAGGGCACACCTAGACCAACAACACACCTTGAGACAACGTGGAGCATTCGCTCAACCTACCGCGCATATTTCTGTAATGTGGGAGGAAAACGGAGTACCCCGGAGAAAAGCCGTGCAAACTCCGCACAAGAAGGCCGGTCGGGACCTCCGCCCTGTCAGGTGGGCGCGCTAACCGGTGCGTGAGCGCGTCGGCGGGTCGGGAAACACCGGAAATTTCAAAAACGAAAAACAAAACAGGCCTGCCGTATGGCCATCGCCCAGGAAGCGTTACGATCACGCGAACCAAGTTGAAGAGCAGTTCGGTGTCCTGACAAAAAAAATGTCCGGCCAGTCTGAGGCTGGCACGAGACCGAGATCTTTGGAAGTCAAGTGAGAGAAGACCAAGATCTTGAGTGACGTGAAACAAGCTGTACAATTAAACAACTCAAAAAAGACAAAGAAGCGTATGTCATGTCATATGATGTCACAGAGGTTGGCTTGAACTCCCGGATTGGTTTCATCTTTTTTTTTTTTCTACAAATGTTTTTTGTTCATCTGGAGTATTGTAAAATGATAGTCAGTTGTTGTTGTTTTCATACAGACTTTAGTATGCTACATAAGAGGACGTTTCCTACGATCCCTGGCTGATATTTGCTGACCTAAGTAGATGTGAGAAGGACTGATTTGAACTTCAAGTTCAAACTTCCAAGACTAGTTGTTGTTGTTTTTTTTTGGGAGGAGAGAGGATTTCTTTGAACGCCGTCCCAGTCTGAAACGGAATGAGTCACGATCGGAGAGCAGCGTGATTCAGCCATCAAAACAAGCCGTAACGGAATCGCAACAGGCTCTCTCTCGTCGCGTAACGTCGCCCCCTTTGCAAAACAAGAGTCTTCCTTGTTCGTTTACTCGAGCCTGTCGACAAATATCCAGCGGGAATGTGTCGGTCTGTGCGAGTGCGGCAATGTGCCAAACCCTTATCTCCCCCCCCTTTTGCTTATTTAGAGGGCCGGCGGGGTGTGCGGTGTGAAGTCCGTCCGAGGGAATGCGTCTTCACGGTGCGCTGCAGATTTATGACCGGAAACGCACTGAAAAGGAGACCGTGTGAACCGTCTAGGGTGACAATAACTGTGAAAAAGAAGATTGCGCGGCGGAGGGGAGGGGGGAGGTGGGACGGGGTAGGGGCGCAATCTTTCACCTCGACTCACTGAAACTTCATCCGGAAAACACATTTCAAACTTTCATTTCTGTTTTTTGTCAATTCCTTGCGAGGTGTCCGCCGATCGGAACTTACTCGGGTGAACTTTTATGTCGTTTCTTTTTTGTTGGCGGATTTCCATTGTGCCTTCAAAACAAAGCTCGCGAGATGGATGACGGAATTGAGGAAGAACTCATCAAATGGCTTGCCCAATCCGACCCGCCTGACAGCTTGATGACCAAGTTGGCCCAAAAGCAGCCAAAAATAAGCCTCAAACTAAAAATATTGTAAACCGTAAACTCAACAATCTGACGACAAAAAAAAAAAGCAACACCCCCCCAATCACTTTTTTGGGGCGTCGCCGCTGGAGCCGCACAGGTGGAAAAAGTGTCACCTCCGAGTTGCTAACTTTGCAGTTTTAAATAGGAGTTTTAATGAAGTGTCAATGTGTGCCTGGTGTGTGTATTGCTGGTAATCCGAGTGCCTCGGGAGACGTCTGAGCTGCGTGAGTCTACCTTGGCCAAAGAACAACCTATTTTTAGCTGCAGTTAAATGAATTGCTTCAGTATCCCAGCGGAGGCCATGCATAGCCCGGCCTGACCCATTCATTACAGCCATCGCTCTCGAACTTTCTCCCTTCCCGCGGGACTTCCGCGCGTTCTATGCGCGATTGATTTTAGCCGGTTCCCCCGTTTGTGCCGATGTGTCTTGTGCGCGTCCGTGCCGTCTTTCGGTCCGTTGCATGACCGCGCTGATCCGGGCCTTCTGCCCACCTGGCTTTCCCTTCCTTGTTTGGCCCGGAATCGGCTGGCGCGGGCTTGCGAATGGGACAACAGTTTCTGCGGCTCTCCGTGTACTCTTTGTGTGTGCGGTGAGAGGAGGAGGAAGAGGCGGCGGCGGCGGCGGCGGCTCGAGGATGGCAGCCGGGTGCCTGTGTACCCGTTTTCAGTCGGGGCTGAACTATTGAGCATGACTCACAGGGGGGGGGGGCGGGGGGGGGCGTGCGCAAATGTATGCGGTGACCACAATAGCTTTATAATAAGCGCTCAACCTTCGGGGGACCCGGACGGCTATTTCGGCTGCGTCTCTCTCGCGTGCCGTGTTCCGTGGCCAGATTTTTAATTGGGCCTTTGTTCCCTCTCACTCAGCCACGTTGGCCGTTTGTATGGTGGGCGATCACGTGACATTTCACCGGTGGAGCAACCGAGAGCGACGCGTCTCAGAAGACGAGCGACAAACAGCCGTTTCAATTTGCTCGCTGCCTGATTTATCGATCTCGGCTGGATTGTCGGAACGCACTTGACTTTGGAGTCAGCCGATCCTCCATCCGGCGTCTCCGGTTGGTCCTGCACGCCGCCGCTCGACTCTCGTCTGGTACTCGTAAGAGGGAGCGTATCACTCCTACTCTGGCATCCCTTCGCCGGCTCCATTTTAGAGTTCTTGTGCTACGATTTGTTTTTAAATCTTGAAATGGCCTCTTTGGAATGAACGTTGGGCCGGCCCCCCCCGTCGCCGCCCACCTTTCAAACTCCTCATTTTGATTCTTTGGCTTTTTGACTCGGCGTGGAGACTTGATTTTCAGTTTGACTTTTAAAGTGCTGTCGAAACGCAGTTGACTTGAGTTGAGCGTCGAGTTATTTAACGCTCAACGTTCTTTATATCGCCTTGGTGGAGCCGCCTTGAAAAAAAAAGACTTTTGAAAGACTTGACGTGCAAAACGGGAGAGCCTGAGCTGATATTTTCAATCCAGAACAATTTGACCGCGAGGCAGACGTGCTTGCCGCTTCATCACCACCGCGCCGCCCTTCGCAACTCGAGCGCATAATTAAGACAACCAATGTGCACACGATTAAGCTGCTCTCATCTGCCGGCTCAGCTCGAAAGTAGCAGCTGGCCGCCTGGAGAGGTGATCGACGATAGCCGGGTGGCGCTTTTTTTTTTTCTTCGGAAGAAACGGAAAAGAGAGAAAAAGAACCCGATGTTAGCGCCGTTTGGAGACATGCGGTCGTCGCCGGTTGAGGTATTTTAACGGGGCTGCGTCTCTATAAAGATGCCTTTGATGGCGCTCTCAGTCTGCACGGGCAAGTTGACGACACCGGAAACAGACGCCTCGGTCACCCTCCAAAGCTTGACCGTGTGCCGCGCGATTTTTCCGAAAGGGCTGTAAAAATTGGACCGGAACCGAACTGGCCCAGTAAATCGCTCCAAAAACAAATTTAGGTTTGACTTGACTTTTGTGTTATACACAACATTCATTCTTCAGCAAAGTTTTCATCGAGATTTGAGCTAATTCAGTACTGGTTTTAGGCCAGTGGTGTCCAACCTGCGGCCCGGGGCCATGTACGGCCCGCCATCCATTTTTCAGCGGCCAGCAATACGACCAAAACAATAACAATAATAATGACTTAAAAATGCCCTTTGGCACTAGCCACAAGGTTAGTTAAATAGGTGAAGGTGGGGGGGGGGGGGGGGGGACCTTGGCATGCTTTACGGTTTGGCGCTAGTCTGAAGGGGCTTCTTTGAGGGTGCACGACAGGGTTGTGCTCTCTCCGGGATCCTCCAGGATCCGGAAAACAACCCTCAAAGTAGCGGCCCTTGTGTGGAACTGGACCCCAGATGCTGAAGGTTGACTCGTTCCAAATAGAGGCCGCCGCCGCCTCTCAGTCCCACTTGGCCATATTATCTTGCTATGAATTGATTCGCTTTTGATGCCCCTGAAATTGTGCTTGTATGTTTTACCGCCGGAAGAGTGAGATCAACAGGTGGGCCCCTCAGCTGTCACCGACCGAGGACGGATATCGGCCACGAGGATTAGAGCGAGCTGGAGAAAAGCCAGGCCCAAATCATTGTGTAATTCTTTGCCTACATCATGCGGAGCTCATAAAGTTGCCACTCTACAAAACCAGGGTCCCGGCGGGCCGTTTTAAATGACTGCCGAGGCGCATGTGCGCACGTGTTGTGTTTTTTGAGGTGCAAATACGCTGCAGCGCAGTCGCGACTTGATAGCTAGCGCCTTTACGTTCGTTATATCCAGACGAGGGCAAATTGCGGGCGGCCCGCCGGGATACAATGCGGTCATCCAGTTTTGGGTGACTTTGTTTAGAGGATAAGAAGCAGCGGCATTTGGATTGTGCATAAACATTTTTTTTCTTTTTTTGCGCAACAACATGTTTGTTGACGTGTGTTTAGGGGAGCGCATGCACACGCCCTCGTGCACTCTCAGGCCATAATCATTTCCAGATGATTTTGAGTGTCTGCCAGACTCCCAGAATAGCAACACTGGTTTCCCTGCAACCCTCCGACTGGCCTTGGCAAATATTTTAGTAGCGCCGTGTTTACCTTTGCACTTTTTTTTCACTCCTTCTGCCTCGCTGTTTCTCATTCCGAGGCCTCAATTTCAAAAATAGGAAAAGGGATGTGATGTTGCGCACGCTGGTAAAAACCCCAGTTGGAATCCGTCACTATGATCTTTAGACACATGCAGCAGGGGTGTCCAGATTACAGCCTGGGGGCCATTTTCAGTGGCCGGTGACATGACAAAAAAAAAAAAAAAAAAAAACATTTAAAAGGTGAAGGTGGGCAGCGTGAGAAGGGAGAGAATCCTGGCAAACTTTTCGCTATATTCAAAGATACGAATGAACCGTTAAAAATGAAAAGAACAACACAATTTCTCTTCGAAACACCGCAGCGGACCAAGATGAATTTTCGAGGCAAAAATAGTTTCTCCCGCTTTATGGCTGTTTGATGAAGACCTCACATGAGTGCTCCTCAAGTAACCGTTTGAAAGTGGTCACTTGATTCGAGTTTGTGCTTCTTTTTAGCTTCTGAATGTGGAAATGGGATTCGGCAGAGCCGGATCTACTCTGTTATAGAGGGCCGTTGGCCACCCCAAAAACTTGGCAAATTCCTGCACGACTTGCCTTGACCACTTCAACAGAAAGCTAACGAACAGTCCAAACAAAATGCAATTACTTTCTTGACTGACTTTAGCGTGTTTCAGAAAGTTGGCCCTTTCGCGCTTCCATTTTTTCTGTAGCCTCCAATGAGAAAGTTTGGACACCCCTGATATACCTTTACAGCGTAAATGTCATCAATACCTCCCCGATTTTCCCCACAAGACAGTGAAAAAGGTCTTCGTTACAACGAAGCGAACTGCCGCCGCGACCCAGCCAATGAACAAAACGGTACGGTGCGCGATTCCCTGCTGTTGCTCGGTGAATAGCACTCAGTCAATGGGGGGGTGGGGGGGGGGGGGGCCACGTCCGGCAGTCCGCCTGACTCGCAATCAGTCAGCTCACACTTGCGTGTTCCGGACTTGACGGCAACAGGTTGGGGAAGGCCATTTTCGAGGCTCAAGATGCAAAGTCAGGCCATGTCGAGTTCAACTTGCGAGACCGAACGTTTGCCACCTCTCTTTTCAGTGCCGTCCATCCAAAGGCAGAAGGCGGGGATACTGCTGGTGCGTGGACAAGTACGGACAGTCCCTGCCCGGCTACGACGGCGGAGACGAGAAACAGTGTCACAACCGCGAGAGCCAATGAGGGCCACAAGCTGGAAGGCAGGAAAGCCAAAGAAGGGAAGAGGGGGGGACGAGGGGGGAAGGGATGCAGCGACCGGCGGAGACGCCCGTCCATCGCAACTGCCTGTTCGGCGCTACGGGTTCCTCTTGGTTGTTCTCGAGAAAATGATCAAGCTTAAAAAAAAAAAACAAAAAAACTACAACAAAACAAAGAAAATAGCAAGAAATTTGTCATCTGCACTATTTTGCTAGCGAGGGAGCGAAATGAGGGAATTTCCCACTCACTTTTAAAGACCTTCTTTGTGACTGTGACCCCCCCCCCCCCCCAAAAAAATGCAGCGCCCCCATAGCAATGCGCGTCTGTCTGCGAATGTGCCACCGTGCCTCTGCCAGTAGTGCTCGCCTTGCATTGTGCGTGCGCTGCTGTGCGATTGTGCAACAAGTTTGTTTTCCCAAAAAGTGTTTGTGTAAATACTCGACAGGACATCACGAAGCCAAGAGACCCCGAGCTCTGGCCCCGTCACCTTCAACAAAACAAACAAACAAAAAAACGCTCTCAGGGTCCTTTTTCCAGAGAAGGATGATCTGGCACGGCCGCGGCGCCGTCTTCAAATTCCAGCGCGTTGGCCAATTGAGAGCCTCGATCGCCGGTTGTGGCGGGAAAGGAGCAGATGCAAGCCGCGCAACCGTTGCAATGCCTCAAAACTGACCTTGACATGCCTTCCCTCCAAAGGAAATCCATCTCTCGCGTATCAAATGCACCCCTCGGGTGGTTTTTTGCGCGTCGCATGCGCACGCTAATTAGCGGCCATCAAGAAAGCCAAAGGCTAAAAAAAAAAAAAAAAAAAAGGAAAGGAAAACAAATCGACTTCTTTAAGATTTGGACCTGGTCATCGTGCTACCTTTCCCGGCTTCGGATCCCGGGACCCGGCTTGTGGGGGGGGCCGGATGCTCCGGGGTCTGACTTGTGTTTTCCGAGCTGGCTTTTTTGATCCAAAACGTTGGAATGCACCCCCCCCCCCCCCCTCACCTCTTCCACAAATGGAACTCACGGAGTTGCACTTAGCCTTTCTATACCGCACATGTGGGGGGGGTGGCTGGTTGAGGCGAGGTGGGTTAGCGGGCTGTCTTCTTCCATGAACCCGCCCCGACGGAAGCTCAGGAAAATGCACGCGACGACTCCGTCGACGTCGACGCGTCCCTCATCCCGCGTTCGGGTTTTTGATCGTGCTCGGCCGGTTCCAAATGGATCAGTGCGCCCTCCTCTTTTGTCTGTCGCCATCACCTGTTCCCGTCCATCCTTGATCCTTCCCACCTGTCCGTCCAAGCTCGTTTGTCCTCATCCTCGTCCAAACCCCGATGTCCGCACGGGCTTCGTATCCGTGCCTCATCCTGTTGCCGTGTCTCTTCCGCGGTACGGTATATGGGGCTTTTTTTGGGGAACACATACTGTATATATTTTTGTCCTCGCCTCGAACGCGACAGCCCTCTCTCTTCCCCCCCCCCCCGTGTAACCCGGCGGAGGCTTGCTGAAGCGCGCGTGGGCCCGGTGGGACTGGGCTGCCCCCCGCCACCGGCGCTAGCTGCCCCTATGCTACAAGCACAAGCACTTCAAGCACTTTAGCTGCACCCGCGCAAAAGAAAAATTGGGCCTATTTGCATCCGCGTACTTTTCCTTACAGGTCATGTCAGTGCGACATGCCGTACTGTAAATAATAACCCCGGCTAGGGGAGGGGCCATAAAGAGGAGGGATCGAAGCCGCGCCAGGAAACTATTTTCAATGTGATTGTTGTCGGGTTTTTCTCCTTTGGGCTAAACGCTCGTACGATCGTATGCTGACAAATCTGTTGGGAGGCGGGGCAACTATTCTCACAAGCGGCAGGGGGGCCCGAGGGAGGAGGCCCGGCGGCCTCGGAAGAGCTTCCGTTGCCATGCCGTCCCGCATCCTGCGCGCTCGCGCTTGAAAAGCGGACAATGGCGCCGATGAAGAATGTTGCCCGGTAGCTCGGTAGCGCCGTTCCCGGAAGTCACGGCGGCAGCTGACGCCCGGCCCGGCCCGGCCCGTTGGTGCTACGTGTACGTCCCAGCCATTCATTCAAAGACTTGACGTGAGGGGAGGAAAAGGAATGAAAAGCCTTGAAGCTCTTTCTTCCCCAATATTTGCGAGTGTGTCTTTTTTTAATATATATATATATATATATATATGCCGTACATATTCTTTCCTGGCCACTTTGTGTACAGTTCTTAAAAAGATGACTTATTTATCGAAAAAGAATCATAAGCTGATCCAAACCGGGTTTCTCGTCAATATGTCGGTGACTCACCGATCGCACAGCAAACCCGAGACGGTCATTTTGTTTTTGGGGAATAGAATCACTACGTGGTGTTGTTTTTGTGATCTCCAATTTCTTCTGTTGCTGATTAACGCGACTGCCTTTCAAGTCGGGCGCGACTTTCTCTCGGAAAGTCGCCGCCGCCGCCCGTGCCGCCACGTTGTCACAAAGCCAGGTTCGCACTTCGGGAAACTCAACTTTCACTTTTTGCCTGCTGGCCACGTTACGGATCTCTCGGTTCACACTTTCAACCTCGGGTTCATCCTTCCTAGTTGTCGTTTGTCCTCCCCCCCCACCCCAAGCATTTCTTAATACTGAACTCAAAACCTCACCGGTATCACGTTATCCGAGAATGGAACTGGTCTGCTTTGAAATATCATGTGTATTTAATGTCCTTTTTTTTTTTTTTTAATAAAAAGTGAAGACATTTGAAGATCGGCATTTGTCATTTTGTTGGCTGATGTTTCCGCAGCGTTTTCTTAGATTCCGCCGGGGCGGCCGAGCAACAAATCCGCTGCTGTTTTCTGCGAATGCAATCAGGCACCCCTCAGTCTCGGAATGTGTCAATAAGGATAAAGCAAGGGTACAATTTGTAAAGAATAAAAATAAATCTGCTGGTGCCAGGCGGGCTGGCAGCGGGCACGAGAGGTGGAAGCAAATTCCTGGGCCCGACCAGGGCAAACAGAGCAGGTCAAAAGGTAGCGCGCCGCTCAATGTCCTTGGCCCGACTGTCTAAAGTTAGATGAGTGAGGACCTCCACTTGAGACGCCCCCGCACCCCCGATAACGCGACACAAAAACACACCCAATATCGCAAGTGGGGTTAAGTCCTGTTTTTATTAAATATATCGACTATTTTTTTTTCCCTTTACCTTACATTTCAATTACAAAAGTGAGCGAGCATTTAGTCTCTTTGGAATCGATATAAACAATACTCTCCAACAGCAGCATGTAGATCAGAACAGAGGCGCCACTTGTGAAACCGCATCGTGGGTTGAAAGTGTGGGACTCCTTCTATGTGGTCATGTGTTCTTCATCGGAGAGAACAGCAACATACAAGGTAGAATGGCAACTAGCGGTGACAGACACCATTGAGAGAGGACACATAAATAGTGGAGGTAGGTCAATGTTGAGATACCCGTCCGAGCGCAGTTGCATTACTGGACGCCGGCCTGTCATACTATCGGCACCGCGCGGAGCCATGGCAAATGTTTGCCGAGACGAGGTCAATGTTCAGATCCATCGGACAGTTCTGCAGTCACTCACAAGAGCCGATGGAGATTCACATCAGGCGACCAAAGACATTTGGATGGAAGCCGCCAGAAGACAACAGACATTTGGACACTCAGTGCTTTCATTCCTGCTCGGTTTGTCACAAACAAAACCTCCGGACAACTTATAAGGTACAACGAGCTCAACTCTGCGATGGAGTTAGTCAGGGCCAAGATAAATAGATGCACATTAAAAAATAAAACCTGACAACAACAACAGTAACACGAAATGTTATAAATACCAATAATAATAATAATAATAATTGCACACACACACAAAAAAAAACTGCACAAATTCAACCCAGTAGAAATAAATAGAGCGAAAAGTAAATGTATCGATATTTTAAAATCTCCATTCAGAAAAACAAAAATAGATTCTTTGCCTCTTCTCTTTGGGACAGACGTCGGAGAGGGAACGGGGCGATGGCAGTCCCATAATGACAGTGTACCTGATTAAAACACCACCAAGGACCAGGTCAATAAATAAACCGCTATCAAAATGGAACGTCGGTGGCTCGCTTCTTTTCCTTTGGGAGACGCGCTCCTTCCTCCTTTTAAGAGCACTCGGAATCCACCGCCAGATCGACGGAGCCGAGAATCTTCTTGCCGTTCCACGAGTTCACGCACCAGCATCGTCCCCTTGGACCTTCCAGAGACGATTCGCACTGCAGACCACCGACATTAATTGTTTGTTTTTTTTTAGAATTATTTGACCTTCCACGTGATATTACGGCGACCGCTTTTTGATCAAGTTGGTCGCCAAGATGCAGTTGACGCTCACGCTCATTCCACAGTGTGGCTGACGTCATCACGGCTGCGACTGCATCAACCGCAGGAGAGGGTGTCGGAACCCAGGTCGCAGTTTTAGTTGGAACGCGTACACGTTTCGCGTGTTTGTAACCGTACGCTACCTCGTTTGGTTTTAGCAACAACAAAAAAACACCCCACGTTGTTTCATGAATTTGTAAGTTGAGGGGTTCGTTTTTTTTTTTTTAACGAACACCGTCCTTCGCTACCACCCGACTTGTTGGACCACTGTCGTGTTTGTATTTTTGCAATGGACTAAGAGATCATTCGAACCCAGTCGGTCGAATGACTCCGATACGGAGAGTCACAAAACACATGCAGGGTGATGTGGTCATGATCCGTAGACCTCAAATTGTCTCACGAACACGCACGTACTTACCTGCTTGGGTTTGTAAAGGCCGCGCTTGTCACAGTTGGGGAGGTAGAATCTGGTCAGCTTGTCTCCTAGTTTCTGTTGGGATTTGGCAATCTTCTCCAAGGCTCTTTGCAGCTCGATATGACAAGGCGCCTGTGTGGAGAAAGCAGGCGACGAAAAGCTTCAACGCGGGGGCTTTTCAAATAGTCCGCGTGCTCCCCCTAGTGGCACCAAAGTCGTCGTGCCGCGATTCGCGGCAAACTTTTAGCAACGTAATCCCGATGGATGAAATTGACCGCCCCCCCCCCCCCCCCCAAACCGATCGAGTGGGCCGCTCACCTGCTCGACTGATTTCTTGTGGATGGCGACGAGTTTGGCTTTCATGCTCTCCTGGGCGTCGGCAGCCGCCCTCGGGTCGTATGGCTTATTCTGGCCGGGGAGGTAGTAACCGAAGCCGGGGTCCGAGACCACGGCGAAATTTTCCATCTCAGCCTCTTGCTCGCCCTGATCTGGGGGAAGGACGTTGAGTTAAAGTGACGCGGGACGGATCGGGCGTCAGAGTGGAACGCTCGGTTTATGAATTGACTTGGAGAAATGAGATCGAGTGGCCGGCGAGAAAAAAAGGAAGGGAAACAAAGTAGCGCGCGTCGTGTGTGCCCGCGCGTGTTACCTTGTGTCTCAGGCTCGGCTGTCGGCTTAGGCTCGGAGCTCTCCGTGCACACGGCTTGCCCCCGAGTGAGCGAGTGCAGCGGTCGGGGGTCTCCGGGTCTCGGGGCGCACCGCAGTCCGGAGCCGCACGGCGCCGTGTAGATGCCGCACAGCTGGTCGGCCGCCAGGGCGCAGGCGGGACAGCATCCGCAGCCGGGCTCCCGCAGCACCTCCGCGCACCCGGGATCCACCGGGGGGCACTGGCTCAGCCTCTCGGGAGTGCACGGGGAGCATCGGATCGGCTGCGGCACCACCACCGGGGACCCCAGCGTCCCCGCTGCCAGCACGGAGCACACCGCCGCCGCCACCACCACGACGCGTTTCACGTAAAATCCACCCGAAGGCATCTCGAAGTCTTTCCGCCGCAACGATAGAAGAACACGATTGGAACGCGATAGCGTGAATATTCACGAGGCTGCCAAGGGATCTCGCTCGGTAGACTGTTGCGTTTGATTTGAGGGGGGGGGGGGGGGGTGTCGAAGTGTGTGTTGCACGCACGCAGCCCTCCCTATTTATAGCCGGCGTGTTTGACGCATCCGCGTTATGAATGATTTGAGAAAAGAAGGTGTAGTGATAGGCCGCGCTCCGATTGGCCCGCCGACGTCGGGGCCCGGCGCCTCATTTGAATACAACACGTCACGTCAATATTTATTTTGGAGCAGTCCGTCCCCGCACGTATCGCAGGCCGGTGACGACACGGGCGTTTGGACGCCACACCGAAGCACCACTCGAATCAAATCTCCCACGACGACGACGGCGACGGCGACAGTGTTGCGCTTGGCGACGATTCTCGCGTTTTTTCATCACGAGTTGGAATTTGCTCGCATGCAGATTTCTCGTTGAATTACCCGGTTTGAGTGGTGACGTGGTTCTTTCAGCGCTCGGATGAATGAGCCTCCTTTGTTTCGAGTAACCCCCCCCCCCCCCCCCACCACCACCACCACCACCACCACCCCCACCCCCCATTCATTTTGTGCTCCGCAAACTTTGACCGTCCCGTTTGGGGGAAACTCGCTGCGGTAATGAGCGAAAATGCGGTCGCGCACGTCTGCCCACAGTGCGTGGGCCTTCGGAAAAGGACACGCTGGCTCGAATTCGAGATGGGCAAGAGCGCGTCCGTGCAGGGAGACGCCGATTGAGTCCAAATAGTTGTGTCAATGACGGTCCCCGCTCGCGCCGTGTTGGGACTCGACGCGAGATTGAAATCCGTTTTTTTTTTTTTGCGTGGTCGGAATTTGGCCTCGGATCAAGTCGAGTCCGGTTGAAAATGTCCAGTTTCCTCGTTTAGCAAGAGAAAAGAACTTGGGCCTGGGGCGGTGCTGACCTGACGTGTCCGCAGGCATGTCCCTCGGTCACCACGCGCTCTCTGCGGGGGGAAGGAAGAAGCTTGGAGGGGCTGCCACCAACGGCGAGTCACGTTTCCGGGACGTCCGCCGAGTAACTTCGTTTGGGCTCGGCGGACGTGCGTATCACCTATTTCGTGTAAAGGGCTTCCACCCCCCGTGGTGATTTCTGATGCAACGAGCGTCCCCCTGGGCGATTGGCTCATGCAACGGCTTTCCCGGATTGCATCATCTGTCAACCGCAGTTAACGCTCCACTCACGTGAGCGCACATTTAATTGGGGCTCGGCCGCCAAGTCAAGATTGCGGCGTGCGCCGAATCTCGTGAGCAATGTGAGCCACTTGTGAAATTCTTCACGTCACCCCCCCCCCCTCCCCCCCATAAAAGAAATGTCCGTTGACCACTGAATTTGGTCTGACGCTGTTCAATACTCGAACCTCGAGACACGCCGTGAATAACACACAAGCAGAACAACAATTCACCCAATCAGAAAGTCTCACGCACGACTGCCAAAAACAAATTGACGGGCAAGAACCGTTTTGTATTTGTGGGTTTGTTTGGTCCCGGCACCGGCTGTCACGTTGCGAGGTGGTGGAGGACCCCAAAAAGCAGGCGGGTGGATTTGAAGAAGTGTATTGATAAAACACAGAAAACTAAATCCAAAACAAAGTCATGAAAGCAAAACGAATCCAAAGTAACAAACAAAAACCATGGCAGAAACTAAAAAGTCTCAATAACAAAAACATGACCAAAACATGACAGCGGCAAACGGCGACGATGACCCGCCAATGAGCGGTCGGGCTGGGAGTCCTTTTAAAACCACAGATTATCTAACGACCAACAGGTGTGCAGCTGCAGGGGAAAAGCCCCACAGTGCCACCTGTTGGTCACAAACCGAAACATGACACCGGCGGCTGCGGCTCTCCTTGACTTCAGTCCAGGGGTGGGCAATTGTTTTGCAAAGGGGCCACATGAGGGCCAAGCCAACGTGCTCACCTCAACTTTGGTCTCGAGTAGCAAAAAGCGCATTGCTTCGTTTCAATAAACGGATTGATCGCGTTGATGTGATGATTTTCACTTTTTTTTGTTTTGCTGTGGCAGCAATACACTCGCGTCGCATTCCCACATTTGTGCACGAGCAAAAGTGTCCCAAAAGTGTTGACGTGGGTCACTACTCGACTCATGCTCCACCCAAGCTGCGTCAATACGTTTTAAAATGATGATTATTATGAAGACAATGACGAGTAAAGCTGTTTTGTTTTTCTTATGTTGCACTCCCGCAAGTTGTGGGCCTCCTCTGATAGACGTTATATTTGTGTCAGTGAGTCCTCAGATGAACCGGCATTTAAGAATGAGCCCCCCCCCCCACCACCACCACCACCGCCCCCGCCCCCGCCCCCCATATGCTTTGTGTGAGTTTATGCGCTGCCAGGAGCCGAAACATAAATTAGATGATGCACGCATAGCCCACATGCGCGGCTCCCAAACCGCAAAAGTTCTCCAACAAGTTTCTGCTTGACGCACCGTTTGTAATACTTGTCTGTCTTGTCAGATTATATGGATTTTGGAGGGGGGGCGGGTGGATAAGGGGGGGTTAAAAGAGACCTTTGTCGTCCGCTGAACGAGCAACTCAGTTGGGGCTTTAATAAGGACTTGAGTTTGTTGACAGTATTTTTTGCAAATGTGATTCCTGGCCGGAATGTTTCTGTGCCGTCGCATCGGGCGCGCGGAAGCAAAACAGAGTTATCTCAGGTCAGGGACAGACCGACTTTCTATGTACGCTGCTGGATGCGAGCCCAACCCAAAGCCACAAAGCCGAGCCCGTGTATCGTGGCTGCAGGGCTTTGCGCCGGGCAGACGGAGAGCCACCATCCCCGTGAAGAGGTGTTGGCGGCTCCTTTTTCGCATGTCAGACGATGATCAAGCGGCGCTTGGCACCGAGCGTGGCCGCCTCTGGAAAGTTCACATTTGTCAAGAGCCCCCCCCCCAAGAAAAGCGTCTTGTTGTCTCGGGAGTCGCAACACAGACGCGCGGCGCTCAATTCCATTGCCCTTTGGAGCGTGTCCAAAGAGGGGGGGGGGGGGCTTTTGATGACGTATGAGCTCAGGGAGAGAGGGTGGGGGACACATAAAAGAATCAAACCACACCCTCAACAGGAATGCACACCTGCACGAATCCAACACAGGCCGGCTCTGAAAGACGAACATATTTGGTGGTTCTTTTATCGGAGCGGCCATAATTGTCGGTGGCTCATCACGCGACCTGATGAAGGATTTTTCTCAACTCACCTCAACTGCCATCGCTGCGTACAAAGTGCTGTACATGGAGCGATTTAACATGTGCAACAAACGGTAAAACAAATCGGTCATAAAGAGACAGACGGTAGAAAGCACCGAACAGCCAAAAGCAAGAACAATCTAAGTCACGCTGAGTCGAATGCCAAAGAATACAAGTGAGTTTTTGAAAGTTTCGAAAGAAAGAAATGAGCAAAGGAGCTGCTGCGCTCTCTGGAATTTCAAGATGATACGTTTCACCAACTGGCCGCTCCCGGCGGACCATTTGCTCATCGCTCCCGCACAAGCTTGACATATGTTCTTTGTTTTCCAACGCTAGAACTTTTCCAGGTCTAACTTTGAGGCCGAAATGTGGAAAGTGGGACTGGATGTTGAGATGTGTGACGTCAAGCGAACCGCTCTGGCTCGATGCCATCCGATCGGCACGCAGGGTTGCGCACATCAACCAGGAAATGGCGGTTCGTCAGAGCCCCGACGCGAACACTAGAGGTGCCTGGCCCGGTCCGTCAGAGGTTTCCGTGGCAACAAGAGGGAAATCATATTCTTTTTTTTGGGGGGGGGGGGGACACATTGTTCCAATCCAAACTACGATTGGTCCCAGAATAGGTCAGGACCATTGCTAAGGATAAGCAAACCCTCTTGAGGCTACCAGCTGGTTAACGCCCGATGTGACAAAACAGAACAAAAGTCAGCAAAAATGACAAACGTCAGTGAGGAATGTGGGGGGCACTGATGGCAGGGTGGGGGGCTCATTTGAAATGGAGCAGAAATGGACATTTCATAGGCTGCTTTGTGTTTTCAAGAGGATGATGCAAGCTGACATCGGACTCATGCCAACAACATTTCGGGGATGAACAACAGTTACGTAGAAGCAACCCCCCCCCCCCCCAAAAATCAATTCCTCACAACACGTCGTTTCAAGAAATTGCAAAAAAAAAAATTCTCAAGATTTCTTTTTTTAATCTGGATTCACCTCAGGATTGAATGGATTTGTGGTTAGCTACCCCCCCCCCCTCAAAAAAAGGTCAAAATAAGAAGTATGAAGGCACTTTCCCAATGCGCTCTGTAAACGGCGCCGCACATAGAACAGGGGTGCGCGGGTGCGCTCCTCGGGAGATGGCAGCCAACCGGTTAGCGCGTCGGCCTCACGGCGCCGAGGTGCAGGATTCGATTGCGGCTCCGGCCTTCCTGTGTGCCATTTGCATGTTCTCCCTCCGTGCCCCGGGTGGCTTTTCTCCGGGTTTCCTCTCACACTCCCAAAACATGCATGCTAGGTTGATAGAACGCTCTGAAATTGTCCCTTGGTGTGATTGTGAGCGCGGATGGTTGCTGGTCCCTGCGTGCCCTGCGATGGGCTGGCGACCGATTCAGGGGTGTCCCTCTGCCTTTGAAACAGCCACCCCCCCCCCCTCCCTGCCTCCCCACTTATCCTCACAAGTTATCCGTCGTCCGATAATGTCGTCTGTTAACAATGCGTTTTCAGCCCCTTTTGCAGTTTTAAAGCGACCGGGGAAAATTGAACCAGCTCCTTAGCGCGCCGCGGGATGTTTGAAAGCGAGCGGCGTTTGTGAACGTGTGTGCGATTGCGCACCTTTTGCATGTGGGAAACCCAGGAAATCAGTGCTCCCATGCGCCAGCCTCCATTGTCTTTGGCTTCCTTCACTCCCGTCTTTCTCCGAGTGACTTTATGTTTAGCTGTCGCGTTTCCTTCTCTCATTGTGCCGCTAATGAGAAGCGAGAGGAAGTCTGCGGCAGAGGCTTGCGCTTGGCAAAATCAACGCCGTTCTCATGAAGGGCTCAGGAAAGCTGCGCTCGAATTTGTGGCAGTGCATCAGAAACTGAAATCCAAGTTTCCGTAATAAAAGGAACACTCGCACCCCGCCCCAGATCATCCATCCAGGTCGCCAGGGCACGCGTAGACGAGCAACCGTTCGCGCTCACAATCGCACCTGGGGACAATCTGGAGTGTTCCATTAAACTGCCGTGCATGTTTTTGGAATGTGGGAGGAAACCCGGAGAAAAGCCACGCAAGCACGGGGTTCGCAGGCATGTTTGCGCCGAGGATTGAGAGGAAGAAATTTCATCTATGCTGCATGTCATACATAAAGCATATTTTAACAATAAAGATGACCTTGACCTTGACCTTGAGAACACGCAAATGGCGCGCAGGAAGGTCGGAGCCGGAATCCAACCAACTGTCGCGTTCCTACTTCATCTCGGAAAACATTTCATCCGCAAGCGAAAAGAGCCTCTTGTCCGCTGACGATCGTCTTTCGATCGGTCGGCCTCGAACGTCGCCGTGGTTTTGCGGTCACGAAGGCCTTTTCACTATTCCGCGGGGAAAATCTGGTCGCTCGAATGAAGTCGACTTTGTCTAAGGTGCTGGCGGTGAGCAAAAATCGGCAAATGGGGAAACGAATGACGTGAAATCGCGACTTTGAAACGTAAACGGGGTACGTTGAAACGAACCTGGACCGTATATTCACCTTTTCGAGACGGACCCAAAAGGCGAGCAAAACAAAAGGATGACGGGCGTTTGGATCAGCATGTCAAATTCCATCTTTGAGGCCAAACCTACGCAGGGAGGAGGAGGAGGCGGACACGCTCAGCTGTGTTCTTTCCACAACACGGAGTTCGTTGACCCCGGTGTGTTTTTGCACCCGTACGCTTGCCGGGAAACACAAGACATTCGGCGCAGGGAACAACACGCCGACACTGGGGGAAATCCTTGATTAGAAAGTAGTTCGTAGAAAGGATGTTTTGTTGTTTTTTTTTTTCTCTGCTAATCAAAGAAAGGACACTTTGTGGTTGTGCTCCATATTCGAGTTCGAGGAAAGCCGCTTTGTTGACTACTTGGTTTTGTTTTTTTGGTGGATTAGATTGCACAACGCGCTCATCACCGACACCGTATGCGTCGACTCAAAGTTGCCCCCCCCCCACACACACACACGCTTTGGCCCTTCCATTGGGAGCAAAGAAAAACAAAACAATTGATCCTGTGCGGATGTGAACAAAATGACCACGTTTACACCCCCATTTTCCCGAAAATGGCCACACGACGGCTTTCATTGACAGTCGGTTGTCGGGAAGGATTTTCAAATGCAACGTTTCGTTGGGCGGCACGCTGAGCGGATGTTCAGGGTTCGATTCCGGCTGCGGCCTCGCCTGTGTGGAGTTTCAATGTTCTCCCCGTGCCTGCGTGGCTTTTCTCCGGGTACTCCGCTTTCCTCCCATGTTCCAAAAACACGCACTGCAGTGTTTACGGAACGCTAAAAAAAAAAAAAAAAAATTGTCCGCTATCGAGTTCGATGGAACATTGCAAGGCCCAATGTGCGGACTTTACAATTTGACAAGATGCTAATTCCTCTCGTTAAGTATAGCCGCACAAACTTTCTTCACAGATGGAGCCGGTGACGTAAAAACCCGCAAAAAGCGCACCCGGCATTGGTTCCCATCGAGGTGCGGCGCTGTAAAAAGACGTCAGCGCTGCGTGCCCCCGTGTTTTCCCTCCCTGGATGTCCATATCGAGCAAACGTTTCCAGTCAAGGATGTTAGGTCACAGGAGGCGCTTTGGGGAAACTTTGCGAGGGAAGTCGTAAGACTGTCGCGAGGCCCGCGTCGCATCCTGGTCACATGCGCCGCGCTCCAGACTGCTGACGGATGATTGCGCCGCTCCTCCGCAGCTGTCGACGAGCTCGGAAAAAAACAAAAAAAAACATTTGCGCTCCCTTATCGCAGACGGCGTGAATATTTACTTTGGCGCTCCCGCGTTTGATCTGCCCCGAATCGAGCGGGCGGTCAACACACATGCGAACACGCGCGCGGGAAACCGACTGCCGTAAAGCGGGTTGTTATTCTCCATTCACATGCGGGGGAATGAATTCAACTCAAGGCAGCGCGATACTTTGAGGATTGGATTTGGATGTCGGCCGACTGCATATGAAGGAATGAGTCGCGTTGCCCGACAACTAACTTTTTTCTTCTTGACAGCCAAAGTAGTCAAATTAACTGCGATCAAGTCATCCTATTGTATTGTTTTTTTTTTGGGGGGGGGGGGGGGGGTTCAATTACATTTAACATGCATGTGAACAAATATAAATCATAGGATGCATCGGGTGAGGAGGGATGGGGATAGCTTTTCATATTTGAAAAATACAAAAATATTTTACAAATGACGAGCAAGTGTAAAAAAGACCAATCAAGCATTTGCTGGGGTCTGGCAGGGTAGCGGACCCCGAGTGCAGCGAAGCTAACGGCCGGTATCGGCCGCGAGGCGACAGGGTCCGGGGGGGGGGGGGGGGGGGGGGGGGCGCCAGCACGCAGTCATTCTGTGCGTTCGGGAACGAGCGGAGGTCAAAGCGGGTTTCGGGTCCCGTTTTAGCTCCACCAGCTGACCGCCGCCGCGTTTCCGCGAAGGCCGCGCGTGAACGCGGAAGAGGTCAGCCGCTATTTCTCCCGGACACGGAGGCAACGTCTTCACCACGCTCAACGAAACCTCCGGCGTATTGTCGAAATAAACCCAACGGTTGATGATCATAAACCGGTCGGGACGGCGCAACGGTCGACCGGTTAGCATGTCGGCCGCACAGCGCGGAGGCGCAGGGTTCGATTCCAGCTGCGGCCTTCCTGCGTGGAGATTGCATGTTCTCCCCGTGCCCGCGTGGCTTTTCTCCGGGTACTCGGGTTTCCTCCCACGTTCCAAAATCCTGCGCGGCGGGTTCACGGAACACACTGAGCTGTCCCTTGGTGTGATTGTGAGCGGGAACGGTTGCTCGTCTCTGTGTGTGCCCTGCGATGGGCGGGCGGACCCGTTTAGGGTGTGCCCCGCCCTATTGGCGGAAAATGGCTGGGAGAGGCTCCGGCATGCCGGATTCGAAAAAAACGATGGATATTGGTTGAACACTCGTGTGAGTGAGTGACATCATTCTGCCGGTGCTGCGTTCAAGGCACATTTTACAGGGTACGAAAACCGAATTTCACATGAATCGGTACTCGGGTTGTGCTAACCCAAATTGGTCGATTTCGCTACCCATCCCGACTCGAGGTCGTTTCCTCCCCTGTAGGTCATTTCTGCTCTCAGGTCAGTCTGGCATTTTTTTTTTAGGCTGTGCAGCCTTGACGTCACAGCAAGTATTTGAGCCCAACCGCAAATAAAATGAGGTGAGTGAAAGTGTACGGGCGGCGGCGGCGGCGGCGGCGGCGGCGCGTGAGATTTACAATGTTGTATGTCCGTTCAGAGGCGTCGTGATTGACGCAGAAATCACAGACTCCCCTTTTCAATCCCATTCTTTGCGGCCAATCCGGTGAATGTTTGCCGTCTTGCGCGGGCTTTCTTTCCCGTCGATGAATCACATTGGAATACAAACAACGGCGTGTGTGCGAGCGTGCTTGCGTCGTGTGTGTGTTTTGATTTGAAAAAAAAAAACCCTCCACCGTCGTGTTCTGGCGTCATGACTGATCTTACGTTGCCCTGACAACCTGTCACTCAGGATGTTCAGCGGGTCATTTGTACTTCCAGTTCGCACGCGCACACACACACTGATGAATGTTTGGAAGCTGGCCCTTCCTGTGACAGGACCTAGCAACTCTCCCCCCCCCCCCCCCCCCCCCCCAAACCACAACTTGTAAAGTCGCTCTGATCGTTTAGTTCTATGTACCTTATGTTAATTTCCGCCCGCATATTTGGGTCAGAGCATGAAAGCGAGCGCATGTGCCTCTGAGAAATGTTCAAATGCTTTCTCGATGCGCAACAAAACGCAAACAAATTCGTAACACGTTCTGTACCCAAGAGACCGCAAGAGCACAGTGCTGAGTTACACCCCGTCCTTTATTTATTTTTTTATCTTCCTAAATGAGTGGATTTGCTTTGAGATCATTATAGCGCCGGAACTGGAAGCGGAGCGGTGTCGTCGGGGGTGGCCGTGGCTTCCAAACGCCAGCAGAAAAAAAATATGAAATTGTATTCTTTTAAGTCACGACAGTCCGTCTTCATTTTATACACGGAAATGAAAACAAACGGTTGCCTTGAATTTCCTCCGTTTCGTGAATCAAATCCTCCCCCATCAGATTTCAGCTTGGGCCCACGCGCACTTCCATTTAGAGCGCAACGTTCTTCTTTTTAGATAGGACCGCTTCTGGTTTTCAAACGTGAGGCCCGAGGTTCTCCTGTACCGCGCGGCAACACTCTTTTCCCCGTCAGACAGCAGCTCACTTTGGAAAATATAAGACGTAGTACTCATCGAACGCTTATCATCATCCACAAATACAAAGTGCCTTGACGTCGACGATTCGCACGCACGTCCTGTTTTGTAATGCGGGCGAATGACGTCACTTGAGGGGAAACACGGATTCAGGCTGACACCGAGTGCCTCTCCAGAGGTCAGCTCCTGTTTTTCTCCTCTCTTATGTAACTTTGGAGTTTGCGCCGAGTCGGGTCGCTTTCATGTACTGGCCGCAAAGCGCAAAGAAAGAAAGAAAGAAAACAGAGCAAGAGTGACGGACGCGCCAAACGTCTTCAAAGGCGACAGTAACACACACGCTACCGGGCCGACGTTATCTTTCAAAACGCTGATAGCTTTTTGGAATGAAGGACTTTTGAAATATGTTCGCGTTTGCCTGTTGTTACTTGGGAACGTGGGCCAGAAGGGGCGGAGTTGGAGGTCCCCGCAAAGCGGATCGACAAAGCAGACTCCCGCCGTCGCAAGATCCCCCTCTTGCTTTATTTTCACAGCCACGACATTTCAACATCATCCAAGCGCAAACACTGCTACAAAATATCGTGTTGGTCTTTCGATTCACAGCAAACACCTCCATAAAATACGTTTGGAACAAAATCAATTCTGGAAAAAAAAGACGACAATGTACGATAGCGAGAAATACCTCCGTACGACAATTGCATCAAATATGAAAATAACACCCCCCCCCCCCCCTCATCAAGTTTCTTGTATAAAAGTCATCATTTCTCACCATTTTCCGAAACTTAAAGCAAGCAAGTATTTGAGCTAGAACAGAGCCGGTCAAAGCGTTTCGATACAACAACTCGAGCAACGCGTCCAATGAAGCGGCAACATTTCCCCCGTTTGACACACTCTAAAAAACACAGCCGCACGTTCACCGTGCCGCGGCTTACGGCGCAACCGTTTACGTTTAGGAAAATAGGCGTGCGCGTTAGAAACCCACGGACGAGGTCGGATCCAGCAAGGGCGGGGCGGGGGGGGGCTTTCCACTTGATGTGCAACTATCTGGAAATCGAGGCTTTGTACGCTCAGCTTTTGAAAGAGATGCTGATTTAAAAAAAAAAAAAAAAGCACCTTACATTCAAGAATCCTGCTACCGGTAGAGCACATGCAGACGATTATATCCGATGAAATCAGTGCGGCCGCTGCGCCACCTCATCATAGCCGGCGGCTAACAGGCGGCGGCGCGCGCGTCGGAGAATTCACGGTTAGCACGTAGCATGCTAGCCCACCAAAGAATCGTCTTCATGAGGAAGACGTACAGCTTTTGGTGACCCCCTCATACATTTTATTATACATACGAAAGCGGATTTCCGATTGTAAAAATAGTTGACTATTCGAACATTTGAACGATAAAAACATCACCCCATTAATAAATACACACAAAAAAAAAATTCAACTTTTTGTTGTCGAGTCTCACTCACATGATACAGAGAATCCCGTTCTGAGCTCCGCAGCCGCGCCGGTCTGCGGTTCACACCACTCGACCGGCGAGATCAACCATCGGATTGGAACAAGGACTCGGCCGGCTACAGCATGCAAAGGTGAAAATGCCGCGAGAGGACACAAACCGTTTTATTGCTACACTTTTGACGAGGAAGAATCTGGAAGTCAAGCATCGCAGGCGAACAAAGAGCAACGTGACTGCAACGCAGCGGTGGCTTCATGCACTTTTCGGAGCGAGGCACCCCCCTCGAAAAAAAATGAAGTTCACCTCTCGTGCCAGCAGAGGTTTTGACGACCCGAGAGGCGTCAAAGCGCACGCTGACGCGACGATGATCAAAGGCCGTGCCGTTTTGCACTTTGGCAAGTCGATAGCATCGTGACACGTTGGGCTCCACGGACTTTCAAAAATATATCCCGCTCATTGTCAGCGATGCCCCGGCAAAAACTTTGGCTGCCGCGTCATGCGGATAACATCTTACAAAAGTCGACGAAAAGGAGCAGGAACCTCATTCGAACTGGCCGACGCTAAGACGCGATCGCCGATTTGGTTTGACCCCGCGGAAAAGGGCTGGGCTCGTGTCGTTAAAGGAATTTGCAAGCAAGAGACTTGCGTGCTACACCATGAGCTGCGCGTGTTTTGAGGCTGACGTGCGGATACGCTTGAGAGTTTCCACCGAAGTCCCGGACGCATCCTTGGCTGTTGACGACAGGCCAGCCTGTATCCTGGTCACGACACCCTTGGCGTCAAACAACAAAGGGGACTTGAGCATGGAGGTGTGGGGGTGGGGGTGGGGGGCCGGTACATTGGAGAGGGCCGTCCAATCCAGGCGGGGCTAGGATTAGTCCTGATGCAGTCAAGACTTGGGCCACGCTGCGCCACCGTGACAGAAGCGGGAGAAACTCCTCCTCCGCTTCTCTCGGCTCCGCCCTCATTTTTTTTTTTTTTAAAAAGACTTTCCACTGTAACTATGGAGACGGTGGCCATCAAACTCGCTCCGTGGGGACGGACGGCAGGTACCTCGCGGTGCTGGCGGAGCTGGTCGCTTTGGCCGCGCGTGGGCTGGCGGCCCTGACGGCGGCGTAGGTGGTCACCGCGGGGGCCGGGCTTAACCTGGTGCACACGTCGCCTCGGCCAGAGGCGCTCGAGCGCGGCTCCGCGCCGCGGCGCTGCTGAAGGGATGGAGAAACACTGCCGTTTTGCCGCCGCTGTTCCAGGAAGTAAGTCAGCATCTGACCTTTGCCCTTGACACTGACTTGGCCCCGGCAAACAAAGCGATAGTGGTTTGCGATGACGCGATAGACGTCTTCGGTCACCTGGAGGGGGGGGGGGGGGGGGACATCCAAACAGAACACGGAGACTTTGGCTTGAAGGTCTGCCTCACAGTCAAGGTCCCAGATTCAAATCCTGACTTTTTGAAAGCGGGAAGAGCAAAGCCTCTCGCGTGGAGGGCGGATTCACGTGCGTGGCGCTGATGATCCACCCTGAGCAGATCCCACCAGGCCCTCGGGAGGCTATTTTGGCATCCCGCAAAGACAGAAATTCTCCCAAAATGAGCGAGTTCGGTTTGTGTAAGAAATTCAAAGCCGCCCCGAAACCAACCTGGTCCAAAATTCAGACCGGACAACAACTGGGGCAGACTTTGTGGGCACGCGGCCGTCTTCCACTGGCGAGCGCTTGGGTGTGTGTGCGATGCGAGGGAGGACGGCGTGCGGTGTGCGGCCTACCTGTATTTTGCCTTGGACTCCGGTACTGTCCATTCGGCTCGCTACGTTGACGGTGTTTCCCCAGATGTCATACTGAGGCCTCCTGGCCCCGATGACCCCCGCCACCACCGGACCCACATTGATTCCTGAGCACAAATCCAAGAGTAACAATGTGCACAATCTGTCACCTCTCGAAGAACTTTTTTTTGTTTTTCCTCAGTGAAGCACATTAGGATGCAAATATACGGGGCTTCGGGTTAGGATTGAACCCGGAGGAACCCCCTCCCTAAATTGGATGCTCCCCTTCGCACACCGCCGCCTTATCACAATTATTTGTGGTTTTTGCAAATGTTTTCCATCCGAGCCGTCCACGAAAGTATTTTGATCCTACTTAAGTACAACAGCGCCGCGACATGAAGGAAGGAATTCCCAGAAACACAAAAATATCCAGGGAAAACATTTGAGGTCAAGCAGCACCGAGATCTCAGGCAACAACTTTCCGCAGCACTTGAAAACAATCACGGCTGAAGACAAAGTGCCGTACATTGGGGGCAAAATGAATTCGGATACAAACAGTTAAAATGAATAAAACAGTCGAAAGCACAAAAACGCTCCAACGAAAAAAATCAGCTCAAAGGACCGGATGAGCCAAATGTGGCTAAATGCGCCTTTCGGGCGCACCGAAATCCAGGCGGCCGAAGAAAAGGCCAAGTTGCTCTTCAGTCGCTGGACTGGCCTCTTAGTTGACTTGGACTTAAGTGTCGGTCTTGCAACAAAATGCGGCTTCTGGGAGAACGCGAACGTTCTGGTAGCTTCCCTGAGGCGACGTTTCAAACTTTGGCCAGTCAACTGTCGTGTGGTATCTTCAATATGCAAAACGACAATTGGATGGGCTCGTTGCGTGAGCGCTAGCATCAAAGTGAATCGACACCGCCTGCGAGGGGGGGGGGGCGTCCGTGTGACAACGCGCAATTTGAAAAGACCTTTGAGATAGCAATTCGGACCTTTTTTCAAAAAAAAAACAGAAGGACGCCGGAACGGATCAGACCAGAGATCCCAATTGCCACCCCACCCCTGCATGGCATCCGTGGGCCTCTCTCAATGCGTCATGCAGAACTCTTCGCCGCCAAAGAGCTTAATTACCGTCTTACCCGAGCACATCATGTTCTTTCCTAAATTACGGCAAACATCGGGATGCACACTGCCCTCCATAATTACCGCCACCCTCGGATAAGATGTCTTCTTTAGCTTCTAATAAATTCTTTCCCCCATAATAATAATCGGAGCAACATTAGAAAACAGAGGAAGATCCGACCTTTTGTTCAAGTGCACTTATTCAGTGGGGGAGGAGGGAATCCCACATTAAGAAATCTTTTTTTTCGCCACAATTCTTCCACGTGACTATGATGTGAAAGGCCCTTTGGCAACAAGACGGCACCTCATCTTCTCCTTGAAATGTTCACAAGACGGGAGAAGACAGAAAGAAGGATCGCGGATCACACCAACCCCCTCAAAATGATCCAGCGACCGAGCTTTTTCCTCTCTTCTTTTCACACAGTCTGCAGCTTTTCAGCGGGGTTGAGGTCTGGGGACTGACATGCTTGTCTCTGTGGCGGCTGAACCATTTTGACCATTTTCAGAGCGAAGAGCGCCGCTTCCGTCTCCTTTTTTTGGGGCGAGGGCACACGAGGACGACGATGGGACTTTGCCAGCCTTTTTTGATTTGAAAATATAAAAACCCAAAACTCGGTTGCATTTCGTTTTGCGGGCATTTATCCGTCTTCTCAAAAAAAAAAAACACCCCAAAAAACGTCATTTTGACTCGGACTTCATTCCTTTGCCCCCTTGCGTGTTCTAAAGGCAGTTTCCCGTTCAGCAAACGTCAACTCGCAGCGTATGGCAAAGCTGTCGAGCTCCGGCGAATCAGACACGGACTCTGCGCTTCACGCCGAAGACGTGATGTCATCGTACGCGCATTGAAATCAGCGAGTAAATTCCACCGACGGCACAGCGACAAGGCGAGCGGTCCCGTTCAAGGCACAGGCATGCCGAGCCGGATCCAAACCAGCAAACTCATCAAACAACTACGCATTGCAATTGCATTCGAGAAAAGCCAATGGGCCAAACAACATTTTCATTGCTCAGTCGATTTTGAGTTGTTGAGAGTGGGGCGGGGGGGAGAAAACCATCTGTACTTTTGCTGGCCTCTGGAGTGCTCATTTTGGCCTGGCTGGCTTCAGCCTCACTTCTTTACGACTGTAATTGTTGAATATTTGTTTTTCTGCATGTTGAGGACGTCCAGTCATTTGCAAAAGTTGGTTCTCACACACACACACACACACACACACACACACACACACACACACACACACACACACACACACACACACACACACACACACACACGAGGTCTCCCAATATGGAGCCATCCAGTCTAGAGACAGGATGACACTCCGTACTATGCTGTGAGTGAACAAGGGCTCCTGTCGCAGGCTCCCCACAGGATACTCCGCACAATGGATCCCAGAACCGCGAGTCTCCATGTGACGACTTTCCTGGACGGAACTCTCTCTCTCTCTCTCTCTCTCTCTCTGATGCATTTCCTAGCAAAGCTACCGGCAATTCGTGTGAATAGCATCCAGCTCAATAGGTCAGAGTCTTTACGTGCGTGCGTGTGTTCGTGTGCGCGCGCACGTGTGTTCCGCTCACCTACTCGCAGCACAAAGTCATTATAAGACTGATAGTTGATTGCATCCAGGACGTCGAACATCTCAATGGCAAAATCGGCTACGGTGCATAGGTGTGAAGCGACGGAGTTTTTTGCCTGGAAAAACATGAAATGCACAGACAGGGGGGGGGGGGGGGGGGAAGCTGCATCAAATGTCGCCCATCAAACGCAGACCTGCATGCTAACCAAGGAGCGTCCAGTATTCGCCCGCGGTGGATTTGTCGGGGTGACACGCGTGCCACAAAAAAGAACGCCATGAAATGACGTTCAGGAAAAGCGAAAGCTACTTTGAGGCAACATGGCGCTCCGTCGTGATTGTTCAAGAGTGGATTGGGAATGCGTACCTCGGAGCCGCTCGTCGGAACGAGCCCCACGGCGGCCATGTACGTACTGCCAATCGTCTTGATTTTCTCAATATCCCGGTAGCACTCTTTATCCATCAGCTAAAAACAAAGACAAAGGAAACGTAGTTAGCGGCGCAAAATATGACTCTTGAGATTTCTCCTCGCACGCACGAGCGCAACAGCTCGTCAACACGACGATATGATAATTGGCTTTTGTCGCAGAGACTGGAGGCCGTTGGAATGTGGTCAAAAGGTTTGGGAATGACTTGAGTGGCAGAACACAAAAGGTTCCGGGTGATGGTCTTTGCTCAAAACACCTTATCCATTCGAAACGGAGACCCCCCCCCCCCCCCTTCCCGGGTGACGGCGTCTTCGGCGCTGGCCTCGTTCTAAAGTGCTCTATAAATACAGCCGGGTTGAAATGAGTTGTGTTGAGATGGGCTGCGGGGGTTTGAAATCAGATGAGCCAGGCAAGAAAAAAACGGTAATCGACGTCGGAAAGCAATATCTACCGTCGGAGCAATTTCGCAAGGCGCCTGAGAAGCCGTGGCCAGGGAGAACGAGAGACAAACATGCAGCGGGGGGGGGGGAGGCGGGTTGGGCCAAGTCCAGGGCTAACACAGCAGGTCATGAAAGAAATTGTCTGGGAGATCGGGGAGCTCCCTGATGGGGGAGGATTCGTGTGGAGCGTTGGTTCTGCTGTCTTGGCCAGGAGCCCCTTGCTTGAAAGATTTTGGATCTCAACGGGATCATATCTCGTTAAATGAAGGCTCAATCCAAAAATAAATCAAGCGCGCTGTCGAGGAGAAGGGCTTCCGTGTCCGCTTGCGCCGTCGTTCGAGCTTTCGCAAAAGCCGTCGCCGCCTCACGGCGGCGAGACTTTGACGATGGCGTGTTTGATGGTGAACTTGCCCAGCGGTTCCTTTCAGATCCAAAAGATGGATTCCAAAATAACTTTTTTTTTTTTAAAAACATGCGCTAGCGTGCATGCGTGCTAGCGCTACCTTTTACCGTGCCCGCGTCCCATAATGCGATGCGCCTCGTGGATGCGTTCAACGCAGAAATGGCTCCCGTAACCGACACGACGCCTTTTAATCAGGCGCTGAAAATTCCTCTCCGCCACTGTGAACGCGAATGAAAGGTCAAATGCGTTCACCTCATCAAAGTCAGCAATGATCTCATTGAGCAGCCTGAGACACTCGACGCCCATGTTATTTCCATCCAACTCGATGTAGAAGTCGTTGAAGTTGGCGATGGAAGCAAACAGGACTCCGACCTGAGCATACGACTGGTAGTACAAATCCTGAGAGGGACAAGGAGAGGGAGTTTGTGCTTGCTTTAGCGCCGCTCGGAATTTTAAAACAGGCAACGACAAAAACAAGAGAGGCCGACGGCAAAATCATTTGGCAATTTTACTCATTTGATGTGTGAAAACATTGCATTTGAATCTTGCGACGGTCAGATATAATTCACCGTGATCAATAAACGTATTAGATCGCCGCGTGTAAGGTTCCTGCAAGAGCTGTCCAAAATTAACTGCAGTGGTCATATCTAAAATCTTACTTGTATGCGTCTTAAATGCTTAATATTAACCAGTATCTCAAAGCTATTTAACTGAACTCGGAACTACAAACAAAAGAAAAATTTGGAAGGAGAATGTTTTCAAATATTTTGAAGTCGCACTTGCTGTGTTGTGAAGACTGTGTACTGTTGAACTTTAACCCAGAGGAACAAGAGGAAGCCTTTTTGTCCACGGGTGTTCTGGACGGAAGACACCAATGGTGCCGGAAACTTCCTTCCTGACTCACAATCAGTCTCCGCGACACGAATCGGGGGCCTCGGGAGGTCCTGCATTTTCTGACGCGTATCGCTCCTTGTGAAGGCAATTGCATTTTTGAACACATGGACGCTCGAGGGCACGTGACGGCTTGACATTTTGGGTTGTAAACTTTTCTTTCAGCCAATTGTTTGAGACGAGCAAATCACCAATTCACCCGTGTACTTAAATGTGCCACTTTCCAGATGTGATATCACTGTTCCGTGAACTTATGACCTTTTCCATCAATTTCAGCCGAAAGCCCAAAAGCTCCTTTTCATCGCCGGATGTCTAATCACCACGCTTGTGGCCGCTCCTGCGCGACTCAAAGGGGTGCGAAGCTCCTCCGACTGTTGAGCCTGCCCGAACGTGTCTGCGGATACTCACCATGTTCCTGGGGTTGGACATGAGGAAGTGTTGGGCCACGTGCGCCGGGAGCAGGTTGAACAGGATCCTCTTGTTGTCCAGCTTCACTTTCTCCATGTCGTCTCTCTCCTCTTCTGCCTGGACGCCCGCCATCAGCCGTCACACAGGACGCGAGTCCAAGAAAAAGATGGCAATCATTTCTTTCGGCTCTCATTGGAACTCAACCTGGTAATTGCGCCTTTTATTCACTAGGGGGAGGTGACGAGTTACTTTTCACCGACTCACTGTGACTGTCTGAAAATGCAACGAAGTCCAACCCTCAGCTTCAATTTGTCACACGTGTGCGTTGTGAACACTTAGCGATTGTGACGTCATAGCACGAAGCATCCCCCCCCCCCCCAAATTTGTGCATAATTCTTAGTTTTCGGCAATAACTCCGTATGCGTGAATTGAAAATATTTGAAATAACCCAGAAACAGTATTGTTCGACCCTGAACATCTCAGTGATCATTTCAAGAGCATTTTTATTTTCGAGCAGAACTTCAATATGTAAAAAATAAATAAAATAAATAAAATAAGTTGGGCTGGCAATTAAAGTCAAATGAGTATTTACATATGTTTACGACATGATGAGTGCATTAATGCATATGGCATCGGGTGGATTATTGGAAACGTCAAACATATTCCCACTAATCCGGTGATATGTTGCGGAACATGATGGCATGACATAACGTAACCAGAAACGTTGTCTTGTCCATGAAAAATAAATTCCAGCTGAAGCACAATGTCAATTATGTCACGTGTTCAAATTAATTCGAGTATGTTGACAATTTGGGATTCATTATCTATCGGGGCAAATATAATCGTGACATATCAAATAACACCTCATTTGAGAAGGACCCCCTAAGAAGAAAAGCCTCTCAAACAGTGACGTACAATTGAATGGGTTCAACAAAGGACCGCGCCGTCATCCACGAGTGACAAATCCAAAATGATATTCTTCGAGTTTTACCAAGTTGCCGTTGAATGCGCCCAACAGACAAGCATACCTGAGTGGCCCACAGGTAGTCAAAACGCAGCTTGAGGTCCAGCTGCCTCGAGTGGAGAGCCAGAGCTCCGGAGAACAGCAAGACAGCCAGGACGGGATCAGAACCCCGAGTGTGCGGAAAGCCGGCGCTGGAAGACGGAGCGCAACATGACATGCTCGTAAAATATGCATCTCATTTGCTGGAGGTAAAATGCAGTTGTTTGAATGGTGCCGCGCCCCCCATTTGTTGAAACATTTACTCAATCAAATAAATCAATAGTGTTGTTTGAAATAAGTGAAATGCACTGTTCAAGCAAATGATATTCTGCAGCGTCTAATATGCCGCATTAATGGAGGAAAAAAATTCCAAGACTGAAATGTGGTCTCGCATGGCATGACAAGACATGACATGACATGACATGACGTGAAATGACATGTTTATTATTTACAATGGGCGACTTTTTTTGTTTTTTATGTCAATGCACTTAGTACGTTTAATCGCTTAGGTTCCACTCTATGGACCTTCATTGCAAAGCAATTGGAGTTTTGTTTTTTCAAATTGCCCGGGTGCATTCAAACCAAACATTGCAACATTGTCACAGAGTGCACCTTTGTCTTACCCAACAGCTTGCCGATAGCCACTGATCTCCACGATGACCGTGTAGGTCGCAGAGAGAAGGAAGAGCAGGAGGATTTTTGGGAGCGAAGATACTCTGAGGTAGGGGACAATGGTGAGCGTGCCAGCCAGACAGGACAAGAGCGCGTAGGCCATGCTCGGGCCAGCTCTTTCTGCGGCCGTGGCGTTGGCCGGGTCGTCGCCAAACATCTCCGTGGGGGAATCCTGTAACGAGTTGTTGGATTTGACTTGAACTTGACTCCGTGGTATGAATCCCACCTGTAAAGATTCCAGAGAAAAAAAAAGCGCTTTGACAGAGACAACAGCAAAAACATCAATTCAAGGTCATACAGACAATAAAATGTTCATACACGAACTATTAATTTCGCCAAAGCACTTCAGTTATTGTTATTGATTATTTGCACGTGCGTATTGATGACGTGAGCTGGTGCGGCAAAAGTTACGTGGTGACGTCACGCCCGAGGTAAGACGCTAGCCCTCGCTAGCCCACAATAGCCGAGCCAATTAGAGGAATATAATTCGGCGTTACGGCGGACGGGTCGCGCTACGGTTACAAACACACTGTTGGACGATAGCGTGTGTGATTTGAGGCAAATTTTGTCGTCGCTCGGTGACGTTTGGATCCGCTCTCCGTCGACGGATCAAGCTAATGTAGCTAACGTCGATTAGCGAGATCCAAATGGACTACGGTAGAATAATATAGGAACTCAACGCAGAGGACCCCCTGCTCCTGGCGTCACACAACGTGTTGAATGATGTTAAGGGATTCAGATCATTTCCATGAGAGGGAAATGTAAACGATTGGTAATTTCAGAATTGAGCCGTGGGAGGTTTGCGGCACTCACCATGCAGGCCTGCGCAACCGAAAAAGAGAGCAAGACCAGGGAGACACACACGACGGTTCGTATCCGGACGGTCAGGCAGCCTGGTTGGCACTGAAGGCAAAAGAAAGGAAAAGGTTGGGTGAGAAAAGTGTCGACAAATCGGGGGGAAAAAAAGGGTCATTTGTAGTGACTGCGTTCAGCTCTATTTTTGTTCCGTGCAAATTGATTTGTCAAATCGGGGTGGAATTAACAGTAACACAATCTGGTTTAGAACTAATATTCATAAAAGAGGACTTGGGAGTGGGGTTGGGGGGCGGGGGGGGGGGGGGCAGTATGCTGGACGTGGAGGCTTTTTGGAAGTTCTTACCTGAACGCTGGTAAGATGCAAGTACATGACACAGGCCACGTGAAAACAGACACACAAGACCAAGAGAAGCAATACCAGCAGGCCCCTGTCAGAGAAAGCGCAACGTCGCAGTGAGGCCCACTTGGGCATTTTTCCACTCAAGCCAGCGCCACGGATGCATTTTTGTTGTTGGTCTCATGAACCAAGAAACGTACTGTGGAATCATCAGCAGATAGAGCAGGCCCGAAAATGCCGCCAGCATCAGAGAGACAACCACGGCGCCGATGAAATGGTCGTCACGCATCTGGTTGTACTTGGAAAAGGACGGAAAGAGAGAAGCGGTCATTCGTCGATCTTTATCGCGCCGTGAACAAGCACCAAAGGCAATCGCTTCCTGTCTACTCAGCTCGGTTCACCGATAGTCCTCCCTCTTTCTCTTTGACCAGAAGAACTTTTTCCTGCTGTCCCAATCCTTAACAAAAGGTGAAATGAAAGCCGCGTCAAAATGAGTGCGCTGCTAGTCACTTTGTCTTTGCCTGACGACTGTCGGCATCGTTTGCGCGGCGCTGACGCTACCCTTCAATGACATCAAGACTCCCTGCGCTCACGTGTCACTTGTCATATTTGCGAGTCGAGTGGAGCTCATACTACGGGCAGGCAAATTCCTTGCGTGTTGTTACCGACCGTACTTGGCCAATGACGAAGATTCTGCTTCTGCCGCTTCTTTGTGGACATTTTAAACATGTTTGCAACCCCAAAGAGCTCTGTTCCGTGTCTCATTTATTGCTCTACCCACGCACACATACAGTAGAACCATAACGCGTGCTGCGGAGACGTTCCCAAATCATTATCTGCAACCCCTCCTGAGAGGGTGGGTGGATTACTCGAGCACAACGCACACACACACACACTCACACACACACACACACACATTGGCACTCACACACAAAGACATCATATGCTACAGGCGTGGGTGCAAGGGAGAAAAGGGAAAAGAATTAGAGCTGAGTCGTGCGCATGTGGGGGGGGGGGGGGGGAAATAGGGAGGGTTCAGTAATGAAGCATCCTACTGGATGTGCACTCGCAAGTACTGTACGGTACATGTTCACATGATTGTGTGCACTTGGTAACATCTATTCTCGTTTTTCTCTCTCCATGCTCAGTGGGCGCGGTCGGCGTTACCCCGCGCTCCCTGTCCCTGTTCCGGAAGAACAAGGTGACGCAGTTGAGATCCGACGTCCCCGACTCAGTCTGCCGAGCTTCGATGAGGCGTCCGATGTAGCGGTTGACTCGTGTTGCCGGTGAGTGCTGGACGGTGGCGGCCGAGAAAGATGTCCGACTCCTTAACTTCTCAGACGCGGTCCTTAAAGCTCTCCGCTGTCACACACCACACGAATACGCAGTCTTGCCAGCGCCATTCATAAATGCAAACTCTTTAACTGCACTCTTATCGGAGCATATTTGTCGTCTTGTGCGGAGGTGTTTGGGGGAACGCTCGCGAGGGCCATTCGACTCATTTTGAGTGTGACTGCAAATGCAGACAACGGGTTGCGCGGAAGGTCGCTGGGCATCGGGTGAAGGTATTTGGCTTGCCGTTGGGAACGAGGGCGAAGTGACCTTTGGGGAACAATGCGGTCCTGTGAAGTGGCTTGGACTCTCCGTGAGGAGATGCCCCGCCTTTGCCGGACTGTCAAGCCCGAGAGTACTTCGGCGCTCCTTGGATGTATTGAAGGGTTTCTTCGCGTGAAGCAGCCGGCGAAGGGCGGTAAGCCGATTGAAGACAGGTATTTTGATTTTAGTATACGATTGTACAAATCAATGGTCTCACGACCGGAGTAAGAATGAGATTTTAAAAGTACTGTGGTTTTTTTCCATTTAACCTTCATCTACAAAAACGACATCTGGGACTTCCCTACGCGAGCACACAAAGTGTTTTGCTGAGTAAGAGAAATAAAAAGACATCATATTGGTCAATGGATGGAAAACAGATTGAAAGTGGGTGAGAAAAACAAATCCAAACAAATCTGCCGCACGGTGAGCTCGACGAGGTATTTCTAGAGGATTAACAAAGGTTGGTCGCCAATCGGGATTGAGCCGACAAATATCAGGATTATACCGCTAAACCGGTAAGAGACAAACTGGATCATGTCATGACTGGACTTGCGCCGTGTGGGAAAAGTGAAGGCGAACTGACCGTCAGAGAGGAGGGCGACCGAACAAGGTCAATCCCTGACAGGGCTTGACAGACAAGAGGGACCTTGTGACGATACGCTTGCATTTAAATCCAAAAGGGATGGAAAATTGCTTACATTTCCCCCCCCCCAATAGATTTTGGGGCCAAACCGTGAATGGACCGTTAGAACGTCACGCAGTGCCGCGTTGGGCAGAATAATGCCGCCCGTCGCCGAGGTCCGTATGGTCACCAGACCCAAAGTCGTTCCTCGGATCGATCTCCGAGGCTTCGTTCCTCCAAATACTTGCGCTTTGACACCACCTTGTCGCTACTCACCTTGTCATCGTCCTCACAGGTCATGACGTTTGAGAAGGGGATCTCCGCCTTGAACATTTTCCTGCTGTGCATCAGTTGCACGAGCAGGTAGCACACCGTCTTGAACTTCATCCTCTTGGCCGGTTTGATGTCGGACAGAATTAAACCAGGAAAGATCTGCAAAAGTCAAAGCCGCTTAGATGTGCTCTTTGCGTTATACGGTCTGCAACGCGAAAAAAGGTTTAAAATCCCGACCGAGAATAACTTGGGTGTCAGCATGCCCACGCTAATACAGTAAAATGTCAATACAGGGAAACTCCTCTACAACGAAACCTACATGGGCGAATATACCCCCTTGTGTGAAAAAAAAAGGTTCATGCATGAAAGACATTCCCACTTTTCTGCTCCCCCTATGACTAATAGTCCCCATATTCCTCCTGTAAATTTTGCAGTTTCTCTCCTGTTTTTTTTCTACACTGGCTATATGAAGTGTCAAATAAGTGTATGCTCATATTTATGTACTACGCATTGGAATAAAAATAAAGAGCACACACATACATTTTGTGTGTGTGTGTGTGTGCACGCGCGCGTGTGTGTGTGTGTGTTTACATCTGAGATCAAATTTGCTACAGTGAAAAGCCCCCTGGTGTGAAATTTTTTTTTTGCTGCAAACATGATTTCTTTGTAGAGGAGTTTCACTGTATATATTTCATACTTTACAGGAGCGGAACTAACATTAACAACAACAACATATGTGTGATGCAGGATGCTTAATAAGAAATGAAAAACGTTCACGTTGTTAAGATGGTTACCAGTACCTAGGCTGGACCACGGGATTGTAAAAAACAAAACAAAACACACACATCTGGATCATTTCACATATTGCTAGTTTGCGCAAGAATTAACATTTCAGGGTCATCCTGTGTCAATATATTTTCCGATACTGTCCAAAGGCAAAATAGTCGCCGCTTCATAGATGGCCGCTAATCCCCGACCGAATCGCGATATTGCCTTCGTTACAAAATAAAATGAAGTACACAGCAATGGAAGACAGCTGGGGGCAGAAAATGTGTATCCGTCTTATTCACGGCGTCAACATCTGTTGTCATCCGCCTGGCAACTATGACTGAGCAACGTTTCAAATCCCGCAATGTGCGTGCGCCGCGCACATGTACAGATGTACAGTACACTTGGGGGGAGGGAGCGCTGCGTGTGCCGGCTCAACACATGGCCCCCCCCCTCCCTCTCTGTACCGGAGGATTAACTATTACACCACTGACAGATGTGTCACCTATCCAGCTGTGTGCTGGCAAGAAAAAAAAAAAAAGCTACCACGTGGGAGGGGAAGTGGTGAGAGAGCGAAGCGTACTTTGCGTCGGTGCGATGGCACGATGAAAAACGTCTCGATGTGGTGCTTCTGGAGGAAGGCGTGTCTCTTGTGGCCAAAGCCCGGTTCCACCTCGTAGTCGCCATTCAAACACTCCAGGGTGGTTCTTGTGATGTGAACCTTACTGAGAACAAAAGGCAAGCGCAAAGAGAAAACGGGGCTTTGAATCACAATGTTGCTTCGGTAGCCCACTGGCCGAATGATGGAACACTCGAAAATTGTCTTGAGCCGTGATTGAGAACGCAACTGGCTGTTGGTCTATGTTTGCCCTGCGATTGGCTGGCAACCAGTTGACGGTTGGTGGGAGAAGCCCTGGCACACCCACGGCGCCCCCCCCCCCCGTAAGAATAAGCGGATTAGAAAATGGAGGGATAGATTGTGACGTTTGACACAATGCCCTTTTTTGTTCCATGAAATCCAGGTGAAAGTGGAGTGGTTGTAGGAAGTGAAGAGGTATTGCTCGTGTTCATTTGAACGATGTTGGAACCGTCGACGTCACTGACTGAAGAAAGAGTATGCTTTGCCCTTGAGCGTGCGTGTAGCTCCGATGAGGGCACGTCATCGTGCGATGACGTGTGAGCCGCAGACGTCCCCCAAGCAGGCATCACCTTCCGCGGCCTGAACGTCTGCCGGCCGAGTAATCGGCTTTCGCAAGCATAACCGAAAGCGCGTCTGCGGCAGGTGCTCTTCGGTCGCGCCACCGAATACTGACCCGGGCAATCCTCCGGCCTCCATCACGTTGGCCAAAGTGACATCGTTTGACCAGACGTCATACTGCCATTTCCTGAGGCCCAGCACGCCGCACAGCACTCGTCCCGTGTGGAGGCCCACGCGCATATTCAAGTCCACCTCCGTTGCCTCAACCACTGACCTGAGAGAAAAAGGGTTGCGTGGAGAGAGGGACGTTCAAAAGATTTACCGTCAAGAACGGACCTTGAAGTATACATTGAGAGATCTTGCCAGTACAGCGGAGCCTTGTAAATTTGAACACGATCCGACTGATCGATTCGGCTGTCAAGTTCATGATTGCGATTAGATTTGACGTCGGTGAAATGTGTCGTGAGGTCCGAGCGGTCATCAACATGGCTCTTTTTCCGCCGCGCTTACGCTCGTGCTAGTGCCCAGGTTAGCGCCGTGCACGTTTGCGTCACTCACGCGATGGTGTCGATCATGTCAAGGCCCATTTCCACACAGCAGTGGGCGTGGTCAGCCTTGGGTTGGGTCAATCCTGAGACACAGTAATAACAGTCCCCCAGGATCTTGATTCGCCTGCAGTGATTCTCCTGTTGACAGAGAAGCGGCACAGCCGCCGTCAACGACATCCGGCGTCAAAAGGGGAAATTGTCACATGAAAATGGATTGACATTTCATCGTCACATCCGCAATGTGGGCTGCAAGAAGCGTTTACAAAATCTTTTTTTTCTTTCTTGTTCATAGGGCATATGGTAAAAAAAAAAAAAAAAAAAACGAAAATCAACCAAACCTAAATCTGTCAGAAAGTGGGTGATGAATGCTCACGAACTCATTTCAAGGGCCGCAGCGTATTCACACAACGCAGCGTATGTTCTGAATTTGAACTCGCGTCGCAGCCGCGTGAAATCTGCCAGTGACGAGACGGCACGCAATCAGCAAACAAACGGCTGGCTGCTCATCGATATCGCCGTGCGCGCTTGTAGCTGAGGCCAACCGCCCTGACTCCGACAGGCTCTTGAAGTAGAATCCCGCCCACGCGTTCCCCGACGGATCTGAGATGTGTCGCCGTGCAAACCTCGACACACACACAAAGAAGTGACAACACATGCGGGGATTCTGCAGAAGCAGATGATTGTGCAAATATCAGTCAAAGAAAATTAGAACAGGAGCTGAAGAATGACAGGGTGCAATGTCATCAAAAGCGAACAGAATAACGGGCGGAACCGTGTGACTTTCGACAACGGCTACACACGAGAACTCCCGAAGTAAAATTGTGCCCAGTTAGTCAAGGAGCCGCCGTTCATTGTTTGATTTTATTTCCTCCTGTTAAATTCTCATTCTTTGCTACTCTTTCCACCGTCGTTTTCTTTGGCTAGTCTTCCTCCCGATTCCCATATAGAGAAAAAAAATGTTCACATCGTGAACGCCGAATTGTGCACCCAGTGTGCGCTTAAATGAAAGTGATGGAGCGCTAAGCTTCCAAAAATGAACCGCAAACTCCAACTGCGGCCGCCTCCCAATTAATGACTGACTCTCCGAGCTTTGAGCCTTATAAATATAACAAAGGGGGAAAAACAATGATGCGGTGCCCCGAGTGCGACGAGTGAAATTCAGCCGCTGTTAATGAAATCAAAGATTCCCCATTATCGTTCAAGGCAAGGTACGTATAACGAGGCGAGTGGAACCGACCCGCATTGATCGTAAGCTCCGCCTTCAAGAGACCCATCAATGCTTTGTAAAAGACGCTCGTGTTTGGAAGTCGCTGACTTTTTTTGGGGCAGGGAAGCAGCGGCAGCGGCCCATCTGTCTTTGGGGACGCTGAGGTTGCGACGGCGGGGAATAAATGTTATGCAGCAAGCAATGGGCCTGACGGCTGCGACACGGCCGCTTTGAAAGCAAATGTCCCGCTCGCTCGCGCAACGCCGTATAAATCTCGAGTCGGCTGCAGCTCCACGGCCGCGCACGCAAGCGCGCCATCCAAACTCATTATGACCGTACCATGACGGATTACACAGGGGGAGGGGGGGGGGGGGGCGCACTGGTCGCTTGCCGTATATCACCTCAAATCTTGTCCCCCCCCCCTCCCCCCCTGCGTCTCTGCCGGTATTAAGGCAGGACTGATTGCTGGGACGCGGGACGAAGTCAGAGAGGATAATCCTGCGGACTTTTCCGCCTGTGTGTGAATGTGGAGATCGAGTGCGAACTGCCCGTACAGACCACGCGGCGCTCACGAGAGGTCAAGGGAGTCGCGTGACGCCGAGGCGCTACTCAGAAATGGCTCGTCACGTGCGATGAGATGGAGCGCATGAGCCAGACAACGTATGCACTCCGCAGCGTTTGTCCAATCGGAGCAAGGGAACGGCACTGCGATCCGCTGGCCACCGGTTGAGGGATCGATGTTTGGCGCAGCATAGTAAATGAGCGGCAAGATTTAATCGTACATTTGGCTTCCTTGTTGATCTTTTCTCTTTTTTTTTTTTTTTTTTTTTTGTCTAATACAGGCAAATGCGGAAGCTCACCAAATATTTGGAGGGATTTTATGATTTGGTCATTTTACCTGTAATTTGAATTTGGGGTTCATATTAAAAGCTCCAAAAAAAAAAAAAAAAAAAAATCATGTACTCACCGTAGCAAGTTCATCAAACTTCCCAAAGAGCTCATTGAGCAACTTGACCAACTCCTGCGCGGTGCACTGAGAAGCCAGGCTGGTGAAGCCCACAATATCGGCAAACAATATGCTGTCAAGAAAGACGCAACAGGAGAGGCTCAAACGTCGGATGGAAATCAGATTCACGGACGTCCTGCTACGCATTGTAAACAAACAAAAGAGGATACCGGAAAAAAGGAAAAGAATCTCATTGCTCAGCGCCACCAAATGAATGACAAGTTGGAACTGAATTCTGTCGGCTTCCCGATCGAGTGAAACGGAGGAAGGTGATGAAAGCCACTTAGCCCCAATTTGATTTCCTCAGACGGGCCCAGATGGCAACAAATCAGGACATTACGGAAGCCGCGATGCAGCAAGAGTCGTGCCCGGGCTTCTTTTGGAACGAGATCGTTCGCTGACTCGTTTCGGTGCTGATGCAAAGTGCAAGTTTTTGACTGACAATACAGTCGGGTCGCTGATCCTGACCAGGCAGATGGACCCGTGAGAATACTGTTTTGTTTAATCTCACAAATCCTTTGTGCCGAGCTTCACATTGATACGCGTGTAAACACGGCAAGTGAAACAAAACCAGGCGCGTCAAAAACAATGCGCGCAAGTAAAACCGCAGTCGCGGGCGTGATCTTGCTTTCAACAGTCACACGATGATGGCCAACGATGCGGTTTTGACGCGAGGCGTCGCGGAGGCACCAAAAATAACTCCCGTTTGATGTTTCGCCGTTTGTGTGTTGCGCGCTTGTTTTGGCAGGAAAGACTGGCCGTCGGGCAGGCAAATAGATGCAAAGCTCATGACTGCAGCTCGACAAAACAATCGCGCCGTGTGATTTAGCTTCAAAATCCACTGCGCCCGCAGGTCACGCTGTTGCGCAATTTCACAAACGGTGTGAAATACTCTGGGTGGGGGGAGGGGAGATATTTGGGATCTATAAAAGACACCTATTTTTTTTTTTTTTTTTTGGACAAAGTACAGTGAACATCTGCTTAAAAATGTACCTGGATCCAGATGCTTTGATTTCTTTGTGTCATGGATGAATTCTCACGAATCACGCATCGGTTTGATTGATCCGTGGGGAAAAGTGGGGCAATTTAGTGGAAATCGCAACTGAATGTTATCCGCCATGTCCGTCCGATGTTAATCACCAAATGCAAGGTCTGGTGTCGCCGCGCCTTTCTCATTTTCTTGACTTAATTGGTCTCCTTCTATTCCTTGACCTTGGTGTGTGAGGAGGCCGCGTTTGGATCCTAACACACCGAGTTGTCTCGAAGTTGTCATGACAGCCCATACCTGACATTGTCGTGACGTTGAATGTAGATCTTGTGAAAGATCCTCTCGGGGGGCTTCAGAAAGTCCTCCTTCATCTCCATGGCAACGTTCCTGGGCAGCAGACTCATTAGCAGACGCTCCTGAGAAGAGGGGCGGGGGGGGGGGGGGGGGGGGGGGGTTAGAAATACTGTACTGTTTTGGGGAGCAAAATCAACATTTGGTTATTTTAATTGATAAAAAGTGATGGTAATGAAAAAATATAATTGCAACATCTCTCAGCTGCAGTCGTCTGAACAAAACATTTGGGAAAGGACACACCCAACTGCGTTTTGCGTTTTGCTGAGCTGGAAGGCCAAGCTCTCGGTCAATCGACGTTCCTACGCTCACCGGTGGGCACCACCTGCGGGTCCTGACCGTCAAAATAAGAGCTTGCCTACAAGTGGCCAAAAATGAGTTTCCTCCGCAGGCTCTCCCTTAGAGATAAGGTGAGAAGCTGGGGAAGGGCTCCAAGTCCAGCCGCTTCTCCTCCACATCGAGAGGAACCAGACGAGGTGGCTCGGGCATCTGATTAGGATGCCTCCCGGACGCCTCCCTGCTGAGGTGTTCCGGGCATGTCCCACTGGACAACCCGGGACATGCTGGAGAGACTTTGTCTCCCGGCTGGCCTGGGAAGGCCTTGGGATCCCCCGGGCAGAGCCAAAAGAAGTGGTTGGGGAGAGGGAAGTCTGAGCTTCCTTGCTCGAGCTGCTGCCTCTGCGCCCCGGCCGCGGATAAGCGGTAGAAAATGAGTGGATGGGTGGATGAATGGAGATCCTCACATGCGTGACGTATTTACAAAGATTAAGGGCACATGTACTGACAAGGACTCTCTTTCTAATGTCCACAAAGCAGAGTCCTTTCCATTCACTTGTGACCACAACTTAAACATCGCAGCTGTAAGTCAAGGCGTACGTTTGATTTGCGTTCTACCCAGGCGGGAAAAACCCCCCCCAAACTATTCATTAAAAATAATCATATCATTCATATTCACGTATGTAAACCGATGACCGCTAGTCATGTCTCAAGTGACTTTTGTTGGGCTGAGCGCGCCGACTTTTTCCTCATCAACGCAAAAGAACCTCCGCGATGGGAAATGACAAACTAATAGCTGAATAATGATGGCCGTATTCCACAAGGCGTCGCCGTACGCACCGCCACACACCAATGTCAAGACGTCCATCGCCATGACAACTGAGCAAACTCGCTGTTGGTGACTGTTTGCGTTGCGATTGCGTTCCTTTTCAACAGGTGCGACTAAAATATCAGCGGTGCGCACAAGACCGAGCCAAAGGTTCCAAAAACCTTGACGTGAGATGACACAGTGCAATGCGAGTCCGTGCGAGTCCAAGTTGAAGAGAATTTGTAAAATATGCAAAAAAAGAGGGTTCACCATAGGTTATATGTTTATCTAGACTAAAAAAAAAAAAAAGTCAATTAAAGGTAAAGGTCAGTCTGACGGATGCCATTCAAATCGTCGACACGCGGCCCGCAGTCGGGGCTGTCGGCCTGCGCTTGATGGATCCCAATCAGCTCCCGTGGCTTTTCTTTCACTGTAACCTTTCCTCAAGTACGGCGACCATGAAAGCAATCTGCTTGTGTAATTACCTGTCAGGAGGGGAGCCTGTTACGGATCGGGAAAAAAACCCCAGCCCGTCATCAGCTCGCCCCTGAAGCGCGGCTTCCATGGTTAGCTCTTTGCGCTTTGCGTCTTGGCTAACGTACATTCTGGCAAAAAATAAAAAATAAAAATGCCGCCATGCATCCAGCGGCAGCACCCGGCGTGGCTTTTTTCTTTTTTTTTGGACACGTGACCAGTGACGACGATGCCGCACGCGGCCACGAGTGTGTGTCCCGCGCTCAAGTTGCATGCGCGGTAGGCGTGCAAAGAAGGCTGCCGAATTGGGGATAAGCCGCAGTACTTGTTCTTTCCCTGAATAGCGGCCGTCATCGTGACTGCCTTCCTGCAGGAAGCTTGTAAGTGTCATGATTTGGTTTGTGACCAACAGGTGGCACTGTAGGGCTCCCCCTCCAGCTGCACACCTGTTGGTCATTAGGTAATTAGTGCTTTAAAAGGACTCCCAGCTTGACCGCTCATTGTCGGGTCATTGTTGCTGTTTGCTGCTGTCATGTTTGTTCTGGTCATGTTTTTGTTCCTGTTAGGTTTTTTTTTTTTTTTTGCCACAGCCATGGTTTTGGTTTGTTACTTTGGAGTCTTTTTGTTTTCATGACTTTGTTTGTTCTGGATTTATTTACAATTCGTCAAGTACAACCTGCTCCTCCCTCCTGCCTGCTTTTTCGGGTCCCCCACCACCTCGCAACCGTGACCGTAAGAATGCTTTCGCACCCGACGCCGTCACATAAAAACCTCCGCCGCCCACTGTGTCCGCCGCGGTGGCATCGCTGCGCACGCCTCACCTGCTTCTCGTTTTCGTCCTCCAGTCTCAGCCGCTCCTCGATGCAGGTGCGGGCCTGCAGGAAGACTTTCCTCTGCGTACGCTCCGTCAGAATCCGCACAAACGCCCCCAATAAGTTGACACTGCTGAAAAGCAGCGCGTTGGCCGCCAACTACAAACAGAGAGCAGACGGGGCAAAAAACAAAACAAAACAAAACAAAAAAAAGCCGCATGGGTGCGTGCGCAAATGCCCAGTTGGAAAAGGGAGACATTTAAAATCGACACAAATTCATCCCATACAGGTTCTCAAATCATCTCAATCAAAATTGAACATGTGGGTTTTTGTGTGTATTACATTACCGGGCTGTTTCATTTTTTTTTGGGGGGGGGGGTGTTCTCGGGGTGTGCTAAACTTCATGAAAAGTTGAATTAAAAAAGCAAGTTAGATTGCTCATCAAGCCCATCTTGACATACGAGAGCTCTGCTTGCTGTCTCAACATGTTGTTGCGCTGGACTCATCCTTGTCTGCTTTCAGCACCGCAAGCGGGACAGCGCCGCTAAAACTAAAGCGATTTGAAATTGGAGCGGCAAATCGGTGCCGCTGTTAAATCCGGCCTCTTTCGTCTGAGGCGCTTGGCTCAAGTCAAGCCTCTCCTTTCTCAAGAGTCATTCATGCCTTGGTCACATCCCGGCTGGATTAATGGAACGCACTTGATTTTGGAGTCAGCCGATCCTCCATCAAGCATCTCCAGTCGGTCCAGAATGCCGCTGCCCCTTTTGACTGTCACTCGTAAAAGGGAGCACATCACTCCTACTCCGGCATCCCTTCACTGGCTCCCTATATAGTTCCTTTGAAGGTCCTATTTCTTTTCAAATCTTGAAACGGCCTCGCCCCACCTCTGAGGTCCTCCACCCCTGCCCGCTGCCTGAGGTCTGCGGACCGGACGCTTTTAGAGGTACCGAGAACTAAGCGGAGGCTCTTTTCCGTTGGCGCTCACTCGTCTTTGGAATGAACATTCGGCCAGCCCCTTCGCAAGCCGTCTTTAACTCATTCAGTACCAGCCAATTCTAGACCAAGTCTGAAAAGACGTTTAAAAACGTCTTTGGGAGTGAATGAGTTAAAATTGGTCTTCAAACTCGTTTTTTTATTCTTTGGCTTTTGGACTCGGCATGAGCCTCGCTTTTTTTCGTTGGGACCGTTCTTCTTCGTGGCCAATTTATTTATGCTCCAGTACAGCAGTTTGTCGACAGCGGTGTCCGTTTTTGAAGTGCTCTATAAACGCACTCGGCGTGAGTGGAGTCCAAGTTCATGTCCAGATTTTAGAAAGGTGGTGTCAAATCTCACTCGAGCAGCGTGCAGCTTGAGCGAGTTTACAGCGAGCCAAACGGCGTCCATGTGTAGCCCAAACGCCCCGTGCACGTCTGCATAGCTCCGGGTGTTCGTACATGCCTGCGAGTGCGCGGGGGGGGGGGGGGAGACGCGGGCGCAGCACCTACCGGTCTCCACAGCTCGCGCGTCCTCCTGGTGATGGACGTGGAGATGACGATAAAGTGGGACGTCGCCAGCATGACGCCGAAGAGCACGGCCAGCAGAGTCCGCACGGGCAGGAGCGTGTACGCCACCAGCGTGACCAGCATGAGCTGCCACACGCCTTGCTCGGGCGCGGGGGAACCCGCCGGCTCCGGCGTGGCCAGGGCCAGCGGGAAGGGGCAGCAGAGCAGCGCGAAGGTGAAGCTGAAGAGCAGCGCCAGCTTGGCCGTCTGCTGCAGCTGCGTCACCTGCAGGTACTTCACGTTGGTCACGATGAAGAGCGAGAGGAAAACCACGCAGTGCACCGGGTTGGAGCCCTTGGAGAGGCTGAGGCGCGGGTTGCACAGCAGCTCCACCAGGGACAGCGACGACGCGGCGACGATCAGCACCGCCAGCGCCTTGAGCGTGGCCGTCTGCTCCAGCTTCAGGTTGTAGTTCTGGAAAAGAGCCTCCAGCTCGTGGCTGTTGAACTCGTCCTCGCACGCGATGGCGTCCAGCGGCGCGGCGGCCGGGCAGCGAGCCTTCCTCCTCCTCCCCCGCCGCTTGACTCTCTGGAACGGCATCTCCTCCATAACGGGGCCATTCACGAAGCGGGGATGGCGCACGACGCTTCAACTTTCTGCCACCCCCCCCCCCCCCCACCCCGCACCCCCCTCCTACTTCGCGGGTCCGTGGAAAGTGTGGAAAAGGGAGCGGGGGGGGGGGGGCTGGTGAGGGAGGGGGTGTGCGCGCCCTGGCCACCGGTTGACGATATTTGGTGTGTAGTCAGAAAAGTGAACATCTCTCTCTGTCTTGCTCTCTTTCCCCCGCCCCCTCCCCTCCCCCCTCTCATATGTAGTGCGATCACATGAGGCTGAAAGGGTTGCTGGTGACTGCCACCGTCAGGGATTATACCTTCGATTTGCAAAATGGTGACAATCACAACATCCCGCCACTGGCCGCGACGCCCAAAATATCACGAGGTGTTTTTTTTTTTTTTTCTCCGTCGCGCATCTGCAGCATTTCTTAGTCGTGCAGGAGACGCCGCTTTTCCTCTTGCGAGAGGCTCTCGCGCATGCGGCGGCTCATATTTGGGGTGAAGGCGGCTCCAAGGCATCGCGGGTGATTTCCCCTCAGCGTCTGCAGTCGCAGGAGATGTAGTTCCCGGCTAAAAATAGCTGCGGCTGCACCAAGCGTGCATGGCGAGAATTTGGTCTTTTTTACCCCCCCCCCCCCCCCCACACACACACACACGCTATTTCAGCGTTCGAGCACTGTAAGCTTTTTTGAAAACAACAACAATCGGTGTGAGGTTTAAAAATAGATTCCTCCCAACTAGGGGAAAAGGTGTGATGGCGTGCGGTTTTGTCCAAATTTGCATCTTTTATGCGCGGATTGTGCGCATTGCCTCTTAGTGTGTGAATGGCAGCCCGCACGTGGTTTCATGTGGGAACAAACAAACACTTGGGAAGTGGAATTGCCCAAACAAACTAAAATATGAATTGTGTTTTACTACCGTGCATCTGTACGTATACCAAATTCTTCTTTTGTTGTTGTTGTTGTTTTTTCGGTTCTATAGATACAGTATATATATTTATAATTCGTGTTGCAAGATAACTTCTGTTCTGAATTGCTGCTGTAGACTGAATGTTACTCCATCGCCAGGACAGAGAGACGTGGATTTCATTGAATCTTTTTAGGCGGCGATCTGCTTTTCTCATCGGTGTCCCTCAAGGGCATATTCAACACCCGCTACGATGTCCATGATACCTTGTACCATAGGTACAATGTGTGAATGTGTGCCGTGCTTTTAAGGGAATGTGAATTTGGAGGTTCCGCAGTACAGGTTTATATTGATCAGGATGCCCAAAAATAATTGACAGCCAAATGATTTGGACTAATGCTAACAGACGGAGCGGCTGCTGCATCCGATTCGGATGCCAACGGCATGCCTCCTATTGGAAGGAGCGCGGTCACGTCGACCTCACGGGACACTCTGGGCGAGAGCCAGAGCTGATTGGAGGGATGACGTAGCTCAGGCGCTACGGAAACACTTGGACGTCCACTGCCGCACTCACGCATTTTTGCACGTATTTCGGAAAACACCAGCGGGTGCACGGTGTAGCGCCGTGCGGCCCTCCAGGACCCGAGTTGGACACCTATGTGTTAAGGTGTCCGAGAAGGACAATGGACTGGCTCATCAACAAAAAAAGTCCATGCGAAGCTAAAATTCAACATGTTCGCAGCCAATTGCTTTGGGCTCAACATCTAATATGGTTTAGCCCAGGGGTGGGCAAACATTTTGGCTCGGGGGCCGCATTGTCATTACAAGTCCAATTGAAATGAATGCAATCATTCACATCGAACCTTAATTGTGGACCAACCTTTGGCGGGCCGGATTCGGCCCGCGGGCCGTAGTTTGCGCACCTCAGGTTTAGCCAGAAGGAACCAAATCACAACACGAAGAGGCACGACAATCAAATCCAACATCGTTTCGTCGAGTGGTCCTTCTTACGGGATAGCAAGTCGCACCTTCGGTGAAAAGACGCACAGGTACAGACGGCTGCCGGGACTCTCCTATTGCCAGATCAACCGTTTGTGTTCGGTCCGTTGATAAAAGCACCGTAACGGAGATGCTAAGTGGAATTAGCATTAGGCAGGCGTGCTCTTTCTTCAGGCAGTTTGCTTTTAGTCATCGCGCAACGTGTTTTCGGCTTGTTTGGCAGCAAACTTCAACTGCGAGTGGCATTGAACGGCCTCTTTTTTTCTTTCTTAAGCAATAAGGAATTTACGTCTCACAGAAAGAAGAGCGCTTTTTAGAATTTGCTGTGATATAGGCAGCGAACGTGCAAACACACATACCCAGCCACGCTGATCTCCCGCCCGCCCCCACCCCACCCCACCCGCCATTTTTTTCTGTCTCCTGAAGTAAGTGACATCCGTAGATATTTGGACCATCCTCCCTCCAGGATGCCTGACAGTCCCCTATCGCCATGGCAACACAGGCAGTAAGACTTGCCGTGATGACTGATACGCCGCTGAGGTGTTTCCCGATCTAACACAATGGCTCACTGGCTTTTTCCTTCTCTGTCCGGCTCTCCCTCGGATGCTTTGAGCTGGTGCGCGGAGGTGAGGTGTTTGTATCCTTCTTGCCCGCGGTGATGCCGCTTCCCCCCCCCCCCCCCTCCCCTGCACTGTGCTCGCTGACATTTCTTAAAATTGAGGCTCTGACATGAAAGTAAGGCTGGCGCGGTTGACAGATTCGGGAGGTGACTGCACCGCCACAGCGCCCCCCCCCCACCCAAGTCAACCAGTGCGAAACCCCCATCGCCGTGTGGCTAGAGGAGGGTGTGCAAAATGGCAGCTGTACTCAGCTCGAGGACGTGTTGTCGTGTGCGTCTGGAGTTGATATTGAAAAACTAGAATCGACTTGGGAAATGTCGGTGCAAGTCCGACACCCCATTAAACCCGGGAAGGCGGCATCGCACCTTCCCGTTCACACACCTGACAGCGATGAAGCATGTGAGCGTGCGCACGTGTGTGTGTGTGTGTGCAAGGGGAGAAAATTGATGATGATTCAAAGCTTCTTGTTATGTTTCGGTCTGGTTAGGTTTGGTTTCGATTTTTTCGCCACCTGTTCTCGTTCTCAGTGTTCCTTGTGTGTAAGCAATTAGCTCCCTCGAGCCTTTGTGTGTTGTCCCGGTGTTTCTCGTTGTCTCGTCACTTAGCTTGTATTTCCTTCCCTGAGTTTCTGTCAGTCTTTGTTGGGTCGTTGTGAGCTGTGCGCATGTGAGCAGAACGTGTGCTCCTGTCATGTTTTCTTTCCTGTTGTAGTTTGGTTTGATAGTGATAATTGATGTGATTTCCAGGCTTTTTTTTTTTTTTTTTTGAGTACTTCTACTTAGTGTTTTTTTTTTTTCATTGTACTGCTGTGTGTATTTTTTTTTTGTTAAATACATTTTGGTCAATCCACCCTGCTCCTCCCTGCTTTTTGGGGTCCTACAACTACCACCACGCAGAACGTGACACTTCTGTGACTGACGGGTGCCATGGAAAACATTTTGTTCGATTTGTGGCACTGAAGTGATGGGGCCCCATTTTTCACAGGGCCTCAAACTCTTGGCTGCACCTCAATTTACAGTGTGTGAGGGAGTGTTATTGACAGAGATATTTTTAATTCTGTGTGTCAGCTCCTCTCATCTCCCTCAAGCAAGAGATGTCAAAGGGGAAGCTGAAAATTGCGCGCGCACACAATTCCTATGTACAGTTGAATTTGGCGACGGTGGTGCCTTTTGGAAGTTAAAAATAAAGCCAGCCAGATTGCCCGTGGATTTATGATTACGAATAATCATTTTTTGTCGACAGTGCCGATGGGAGAAATGTTAAGTGGAGCTCACTACTCGACGATATGAACGTCGCACTGAAAAACTGCCATTCCGGATGATTTCCAAATTTGCCTGTCAAGCACCTTTTTTCGCCAGAAGCAATGGAAGACTTTTAGTCCAATTAAAAAGGAGGTTTTAATTCTCCCTGCACCATTAAAAGGTCAACATATGGCAAATTGTAACGATAACAATTCCCAGCGGAATTGACGAGCTATTGATTGCCTGCACCACTTTTGCAAGCCGCGGCGGACTTTCAAGTGACCTTCCTTGCCATCCCGATACTTTTGGAGGGGACTGCACAATTCCCTTTTAGCGGAATCCGGATTTGCTGCGTCACTTTTTCTTGGTTGACCTGAGCCGTGACTCTCAACACATCTGTTCGTACGGCCCGTTCTGTGACCGTGGTTCACGAATTTCATTCTTTCCACATCAGGGAGCAGCAGCGGGCGGCCGGACTGATCCGCGCAGGAGCAAGGCAGAGGGACGGAAGCAAGGGAGTTCTGGCTGCCAGCCGCCTGGGGTCGACTTCGCGCTCAAACCGGCGCATCGAGCGGCGGGTCGGTGAAACTCTCGAGACAAAGTGTGAGGAAAGCTGGGGGACATCGCGACAAACGGTCATTCTCACCGAGCGCTCGGCACGTCTTCGCCGACACTCGGAAAAAGCACGTTTTGTTTGTTTTGAATGGCGATTCAAATCCTCCCAAAAATGTAATCACGTCTTGACCCAACAGCGCCAATGCTTAGACTGAACCAACCCAAATGGCCCTCCAAAGAGGTCATAACGTCGCAGTTTTGCAGCCTCGATTCGTGCGGCCAATGACTCGGAGGGAGAGCGGCTGTCGCCCTCACATCTGATGACGCTATTAACGCTTGGCAGGAAGCGCAAGTGGAAGCGAGCCTGGTCCGAGTGTCAAGTAGACGGAGGAGGAGGCTTCTCCATCACGTGAAATCAGGTTACCGGTTGACGGCGTCGCCGGTTTCCCGCATGAAAACCAAAGTGACGGATGCGCGCGGTCGAGCTTTGTGAAGCGCGATCAGCCCGTTTGCGTCACAAGACGGCTCGCGTAAAAAAATAAAAGCCCGTCTGCCTTCGTTGTGGCTGTGTGTGTGTGTGTGTGTGTGTGTGTGTGTGCGTGTGTGTGTGTGTGTGTGTCTCCGGCCCAGAGTCTCGCATACAACTGATGAGTAGTTAATGTACCGCCAAATGGAGTCTAATCCCAAACGGCAACTTTGGGAAAAGACATCACAGAGCCGCTCGGTCGCCTGATAGGCAGAGATCTGAAAATGCCGACGCTTTGTCGCCCGTGGAGAAAGGCCGAAGGAAATTCCTCCCCGCGTTTCTTTTCTTCCGCTCATCCCGGGGTCGGCTGGCAATTTCTGACAGCGGCTGTCACTTCACGGCTCCCTCGCTCCTCAATTCTGGAACTCCATCCGACTGGCGAGCGTTCGTCAACTCGCCCAAAACTGTGCCCCCCGCCCCCCCCCGCCCCGCCCGTTTTCAGCATGTCGCCGACCGACAGACATTTCTGTTTTTTAATTCCTCAACCGGAGATTCAAGAGAAAAAAAAAAAGGCCATTAAATCTAAAGGGCTCGAAAATGTAAACAGGAGCACGCAGAGAAGCTTAACGGGGGCTATAAATAGAGCGATGGAGGAAGCGAGGGTGCGGGCAAGAGCGATACAGAAAGAGAAAGCTTTGCTTACGGTCAGGGATTAGTGCTTCCCTGGAGGATTTTCACTCCAAAAACCTAATCTGGGCTGATTGGGAAGAGCACCAGCTTCAGTCATCTTAATTCTGTTAAACCCTGCCCAGCGTGTGTGCGTGTGCATGTGTGTGTGTGTGTGTGTGTCTTTCCACCCTGATTACGCAGAGAGATGGGGCTTTGGCTTTTGTGTTTGGCTGGTCATAATTGAAAGATACTTACTGAAATATACACACACACACTCTGACGCAGGAACACACCCCACTGTGTGCCTCATGACCAGCGACAGTGTTGATAAAAAGTCTACACACCCCTCGTTCAAATGACAGCATTTTGTGATTATACTGATACCGAGATAAAGCTTTTGAGAAACAATTTGTGAAACAAAATGTAACCTATAACCTGTGGAACCCAATTGAAAATGTAACGCTTTTCGACAGGGAAGTTAAAAAAAAAGAAAAGAAAAAAGAATGAAATAGAGAGACATGATGGTGTTTGAATTGGCGATTGTGCCTGTGTTCGCCGCTAATAAATCCCATTCAAAGTCACGTGAAATGGCAACCAAGCCACGCGTGCGACCGTTTCAAAAGTTTCTCTGATGAACCAAAAATGAAGTCCAAGCGTTCGAATAGGCTGATGTACTTTTGTTTTCTCGCAGGTTTTGTGCTCACTGCTATTCCCTACACATCAGAATTCCCGCCACATGCTTAAGTGTAGGAATGATGTTCTTTTTATGATGAGTCCTTTGGGAACGATGGCCAAAAAGTTCAATCTGGGTTTCAATGGACCATACAATACATCTGCATTTATGTTACCAAAGTGCACCGAAAACCTGTGAGAAAATGAATCATGATCCAATGAGCGCAAGTTGGCCGTCATTCCAATGCCGTGGAATACGTTTTGAAATGATTTCATCTTGGTGTGATTTTTTTTTTTGGGGGGTGGGGGGGGGGATATGACAACGAAACTGGCATTTCAACAGGGCCGTGTAGACTTTTTAGATCCGCTGCAGATTACGCAGCGCCGGATCCTGCCGAGCTTGTTAAAAAGCACCGTTGTGGGGCAAACGCGGCACACTCGGACCGAGAGGCAAAAGGTCATTTGGGAAGTCGCTCGAGCGCTGCGGGCCGGTCGCCACGGCCAAGCGGCCACAAGTTGCCCTGCCGCAACTCTCGCTTCTTCACCTTGACGTCAACATTCCGAGACTGGCCTCCCATCCAGTTCTTGACGTGCCTCAAATTACAACTTGAGAAATGACAACCTGCTCATCGAAGATCGGTGAGTCACGAGCGTTTTCCGTCGCACGCTCTGAACTAGTCTCGGTATTGGCCCTCGTTTTGCGTTTCCGTTGTGCCACTCCGGTCTCGCACTGACAAGCCCGAGCAACACAAGTCAGATTGGCATGAAATCACGGCTGAGCGGGCGGGAAATTGGCTGTTATTTTTGGCGCAGAGTCACGAGGGGACCGGCGGACCATCATCCCCTCTCTAATGAGCAGCCGATGGAGGCAATAACATCTCATCGTGGCAAGCATACGGCCGGCGTACAGTCGGGAGTGAAAGTGAAGCCGTGATGCGAGAGCTACGCCCCGAGAAAGAGCGAAGATAAAGGGGCCGAGCAGAAACTGCAATCGGCAGATCAAGCATGTCGAATAACGCCGCAGTGCAGAATGCGAGTGCGCTGCACGGAAACGTAGAGAAGTCTTCAAATTAAGAAAAGGTGGGTGTATATTTTTATTATTATTAATACAGGTATGCGAATTGACATTTTTATACACAGCACTTCTGAAACTGTAATACTGTCAGTTTTCATCAGTGCACATGCTGTCTCAAGATGCTGTATTATAATGAGCAAATACAACCTGTCCATCATCTTTCTGGATGGAAACAAAAAGCAGCGTGTTAACACTGCCCCCTACTGCCACACGTTCAAAATGCAAGAGACTCACTGTGATATGATGAGACCTCTGCATAAATCTGTACAAACATGAAGCCCCAAAATGTTTTTTTATGGCTAGCTCGCATTCTTTGTGTGATTAAATGAGGAAATATAAGATTACAAAGGGTAACACGCCCCCCACCAAAAAAAAACAAAAAAAAAACAACTAAGGAACTTGCACTGGAGAATGTTTAAATCTGCTGCAAGGTGGCTTCAGATTCTTGACAACCTCAGCACTCATCTTGGAGCAAATGATCAGTTCTGATTGTTGTGTTCTTTTGAATAAGCATCCAGAATTTGAGCAGTTGCTTCGGCGTGCGTCGTTTTCATTGTTTTTCAGATGCATGGGGACTTAAGGCAGCGGGCAAGGTCGTCCCACAAGGGCCATGAAAGTGAAACCTGAAAAGTGAAAAACAAATAAATAAATAAACGATTTCGACCCTTCAGAGAGCGAAAAAGCAGAACGCCACCCCCACTTGAAACACATTGTGGCCGGTGTATCTTCCATGTTGAACTCAGCCACGGGGACGCCTCTTGCGGCCACTTGAGGAGCAAACATGGCTGCTGGATACACCACAGACGAAGTGCCAACCTGTGTGGTCAAAGGTTTTTGTTGGTCGATAGTGTGCTATAATTCTCTTCGGAAACTCTTTTCAGTCGTGAAGTGACGGTTGATCATATCCCGAAACGTCAGAGCGCTGCAGCACAGAAAGACTCACCACTAAGCAGAGGTCACAGTTATCCAGCACTTTCTCCGCTCGAATGATTATCTCCGAATCCAGAGCTTCTCCAAACCAAACCACAGCTGGTCTCAGAAGACCCGAACACCCGGCTTGTTCGCACCTGGGAAAAAAAAAAAAAACAGACGCTCACACACAGCGCACAACAGATGACGAGGCTTCCTACCTGGGGAGGTCCTGGACAGGGATCTGAGCATCTTTTGATTCCAGGTCTGGAGCTCTGAAGAAGCGATTCGATACGAGTGGTTAAGTACCGCACACTGCATGACTACACACACGCTTTTGTGAAAGTCGAAAGCAAACTCCGTCAAGTTGCCGTTTCACTTAACCCTTTGCCCTCCAGAGCGGCACAAATGGGGCTGTTGTGATTGGCGGCTTCGTGACCGCAACTCGTACAGCGTGTTTTAAACAGGCTCCCTGGAGAGAGAAAGAGACAAAAATACGCAGAGTGGAAAACAAAACGGTCGATTGTTTTGTTTCAGGTTAAGAGCGAAACAACTGCCAAAGCAGAAATGTCCGACGATTTGCTTTTCAAGCGTCAACTAAAACGCTGGGACTGAAACCTCAGTCAAGCCGATTTCTTCGTTCGTCTTGATTCTACTAAGCTCGACCAATTGACTGACTGCAATTCCGCTTGCATATTTCGTCTTCAAAGGCAATTGGTCGGTTGCGATGATTTACCGTGAATTTCGAGGATATTTTTGGATCCGGCGCGGCGGTGAAGTTCATCAATGTTCTGAGTGATGACGGCGACTCCGCGGCCCCGCCTGCCCAGACGCTCCTCACACTCGGCGATGGCCAGGTGAGCGGGGTTCGGAGTTTTCGTAAGCATGAGCTCACGACGGTAGTGGTAAAACTCCCAGACGCGGGACGGGTTTCGGGAGAACGCCTCTGGCGTGGCGAGATCCTAAAGAGGGGGTGGCGGGGGGGGGGGGGGGGCACAGTGGCAAAATTCATCTCCAAGAATTTCGACATCAAAGTCACTCGGGCTCCAGCTCTCCACTAAGCCGTCAAGAACTGACGGTCGGATGCATCCAGAGAGGTTAGCTGCTACATCGTAAAACTAAAATACAGTACAACTACTCGGTCTTTGTCGTGTGAAAAGATGTCATTTTCATTGGCATATGAGTGGTAAAATTAATGTCAATATGTAATAGCTATATCATACAGCTGCGATCCCCCCCACACCCCCCTTAAATATTTTTTTTCTCTGTGGCCATGTATCACAAGGCAGCCTGATTTGTCGTGATCATCCGGTCGCATCTGTGCATGTTTTTCATGCTTCCATAAGAGTCTCACTATCAACTATCAAACATGATGGTTGATAGACGCCCTCTTTTTTTTTTTTTTTTTTAAATGGTTTAGTCAAGTTGCCCTAAGAAAGGACGTGGATGCAAACCTGAGCTTGCCATTTTCTCCAGTAGCCCCCCGCCCCTCTAAAGGTAGGGACTCCACTCTCCGCACTCACACCCGCTCCGGTGAGGATGGCGATATTGGAGGCCTTGGAGAAGATTTCCCTAAATGCCGCCAGGTCTGTGCAAGAAAAGGCAATCCCCACAGCGCCAATCATTACTCATCATTTTCTTCTCTTACATGAAGACAATGCGAACCTGTCACCTGTGCTCTTACCCGAACTGGGTCTGGTCATATTTTGGCTGTCCGAGCGTTTCCTCAGGAGAGTATAAAAGTTGATTAGGCGTCTGGAGGTCAACTGCGGTACGACCATCAGGTTTCAGTGACTAGGAATAAATTACATTGTTATCTTTGAAGTCAGAGCCTTCATGCCTTTTGCATCGCAGTTGAGTTGAAGTCAATACTGCCATATAACAACTGCAGCTTTCTTGCTAGTGTAAGCTTATGTTAAATTATTATTTTAATTTTTAATTTGACCATTATATTCCTTTATGTTATAGTTACCTAAATTATATTCTCTTTAATAATTGTTAAAACGTTCGTAGTGTAATATCAGTTTATTGTATTTGTGTGACGTCATAGGGAGGGGAGGAGCCAGGTTGAGGGAATATTGGCTCCGGTAGTCAGTCTGAGTGAGGAGCGGATGGGCCCGAGTTGTGGCTAACAGCAACTCCTTGGAATGCGTGTGTTTATTACTTATTTTGTTGATTAAAAAATGATGAATAGTATCAGCGACTGCGAGCATCCTTCTCTCCGCTACTGAAGGGCATTACAGTATGTTGCTTGCGTCCGATTGGCTGAAGAGAACCAGGAAGTGTTTTCGTTACCGGAAGAAGGTCCATGTCTCCCTTTTGCCCATTCCGAACGTAGAGCCATCCATTCAAAACTACGAACCCCTCAACTTACACTAGGAAACAATTTGGACCTAATGCGCGCCAGCTGTGACTCTCACCAGACAGTTCATTAGGGATTGACGTCTGAGTTTACGGGACTGAACATACAAACAGTCCAACTGGTTTGTTAACTGTGCCAGGTTTACAAGGATTTAGTTGAACGATTGAATTGTCCAGGGGTACAGTATACATTTTGTTTATTACGTCAAAGTACGTTCCACATCACCACACTGAAAAAGTAAAACGTTCTTAGATTTAAAAAAATAGTACAATTCCGATAGTGTCACTCAAAACTCGTACTCGTCGCACATTGGTGAACGTTAACCATGCTATTACTCGAAGCTAGGCTAGTAGCTTGATTCGTATAAATAGGCAAACCGTTTCTGACATTAGCCGGGGGTTCTTAGCGGCCTTTACCGAATGGAACCGCAACGATGTGTATGCGTACTTCCAAAGTTTCCAAGTTCGTTTCCAAGCCCGACTACCAAGCTTCCTCTTACCTGTCAAAGTGTGTCAACAGAACCGGGACTCCTCCTTTTCCGGGTGTCCGTCTGTTTCGCCCGTACTTTGTTCTTATTTGTAAATATTCGTTGATATTTCCGGTTACTGTCAATATTCAATATCGAGCAAAAAGAGAAAAGAATTGCATGTTGTACAAATAACGGTCATGAGGAACGCTGGAAAAAGAGACCCGCAGAGGGAGCACTCGTACCACTTACTGCGCGTCATCGTGGGGCGCGTGTGGAGAGCGTTTCATTTTTTTTACTCCGTAAACCGTGAATTCCAAAGTGGTTACGTCAAATTACTGCAAATTCAGAACGAAGAAATATCTGGGCAGTAGTGGTAGGACGGACACGGTGCCCTAATATTTACATCAACGACTGCTTATTTGATTTTCAAACAGAAACACCCAAAGTGGATTGATTTTCTTTATTAAGCTTACAATAAAAGGCAATACTGTACTTTTGACGTAGAAAATCTGGGTCTGATGATCACTTGGGGTGACTACGCCGTCCGCATTATAATGCCGGTCATGGATGTAAAAAGTTTGCGCAGCCACATTATTGTCCGAAAGCCAATTTCATCCGAAATGACATCACACCACCTGACAACCACCTGAACGCACAGACAATGTTGACTTTCCATTGAAGATGAGCGTGTGAAGCTCAGTCCGACTTTGCAGGCAAATAGCACAGACGTGCATGCCCCCCCCCCCCTTCCCTCCTCCTCCTCCCCCTCGCCGTCAGCCTTAACAATAGCCCGCCCACTGCTGCACCGTCTGTCGGGGTGAGCGCTCGCGAGTGGCTGCGGCGGCGCCGAGTCTCGTCACGCCGGTCGCCTGTGGACGTTGGCCGGCTGGCAGGCCCTGGACATGGCGGCGGCGGAGGAGCTGGAAGACCGCAGACCGATCCGGAGGGTTCGTTCCAAGAGTGACACGCCTTACATCAATGAAGCGAGGATCTCTTTGCACCTGGAGACAGGTAAGGGCGATGAGCCTAAAGTCGGCATCTCATCTCGTTTTACACCCGCTGCCTCATGGGGACAACACAAATGGTCAAGCGCGTCATCATGAGTGACCTACAGCCCCCCCGAGACATCAGCGTGACTCCGGGGTGTCGTGATGCTGCGCTGGCGGTACCCATGATGCTCGGCTGCACGTTGGAGGATACCGAGCTCACAGTGACTCATGCCCACGGGAAAACGCTCCAAATGGGATGCTTTTATTTCAAATCAATGTTTAGCGGGGAGTAAATCCCGTTTAGGCAATTACCCGAACGAAGGAAGCCGAACCGGTTTCGAAGGGCACGCTTCACTTTGGCGAAATGCTATCATGCCGCGGGGAGAAATATGAGGCATCGACGTCAAATGGTGCTGGTTTGCTGCTGCGCTTGTCACGGTGACAGTTTGCTTTTGTTGCCATGGTCACGATGATAATCAACAAAGGCCGCGCGGCGAAAGCGTCGCTCGCTCTCCGAAACGCATTCGGCAAATGAGCTCTTCGCTCTTCCTCCCATTCGGCAAAAAAAGTCATCGTCGTCATCGCGTTGGTTGGAAAAGAGCTTGGCTAAGGCGTCGATGCAAAGCTGCTCACTGTCCAGTGGCGCTGCAACAAAAAACCTCTCCTCTGGATCGGCGTGCATCATCCTCCACATAATGACTGCGCCCCCCCCCCCCACCCCAGGAAAGAAAAAAAAAGACAAATCCCAATCACACGCTGTGCAGTGGCGACACGCCGCCTTTTCTTCTTCGATCTGCGTGGACGATAAAACGTCGATGGCAGAGGTTTACACATACCGCACAGTTGTTGGTTTTTTTCGACTGAAATATTGGGGAGGGGGAACGAGTCGGTCATCTTCAATCTTCAACCTGTGGTCTGGTAGATTCCACTTTTCAACCATTTTCCCTCGACGGTCAATACGAAGCGAAACACAGTAGCGCCCCCCCCCCCCCCCCCCCCCCCAGTAGGCGATGCTTTATTTTAGGTTGCCAAGCTGGTTGAAGGAGGACAGTTGAAAAGTGCTGCCCCTGTTTTTTAGCTAAAGCGGGGCACAGTCCTGTGGGAAAGGTGGATACCCCATGAATGGAACATTGGGGGGGTTTTTTCCAGTGACAAAAATGGGCATACGTGTTTTGCACAGGATGGTGACAAAGTATTTTATGACCAGGTCAGGAGTCAGAACTGTGCAAAAGGCTCTCCCTCAAAATCACTCGTTGGGGTGGGAATTCACTCTTGTATTGTTTTAATTCCGTTAGTACTCTTTCTTGGCTTTTTCCTCCCACTTTAATGTGCAAGTGTAACACATATCTCATTGAATTGCCCTGTTGTATGCTGTATGTAGGACATTCCCACTCAGGAAAAAGCTTTGTGGATTGTAACTCACCGTTATTTTAATGCTAGCGCATGTGCATATATGAAGGGCATTCACAGTCACGTTTTTGCACACACACACACACACGCACAGAGTATTTCCTTGATTGGTGAGGTTAGCAAGGACATTTGTGAGATAATCCGTATGAGCTAAAATTGAAAGATCGCGGCCCTGCAATGTGAGTCAGAGACATTGGACACACGGACGCCGCTGTTCTCACACCCCAGGATGCGGGACGACCAGGGAGAGGAGACCTCGATGGCGTTCCCACCTCGCAAGGAGATAGATGCATTGAAGCACTGCTCATTCAAGCCGCGATAACAGAGTTGTTTACAAACCGGGTCGGTTTCACATGAATCTGCCGTTTTGTTTTTCCAGGCGAAGGTTTGTTTGGCCACCGACAGTCGCATCGGGGTGCTACACTGGCCGACTACAAAACTCGGTGGACCAGTGTGGGCTGGGAGGGGAAGTGGGTCAGAGAATGTCAAGGTGGGGGGTTGAATGCCGTTGTTGACGGCGGCCGCTGAGCTGGTGAACCAACATTTGTTTTGTCACGAGCGGGGTTGGCAGCGGGTCGCGAAAACTCTTCGCCATCGTGGCTCAACACGACATAAATCCTCGAGCCACACTTCGCGTGCTTTGATGTGGCCAAAACTGTAGCCCCAATTCTCCAGTCCTCCTTACTTACTCCCCGTCACAATCGGGGGATCGGTCAGTTCGATGAGAAAGAAGTTGAACACTGTCCACGGTAGCCCCCTTTTTGTGTTGACAGCAATTGACACTGTGCGACGCTGATGTCGCGAATGCACACTTGGGACGCGGCTGGCAAGATCCGTCGGATCATATGCATCCTCGCGCTAGCTCTTTAAACGGCAGGCATTGCGAAACTAGCCTCGGTGAGGAGGGTCACGCCTTTCCGTCAATGTTGACAATTGTTTACAATTTGTGTTGCAGCTGAAGAAGTCCAAAGGCTGGCGGCCATGCGCTCGGATTCACTGGTACCCGGCACGCACACGCCTCCAATAAGGCGGCGGAGTAAATTTGCCACCCTGGGGCGCCTCTTTAAACCCTGGAAATGGAGGAAGAAGAAGAGTGAAAAGTTCAAGCAAACTTCTGCCGGTGAGGAGTGAAAACGCTTCCGTCAAATGTGTTGATGGATCAAGACGCCATGCGCTTTAACGGCATACACGCAGCACTCGAACAAATGCATCAAACGGAGAGCGCAGCGGGACGATAGATCTCGCCACGCTTGAGCAAGTGTCATTTAACATGCTTGGCACAGATCTCAAATTAGAAGTCACACGCGGTCAAGTCAAGTCGCATTTTATTTAATACGGGCTCTCCATCTGGCGTCTTTTCGCCGACTGCGGGTGTGTCTGGAACATATCAACGGCGATGAACAGGGCTTCGCTATATATGGAATGGAAATGGAATATTTGTCTTCAGTAATTCCAGGAAGAAGTCAAGTCTCGTGTTCAACACACCCTGATAAATGTGACTAGCCTGGTTTCTGACACTTTATCTCGCAGTGCTGGAGAGAAAAATGTCTACAAGGCAGAGCAGAGAAGAGCTGATCAAGAAAGGCGTCCTGAAGGAAGTTCTTGACAAAGGTGAGTGCAAACCCTTCCGCCCTTGTCCAGAATTGGGCAGCCTTTTTCGGTCGGTGCACAAGCGATGATACTTAATCCATGGGCAATGAATGATTGAAGTCAATCAATCTTCTGTAATGGTTTCATCCATTTATTTTATTTGCATCCAGGCTTTTAAATGGCTCGTTAAATCCGAGAATAATGTTCATGGGCTTGCCTCTGGGCTCCTCCCATCGGTGGTAACAACAGTGATTCACTCACGCCATTTCTTTGGCAGGACTTTGTATCGGTCTGTCGTGCTGAAGAAAGGGCTGAGCCAAAAAAGCGGAGCTCTCGGTTTACCGTTCCTATGCTCGCCTCCGGGCACGAGCTGCGGGTTGTGACGGGAAAAAAAAAACGAGATCCCGGGTAGAAGGGGCCGAAATGGCTTTCCTCCGCAGGGTGTCCGGGCTCTCCCCTCGAGATGAGATGAGAAGCTCAGTCATCCGGGAGGGGCTCAGAGTCGAGCCACTTCTCCTCCACATCAAGAGGACCCAGATGAGGTGGCTCGGGCATCTGATTAGGATGCGTCCTGGACGCCTCCCCGGTGATGTGTTCCGGGCACGTCCCGCCGGCAGAACACGCATGTCTCCCGGCTGGCCTGGGATCGATTGCCCTGGGGTCTTCTGGGAAGAGCTGAAAGAAGTGGCTGGGGAGAGGGAAATCTGGGCTTCCCTGCTAAAGCTGTTGCCTCCGCGACCCGACCCCAATCCTGTTCGCGGAGGGGCGCTTTCCCGGATGTTTTAAATGTGTCCCTGCTCCAAGTTCAAATGATCGGGATCGGTATCTTTCCGATCATGAACATCAGCTGTGCTGCCGCAGGGAGGGAGACATGGAAAACGGGCAGCTCTCGAGAAACAGGCTTGAAAAGACGACGAGATGCAGTCCGGCCTCAACTTTTCCTTTTCTGTCTCTTAAATGAATCCAAATCCCCATCCGGCTTAGTCATTCGACCATGCTCTTGTGCTATGCTTGTGTAGACGGTTCGTCGCCGCTTCGCGAGGACGAGAAGCTGCGAAACGGCCGCTCTCCGGTGCTCGCGTGCGGCTCGTCACAATCCGAAGGTGCCGAGCCAATGGAAGGAGCAGCTGCAAGTGGAGGTAGGCAACAGACCATCCGGAGCTTTCCGTCCATTTTCTACTGAACGCCGCCGACTTGATCTGCCGCCGGTCCAAGATGTACGTGTCCAGCAGGACGTCGAGATAGTTTTGAAATGAATGGGCCGATCAATCGGTTCCTGCCATACGTCAGGATTGACAACAGTCTTTCAAAACATATCGGTCACGCCCGACACGAAGAGCGCAAGGAGAGCATGCAAACTCGCAGTCCAACTTCGAAACCAGAGACCCCCGCTTCACTTCTCTCGCTTTATCTTCAGGTTCACTTGAGTTTGAGATCCCCGCTGAGAGTGCAAGTCAACAGGACCACACCCAAAAACTGAACCAGGCCCCGCCCCCAAAAAAGCCTTCGGCGTATCCGGGCGGCGGCGATACGGAATCAACATTGCACAGACCTCCCACGTTACACAAGCAACCTCCTGCGCTACCGCCCAAACCCTTGACCAGGATCGCAAACCACAGTACAGGTACATTTGCCTGCGTGATGATTCCTCACTGAGGTCGGGCCTTTGCAAGCTCACCCGTTTCTTTCATCGATTTCCAGATGGCACCCCGGTAAAGTTGCCGTGCATGTCGGGGAAGTTATCTCCTCCTCTACCTCCGAAGAAGCTCATGATCTGCGTACCCGCAGGGAGCACCGAACCCTTGTCGCCTCCGCTGGCCTTCCAGAAGTGCTCCGCCCCCGCCGGCCACGCTCCCGCGGGCGGGCACTCGCTGCAGTACGGAACACTCGCCGTTCCGCTTCACCCGCCCAGCAGAATCATCGAGGAGCTGAACAAGACGCTGGCCCTTACCATGCAGAGGTTTGAGAGGTCAGCATCCAAACGGATTAGAAATGCCGGACAATGTGGATTCACCATCGCCCCCTTTGATCCGCGGGTCAGTGCTGTGTCTATGACGGGCAAAGCCAGAGGCGGGTTTGCGAAAGCTGGTTTGGTTAGTTGAAAGTTTTGCTGAAATGAGAAGGGGAAACAAAGAGGTAGGGGGCGGCGGCGGACAACAAACAAAATTGGTCATCCAACATCTGTGGTGTTTATTGTATGTCTTTCGTTGATGAGGCTAAAGAAGTCGAAGCCTATTTTGCGACTTCAAATCGATCGATATGACGCTGGCTGACTGTCTGAGGATCGCTTTGACACTCTCGGACCTGTTGCGGTTTATGAGGGTAGTTGTTGGGGGGGGGGGGGGTCGGATTTGTCTGTGGAAAGTACCGGTAATTGCATTCCACATTTGTTTTTTGTTTTTTTTGTTTTGTTTACTTTGACATTTGGAGGCCTATCGATCGATAAAACCAACACCGCATTAGCTGCCCACACAAAGCGCCGTGCCGTGTAATGCAAGCGTGAGCAATCACTCCTGACCTCTGTGCCCTTTCCCACCGAGCGCAGTTCTGTGATGCGCGCCGTTCCCACCATGATGATGGAATGCGACGACAAGGAGAATCTCCCCAATGAGACGAACTACGAGGACCTGCCCGTTATGTATCGGGATGATGATGATGATGATGAAGAAGAGGAGGAGGAATTGGAAGAGGGCGAAGAAGAAGTGGATGAGGAAGAGGAGGAGGATGATGATGATGAAGAATTATTTACAAGTAGGTGGTTTGCCTCTGGGTTGCTAGGGGTCCACCAATTTATCCTCATTTTTTGTCATATCCTCATATTGTGCATGTTAAATTGCTCCATGTACAGCACTTTGTATGCAGCGATGGCTGTTTGAAAGTGCTCTATAAATACTGTTGACTTGACTCATTTACACAAGTAATAATACAGTCCTCCCTCGCCACTTTGCGCTTCATGTTTTGCGCCTTCGGTGGCTCACGGGTTTTTTCAAAAAGACGAGATGAACATCCTAGCGCTGCCCATCAGCATGTTTTTTTTTCCAATTAAAAAACATGCTGGTGTGTGTGTGTGTGTGTGCATGCATTCGTCTTATCTTGAAGATAATACATCATCTCAGAGATTCTTTATTGCTATGAGGATATTAAAGGCTCCAGTCACACACCTTATGAGGTCTTCTATGTTAGGTCAGCACGTGATAGTGTCCGCATGTTGAAGTTCTTGTTCTTGTGGATGCAGGCACACTGGCCCTGAAGGTGCTACGAAAGGACTCTTTAGCCATTAAAATCGGTAACCGTCCATCAAAGAGGGAGCTGGAGGAGAAGAACATTCTGCCACTGCAGTCCGACCAGGAGAGATTTGAGTCGCGACAGCAAACGGCAACCAAACTCACACGGTGGGGATCCTCCCGGCACTCGTACTCAACCGCCCCCGCTCAAATGCTTTTTTTTTTTTGGTACCGGTAGTTCCAAATAAATTCAGCAATCGATTTAAGAAGTATAGCACAATATGGGCTGCGATGCAATTTCAGCATCTGAAGACTTAGGCAATGATATTTCGGAGCATCTTTTTGACATGCTACTGCAAGTGTCCATTTCAAGCGCATTTTTAAGCACGCAGCTAAACTAACGTCATGAACGCGTCATGTTCAATCAGGTCAAAATTGGAATTCTGCATTGCTGACCGTACTACAAACAGAATTTCTTGCTTCTTAAATAACTCCCCATATCATGGAAATATAACTCAAAGAAACCCCCCCCCACCCCTAGACGGT